>NW_024038643.1:1132272-1864545 GCF_016077235.1 Cyprinodon tularosa | reverse complement strand
AAGACGTTTGGGGTAGGACTAAAAAAACTGATTATAGAACTCAACTTGCAGAAACACTACAAAATCTGAGTTTGTAGAACTCAAAATCTATATGTCAAACTCATAAAACAAAGTTGATAGAACTCAGAACTTAAAGGTGAAACTCAAAAACCTAAGTTGGTAGAACTCAAAATTTCTATGTAACACTCCAAAAACCTAAGTTGGCAGAACTCAAAAATCTTTGTAAACTCAACCACAGTGAATTTAAGTAAGGAAAACTCAAAAAACCAAATGCATCACGTTGCCTAGAAAATGTAAGTTCTCTCAACCTCTATTTTTTTTTCAGTGTGGAAGAAGGAGCTTTTTACTTTATGTCCTGCATGCAAAACTATTTCTGTAGGGGAACTAATATTGCATCCACACAGTGAAACATGGTGGTGGCCGCATCATGCTGATTTGGTGCAGACCTTTCCTGACAATAAAAATCCAGCTTTAGGTAAGCTGATACTGTTTAGATCAAAGTGTGTATTAAAATAGCCCAGTAAAGGAAGTTTAATCTACTAGATTAGCTGAAAACTTGAAAATAACACCAAGAAGAAGTTCTACTTCCTCTCTGACCCAGCTTTAAGGTATTTTGTAAAAAAAAAAAAAACGGAAAAGAATGAACCATTTAAAGTAAAAAGCAGGTAGAAACCTGCAGGTGTAGCTTTCCAGTAAAAGTTGGCTCTGCTTCACAGTTATGCATGACTTTGAGTTGGTCTTTTATGAAATTTAAAGCCCCTAATTCAGCTCCTTCAAGAAATATATGCCTCTTTCAAGCCAAAGTAGCACAGAAATCTAAGTCTGAAGTGATTAAACCGTTGCTTTTAAAACCTCTCTACTCAAGTACTATCGTTTGACATCTGATTTGGTGTTATGTAAATGGATTTACACTAAATAGGGAGAGTTTGTACACATGAAGAAATCAGCATTGCATTTAAAAGCAGGAAGTCAGTGAGAAGCAGTGACCTTAAAAGGGTTCTAAAGAACAGGAGTAACAACTCTGACAGTGTGCAAAGGTCAGATGTTACACATCGCACACACAAAAACAAAATCACACTCAAAACACTGGAGCTGCCAGGCAGAGGGAAGACCAGCTGTTCCCCATTCGCTTGAAAGCGCCATTCCCTTCAGAAACCATTAATCCCCTCTGTGAACGCAACCGATGGTTTGGAAATATCAAGACAAGAAGCAGATGGGGGAGGGAAAGGAACGGACGGGCCACTCAACGACACTTTTCTATAGCTTAGTTCACAGAGATCCTGCTGGAGTGGGAGAGGTGTTTTTTTTTAAGGTTGCATTCCTTCTGGGACACAAAACTTGAGAGGAGATGGTGGAACAGGTAGCACGTAAAAGCTCAAGTAACATTTAGTAGGGTCTGAGGGACATATGAAAAAAGGTCTGTAGACTGAAAATATCGACAATATGGTGTAATTTGTGCCTAGTTGCATGGTTTTAAGGTAAAAAAAAAACAATTACCTTAAGTTTAAAACAATAAAAACTGATAATTAATTGTTTAATCTTGCCCCCATTTCTTCATATTCAAAAACATATTTATCCCTGTGTCCTGCTGTCACATCCCGTGATGACAATGGACACTTCCTTCTTTGGAAGGGGGGCCATCTGCAGCCTGCATTGACACAGAGCCACAGCAAAGCTTTCAAAACTAATTGGGTTGTATTTACAAGTGATCTAGAAATATATGCAATCTATTTTCTCTTCCCTCTGCACTTTTGCACGAAGGTCAGAGGTGGTAGCATCACAAAACAAAGGAATGTTGACTGTGGATTCAAACCTTAAAAAGTAAAACTGCTACTGGTGAAAACTTAATGATCGAAAGAGTGAAGCCTCTGTGATATAATAAAAAAATGCATTTCTTTTGAGATGAGGCTGTGAAAAAGATACATTCAGACACCTAGAAGCAGCTCCAAATTCACCCTGTGATTGGAGATAGCAACACTGTCAGCTATATCAAAGGTCTCCAACCTGAAAAACTTATTTCAAGCTTTTAGTCTCAAGATACAGGTGCTGGTCATAAAATTAGAATATCATGAAAAAGTAGATTGATTTCAGTAATTCCATTTAAAAAGTGAAACTTGTATATTATATTCATACATTACATACAAACTCATATATTTCAGATGTTTATTTTGTTTAATTTTGATGATTACAAATGACAACAAATGAAAATCTCAAATTCATCATATCAGAAAATTAGAATATTGTGAAACGGTTCAAAATTGATGGCCCCTGGTGCCACACTCTAATCAGCTAATTAACTCAAACCACCTGCAAAAGCCTTTAAATGGTCTTTCAGTCTAGTTCTATAGGCTACACAATCATGGGGAAGACTGCTGACTTGACAGTTGTCCAAAAGACGACCATCGACACCTTGCACAAGGAGGGCAAGACACAAAAGGTCATCGCTAAAGAGGCTGGCTGTTCACAGAGCTCAGTGTCCAAGCACATTAATAGAGAGGCGAAGGGAAGGAAAAGATGTGGTCGAAAAAAGTGTACAAGCAAGAGAGATAACCGCACCCTGGAGAGGATTGTGAAACAAAACCCATTCAAAAATGTGGGGGAGATTCACAAAGAGTGGACTGCAGCTGGAGTGAGTGCTTCAAGAACCACCACACACAGACGTATGAAAGACATGGGTTTCTGCTGTCGCATTCCTTGTGTCAAGCCACTCTTGAACCACAGACAGCGTCAGAAGCGTCTTGCCTGGGCTAAAGAGAAACAGGACTGGACTGCTGGTGAGTGGTCCAAAGTCATGTTCTCTGATGAAAGTAAATTTTGCATTTCCTTTGGAAATCAAGGTCCCAGAGTCTGGAGGAAAAGAAGAGAGGCACTTCATCCACGTTGCTTGAAGTCCAGTGTAAAGTTTCCACAGTCAGTGATGGTTTGGGGTGCCATGTCATCTGCTGGTGTTGGTCCATTGTGTTTTCTGAGGTCCAGGGTCAACGCAGCCACATACCAGGAAGTTTTAGAGCACTTCATGCTTCCTGCAGCTGACCAACTTTTTGGAGATGCAGATTTCATTTTCCAACAGGACTTGGCACCTGCACACAGTGCCAAAGCTACCAGTACCTGGTTGAAGGACCATGGTATCCCTGTTCTTAATTGGCCAGCAAACTCTCCTGACCTTAACCCCATAGAAAATCTATGGGGTATTGTGAAGAAGAAGATGCAATACACCAGACCCAACAATTCAGAAGAGCTAAAAGCCACTATTAGAGCAACCTGGGCTATCATAACACCTGAGCAGTGCCACAGACTGATCGACTCCATGCCACGCCGCATTGCTGCAGTAATACAGGCCAAAGGAGGCCCAACTAAATACTGAGTGCTGTACATGCTCATACTTTTCATGTTCATACTTTTCAGTTGGCCAACATTTCTATAAATCCTTTGTTTTTATTGGTCTTCAGTAATATTCTAATTTTCTGATATGATGAATTTGAGATTTTCATTTGTTGTCATTTGTAATCATCAAAATTAAACAAAATAAACATCTGAAATATATGAGTTTGTATGTAATGTATGAATATAATATACAAGTTTCACTTTTTAAATGGAATTACTGAAATCAATCTACTTTTTCATGATATTCTAATTTTATGACCAGCACCTGTAGTAAAACATAGAACAACACAGAAAGCAGTGATCCAAGTGAAATGTTCCGCCCATAAAGCCCTGCCCACAAACTCCAGTGTCCCTATGACGCCTTCTAATTCTCAAGCCCAAAAAAGCACATCTGAGGATGTTCCACAGATTATCCCCACAGGGAAAACCACGTGCACTGCATCTACCTTTTTCTAATCTACTAAGCATACACACACATGCACCGTAAAAGCCTGCAAGCCAATCACTTCTTCTAGGGGGAGGGGGGAGCTAACTTGCGTCACGTGATGCAGAAGAAGCCAGGGTTTACCCACCTGTGCTGCTCTGTGGGATGCCACTGACGGACAACTCCATGGCCAATCTTGGGGCTGCAATGCACTCTCCCTGTATTAGGTGGAAGAGAACTGTTGCATCTAAGCTAGACTCCCCAGCTTAAAGCCACAATTAGCTCTGCTTATGGCTTTAGCCAACCAATACAGTGTGCAGTGGAGGACAGACATAGGCCCTCCCACTTAATGTGCACTTTAAAACTAAAAACTTATTTAGTTTATTCATTGAATACAAACAGGAATCCTGTATCTCAGTCTGTTACTTTTCAGCAGCAGACTGAGATACAGCATTTTTCATGTCTGTTACTTGTTGCCATAAGTTTTTTTTGTCTATTAGTTCAAAGGACAAAACTAGATGCCAGCACCTTAATACAAGGAGACACCGCTAAACCTTTTAATACCGGTTATGAAATCTTTAAATACATAGAAAAATCTACCATCATATGTAAGGTACGGTGTATTATGGCAGTCTAAGCTATAAAAACGTGAAAAACATATCCTTTGATTGCTTCGAGACCTTTAAGCTGATCCTTTCAATAAAAAGGAAACAACGACTATAAACGCTTATTGCTCAATAAGCTTTTCATTCCCAAAGTTTTGTATCTGTGTTTTTAATGAAAGGTTGACACAAATGCTAGAAGGTCAGTCTATAAAGTAAAGAAATCGTGATAGAGAGCCAGCTCAAGAGTTTTCAAGTACCACCATACACAGATGCATTCAGGACGTGGGCTACAGCATATGTATTCCTTTTGTTAAGCCTCTACTAAATCAGAGACATTGACTGAAACCTTTTACTTAAGACTGAGTAGGAAAGTGGTCCAAATCCTGTGTTTCATTTATTTTGGAAAAACAAGTTCCAGAGAAATAGTGCAGAAAGAAGATATCCAAGAACTTGCTGTCATCAGTAATGATTTGTGGAAAGTCCACAGTAAAAGCAGTTGTCCATCAGTAAATAAAGGAGAACTCCATGGGTCATTTTACATACTAATACCCATTTCAATTATCACTTTATCGCTTAGTTTTTTGTATCAAAAAACTCATCTAATCTAAAGAGGATAGTGTCTGGCTGAAGACTAGAGATAATAGCACAAACAATGCAGGTGAGCTAAGGGCTGTAGGGCAATCTAGGCATCTTTCACCTCATATGAGGTATGGTGTGTTTGCTTCTATCCCAAACCATAAAGATACAGTGACAAATAAATCTGCAACTAATTTTTAAGGGTGCATACCAGGCATTTAAATGCATTGCACATAAAATGCACACCAGGCTAATTCTGTAAAAAAAAACTTTAAGAGAAACTGAATGTTGCCGTTAATTAGCTGTGAGCCACAGTCATCAAAATTAAAAGGGAGATATCTTTAAATCTATATCTCTCTGTAGATAATAAATCTATATCTATGTAACATTTTCATTTAAATGAATGTACTTATCAATAATAATTAAATTCATTGCATTCTACCTGCATCTTTCAAGACCACAAACCATCCTATGCAATAAAAGAGTCCCTTCACAGAGCTTGTGGATCTTTACTTTAAAATCAAGAGTAATTTCTACATTTATGGCACACAAGAAGCAGGTAAAGCGATTAAACAGAATGTATCACAAAGCACTTTGAAGGATCTTATTATTTTCGCTTTATCCTTGACTGCAAAAAAAGGTTGCACATGAAAAAAGTGAAAAACAGCATGCATCTCTCCACATTTTCTCTCCCTAAACATTAATATTAGCCATCCTGGATTACCATTGAAATCTTAGTTGCCTAGCAGCAAGCAATTAAGGAATAGGATTTCTGATCAGCAGCTGGAGCTGCCGGTTATCAGATGAATTTGGAACAGGAACAAAATTTCCAGCCACATGCAAATGATGCCAGCTGTGATAAGAATGCTGCGGGTAGTGGCGACCCTTGATATGTGAATGTTTTTCACAAAGCTCAGAGTGATGGACCTGCCACCCCCACAGATCCTCCTCCATTCCTCCTGCCTCTTAGTTCTTTGACAACGCATGAAGAGAGGTCACTACATAAAAGTCGCTGCTCTGTAACAAGTTCATTAGACCACACACTGATCATGAGGGGGGTTAGATGTGGTGCTCAAGGGCTAAAAACAGAACAACCAGCTTCAAGTAACAGGGGAAAAATGTTTTGTCAGAAATAGATTTTTAATATTTAAGGATGAAACAAACCACCCAAATTATGGTTCTAAAATACAAAGTTCCTTTGTGTAAAACATAAACAGTCTCAAAACACTTCTAAAGCATTTAGTGTGAGATTATTAAAAATCAATTCAATAGAGCACAAGGAAAAGACTGCTTGAATAAAAGCTCACTTTTGTGACCTTTAAAAGTAATATGAAACTCTAGTAGTAAATGCTTTCATGGCCATGAAGCCATAAAACATGACAGAATTTCTCAATGGCTGCTGTAACTGCTGTTTATAGTCAATGATTTTTAAAGGCCATATTAAGTCTCGTATGAAGGGAATCATTGACACTCGCTTTAATAAGCTGTTGAAATAAAAATGTTTATTAAAAGAAAAAAATCTCTCAAAATTACTGTGCAAGAGTTAATTTTCTCTCAACATGATCAGCTCCTTTTAAGAAGTAACTTTTAAACAACCAGTGGATAAAAGAGTGAAGTGGACTACAGTACTGGGGTACTTCAAGTAAGGCGACGATAAAGGGTTTGACAAAACCCACACCACGTTTGACCAAGAGCTGATAAAACAACAACATAGGGTTAATAATGAGGAGAGTGAAAATAAAGAGTGTTTTTAAAATGTTCTGAATGCACTCTATGCATTCAGATAGTCCTGTCTGACACATTTCCTTTAAATAGCTGTAAATGGAAACTTTTAGATCAATATTTGCTAATTACTGTATTTTTCGGACTATAGAGTGCACCTCACCATAATCCACGGCCACTAAATTTTATTGAAAAAACTGGAAATGTACATATATATCCGCTGATATCTACTAAACTGTCTCCCACCAAACCTGTAGGGGGAGCAATACATATAGCCCCTGGAGTAGGGGTTCATTTCCAACTTTGTCTTCCTCCATGTCTGTTTTATCTAATTTCCTTTGACTATATTTAATTGTGATAATTCAGTTAGTTGGTCCCTACCTGCAGCACTCTATTGGTGACAGGTAGGATACACCTTAGATTACCAATGCATAATGGGGCAACACAGACATGCAGTACAAACAAAGATGCATGTGCAGGATTAAACCATAGGTTAGCAAGACCTTCCTACTGCTTGGCAACATGCTAAAAACTGTAGATATACAACAAAAAACATCTAAAATCAGACTTTTTTCTTGTTGCAGTACTATGTATTGTTCCTATAAAGTGATAAAGGAAGTTATAAAGAAACATAATAAGGATAAATATTTTCTTTATAAAGTAATGCTTTGAATTCATTTCATAAAAAATAGAGATAGAAATCTTTGGGTTGTGTAGTACTACAGAAACAGAGCTGAAGCTACAAAAAACAGTTACCTATAATAGTCCACACAAACATATATCCAATTAGAGTAATTGGATTTGTGGTTGTTAAGCTCCAGATTAGGTGAGAGTACGACGTAAAATAGAATGACAGCAATTCTGTTTGCATACTAAAAACAAGCTGTGTATTTTTTTCACACCTGCTTCATATGCCTTAAGTGCAGAAGAACATTTGAAGGACACCTGTTTTAGCCTAGTATTTTTATTTATTAATTTATTTTAAGAGTACTCTCCAAATAGGCAGAATAATTCTCCTAACAATCCGGTAAAACAACCACAAAAGCACGGACCATTTGACCAGCAACCTAATTAAAAACAAGCAAACGAATAAAAAAATGAAAACTGCTTTCTTTGAAATGTTTCAACTTGGGGATGAGACACAGCTCCCTCTGGCAAATGACACAACTCTGGTGCAATACATGAATAAATAGTTGCATAATTTGTAAAAAGAAACCTCTCAGGGCAAAGCAGCTTAACTTGTCAGAGACATCTTAACATGCTTTTCTTCCTTTCAAAAACAATAGCAGGGTAATTTCAGTTTTGCATTCCAAAGACTTATCTATGCACAGCAGAATCATAGGATGGATATGATTATCAAGAAAAGGATATTGATGTGGATATTAGAGCTGAAGGTTTAGAAAATATGGAAAGAAAAAGGAAGGATTGACATTACTTGTGTCTTGCGCGGTGGTCATAGTTGAGACTATAACAGGGGGACCGGTGCGACGTCCGACCAGCTTGTTGTTACTGCTGTTTTGCCCTTGGAGAGTAGTGTTAGAAGTAGAAGGAACAATGGTGCTCTCGGGAGCTGCACTGATCCCTTTTCGGAGAAGCTGTGGGCTGTGGAGGGGACTTGCTGCCGCAACAGGAGAAGCCGGGGGAAGGTTTGGGGCTCTCTTCATCAGCTCCATGGGGGAGTAAGAGCCGGAGAAGGTTTTGGGTGCCATTCCAGGAGTGCCTGGTGTTGGTTGGGGTTGCTGCCCAAGAGCGGACATGCTGAGGCCAGTGTGAGCATTGTACATAGAGAGGGGTCTTCCCTGAGGTCCTACATTGTTGTATCCTCCAGGGCTAACTGGGAAAGCTCCAGTTGCCACTGGTCTTGCCCCAGGGTAGGTGGTCGTCTCAAGAAGATGCTGAGAGGGAGCACTGCTTGGTCTGCGGCCAAGAAACTCTCCCATCCTTGGGGATACAGTCTGAATGGTGGTAGGGGGTTGCTGCATCAGACTGGGATCCATCGTCAACCCCTGCTGCTGCATATAGAGGTCATTGCGATGGCTGAAGCTGTTTGACCGGGTACGCGTTGCAGCATTGCCTGTCTTACATCCCATTACCACACGGGACAAAACACGGGCCTGGGCCAAGTTTGGGGCCACAGACCGGATATCATGATCCTCCATCATCGTCAGAGTGGAAGTGGAATCGAAGCCATGCTGCAGCAGCAGAGTGATGGTGCTTTCAGCCAAGCCTTCAGCTCGTAGGAAAGCCAAAAAGGTAGGATCTACCATCTTCTTGGGGTCTGTAGAGCTTGGATGTACTGTCGGCAGGCTGGAAGGCATCCCAGCTGTGGCAGCCATCATGGCTGCCGTTGGGTCATAATTTGGGTCATAAGGCAGCCTCTGGGAGGCTACAGCTCCATAAGGCCGAGGGAGAGCTCCGTCCATTGCTTGAGATGCTGGGTCCACTACTGAAACTGATGCAGCTGGATGACGAGATTCCACAGGTAAGCTGGTGATGCTATTATAAACCTGATGTGGAACAGGTGGCAGCTCAGTAGCATAAATGGGAAGAGGGGGCTGGACCCCGTAGATACCAGCCGGAGTAAAAGAGCTGCCACCAATACGCTGGACGTCTGGGATCACCTTAGATCCCAAAGCTTCCCGATACAAACGGCTCAGCTCATGAAGAGGAGGGGGAGGAGGTGGTGGGGGAGGAGGAAGAGGAGGAGGAGGCACGGATGTAGGTCCAGAAGTAGAAGCCAGTACAGAAGGTGTGGCCCTTGCCTGTCCTTGATCCCACGCAGGCCTCCCCCCTCCATAATGCGAGGCTGATCTGGTGAGCGAGTGCTGGTTATCCCTGTAAAACCCAGATTCTTCAGGTGGTTGACCAGATAAGGAAGTGTCAGCCAGGTAGTAATCCTGAGCTTGTACAGAGGCCCGACCTGCCATGGCTCGTCTAAGGTAGAGGTTACTACAAAGATCAGGGACAGGACTCTTCCTCAGGAGCTGTTGTTCACGCAGGCCTTGATCCCGTTTCCCAGCCAGGTCTAGCTGATGAAGAAAACCAGCTGTGCTGTCTCTACCCCCAAGCAGGAGAGAGTTTCTCCGCTCTGGGACAGTACCACAGTACAAGCAGCGGCTCTCAGCCCTGTCGTTCTGTCCCTCGCTCCAGGCAGCAACCTGCTGGCCCAGAGAGCCACCAAAATGCGACTGCTCGCTCGAGTCAGGCATCAGTAAAGACAATAATGAGTATAGCTACAAAAGCAGTAAATAGAGCCAAGTATTGGGTTTCGACTCTCCAGTTACACTGACCCCCAATCATATGGGAGAAGAGCGTAGGAGAGAGGAACAGGTGAAGCAGGAGGTACCTTCTTACCTGATCTGCAGCTGTACACCCCCTCCCTCCCCTTACTCTTAAGTCTAAGCTATCATGTAGCTCCCTGCTGCCAGCCTGTCTAAATAATTCAGTCCTGGAAACATTAGAAATCCACGGGGAGAGACATACAACATGATGAAGACAGAAACAGAACACACACGCTGACATACAGGCAGAGAAATAACACACCTTTAGAGCGAAGCTCTACTCCATTCTGCTAGGATCATGCTTGAGCTGGGCATCCCACACTAAGACTGAGGTTAAGAAATTGGGGTAAAAACACATGCTGGACCATGACAACAGACTGGAGGAGGGGTGGAGATGTACTAATCCAGCGGGGGCCGATGCATGCCATTGGCAGGGACTGTCCTCTCATTTACTGCGCTCGCCACAAGGGGATTAGCGTCAAACTAAAACCTGCTTAAATCCACTGCTCCTGTGACATCACTTGGTCTAGATAGCCTATGTAGCCAGCAAACTGCAGAGGCCTAGAGATGTGTTCACGAAGCGTTAAACTGTTTATGGTGTTTGCTGCTACATAAAACCTTTCTGCTTGCCTGCAGCCCATCTCCCTATGGGTATGACTGGATCTAAAAAGAGGCAGAGGAGGACAAGGGGGGGTGACATGCTGCATATCCCGAGAGAGATAGGCAGTGACCTGCAACAAAGTCCACTCCCACAAGTACTTCGAAGGTTTACACTTAATCTGAAGGCTGTTAAAAGAAAATCAGGACATGCTCCACTTCAACCATAAAGAATGCACAGCCTCCTCTGCTGGGCAATTACACATACAGAAAAAACAGATGCCCTGACACAGTAAAGGCTAATGTTGACAACTGTTTAGACTCCCAAAGGTCTGCATAATTTCCATATTTATATTCTAAGGATGTAAAGGTATGTCTTGAATATAAAATATTAGTAAGATGTGTTTATTTAAAAAAATATATATATAATATCATGTAAAACACACAGCAAATATATTTTAAGTGTTCCTTTCCTTTAATTCTGATCAAGGATTTAACTTCATGAAAATAAAACATATTAAATATGATATGATCACTTTCCTTTTACTGGGAGCTGCATATACCTAAGTATATCATAAAAGTTGAGTGAAAGGAAAAGTCTTGGAGGAAACTGTACAAAGGCAAGATCAGCTCCAGTAACATGGAATATGATTTATATGAAAACACTACAGACTCCAAATTAGGAGGGGGGGAAAAAACGATGGATACAAAGATTTAAAAAGTACATTTATTTAAGTGAGAAAACTGCATATGGTTATCTATTTAATATTTCTCTGATCAGATCTTAAAAAAAAAAAAAAGAAAAACTGTAAAATGCTAAAGAAAAGAAGCACACAGTAAATGGCTACATATGACTCCGCTTTGAAACTGGTTGAAGTACTAAAAATAAAGGAGTTATAAATGTTCTTTATTGATAATGAAACTAGGGCTGAATAATTAATCGGATAAATCATGATTAATCGATTATTGGATAATTATTTAGTAATCGATTAATCGTTAACTGGATTAAAGAGACTGTAGAACATGCCTTTAGCTGACAGAGCAACTAACTTTGGATAACTAGCTATCCGATTACTAAACAATTAATCAAAAAAGTTATCAACAGATTAATCGTACTATGTTATATTAATAGTTAGTTGCAGCCATAAATGAAACACAGATCAGGTCCTAAATGTTTTCTACTTGAGTAATGAAACCTCATGTCTAAATTGGGATGGATGAAAAAAAATCCTTTTTCCTATAAAATGAAACTAAAACAAAGTCATCACTACTGGGAGTTAACATGAGGCAAAAAGGAAGTGCAACTCCTGTCATCTGAGACTTTTCATGGAAATAATCATGTAAATATAAAATGATCGGAAATATATTAGCCTGTTTAATTAGTCCTCTGAAAGAGCTTTAGTTGTTTTTTTTTCAGCGGAGAAGAAATTTAAACTCAGTCTCAAAAATTAATGTCTAATTCAGCGTGAAATCAATCTTAATGATCAGTTCGGTCCTTTATTCTGGTCATAAACAACAATGCAGAAATGACAAACATTTCTAGACTAACATATTCTAGCAGCTACCTAATATCTTGCTCTTAAATTATTAGCCTCTAATTATAACACCTTTTTCCCTGTCGGATTTACCATTAGAGTACTCTAAAGGTTAGAGAATCCATAACTATATGTAAAACCAGTTTTATCATCAGGTGCCATCAATGGCATAAAACTATAAGAATGAGTCCTTTTCTGTAGGTTTTTGGTGTAAATGTAGGGGAGAGTAAATAGACCATGATGAGAGTCAGAGTCAACATTTCAGTGAGTCAAGCAGCCTGAAAGGTGACAAGGAAGTTGATGCAAATCAGGGGTAAAACCGGAAGGCAATAAAAAGGTGTGTAATGATGTCTAAGCTTTAACATACAGAAACAGAAAACCACTTTGATAAATTACGTTTATGTATAGAATATTAGCAGGTTCATTAATAACATAGTTTTAAATACTTCATGAATGATGATCTTACATGGACTTGATCCACTCTTAGCATGAACTTTGTGAACTTTTCTCTCACATACCATATGCACCAGATGTGCAAACATTGCTTATCTAGCATTGGGGGCACTGTAAGTGGCTGTGTTTATCCGCAGTGCCAAACATTATTGGAACAGCTTTAGAAGGAGAAAGACACACAGTGTGATAAGGACTAAAGATAGGACCAGGAAAGACAGGAAGAGTTTGGACGGAGTCAACCAAATAGCTTTATTGTTTATTCATTTAACAATTTTTTTTACCCAGCAGGTATTGCCTGGAATATCTCACCGAGTGAAGAATACGAGGGAGGTGTTCAACTATTGAAAACTGTTGTTTTAGCAATTTTAGCCAAGGTTCTAAAATAAGCCTTAATCGTAAAATCCATGATCGTTTTGTCTTATTTACAAGTGACTAATGACGACTCGTTGCAGGAAGAGTTGATTATATATTTTCTTAATGTCATCCATGATCCAGATATTCAAAAAGAATCTCAGAACTGTGCATCAAGTCCAGTCATGGCATTTCTATGATACTAAATACTCCACAGTAAACCACTAGTGGTATTGCAATGAAGTGGATGACTGATTGGAAATGACAGCAACTGAGACAGAAAAAAAGATTAGGAGACTAGAAATGACACAGCATATGCTGAGGGGCAATAGTGTGCAGAGATCACTGCTGCTTTCTGCAGTCAGTTGATGCACACCTCTAAACCTCATGCGGTCCTCACATTAGTTCAATAGTAGCATGAAGAGACAGTTTCCATAGCTGGCAGCTTTATCCAAGCCACAGTAAACAAAGTAAGGTGTAAAGTGTTGAATGCAGTGGTATAAGGCATGCCACCACTGGACTCTGGAGTAGTGAAGACATGAGCATTGGAGAGACAAATGATGCCTGGGTTTAGTACTTGGAGAAAGAATTGAGTGACCTGATTATGTAAAATGTTAAGATTTAGGAGGTAGGTGGTGGTTTTGATGGTCCTATAGCATAAAGGAACTCTACTTTAGCATTTTGGACAATTTATGCACCTGTCTGATGGAACAGTTTGGAAATGGCCCCTTCCTGTCTCTATAACTGCACCAGCTCCCAGAAAAAGTTTTATAAGGAGATGAATGGGTGAGCCTGAGTGGAGGAAGAAGTTTTCTGGTCTCCTTAGGAACCCAAAAGACACCGTTTGGATAAAATATCCCATTTTTATTGAGAATCTTAGTTCCACAAAGCTCTAATTCACTCAGTCTCTGTCTCCTCTACATGGATGCTGTTGCATATCCATGGACCCACTGATGACTGGAGCTGTGGCATTAACCTAACCAAACAAGAATAAATACAATCAAATTTAAATAATAAAAATACAAATAGAATTTGTTTTATTGTGAGCGGATATGTTTCTTTTTCATATATGAAACAATCCACTAGGATAATTATCTATTATCAGGCTGAATGTAGTAAATAAGGCATAGCTGCTCTTCAACCGGCTCTGCACCTTTACAGGGTTTGGATACGGGTGAAGTAAGCAGAAGCAGAAAGAAAGCAGAAGGCGCTGTCTGATCTGTTTCAAAGTCAGGGGTGGAAATTAAATATTTTTATACACACACACAGAAGTGGATATGTATTAATGTAAATCTTTGAAAATGTGGGAAACAACCATTTCCTATTTCTACTTGAAGTTTGGTGTTGTTTAGCTTAGTAGTTTATTTAACAGATAGTTTACAAAATACCATCCGTGCATCCATCAATCTATCCATCCAGGGTACACCCAGGACAGGTAGCCAGTCCATTGCAGGGCAACACAGAGACAAACAGGACAAACAACCATTCATGCACACACTCACACATAAGCAGAATTTAGAGAAGCCACTAAACCTAATAGTCATGATTTTGGATTGTGGGAGGAAGCCAGAGTACCTGGAGAAAACCCATGCATGCACAGGGAGGACATGCAAACTCCATGCAGAAAGAACCCAGGCCGGGAATCGAACCTGGAACCTTCTTTTTGCAAGGGAGTAGTGCTACTCACTGCGTTACTGGGCAGCCCTCTGTACAAAATTAATTAATCTTAAAAAAGATATGTGTTACAGACTCGTGATTTATGTTCAACACAGGCCCCGGGTGTTTACCATAATATTTGGTACAACAGGGAAAAGCCAATCACTGTATAAAATTCTAGAAACACTGGCTCCAGCATCCTGCTCAGAATGCTGTGAACCTGCCACTCAGTGAACACTTGGATGTCCATGAAGTTGAAGACGCACTTACATGTGAGAGGCTTTAACATCAGGTTTCTAAAGTTGTATTGTTGCCCCTACATATTAGTTGTAAGAATTGATTTTTGTTTTTTTGTGTATGGAACCCGCCACTATTGCCGATGCACTAGAGCCACTACATACATTTACTGACATTTAGGTGAATTTTTTCGCCAGGTGCTAATAGAGCTTACCTAATTGGAATCTGGGTTTTATGAAGATATTTTTCCATCAATCAAGGCAAGAACAAGGATGTGGACTTGAAAGAAAACATTGACTTTTGCTAAATTAGTTTTATAGGTTCAAAATTAAACATTTGCACTGTACAGATTCAGAAGGGTCTTTCTCGCATTTGATCCAATGCAGGTGGTCTGATTGCAGATATCTGCAGTCTCTCTGCTCCATCCTCCCACACACACAGTGGTTTGAATAGGGGGGCTGAGTACACTTCCATTACTCAACTATCTTGACAAACCAAAACTATTACTTTTAAGGTATGTGACTGAGTGGTAAAAAAATAAAAATAAAAAACTAATTCCAGATTGTACTAATAGATTACAGACATTGTCCCCATGTGCAGGAGGAGGGAGAAGGAGCGGAGTAGTTGCCTGTGGAATGATGTTCTGCATCGGGTAAAACAGAAGAAACACTTGCTAAATCTGTGGATTTGATTTAGATTAATTAAAGACATGCCTGCCTGCATGTCATTCAGAAAGCTGACATGTCACTTGACTTTTATTTCCTTTGGGTATTGTTCATAATTTGCAAATAGAAAAATTGTATCTGTGTTTCCTTTGTGGTTCTTAATATTGTTATAGTTGCTGTGCAATTTAATTTTTGTCCACTTTTTCTCTGCAAAAACCTTCTTTTTCTGCATGGCCATTCTGTGAACAACTATAGCTATTGTTTGCTAATTAACAAATGCGTCCCGGTTAACAAAAGAGCTGAAAGATTAATGAAACGTAAAAAATAAATAAGAATAATTCTACCTCTTAAATAAAAAAGTTGTGTATATATATATATATATATATATATATATATATATATATATATATATATATATATATATATATATATATATATATATATATATATATATACACTATATTGCCAAAAGTATTTGCTCACCCATCCAAATTATTGGAATCAGGTGTTCCAATCACTTCCATGGCCACAGGTGTATAAATTCAAGCACCTAGGCATGCAGACTGTTTTTACAAACATTTGTGAAAGAATGGGTCGCTCTCAGGAGCTCAGTGAATTCCAGCGTGGAACTGTGATAGGATGCCACCTGTGCAACAAATCCAGTCGTGAAATTTCCTCGCTCCTAAATATTCCACAGTCAACTGTCAGCTGTATTATAAGAAAATGGAAGTGTTTGGGAACGACAGCAACTCAGCCACGAAGAGGTAGGCCACGTAAACTGACGGAGCGGGGTCAGCGGATGCTGACGCGCATAGTGCGAAGAGGTCGCCAACTTTCTGCAGAGTCAATCACTACAGACCTCCAAACTTCATGTGGCCTTCAGATTAGCTCAAGAACAGTGCGCAGAGAGCTTCATGGAATGGGTTTCCATGGTCGAGCAGCTGCATCCAAGCCATACATCACCAAGTGCAATGCAAAGCGTCGGATGCGGTGGTGTAAAGCACGCCGCCACTGGACTCTAGAGCAGTGGAGACGCGTTCTCTGGAGTGACGAATCGCGCTTCTCCATCTGGCAATCTGATGGACGGGTCTGGGTTTGGCGGTTGCCAGGAGAACGGTACTTGTCTGACTGCATTGTGCCAAGTGTAAAGTTTGGTGGAGGGGGGATTATGGTGTGAGGTTGTTTTTCAGGAGCTGGGCTTGGCCCCTTAGTTCCAGTGAAAGGAACTCTGAATGCTTCAGCATACCAAGACATTTTGGACAATTCCATGCTCCCAACTTTGTGGGAACAGTTTGGAGCTGGCCCCTTCCTCTTCCAACATGACTGTGCACCAGTGCACAAAGCAAGGTCCATAAAGACATGGATGACAGAGTCTGGTGTGGATGAACTTGACTGGCCTGCACAGAGTCCTGACCTCAACCCGATAGAACACCTTTGGGATGAATTAGAGCGGAGACTGAGAGCCAGGCCTTCTCGTCCAACATCAGTGTGCGACCTCACAAATGCGCTTCTGGAAGAATGGTCAAAAATTCCCATAAACACACTCCTAAACCTTGTGGACAGCCTTCCCAGAAGAGTTGAAGCTGTTCTAGCTGCAAAGGGTGGACCGACGTCATATTGAACCCTATGGATTAGGAACGGGATGTCACTTAAGCTCATATGTGAGTCAAGGCAGGTGAGCAAATACTTTTGGCAATATAGTGTATATACAGATACATAAATGGCTTCTTTCAACAGTGGCTGCAGTATACTGACAAAAGAGAAACAAAGAGCATTATTGGGGTGACTGAAATTTGTTAGGCAAATATAGTATAACAACTTACATGCAGCCCCAGTAATAATGATAATAATAGAATAGAATATCAAGAGTAGATACTTTTTAGTAATATAATTTAGCACTTTAATTGGAGAAGTATGTAAAACAAAAAAGAACAGAATGATTCTGCTTTCCCTACCACCTCTTACAGTTACTGGATGAATGTTTTACTTTCAATCGGCATGTAATAGTTTCCCTGCAGTAATTTCTCAGCTCTTTCCTTGCAGGTCTGAGTCTCGGTTGTGCATGCAGCATTAGAGACGCTATTAATCACTATGTTGTTTCTCTACGGCAACCAGAGGCAATAACTTCTCTTAATAAGACCCATCCAGAAGGGTGTGTCACTCAGATGCCCACTCCCTGACAAAACATTATTAATTCTAAACACCATAAGTATAGTTAGGTTTGTGTTGGTGCAACTCCTACAGAGATATTGGATATCCAACTTACTATGTTTCCTGTAATTTCTAAGCAGGAGCTGGATTACCAAATCCATCTCGTCTGCATTCTTTGACATGCCTCAGGGCTGCTTAATAATTAAGAGAGTAGGCTGTACAAAAATCACCAAGCAACAAGGATATGAGTATTTTTCTGGTGTAGTTAAAAAAAAATAAACAAAAAAAAAATAAAACAAGCAATACCACCAAAATTGAAATAGCATTTTTTGTAAGAACATAAAATTAAGGCCAAAACTGAATGTGTTAGGATAGGAACAGACATTTAATTCTGTCATAGAGTTTTAGGCGCAATGTGTTAAACAGACGTCCAGGAACATTCGTCGCTTCAGAGCAATCTGGTCAGCTTTCTAGGGCACAAGATGCTAACGGCAGGACTTGGCAGCCAGCGCAGAACGGAGATAGCTGCAGAATGATTTAGATTGCAGCGACCCTACAACTGCTGATCCATTAAACTTTCATAGGGGACTTCATAAATTAAAGCTGGGGCTGCAAAGAACTCCAACATTTCACTCAATTACTGTGATTGTACAGTATATTAAAGTTTTAACAAGCCTCCGAGCATTTCACCAGAACGCAAGCAGCGGGGAGAAAAAAAGAGGGGGCGGCGGGGGATGGCAAAACACATGGTACCAATTCTGGTTCGATGGCCTTCGGAGGGTTTATGTGCATCTGCTGTGTTATCGAGACCGTCCACATCTCAGCAGAGTGTGACGCCGCACGTCGCACATTTGCAAGACTAGGAGAGAGAGGGTAAGCCGCTGTTGGGTGAGACCTCTCGCAGACTTAGTGCAGCAAGCGCCTTGTATTTCAGAGGGCTCGTGTGCAGCCCTGCGCTCTGCCCACCGATCATTACCAAGCCAGCGGCCCATAGTGCATCGCAGATGGGGCAGACAGAAGGGAAAGGCGACAGCCCGCTTGCTTTTTGGAGGGATGAGGAGGGTGCGGCTGAGTGAGAGAAGGGCAGAAGGAGTGTATGAGAAAAGGAGAGATAGAGAAAAAGGGAAAGGATGGAGAGAGAAATGTGATTTTCATGTCAAAGGTGGAAAAAGGATTAATTGTGTAGTTAAAGGAAAGAATGCTACGCTCAGCACGGCTAGGGTTTTAGGCAGATAATATATACAGTGCTTCAGCTGTCGAGAACTGAATAATCGAAAATGACGTTTATGAATTTTTCCTGTGGTGTTAATGGTGAATAAAAGGTCCACAGTTTCTTCAGCACCATTTCTTTAAAAAAAATGCTTAAACAGCATAATAAAATCCCTGAAATTCCATCTGTTTTCTGATTTAATAGTACACTACCTATTAAACAAAAATTAAAGATTAAACCAGCGATACAATGAAATATGTTTTTAATCTGAGCTAAGTATAAAACAATGCTATACTATCAACAGAAAACATGACAAAACAATTTAAGGATCCAAATGGTCATAAAGGTCATTACTATCTAGAATATTTTTTAAATTACGTCAGGATCAAAGCCTACTTCTGAAAATGTTTAATTACAGCTGCCCTAAGTGTGAAAAATTAGAATATAGTAATCAGATTGAAAAAACAAGTAACTACCAAAGCAAATAACTCTAAATAGTTTTTCTCAGAGCGAGTCAGAAAGGCGTTGATTTATTGTTTCTTATAATTGGTGTACAGATGAAGTCTTCACATGCTGGTGCCCTCCATGTTTTACCTGTGACCCTGAACATATTTTATCTAGATGATGAAAAAAAATTGCCAAGCAAGCAAGAAAACCTCTAAAGCATGCTGGACAATGGACCGTGTTAATAGAGACAATACACTGTTTATATTTCTAAAGGTTCAAACACAGATCATGTTTTGATGCTGGTTCCTAGAATGGAACATGGGTCTTCCAGCATGGTAATGAGCCCAAACACACCCCTCGAGCAAGGAATGACTCTACAAAAAACAATTTCAAGGTCCTGTAGCGGAGTGGCCTAGCCAGTCTAAAGACCTCAGAAAAATATATTTGGAGTGAGTAGAAGCCTAACTGCTCTAGAGGAGATCTGCATGGAGGAATGGGCCAAAATACGAGTTACAATGTTTGCAAACGTACCAACGACTTACAGGGAACTTTGACCTCCCTCAATGCCAACAAAGGTTATGCTACAGAATATTGAGCTGAACTTTTTTTATTGACCAAATAGTTGTATTCCACCATAATTTACAAATATTTTATTTTGAAATTCCACAAAGGGATTTCCTGTATTCTTTTTCCTCACTCCTCATAGCTGAATAGCACCTGTAATAGAAATTACAGATCTCTCTCATCTTTCAAAGTAGGAGAACTTGCACAATCATTGGCCTATTAAATTCTATTTTAACCAACTAGGTTGTGTGTTTATATATATATATATATATATATCAGAAATACATAATAAGCTTCTCTAGTTTTGTGGAAAATGTTTGGGCTTTTAGGATGAGCCTGAAAAGAATAAGATTTTCAATTCCAGTTCTCCACAGCAGATGTCCTACAATCTTTCGATGTTTATCTGGTTTAACACATCAGGCTGTACAACCTCCTAAACATGCAGTCAAGGTCTACAGTCTCCATCTGGTGACCAGGGTTGCTAAATCCATTTCCAGCCCAAACGCAACAAAAACTCTCAACATACTTAAGGCAGCTGTAATAAACTCTAAATGTTAACTCTTTCTGAATCTGTTAAAAGAGTGAATCTATGCATAATAAACATTGCAGATCCACGTTTCAAAAGATAAAGTTGCTCTAGTATTTCTGCATTACAATAATTGTAATGAGCTTTGGATTATCATGTTTAGACAAGGGCAATCCACACCTTTAGGTCCAGATCACATTTCTGTAATATGTTTTTGTATATTTCTCACTTCGACATGAAAATCCAGTTAAATATTTCACAGTAAAGGCCTTCAGGCCAACACATTTCATTGTAGTTTATTTGAACTCTTAACCCCATTTTGGATGCTCACTGTGACACTGAGAAATATCATTTCACAGTGACACTTTATTAACCAGTGAATATATCTCCCTGATGATTTTAACTTTGACATTTTCTCCACATTTCAAAACAAATTAACCAATGGCATGTAAAAGGATACTCGTATCTGTTTACTTTCCTATTATTAACTTTCTCGCACATGACAATAATGTTTTTCTAATAATACTTTCTAAAAAAATATCTTAAATTCTGTGAAAATCAGCCCAAATTTTAGTAACCCATTCCAAGCTTTTTTTTTTTTTAAGTCAACTAGATAAGAAGAGACTGGTTCTGACAGAAATCCAGTTAGTCAGGCAACACTATTAATGGCAGTTATTTGACTGTAGTATACTGAAGCAGAGATGGATCTAAAATCCTGTTAACAGGAGAAAGATCTGTTAAAAAAATTTGTTTTGGTTTCCTTTTACACACCTGCATGATAATGTTACACACAACAACCCCGTAAAGCCACTGAGTAAAGTTAATTTGTTTACCTTGTTTCACATATAGGATTACACAACAGAATAACACAACATAATTAGAATTAGAGCCCCAACAACATGGAATTTTGAAGGCAGACATCAAGATTGATATTGGTGGCTTTAAAAAAAACAAAACAAAAAAACAGATAACCCGTATATTGGCAGATATCAGATATTGGCCAATATCTGATGTCTATCGGCAAGAATATGTAAAAAATTTGAACATGGACATACATGGGATAGGCACAGTCTATCCCATGTAGACTGTGCCTATGAGACGGATACACAGTCTACTTTTAAGGGTATGCCTAAAACTTTCCTTTTTGATAAAGCTTATAGTGAGAATGGCTCAGGTTTTCCTATCTCTATAGTTATGCTGCTATAGGCTTAGAATGCTGGAGGACATAGGGACCTGTTTTCATCATTCTGCTTTATTCAATCTGTATTCTTTTATTTTCGCTTTTATGTTAATCCTATGGTATATAGTGCTTAATCTAATGAAAGAAATAACATAATAAAAAAGATAAACATGGTTTAAATATATTGTGCAGGACTACAGTACTCTGAGCATGTCCGATGATGACGTCAAACAACATGTAAAAAGCATGAACTTGTCTCCGAAAAGTCATAAAAAATGTTTTAAAGAATTGTATTAGCATTTTTTTATTTATTTAAGGATAGAAATAAGTACTTTTAGAACCATAACTACATTATTTATGGCGATCTGTATGCCTCAAAATGCACAAATGAGGTGATGGTATGGCTCCTGCTTCTGGTACCGATCGGGTAGTGACGTCTAATTTTCAAAATGGCCGAGTGCAGTCATTTTTTTAAGAATTGATGATTATCGAAGTGTAATAGGTGTGTTACACAGAAATATACTGTGGAATAAAATGGTGTGAGAGATGTGATGATGAGGAAACCAATCCCCCACAATGACCTTTTTTTTAATTTTTGTTTTTTTTATAACAGCCTATAAAAAACATTATTTCTCTAAATAAAATCTGGATTCATGGTATACTATAGGTAGTTGCCTCAAACTTTATTTATATTTTATGTGATAGAAACAGAAACTAACATCCTTGTTTGTGCCACAAGCTTGGCCAATAAATCAGCCTGGTATGCAATTTTTCAGTCACTGAATAAACAGTAACAACACTGCACACTGTTCCACTTCGTTTTGCACCATCTGATGTCAGTATAGGCAGAATTTTTCATGGAGAACAACTTTATATCCCCCCAATTTGGAATGAGGCTAACATGGGTGGTCAACGCCAACTTACAAAAATTTGGAGGTGTGCGCCCCTAACGCAGATGTACGCACACAGGGGCGGGGCTCTCATGATTGTATATACCAAACTTTACCCAGGGACTGAACTATAACTCAAACACAGATCACACATGCAAAAAATTTGTTTTGGTGAGGAGGTGCTGCACATAGACAACTAAAAATACAGCTGAAAAACCGTGGAAAACTAAGAACATGAAAATAAAAAAAATAAAATAAATAGCAGTGTGAAAAATTAGGAAATGCAGTAAAAAACAGATGAAAATACATAGCTATACTCTATCTGAGCCTGGTTAATAATCTATAAAGCGACCCCTTATTGTTCCTATTTCTTCTTACTAATAATACATTATAAACATGTCTAACACTGAGATTAATCTTGTGACTCAAATATAACTAAATAAATAAACAAAGATCTGGTTCTACTGTTACTCCTAAAAGTAATGTAATACAGGAGATATAGTATCAATATCTCTTGCATTATTATATTTTGTCTAAGTAAAGATGAGTGATACCAAAACACTAAAGCATAAAATGCTTAAATGTAGATCCCTACATCCTCTTTTAAAGATGTATATCATTCAACTGAGATCAGAACTAAAACATTATACATTTAGCAAATTAATGTGGATATAATGACACAATATAAATAAAGAATAAGTTGATTTGTCCTAGTAAAGCATTGCTTAGTTTTAAGATGTTTAATATTTACTGTATGTAGGAGCAGCAGAAAAGAAAATGATCTGCGAAATAACTCCACTCTGGTTCAGAATCTGATATAGCTAAATTATATTCCTAATTATACCAGCATAAAGTCTCATCGTGTTGCACAGAATGAATAAAATGTAGACGTTGATTAAAACATTATCTGACAAGATTAGTGCGGCTCCAATCGAACCCAGAGGGAGCAGAGTATTGCAGTCTACAACCAAAACAACAATCGCAGCAAAGAGAATAAAATCACAAAATTGGTTTAGGAGAGCAACTGTGCCACAACTGTAGCCCCCCCAAACACCCCCCCACCCCCTTCCAGCCGCTCAGCCAAGTCTTTGCAGAATGATAAACATTGGTTCAGCTCAAATTAAGATGGGAACATGAAAGGACCTGAGGCTGAGGGGGAACAGGGGCCGTGGCAGATCACTCCTCATTTCTGCAGAAAAACAGAAATAAATCCCCTTCCCCCTGAGAGAGAGAGAGAGAGAGACAGACAGACAGACAGCTCCTCTCTGTTCTTCATAACACTTGTGCTTCCCAGCAGCGCCTTTGATTGAGCCACATTTGATAAAAAATATTCCAAATCAGTTTTCCTATTTCCAGTCAACCAGAATCTGCTAAATAGATATGAAGCACTTTAATGGCTTAATCAGCCTTGTCATCTACCCACCGGGTCTTCTCAGATACGTCATTTATGATCCAACAGCCACAAATTCTGATATTAAACAACCACAACGAATAATTAGGCTGAAGCTATTGTTTAAATTCATAAAGGTCCTCTTTGCATTGTAATGAGAACAGCATTTTATTATTTAGGTAACATATGATCCAACAAATACGGCAGACAATATGCTAATTCCAGATTTGCATGTGGAAAAATAAAAACTGTGGGAAGATTGTAAGAACTAAGACTAGATCTACTCTATGTTTGCTAACCAAAAGTCAATAGTGACTCTATTTTAGTGTGAGGATTTTAACACTGCATGAAACTAAAAGAAAAAGATTGCGTTATTTGTGTTTCCCCCTTTGCTCCATGACAATCACCATGGCAGCTTTATCAGGCCGAGACATGCATTAGGAGGGACAACTCTTCCTGGTCACTGGCTCATGAACAAACCACAAGCTGGCTTCTTCTTTTTTCTTTTTCCTTTTTTTCTTTTTTTACAGCCTCACCAAAGTGGCTGCAAGACAGGTTCTTTGATTCTTTATGACGGCCATCTGGAGAGCTTTTTGTGTTTGTATTTGTTTATTCAAGCATTACAGTCAGATTTATCATTTTAGACCTTGTCCTGATGAACAGTAAGTAAGCCTCTGTAACATATTTTCTTAACCTCTAAGGTCCCAAGTGTTCTAATGAAGTTTGTGTTCATAATACATGCTGCAATCTAATTACGTTTTTTTTTTTTTTTCACCAATTAAAAGCTGTATTTGAATAAATCTGGAATTAAAATTAAACAAAAACTTTGGGAGATTTGATCAGAAATGTAAGTATCAAAACACCTGTTTTTGTTTGTTTGTTTGTTTGTTTTTTTCAAAGAGATAATAGGGATAGAAAATAGAAAAAAGAAGAATTTTTGTCCCTCAATAGACCTTTTAGAAATCTGTAAAAGGCTATAAATATTTGGAAACCCTAAATCCACATTACCTGTACAAAGATGTAGGCAGCTGAGGTAAACTTAAGCTAATTTATAGTGGTTTTATTATACCTAGGTATATACTTAGGTATTTTGTCAACAGGCAAAAGTTGGCACATATTGGCACCATCTACAAACATGGAAATTTCCCACCATTTTTATTTTGTCATACATTGTATGTATGTCATCTCTGATTAAACCCATTTCTGATTAAAAAAATAGCCAAATTCTAGGTTTTACTGCAAACCATTACTAATGGCCATAAATCTAGTTTGGTATTTTACAAACTGTTTTTAGGCAATTTTTGTGCATGCTATTTATATATTAAGTTATATTTAGCAACCATTTTTCTATTTATTAATTGTATGGCAGCTCTCTTTTAAGTATAGATTTTGTAATCTCAATGGTATATTTCATTGTTAATTCAAAGCTTTAATAATAATAATAACAATATATTATTAGAAATTTTTTCTAATGGCTTCACATACTTCAAGCCAGCACGCCTACCTGTTCATTGCTATTTAAGTCCCTTTTTTACATTTACCTCATAATCAAGTCATGTTTCCTGTTTTTTTCAAAATGTAATTAAGTAAGGTGAAAAAAACCCTTTGGAAGTATTCAGTCCAGAAAACCGTTACATTCATTGTCAAATCACAAACCTTTGCCTGCAGCTGCACAGTCACACCACCTGTTAAGGTCTCCCAGCAGGCTTTAGCACACACCCAAACGCAGCAAACACAGAAATGACTAACTGTCTCGGGTGTCTGATGCATACAAATCCAACAGCTGGACTTTAACAGCCCTTCTAATCAAGAGGGATTCCCGCTATAAAATGCAAACACCTGCGCTATGAAATATTGAAGACCTCTTTCATAATGTTACTATCTGATTTTTACTGGACTCTAAACTCATCATGATCTAATAGTATGATGCAGTTATAATAAGTCAATAATTTGTCAGTATAAAATGCCAAATGCATCATTATAATAAAGGTCTGATTAAGTAAAATACCGTATACATACTTCATCACTTCCAACATGAACAGCATAGAATGTCTCAGTGAATGTCACTTCTAACCCATTCCACTCTGGTCTTAGCTGTAGGTCCGTCCTGTTGCTCCCTAGAGTCTAAAGTTATTTTTTTCACCTCCAATACCTCTTCTCCCAGGATTGCCCTGAATTTAGATCCATGTAAATGGTATGTACTTATATAGCGCCTTTATTTAAGTTAGGAGACTTGACCAAAGCGCTTTACACTACATTCATTCACCCATTCACGCACAGACTCACACACTGATGGTGGCAAGCTACATTGTAGCCACAGCTGCCCTGGGGCTCACTGACAGAAGCGGGGCTGCCGTACACTGGCGCCACCGGGCCCTCTGACCACCATCAGTAGACAATGCAGGTGAAGTGTCTTGCCCAAGGACACAACGACACTGAAAGTCGGAGTCGGGGCTTGAACCGTCAACCCTTCGATTTCAGGGCAAACTCCTACATCCAACGCCACTGTCGCCATTGTATACTATCAATTCTCTTTGCAACTGAAAAGAAGCATCTCTACACCATAATGCTTCCATCATAATGCTTCCATCAAAAAAGAATATTTTTATGATTTTTGTCTATAAATGTTCTCTAGTAAATAGGGAAGTATGCTTACATGAATAAAAAAAAAAAAGACAACCAAGCATTAAATGCCTTCCTCTTTACCACTATCCAGAACTTTGTTCTGGTCTATCACATAAAATCCCAATAAAATACAAACCAGCACTCTATGTAAAGATTCAACATTATTCTGTGATACCCATAAGGAGTTTCTAGGACCAGTTTATGAGCCTATAGATGAAGTGTGGCATGTGCCCTTCATTTCAAGTGCACCAACACTAAGGCGCTTGCATCATGTAACAAAACAAATATGCTGGCACTGGGGGTAATGGAGCGTCTAGCTTCATTTTCCAGCACCGCGGTTATGTCTGCCTCCTCCCTGCACCGGCTCCAGGAGGACCCAGCGGCTTAACAAGCCTCTTGGGGACCTAGACGGTAGAGTGGAGATGCTTTTTCCTCAGGACTCCGTCTGGCTGCCACAGACAAACACACACGAATGTGCAAGGCTGAGGCAAACAAGTGGTTTTAAAGAATGTACATTCAAGAGACTTTAAACGCAGTTTTTCCCCTACGCAAAAAGGGGATACTCTAAAACAGTAAGTCAAAAATGAGAAAGTCCTTAATAACCCACAAGTCAAATTAAAAGGACCAAATGAAGCATTACCATCTCTGCAAAGCTGCAAAGGTCAACAACTTTTACCGTGTGCCAGGAGAAAATAATTAGAATCATTAAGTATTTCTTGGTAATTAATAATCCAAAATGTGCCAATTGGACGAAATGGTAAAAAAAAAACAGTAATAATAGGAAAAGTCAGAGGACTGAAAAGATGTCTACACTTCATTCAGTTATTCACCTATTCAGACACTAGATGGATGGATGGATGGATGGATGGATGGATGGATGGATGGATGGATGGATGGATGGATGGATGGATGGATGGATGGATGCTTTGAAAAATTTTTTTTTTTTTTTTCCAGTCGGGCAGACTACATGGGAGTACTTTAGGCTCATTTTTGAGCAAAGTACCTTGTTAATCAAAGATATATAGAGAAGTTAGAGCAAGAGGGAAAAAAGCAAATGTATGTATCAGAAGCCCCCCCATAAAAGAAAAAAAAGTAGGATAATTTATCAAAATGATAATGCTATGTTTTGTGTTCCTGCTGTTGCCAACAGGAGAGTGGACATTTCACAAAAGGAATCTAATTAAATACCTGCGAGTTTCAAATAATTTGCATACAAACAGAATAATCACAACTGTGACCAAACAAGAATACTTGATGTGCATCCCTAATTAACATAATCGGTCCTATTAGCCCTTAAAAAAAGTGTTGTATATGTTGCTGTTTGGTGAATATTCTTTTGGTTTTTTTGCATGTACTTACTTGTTCAAAAATAAACATCTATTTTAAGCCAAGCCAAGCAGAACAAAATCTATTAGCTAACAATATGACAATGATACAAAAACATGAGTTTTCAGAACAGAAAAGGCAGCAAAAGTTCTTCACAATAAAGCGGCTTTAAGACAGCAAAAGATAGGTCATAAATACAGAAACATTTGCTATTTGTAAAAATAAAAATGGAAATCAGATAGGAAGCATTTATGAAAAAACTATCCCTCCCTTATTCCTGTTTTCCCAGCAAACTTTAAGTCTCTCCCAGATCTACTTAAGGAATCTTTAACTGAAGAAGCGCTTACAGAATGTAGACATGGCAACCTAAGACTCAGATTCAATAGGTACGTTAGGGATTGTGTAGAAGAATTCAGATATAACATTGTTGAAAAATGCTTGTAAGGCAAAAATAGAGCAATCTGTCCGTTTTTCTGTGCTTAGTGGGATGATTATTAGTCTTTTTGTCAGCCTGACCTGTATGACTCACATGCGTTTAGTTGGTTATTTAAAAGTGTCGTTGGTAGCATCATCTCCCCGGTACAAGTACTTTAAACTATCAAATCTATGTAGAAGCCCGCTTTCAGCCAGCTGACTGGTAGGGGGCAGCAACAGGTGGGAAGTCACTGCTTTGTTACACACAGCCAAGAAAAACAGTTGACACTCCTCCACTTTGTCTTGCAGTTTATTAAACCACAGCTGTGGTTTGGTTGGTCATTTCAGCAGATTTTAAAAGCATTACTTTTTAAAATCTTTGTCCACTTCAATACACGTAACCGTCAAACCGCTAAAGAGTAAAACACCAATAATCAACTGGGTTTGCAATAAGCCCTTGAAAATATTCCAGCAAACACCCATTTACCTTCACAGATCCGGTCCAGTCTCTGTCTCTTTACTTTATGTTTGTCAGTCAGGGACATGGCGTCAAGCACTGCTCGGCACGGCACGCTGTGGGGGGGGAGGACCTCTCCTCCGTCTCCTCCTCCTCCTTCTTCTCCTCCTCAGCCAAAAACAAGGTTCAGACTCCTAGTGCACAGTCAGCGCTGTTCCCCGGGGCATTCCGCCTCGGCACATACACCTACAAACACAAAACAGCTTGGTTAAACACAAACATGCACTCAAAAAGATGTACACATTATCATTGTAGAAGCACAGCAAAACGCTGACTTGGAAGGCACTAAAGAGTCCTCGACAACAAAGTTCCGCTTCTTGTTCACAAAGAGCTCCAGGCAGCAGATGCTGAAAAATCCCTTAATCACACACACACACACACACACATTCCTCACTCTGTGGCGACAAAGGGCACAGTTTGCTCTAGAAAAAGGACAAAACTTTGACACTTTAGAGCACTTCCAGTTTTTCCCATTTAGCAAATGTATGTAAAACATCTGACTCAAGATATCAGTATTCAGTTACATTTGAAATCTTTATTAAAGATAAAAATTATGCAACAAATCTTGCAATTTTATGTGAAGGACATACTGGTATGCAAAACTAAACATTTAAAAAGATGAGTCTGTCCCAGAAAATGAAATGTAGTGGCAAACCCAGGCCAATAGAGGGTACTTAAATCAACTTAGAGTGCAGATAATTATAGTTTCTATAATTGAGAATGTAATTAAAAACTGTGCATTTTAGCACTTTGCACCTTTGGAAAACAGTAAATACATTATAGAAAGGCAATAAACACTATAGAAATCAGAATTATTTATTTTAGATTAGTTTGGCATTCAGAAAATACAAAATTCCAAATTAAAGGTATTTTAAACCAACAACAAATTATTTTTGATAAATAATTAGAATGTTTTATGTCCAGCATTGAGCTATGACCCCCCTGAAGGGGGTGCAGGCCCCAAAGGTCCATTGATTATCAAAGTGGCTGTTTATTAAATCAGGTTTACATTAGTAAAAATGGAACAGTAAGTGGAAGAAAAAATACACTTATAAAACAGTGGGCTCGTTAACTTTACAATTACATTCCCATATACTGAGTAAATTCAATAAACAATAAGTCTGATCTTTAGTTTGCTATTTCTTATTATTTCAGAGGCTTTTTAAATCAGTAAATATTCCTTTTTAAATGCAAATGTAAGTAAAATTCTTGCTTAATTTTCTTTCTGCTTAAACATTATTCAAATTAAGAAGAATTTACATTTAAAGATGTACGTATAATTTTACTAGATTTTTCAAGAATTAAAAAGTAAACCAAAATTACATTTTATATCAACCCTTTATTTTGACGACCTTGTCTAATTGTTTTGCGTTTTATTTAACAGTAGTTGGCTGCAGTAGAATTCATTTATGTAAGGGTCTCTGGGGTTTTTCTGTTGTGTCTGTTATAGAGACAAATGTTGCTTGGACAACCTGTTTTGCTGCAAACCTTTGAAAATTTCTCAATCAAGATGACTAGCATCTTGATTGAGGTGAAGGAGGTGAAGGATCATTTCTCCTTACCGGATGATTACCCCTGATGGTATTCAAGCCAAAGACCTAAACCAGAAATATCCTTCTTGTCCTTTCTCGGAACTTGTTCACATTCTTCTGGACCTCTGGGGTACAGTCTGAAAAGCCCACTGAATCAAACCCCCACAGATCCATGCTACCCCCCCTTCATCTCTCAAGTAAGCAAATCCATCAGTTTTCAACCAACTTCTTCCTGATCAGTCTGCTTTCTTCCCTCAGACCAACCAGAAAGTTTAACTGACTTCCTGCAGTTCTCCGATTCCGGATTCTTGCTGCTTTTTGAAAATAAAACATTAAAACTCATTGATTTGCCATGTGATTATGCATGTGGGTCAAAAAAGTACAAACAACATGACAATTTGGGAAAATCAGACTGAAAAAATTTGGAATACATATGGTTAGTTTGTCACACCTTAATGTGTGATATACCTGATATATCACATTAAATTTTAAAAACGGTGAAAGTGCACATAGGGTATGAGTGTTTTTTAATTGTTTTTTGTTTCTGTATTTCTTTAAAAAATGGGACATGGAATAAAAAAACAATATTACAGCGAAAGCTGTCAAAATCCCTCAGTGGCTCAGGTTATCATGAGCTATCTCTATAGTTGTGCTACTATACACTGAGCCTGCTGGAGGACATAGGGACTACTTTTCCATATTCTTCTAGATTCTGCTTTTTTCTCCAATTCTGCGTTATTAATGAGTTCAAATTCTAAATTTATGTTCTCTATACTTGTTCTCGTTATAGTAGTGTCATCTGGCTTGGCACTCCGTTAAGTTGTGACACATTCTAGAAGGAGGCATCAGCTGGGCTGCTCCCATCCACAAATTCCAGCATAGATGATAAGTTTTAAATTAACAGTAGATATAGCTATGAGCTCAGCTTTTACCATGACAAACTTTATGTGCTCTTTCATTCTTTTGACATGAAACCAGCTCAGAACTCTTCTTGTTGACTGCTTCTTTCCTTGACAGAGCCACCTATGGAACTAGTTTACATTAAACAACGAAAGTATTTATGGATCAGTGCTTCTATGTTCCTTTTATGTGTCTGCTTCTGTCTCTGTTAATCCCCAGTCTACCTTGGCTGAAGGCTACCCACAATGTGCCTGGCTCTGCTGGAGGTTTCTCACTGTTAAAAGGAAGTTTTTCCTCTCCATTGTCTCCGCATGCATGCTTGGTGTGATGGATTACAACAGAACCAACAACACAATGCAACTGATAGTCTTCTTTCAATACCTGCTCATTCAGGAGGAATGAATCCTCCATCAATTCTGGTTGACTTTATTCAATCAGCTGGGATTTCCAAAAGAAACATTTTCAACAATTTGTTTCATTTAATTGGGCTGTCTCTTTAAAGTGCCTTCAGATGACATTTAGTGTATTGATATTATATAAATAAAGTAAATTCAATTATTTTATAAGGTAACTTCCACCTCACCCTAACAATGCAGGACTGTGGCCCAGCATACTAACAGCTGCAGGACGACCTCAATGTGCCCATCGGCGTCGCCAGACCCCATTTACTGGGGCACGTGCCCCAGTATAAATGAGCTGTGCCCCAGTATAAATCTCATGAATATTTGCAACAGTATTACATTTTTTTAATGCATCAATTTAGATATTTCTAACGGGAGGAGACGTATATTTCTACTCAAATGCGGAGCAAGTGTGTTGTTAACTCCAAATTGAGGATGTATTAGCGCCCCCACGTCAGCGCATGTCACTGCATGAACTGCAGGTAAATTAACGCGCTGCTCTCAACTGAGTTGGATGGGACACTGTGCGGCCACGACGCATTTTTAGTTCTGGTAATGTTTCTTACCTGTCAATTTTATTATTTTCCCAGTGAAACCAGATGATTTATAGGCTACTAACTGAAAATTACTGCATTGGTTTGTAGATGGATATCAGGAAATTCCTCACACGAAGCAGAGACAGGGAATCAGTAAAACAAGATGAGAGAGGGAGGTAAGGTCCCGTAATGAATTAGTGATTTAATGTAACCAGTTACATTAGGAACGTTATAAGTAATATGATAGATATTTACATAATTATAAATTTACGTTTTTTTTTATGTTTGCTGTAGAGAATGAGAATGCAGGTGCTGGAGTAGGAAAGGGAGGAGGAGGCGAGACTGACAGGCAAGAGACAGGTGAAGGACAGGAGAGACAGGACCATGAAGGTGATGAGGATGCAACAACCAGCTTCCACAAACAAGAAGGGGACATTAGTGACTTAGGGGGAAAGCATGATGGTCCTAAACAAGTGAAGTTGTCCCACCATCCCCAGCACAAATTTGGAGTAAAAAAACATTAATTTAATTCAAAATGGTTTGAGCTTTTCCTGGTTAAAAAAGAAAGCCTTGTTATCAAGGATATGCAGTGTGTTTTCAACTTGCTTGATAACATCATATTCCCAACACTAACGCAGGTCATCCAGATCTCCCTCACAATCCCAGTCTACAGCTGGAGTTGTGAAAGGTCTTTCAGTGTGTTGAGAAGGCTCCACACTTGGCTGAGGTGCACAATGGGACAAGACAGGCTCCATCATCCTGCTATTTTATCAGTTGAAAAGGAAGAACTTTCTAAGCTGAGTCACAAGTGATTGACCACTTTGCAAAAATGATAAATATGAGGTACACTTTAATGTTAAAAAAATAAAAGGAAAACTTAGCTCAGGACGAGTTAAAATTTCCCCCGAACTAAAACTCTGTAACCTAGGAATTAATGATTACTTCAGAATGTGTATAAGGAAACTTTTTATTTGTCAAAGTTGTTGATGTCTTATTTTTTATAGCTGCAATGTTGAAAATGTTCATGTTTGTTAAAACAAATATGCTCTTATACTCATTAATATCTCAACTGGTAATTTTGGTAGGAATGTATCAGGGTTGGGCAGTGTGCTTGTCTGTATTTATGTATGGAAGGAGGGGCATATGCGGTAGGGGGCCAGTGCCCCAGTAAAGCTTTGTGCCTAGCAACGCCCCTGAATGTGCCATTTCCTTTTTGAGCCCCTCCTCCTTGTGCTTCAGTTGTCCATCTTTCTGTGGAGTTGCAGCCTCTGTATTCTCACAGACAGTCATCAATCACTGGGCCATCTTCCAGGTACATGGTTGTGTGTATGTGTGAGACATGAGAATGAGTGGCAGTGGGTGGACTGTGGAAAAAGTGTTAATAGTCAGTATGGCCCACTTGTCATAGACTTTCTCTTTTCTTGTGCTGTGTTTATCTCTCCAATGAGCAGAATAACTCAAAGCATCCTCTCATCACCTTTCCGTTCTACGATTCAAACAAATCCCGATTCCTTTATAGAAAACACATGATGCCTGGCACGATCTGTTCAAAAAGCTAAAAAGAATTAAAACTACAGTTTGTAATGAAGCCAGACATGCTTGAAAGGATATTCGAAAAGGAGGGATTGTTGGCTGTGTGTTAAATCCAAACACAAAGGTCACTCACACATGAATCCTTATATTTAAGAGGCATTAGAAGTCAGATGATCGATAAAGCTCCCTGCCCCCGTGGCCTCTAACTCGCTGAAATAGAAACGTTTTGTGCACAGCGTGGAAAGAGGATAAATGTAGAAATCCATATCTGTTATGGGTTAGTCTGTGGGGTGAAACCATGCTTGGCCGCAAAGCAATCTTTGGGAAATAAACTCTTCCCAATATTAGTAGATTGACAGAGACCACTGTCTGAGTATGAGCAGGGTACCGAACACAGCCCAATAGATAAATGAAGACAATAAAAGAGCTACAGTAGACATAAAGGGATTACAGCCATCTAATATTAGTAATTATTGTATGATTCTCCAAAAAAATAAAGCCCCAAAAAACAGTGCATACGTTAAAAGAAACTGTGGTTAGTACTTGTTGTGGTCTACGAGTGACAAGGGTTGTCACGATACTAAACTTTTTACCTCGATACTAAGGAAAATATTCGATACTCGATACCATTTTCGATACCACAAGAATAAAAACAAAGACTCCAAAATTCAACAGAAATTTTAATTAATAATAAAAATACAATAAATAAATACAATAAACAAAAATTATGTTTTGAGGTTGTATGCTGTGCATAATATTAAGCAAGCTTGATAAAAAAACGTACAAAATTAAAATTAAGTTTTCCTTACTTGGCTATGCTTTGCACACATGACACTAGCCAAACCGGTTAAGAAACAAAAATAATTTTCAGCAGCTGCACCTGTTATAAAAAAAAACTGTGAAACTGAGAAATGCACAGAATTATTCATTCACACAGTGTTCTGAAAGGGCATTGTCCTCTATTCTGCACTTTAGATGAATGACTGTTTAGGTGCCACTGGTGGTGGCACTGTATCGATACTTTTGAAAATGAGTATTGTATCCGGATACACTGTAGGGTTGTCAAAAGTATCGATACTCAAAAAAGTATTGATACGTTTGACAACCCTACGAGTGACAAACATCTCTTGTATTCACCAAATATCTGGACTATTTCTGCTGTCAAAAAAATGTGTTGTAAAATGTGTGGTGTTTAGTGCTGGTCATAAAAACAAACCATTGGAGAGGCAACACCCCACCAAGGAAAACAAGTTGGCGGCAGCATTATAATCTGACACTTCTTTAGAAAAATACATGTTTTTGTCAACATCCATTCATCTTCTCCCAGTTATTCTGTCAGGGTTGCGGTGGGGCCGGTGCCTACTTCCAAGTGTTATATGGGTGAGAGGTGGGGTACACCCTGGACAGGTCACCAGTCTGTTGCAGGCCAGACAACAAAGGCACACAACCATGCGCACACACTGACACCTAGGGACAATTTAGAGAAGCCAATTAACCTGACAGTCATGTTTTTTGGACTGTAGGAGGAGTATCGTGACGATCCTACCACCTTCTGACCTTATTATTAACACTCTGATGCCTCTGATTAGAGAATACTGAAATAACAATCTAGAAAAATCCCTTGACCAAGACGAAAGACCATCACAAACTCAAAACACAATCCGGCGATTGATGTAAAATTTCAGAAAAAGGGGTAAAGAATAAGAAGAGTTGTCTAAGAATCAAGGCACAGCTGTCAACAGTTTTAACAAGAAAGGGAATTGTTTGGTACAACTATTTCAAATGAAACAGCTAGGGCAGCAACTAACGATTATTTTACAAATCAATGAATCTCTCCACTGGTTTTCAATTAATCAATTAATAATCTAATAGCAAAAGGGTCCTTAAAGAAATAATTTTTTTTACAAAATAAACCAGGTGAAACAAAAAAATTCTACTTGCGGAATTCTGTATAGAGCATACTGGCAGACAAAAATGTTTTTCTTCTTAAATGCAAAATGTTTCCTTTTTTTCCAATTTTGGTATAATTGCTGCTCAAGTGGGTTTCTCTGTCAGCTAAAGGCACGTTTTAGAGTCTCTACACTCCAGTTAACGATTAATCAATTACTAAATTAGTGCATGATTATGTCAATAATCGATTAATCCGCTTAATTGTTTCAGCCCTTGAAACAACAATAATGCACTTAAACACCTTATCCTGTATCCACACTGACCACCAAAGACTCCACATGGAGAGTGACGGCCTAGTTTTAGGTTAGGTCATAGAGCTTGGAATCCTGAGGTTTTGAGCTCGAAATCCATTGTCTGATGCCCCATGACTGAACATAAACCTCAGAACAGCCAAAGAAGATATTCTGTTAAAAAAAAGGAACGAAAATAATCCCTCTGAATTCTATAACGAAAATTTGTTAGAGGTCAAAGGGCACCTTATCTGACCCCAAAAAATAGTGGCTATAGAATAGATCATTGGTGTGTTTTCAAAGGGAGGTTTAATAGAAAAATGTACGAAGATAACAGAAGGATGATATCAAAAACACAGCCAAGACAAAAACTTTGTTTCTAAGAAAAAAATAAAGCTGCAAGAAATGTTCTGCCCCTGTCTTGACCTGAATACATTGGGGGGAAAAAACAATGAAGGAATAAAAGCTCTATGTTTCATGGTGGCATCGACAGAGTTTCTTAGATAGCTTGTCTAAAAGAATTGGCCTAAATCCCGTCTGAACCATGAGTCTCAACATAATAGAGGTCTCCATAAATGGTGAATAAAGGCTTTCATGCTTTTTTTTTTAAAGAAAAATGTATTAAGTGAGTTTATTACTTTTTCTCCTAGTCAGTCCATTTTATTTCACCTAGTTATGGATATGAATGGTTTAAATTTCTGCAGTGTGAGCACTAGATGGGTTGCTAAAGACTTTTGAGGAGAATTTCATGTCAATTGCAACTTAAAAGAGACACTTTCAACCCTTTTTCCATTCTCTGTGAAGCATTCACCCAAAGGGCCTAGCCTTGCTAATTTAGGGGGAAAACAATAGTACATTTTAAATAAAGTAATTGGGAATAGTATTCTCTCATCATGACGCTATTATATTTATTGAGACTGTTGTTTTAGCAATCCATAATCAGAATAATTTACCCATTAATTAATTTACTTTCATTAAAAAAAACATAATTTTTTTTTGTAAAAACAAAATAGGCATAAAAAATGAGAGGTTTTTTTATTATGCAGCAAGGAATATTTCCTAATTCCCAACCATTTAGGACAGGATGAAGACATTCTGCATGGGACAGGCTACTGCAGTTATCATGTGATTAGATCTGTGTTCATCTGGCTAGAATTCAGAAGCATTAGCTTTTGTTTAAAAACAGAAATGAGCCGGTGATAAAAGCCAAAATGAATGCTGTGGATGGGTTTGGGAGGCTGAATAATTAAAAAGGCCACGCTATATGCCCGCTGTGTTTCGTCTCACACACACAAACACACACCCCCACACACACACATAGTACCCCTCAAAGAATGACACAATACATCTGGGGCCAGGGCGGAGAGGAGACTTCATCTTGGAAAGTAATAATTTTCCCCTCAAACACAGAGTAGTTTGTCAACTAATTGGGTGAATCTATAATTAATTTGGTGACATTAAGCCTTGGGGCTTGCTCCGGTATGTCTTGACTTTCCAAGGATGTGCAGAGTAACCAGTGAAGCCCCGAAGCTCAGAGCTGAAAGGCAATTTTTTTCTTCTTCTGATGCTTCATAGCGGCTGTTTCTGATATTTCTACATCTAAAAGCGACACATTTCAACACTTATCAGTTGTTTCCCTAATACCACAGGGAATCCTTATTGGGGATTTTCCTTCACAAAACATTTGAGTAAAGGATAAATCCAGAAAATCCACCCTGTTGCTGAACTACATTAAAAGATGATAGACACACTGGGAGGTTCTCCCCTTCTCAGGGGAGACAAATATCAAATCAAGAAGGATATAAAGAAAAAAGTTAAAGGCAAGACAGACGTTTAAAGATCCTGCTAGAATATGCAGTAGAACCTAAACCACAAGAAAAGCTTCTAATATTTGACATCCTCGTTCATTTGACTATTTGTTCAGTGGTCGGGATAAAAAAATATTCACAGCCGTTGTGGGTTTTTTCAATAAAACATAATAAATTAAATCAAAGTGTAAATCTTTAAAATATTAAAGTACAGAAACACATTTTCTGCACACATGTTCTCTATTTTATTCTGCAGCAATGCATCAGCATTTACAACCAATCAACCCTCAAGGGACAGACAAGAAAACCTCACAAAAACCAGAAGTAGACCTAAGAAATTTTAGTTTAATAGTTACCAACATTACAATAATAGGAGAATTTACAGTTAAATACTACTTCAATGCATTTTAGTTGGTATTTAAAATGGAGCAGAAGTTTTCTACAAATAGAAATCTGAACTGGTGTGCATCTGCATCCTCCTAACCTGGTCCAATACTTTGTAGAATCATATTCTGGGTCTTTCTAATGGGACTTTGGATCCAAATAACTGTATTATAACTGTGGTTTTCAGGGGTTTAGGATCATGTGTTGGTGTCATGTTCTTCCAATAAACTTTTACCATCTTCTCTGTCCTTGTTTAAAAAAAAGAATCCTCTCAGCAATATGCTACCACTACCATCCCTACTATTATTAAGGAATGAGAAGTGTCCTGGTAAAATAATCCTTCCACCTCAGCTACCATAAAGAAAACCAAAAGCATTTTGCCTACAGTACTTCTGGCACAAGAATGCTATCTGTGCTGTGGTAGGGTCTATAGACAGTTTGTATACCATTTATATAACATGCTCTCCCTTCAAGCCATTTTTTTTTTCTTTTTCTTTTGAATAAAAAGATTATATATACTTTTGAAACTGGATTGACTGGTAAATGCTATATGAAACTTTTTGAATAGATCTTTACAGAGTTTGAAAACCACTCATATTCTCTCCAAGTTGATACTACAGCCTATCTGAGCTTAGATAATATATCTCAAAGTGAATCCTTGGCAGATTTCTGCTAAAACTTGCCAATAGACCGAGTTGTATCCCTTCAGTTATTTCTCCTGACTTAATATGCCACTGTTAAGCTATCAAGAGAGTGTGGAGGGGGGGGATATACTGAGCAATCTCCAGTCCTCTTACCACTGATTCCAATCAAATGCTGCGGGTGAACAAGCTTCTTTAGATTCAGACATGCTATTCTCCTCAACAGGGAGCTAGCTGAACTTTTTAATGGGGCTTAACTATTTCTCCCTCAGATAGACTCTTCCTGATGGGAGAAAACACCTCTATTCCTTCAATTTTCTTCAGAAAAAACAGGCCAGCCTCGATGACAACTCCGTTTACAGAGATCACGTTGAACAGCATGATAACTCCCAGTGTGTTTTCTTTCCACTAGAGCCCAATTTGAACAATAGAGCCTATTTTTCCATTTTAGATCCTAGAGTTCCTCCAGAGGTAAATCTGTCAGTACTCGGCCAAAACAAAGAAAGAGAAAACAGGAAAGTGCGGACACCCTGCAGCAACAAACGGGCTCTACTATTAATACCGACTTTCTCTATCCTCAGCTGCTAAGCAAGAGGAGAGAGTGATTTCCCTGAACTGAACATTGCACGTGATGCGTAGGCAGGTGACAGTTCCACACAATTATATTTAGCTGATTACTGCAGAACTGTTTTTAAAAGTACAGTAATGTCCATACAACAATGATTACAAAAAAAACGGTTTGATCCATCTTATTTAAAAATTTAAAATAAAGTCTACCAAGACAATGATGTCCAAAACTAACAACAGGAGAATATTAATCAAACAATTCAGGCAAACATGAAAGATTTTCCAATCAGATGAGGGGGAGAAAAAAAAACTTCCATGCAAAACTCTACAAGTAGAGGAAAGTTTACTGTGCACATGAAAATTAATGCAGCATCCCCATAGTGAAACATGAAAGCGGCAGAAACATGCTATGGGAAATGAATGTAACTAAATGCAGGACATCAATGTCAGAAAATCTGTTAGGTTCACATTCCAGCAGGAAAAGCGTAAAAAAAAAACATGCAATTTACACAACACAATGCAAAGCCTTAAAGACAAAAATTCTGTTGCCTAATTCTAGGCAACACTTCAGCTTTTTATTTTTTAATAGGGCTACAAGCGATGATTATTTTACGAATCGATTAATCTGTTGATAATTTTTTGATTAATCAATTAATAATCTGATAGCAAAAGGTTCCTTAAAGAAATCTTTTTGCGAAATTAAACTAGGGGAAAATAAAGCTTTTCCACTTGAAGAGTTCAGGATATAACATATTGACAGATGAAAAAGATCATTAATGAAATTTGATTATTTTTATTAAATCGAAAAAAAAAAAATTTTTTTTTTACAATTGTGTTATAATTGCTGCTCAAGGTGGGTTGCTCTGTCAGCTAAAGGCCTGTTTTAGAGTCTCTACACTCTAGTTAATGATTAATCAATTACAATTCAATAATTGATTAATCAAGAATAATCCAATTAATTGTTTCAGCCCTACTTTTTAATAAATGTAAAACACATTTTTCTTCTTTCCACTTCATACTTTATCATTTCTTGTAGCTGAGTACATAAAATCCAAATGAAATGCAACATTTAGGGTTGTATGTGTACACAAAACATGGCATTTATTAAAGGAATAGTACACCCAAAACATGATTAGCCTTCATTTTCTACTCACCTCCATGCTGAACAACACTCTGGAGTACTTTTTTGATATCTCAAATGCATCTGGAGATCTGGGAGGCTTCTTGCTGTCTGCTGACATTCAAATAATGGAGGTCCATGGCGCCCGAGACAGAAAGGTCCATAAAAGTCCACAAAAACGAGTCAATATTCCTCCATACTGCTCGTCCAATGTAATCCAAGTGTCCTGAGTGGGTAGCATCCAGAATTTACTCGAAACGAAGTCATTTAGAATGTTTTTAGAGCATAAACAGTAGTGTATAGGATTTCCTAATAGCGCCCCCATGCGCGCTCACGATTCTACGGAAGCCGGCAGACCAAACCGGAAGAAAGTGCGCATTCAGCGTCTGGTCTGCCGATAATGCAAGCGTAGAAGAAGAAATGTGCTGTTTACCTGTGCAAAGAAAGAAACAACGAAAGAAAAATGTCTGAGGACTTCAGTGTTGAGGAAGAGCATGAGTTCTTTGCCGAGCTGAATGCGCTGGTTTGGTCTGCCGGCTTCCGTAGAATCGTGAGCGCGCATGGGGGCGCTATTAGGAAATCCTATACACTACTGTTTATGCTCTAAAAACATTCTAAATGACTTCGTTTCGAGTAAATTCTGGATGCTACCCACTCAGGACACTTGGATTACATTGGACGAGCAGTATGGAGGAATATTGACACGTTTTTGTGGACTTTTATGGACCTTTCTGTCTCGGGCGCCATGGACCTCCATTATTTGAATGTCAGCAGACAGCAAGAAGCCTCCCAGATCTCCAGATGCATTTGAGATATCAAAAAAGTACTCCAGAGTGTTGTTCAGCATGGAGGTGAGTAGAAAATGAAGGCTAATCATGTTTTGGGTGTACTATTCCTTTAAAATCCCACTTTCTGAAGTTCAGCAGTTTGAGGTTATCAGTATATTTCACAAGCTGAAGCTGGAAATGTTTCAAAGTTACAGGAAAGCGCCTGCAGAGCGCCAACCTGGTGAGTAGAGGGAAGGCGGGTGAAACAAGAAGTGCTCTCGTCACCAGCTTGGTGTCAGCTAGAGGCCACGCTCCAGCTAAGACGCCCTGCTCCAGCCGAGTACAGCCGGCACTGCCCCGTTCCCTCTGGGTCTCTTCCAGGAAAAGCCGGCATGATTCAGAGCTTCCTGGTCCAAGGAGAGAGAAGTGGCTTCCACGATCCCCTCTACCCCCAGAATGCACCCACCAACGCATGCAGACCACAGACACACACATTACTAAGCTTTCTCCCAACGGGCAGTGAGACAGCCAACTCAGTGCTGTACTCGTGCTTACATTGGGGGGAGGCCAAGCCAAATGATGTGTTGATGAAGTCCAGAACAGGGTGGTGTAGAGAGAGAACATGGAGACAGGGCACGAGTGACATGCTGCAACACACAGGATGGGAATTAACAGAGCCAGGATTACTGATGGTAGAATTTTTTGTTTTACTTTTACAAGTTTTGGCAATCAGTTTTAATGGAAATTATTTTTGAACTGTTGGCATAAGAGAAAATGATTAGATGAGAAAGTAAGATCCAAAAGAAGAAATTAGGAGTAGAACTACAGACAGGTTTTAAATAAACATTCTAACTTAAAGGTGCACTGATAATCACTATTACCATGAACAGAAGGATTGGGTTAGTTGCAAATATTTCTGACTTAATGTGCCATTTTGATGTGTTGATTTGGTTTGTCAAAAATGTATAAATCTATGAACTGTTTCAACCATCATAATTAATTTACATATGGTGGGGAACTTCTTTAAGGAAGTTAGAAGTTTTTTTTCTAGCTTTCTGTGAAAAACAACTAGAACAAGCAGCTAGATGTGTTACAGAGTTTGCTTTGGTTGCATGCAAATATCGAGGTATTTTCAGAGGTTGAAGTTGAGGGACAATATCTACAGCTCACAACTTTTCCTGGCTGATCTAGTAGCTATTTATGTCGCACACCTTTCTGCATTGTGCTCTGGGGAAGTTTCCATGGATATGGGGAAACAAAGTGATATTTTGGTCTGGATTAAGGCTCTCTGGAGGTTGTCTGGAGGGGATCTCTGACCTACTCTTTTTTTTATCCATATGCTGGCTTCCTGGAGCCACTATGGATCAAGCACATCTTATGGGGGCAGCCCTTCCTCTCTGGGCTCTCTGGCTTATAAGACTTTCATTTAGAATGACTTTTTTACTTTGTGTATTTTATGATGTTTACTGAGATATGGCGTCGGCCTGGTGACCTAGCATTATTCTCAGGACTGTTACTTCTTAAGCACCCCTCAGATTCCATGTAAAGGTAGTGGAGTTGCTGTTATGTTCAGGTAGATTGTAATGAATGGTAATTAAACAGATCTCGAAGATCTTTTTTATCCAAGCTCTCTATAAACTCATTTATAGAGATTTTTAAATGTCTTATTTAAAACCTATCATGAGATTAATGAAAAACTTTTTATTTATGAAATTCACCAACCAGATTTTTAAAGGAACAAAGTTTGCACTACAGTAATATCTATTGATATGTCCATCTCTGGATCTCCGTGGGATAAAATCTATAGCATCTTTTTAATTTTTTTTACTTTTGCATCTATATAAATCACAAATTCTTCTCAAATAACAGTGCAAGGAGAGTTACATCATTATCATAAGAAACTTAAGTATTAAGCATTTAAAGAATCAAGATTTCAGGGGTGAATGTTTAAAATTAGTTGGCACATGTATCTTACAGCAAACTGGTATCTGGAAGTGCACATAATGCATTGCAGTAGTGTAATCAGCTGTCAGAGCTTCATCTCCATATGTGTGTAACTTTCTTTTTTTTCTGTGTCTAGTGTCATGCAGAAAATTGTTTACCTGTAGATATTTGTATACCAAGCTGTGCCCTCTTAATTACAAACTATAATACTAACATGTTGCTTGTCTGTATACATGTGATGAAGCCCTTTTTTGTTTGACAGATTAATCCAAGAATTTTTTTGGTTGCTTTTTTTCATTTGAAGTTTTATTCCCATAGATCACAATCACGGCTCATGTTCCCCATGATTCTATCAACAGAACAATATTGAAAGCTTTGTGTCACACCCAGCTCTTTTAAATCAAAGATTGTATGTCTATATGGGTGCATGACACCCAAGAAAATCAGTGTATTTACATTCAATGTGAATTGAGCACAGGATTTTGTTACCCATCGAAGTGCTGTTTGACAGAAGGTAAAAAAAGACATTATTCACTGTCAAACTGTTTGGAGACACGAAGCTCAAGGTTAAAAAACTCCAAAATGACTTCAGATATGTAGAATAGACTGAATGCTCACTAAGTGTGCAGTTCTGGAAAGTGAATAAATTCCCTTTCAAGCACTTTTCACTCTAGCATCACTACAGTATGCAAAGCAGTTCCACCTGTAGCCCTGAGCTTATATTTGATCATTTAGAAAATGTGTTATCATTCACAGGAGAATATTCCTAGAAAATGTCAGGTGGTTAAGGAGATGTGATTTGAAAACTTGTCCAATGTGTAAAAGAAAATGTTTTGAGTATTTATGGTACAACTAAGCAGTTAAAAAAGCTGTCTATTCGTTCTTTGAAGGAGACTTGTGTTCCAACACTATTTACCTTTTACCAACTGCCCTTTTCTTTTTTTAGACCTGGAAAATATGTATATTCCATAGGTTTCCTAAATTTCTGCCCCACACCATTTTTTTTCTTAGAAAAAAAAGGAATTAGCTGTGAGTTATGCAAACTCCCAAAGCAGTTTTACTGGATGATTTTTTTGAAAAGATTTAGCCAGTTAGGGCTTTTCATCGTAACCCCTTCTGATAGATTTGCAACATCAGCTCTGCGCCTCTGCTACTCTTTACTGTACCTTATCATCCCATACTTTGCTGATGTTAACAGCTCCAAGAGACAAGGAATAAAAGATGCACACATACATATACAAATCATACACACACACGCATAATAACTCAACCAATTAGTACTGGCTCAACCTCGCCACAGAGAGATAAATGGTGCAGGGTCTCAGCAGGGTTCTGTGCGAAGCTGTACTCCTTGTCCGCCATATGTAGAACACCTCTCTGGAGGGCCTCTAGCCCCAACAGCGAGAAGACATGTGGTAAGTGTGAGGCTGAGGAAGGCCTGGATGTGCTCAGGCTTGCGCTAAAATATGGCCATAAGAATCCCTTAACTGCTTAATCGGAGCTGATCTGACAAGCAAGATGACCTGGATCAGGTGGAGAGGTCCAGCTGGTTCTCAAAGCTGTGCAACAATTCATGTCATTCCATTTACACCACATTAACCATCTGCTTTACCTGTCTTCTATACTGCCGATGATGTAGTGCCACATCGCTTAGAAACAAAAAAGAAACTGCTCTATGGTATTACCGTACTCTCCAGGTTACAGTTTATAAGCCTGGAATTCTAATCCTTTCATTTCAGGAAGAATATTTTATGTGCCAATATCAAACATTTGCAGTTTACCCAACACTCCCAGGGCTATAACGGGAAAGAATGACTTTTTCTTTCAGAAAATCATCCATGCATGTGTAGATTCAACCCAGAATGAGATGTTGGAAAAACTCTTAAAGCACACCTTCAAACACTGAGGAAGATCTAAAGGCTGTGGGCCCGGTTCTCTTTGGTAGATTTACGTGGCATCATGAACTGCATAAATTCAAACTGAAAAACGGGTGGATTCTGGAAAAAAACCACTTCATTACACATGGTACAAATATTTTCTTGTAGCTCAGTTATTAGAACTAAGTCTTATTGAAAACTAGTGATTTGAGTGGAAGGGCATACATGTAAGTGAGAAACTATGACTGAGCTACCATGTTTTCCGGACTATAGAGTGCACCTCACTATAAGCCACGCCCACTATTTTTTTTATTTTTTAAACTTGAAATGTACATATATACGCCGCACCAGGCTATAAGCCGCTGATTTCTACTGAACTGTCTTCCGCCGAACCTGCAGGGGGAGCTCTACACATAGCTCCTGGAGTAGGGACGAAGAAGAATGCTAGCTCCCTGTCACTCCCCGATCCGTCCCGGAAGCACAATCCGTTCTGCGCATGCGCCATCAGCTAATTTGCGCATGCGCATACAGACATACATCTGGGTCGTCCTCGATTTTAATCTTGTTGTAAGGACCTAAATTACATTTTTCCCTCCCCAAAAATAGTAAACGTACTAAAATATAATGTGTTAAAGGTTAATAATTTATTTTCTGAGAAAATAAATGCCTTAAAATCCTTTGTTTTATCACTCATCTCTGCTCGATCTGCACTGAAAATGGAATCATATGCTACTTTATGCACATAATATATTTTCCAAATTCTGTGAACAGTTTAAGTGAAAAAACATTTCATGCAATCATTTTTCTTTGTCTTTACTTCTCTTTACTATGCAAATAATTATGACATCCACCATGTTGCAGCCCGGCCATGGTTTCAGCTGGAGGCAGGGCAAGTAGAGACCCTCAGCCCCTCTGGTGTAGTAAATCAGGAGACTAAGCAGCATTGTCTGCAACAACATGACAATCCTTTTAACACCTGACACACAATGGTAACAAGCCTTTCCTCTCACCAGGGCCTGCTGAAAGGTTATATATGGCTCCCACTCCTCACTAACTTTTCACAACATGTCAATTCTTTTGATTCCTCCCCCCACCACCCCCACACACAAACACACTCTAAATCAGTCTCTGATGCCAGTAGGAAGATGCAGATAGCAGAAGCCAAACAATCAGCTACAAGATGGGCAAACACACACACACACACACACCCACAGAGAATCTCACACTGGAAGGTGAAAAATTACAGCAGAAGAGGTACACATGGCCTGGTGGATTAACTGCGGAATAAAAGTGCTGATAGGCAACAAAAGAGTAAAAACAGCGATTCATCACTCTGGCGCAGGATCAAACTCACACACCTCTCAGATGCCCGCATTGAGTTATTGTACGCTGCAGCTCTGGTGGCACATCCCCCAGATAATGCTGCCCTAACTGAATTGATTAGAGAGCGAAGCGTCCCATCTTTCCAAAGATGGAGCACAGCTCTTTGGGAGAAATCTGGTGTTTAACATCTAGACAGAGACTTTCTTTTCAAGTTTTTTTTTTTTTCATTGGGGGGAATCACTGAGCATGTAGCAGTAGTGTGACAATTTTCTGAAAAAAAATCTTTCTGGGCTGTCGATGGGTTTCTGCTGGTCTTGCACTTTTCTAAAGCACAGGGAATAATAGTAATACAATAAATCATGGCAGTTGTCTTGGACCAAAAAAACCTTTTTTCCTTATTTATACATTATTAATACTGGTGCCAATACAAATATAACATACTAAAAAGCTCACATTTAGTGTATATTGTTAACAGACCGCAAAAAGTGCTTTGATGAAGTGTACTCACCCCTTAAACATTTTGTTTTTATGCAACACACCAACAGATGGGTGCATAGTTCTAAAGGTAAAGACTAAGGGTAAGTGTCATGGTGTTTATTTTTTACATAATCCCTCCAATTACTCTGCTACCATCATATTAAATCCAATGCAACAAATTGTCTTTAAGTCCCTTAGACTGTAAACAGTGTTTTAAATTATCTTGGTACAGATCCCACAAATCTTCATCCACTTGTCTAAGAAAAAACTTATAATCTGAGCAACAACATATACACACATATATATATATATATATATATATATATATACATATACATATATATATACATATACATATATATATACATATACATATAAATATATATGTATAGTTTTTTTTTACTGAACTGAATTAAATTGACCAATTCTGTAAAAGGTCACAGAGGTTGTTTAGTTTGAGTGAACAAACATAAAGCATATTGAAGGCATATTGTGAAGATCCCTTACTTCAGCAAAGAAAGGAAAGTTAGTCACAATTGGAAAAATACTGTGAAAAACCTGGATGCCCTTTAACAAGCCTAAACATAAAGAAACTGGTAGAAACTGTGAAGGCCCATTCTGGTCAAAGTTTATACCTAAATCCAACTGATGATGTCAACTCAAACTTTTCATATTAAAGGCTGATACAGATTATTTTGACACAAGTCTAACAGATCCCTAGACTTTGCTGCTGATTTTTTTTTAGGCTGATCGCCTTCTCCCTCCTCCACTTACATAATGAAAATTACAATCAAGGTTGTCACCAGGAATTTTTCTGGGTGTAATGAGGAGCTGGGGGGTGAGTTAATGTATTTAATGTTTTTTTTTTAAAAGGTTGGATCTCTGCTGTTTGGGCTGTTGCATGTTCACCTGCCTGGTGAACCAATGTGTCTTTAAAGGGTATACATTTTGAAAGAGCTTCCCTCATGTATATTCAATTCCATTTAAAAATATTTTTTTAATTCCAAATTAAATGTTGCTAATTCATAAGTTATTTTTTAAACAGGAGTTGATAGCTGTGGGCGGGAACGATCTTCTGTATCAATTTTTCTCGCACCGCATCTGAAGAAGGTTCTTCCAGAAGACACTCTGTTGTAGTTTTATGTGGAAAGTTTATGCATAACCGGCGCCTGTAGTGAAATGCACTGGGGGGAAAGCCCAGATGTCAGTTAAAGGGCCGTTACGCTCATAAAAATTACCATATCGGCCTGATTTTCAGCATGACAGTGACATCTTTGAGCATAACGTCCTGTTATGCCAAAATGCGCTGGCAAGAAAATAAAAGTTACACAAGTCTCAATTTCAACAAGATTCCAAATGTTTTAAAAATAAATAAATTGATTAAGAGCCAATGCATGCCCATTACATAATCTTAAGGCATGACTGCTGAATGCACTAATGAATTAATCCTTTTGCTTCCACTTACACTATTACAGGCGTCCTTAAGAGCTACCGTCCTCCATCTCATCTCTAATACACCTGAATCTAAAGGCTCAATCCCCTCATTTAGCTCAGCAGAGGCCAGGTAACGAGCAACCCGTTTGATTCAGGTCTGTAAATGGTCTGCATCAAAAAGTTGCAGGATAGCTGGATTTTAGCTGCAACTGCATGGTGGTTCAAGGTTAAACATCACAAAGCATGAAACAGATTAGGATGAGAAAAAACACTTTAGTAAGGCACTTTATTAAAGGCTCCATTATTAAAAAATGAAAAATAATATTACAATTTCATAGTTGCAGGGCAAAACGCAGAAAAATAGCCCTAACTGGGTGATGGATAGCTACTTAATACTTACTGAATAGCTACAACTTAGTCTTTTACTCTAAAATGGGTAACACTGAAGCAGCTTCTCTTCTGCAAGCTGCCATCTGTTCCTGTTTCATGTATTCTCTCAAAGAGCAATCATAGCTTCATTTAATCAAGAATCAAAACATCAAAAGAGCACAAAGATCCATTATTACCAGCACCATGTTAAGAGCTTTATCTAAAAAAAGAACTGCACTGAATGCTCTATAATATCGGGAGGTCCACTTGATAGGCAATCTAAGCCCTTCAAATCAGTGATAACATGTGAATAGGCTGTAAGGACATGTATGCGCCAAACTGCAGAGAGCTCAATGAGATCTCGTCTCTGGCGGTGCATCGTCCCACACAACAGGGAGGAAGTGCGATTAAAAAGGATGAATCATGGGATTGTATTCACGTTAAAGACCCACTGACCGCCTCAGGCTTTAGGTCAGCTGTGAAGCAGCAACTAGCATTCATGAAACCCAATACTGCATGTGAAGATTTTTAGATTTTCATCAATTCTAAAAATAGTTTTATCCTATTTGTTCTTTTTTTTTTTACATGAATTCTTTCTGGGATGATTCCCCCTCCAACTCATTTAGAAATGAGTATTTTAACTGTGCCCTCCAATTCAACTCTATGGGTCATGGGGGTCGTCACGCCTTTTTAGGAGAAGAAAGGCCCCCTGTCACACAGAGCTAGGCTTCTCCCAGTCTCCTGACACAAAGCCCTCACGCTCCTATCAATGCAGCACCGCCAACAAAATGTGACCTCCTTTCTCTTTTTCTCTCTTTCCCTCCCACTGCTGAAACAAAAAAAGAAAACTGAACTCACCTCAGCCCTGCCAACTGAAATAAAATAGATGAAAACAATGTGCTGTGCAGTTCTGCCAGACCACGTAGAAAAGTTTCTTTTTGTTCTCCGTTAACTCCTGCTTGAGAGAGTTTCCATGTTGGAGTGGAGGTGACGGCTTCAACTTTATACTGAGTTGCATTTGAAGCCTGGGGGAAAATGCCTCTCGCTGTTTATCTTCGGCTGTGCTGGTCTGAGCCAAGGCTTGTGAAACAGTGCAGAAGCCTAATGTTGGCACTGTTAAAACGTGCAGGAATTTAAGAAAAAGCTTCCAAAGTGTTTCCAAAGGGCTGCCATGCCTTTGATTTGTAAGCTGAACAGAGGCGTTTCTCAACAAAACGAGTTAATTGTACCCCTCAGCTTACCAAGATTTAGCGTTACTACAGTTTGATAGTTGTTTATTTTTTATTTTATGAAATTGGATTCGCACATTAAGATTTGGTCATGTTCTAAACCGATGTTGTCAAATGAAACGAACTGGCCGAATTTCTTACCAGATTTAGGTTTAGTGGTTAAGCAGATATGGAATGGGATAGCCAAGAAAGTCTGGAAACAAATTTAGTTTTTCAAAGCTTATCCAGATCTGGAAGACACCAAATTTAACTCTACGCTTTTGCAACTCGCGCAGGACAAGTTCACACCCAATGCTGACTCTATAGCTGGGCACAATCCCTACTTCAATTAAATGGAGACTAAACTGCTAATCTATCAATAATGCAAATATTGGTTAATTAACGCCCCACATTCCAGTCTGCAGAGTAAATGTTTGCCTCTGGGGTCAAGGTATGCTCATCTCCATCTGCTTTCATAATATTGAGAACATCCCCGCACCCAGAAATTTATAAAGCCCCCAGACAGGAGTCTCTTTCAATTAGACGGGGTCCCCATCACCCTGCCGAAGACACTTTACTGCTCGATTCCAAGCCAGGATTTATCCCCCAATTATAAAAGCATGGACAGGAGAAGGATGGAGGGGGAGTGGCAATGTACGAGAATGACCTTTTGAACTTGTGGATGGTGGGGTTAGTTTGGGACGTGACCGCAGGCCACTGGTCAAAAGATGAGGGTCCAGCTTGACGATAAGTGAAATAATAGGTGTATATTTGGCTAAGGTCTGAGAGGATAGAAGAGGCAAGTGGGTGGAATCAGTATGTAGATTAAGTGACAGACTTGTGTGTTGAAGAGGGCAGGGGGGGTTGATGGCGCAATCTCAGCAGGGCAAATTAACAATTCCACCCTACAAGACACTGAATGCATGAATTATTGCCCAGAACCGACTGAATTAACTCTATATATCAAGCCTTGCTTCACAGTTCAGGGGTGAGGGGCTAAGCTGATGAGAAGGAAGGGGAATGGGACGTACAGGGAAGGGGGGGGGGGAGTTTGTTGCATCCAGGACGAGGGGGAGGAAAACTAAAGTAACCCAACATTTCTATCTCCACCCATTAAAGTCGACCACTTCTCTCTCCACAGCACAATAAAGCTGTCAAGCAGACCACTGATTTATTCTGCTCTTGCCCAGGCTTCTGTCCTAACTATCACATGCTTCCAATTAAATTTTTTTTTTCAATTTTTTTGTTGCACTTCATCCCTTCCCTGTAAATGTAATGAGACAGACACTCCAAAAGCTGCTGACATCCGTTAATGCTCAGTTTGCTTAATAAAAGCCCTGTGCAGGAGTTGAGAAGCCGATAATCACATTTTAAAGGTGCAGCTTCATCAGAGATTTAATTTGTAACATTAGGCCCATTTTTTTAAACATTTGCAGACTAAAAAAAAATTATTGCATGAAAGACTGCAGAACTTAGAAAGCATCAGTACTGAATCCATTTGTCCTCCTACTCCTCGCCCACTTTGCTTTTCCTTTTAACAGACAGGCAGAGGCAGATTGGATAAAGATCTGAGTAACAGTCTGGATGGATGGTCAGAAAAATGGACTTAGAATAGGAGTAAAACCTGTCTTCTTAATTAGAGCATTAACATAAGTGATTTTTTGGGGGGGCAGCTAAGCTAAGAAACTGCCTTCTGATACAACATCCTAACCTGCCCACAAGGTCAACCATGCATGCGTAATCGAGTCAAGATTTTAATTACCTTGATCATAACATTCAGCAGCCTCCAGTAGACCAGAAGAGATACTTTTTATTGAAAATCCTGACTTGTGCAATAGAGCTTAGAAAGAAACGTAATGGGTGGGCTGTAGGTGCACAGCGGGATGAGCTAAACACAACAGTTTTGGTCAAAGCTAAGCATAGCTGGCAGGTGTTGGCATGGAGGCAGTTTATTACGCTATAAACTATTCGAGACAATTTGCTCACGCTGTCTACTGTGGGCAGCGAAAGCTCCAATTCAATTACTGACAAAACCTAACCAAGGAAAGCCCTCAGAGACCAGCAGGACCTAGACTCATTGTTCGTCGTGTCACCTTCCCGAGTGCAGCCAGGAATGTTCAAGCTCTTCTAACACAAAGATTGTAAAAAAATAATAATGCATGAGATTAATCCTGCAGTTTACTCACACCGCTGACTATTAACTCTAGTCTACACGAACAATGCGATAGGAGCAGGATGCAAAGATTGATTGACATGTTAAGGACAATTACAAGCTCAAGTGAAGCGAGTGTTTCCTGCTTGCTTTGTTTGTCCTTTTGTTTGTGTACATTGAGAAGATTCATTAGGCCTCAGCGTGAAGGATTTGAGGCCTGCGGAGAGTAAGGGACCCAGCCCAATTGAAGCATGTCAAATTAGTGAGAGAGGGGGAAAAAAACGCAGCTACTGGGACTCATTAGAACCTCAACAAACAGTATTTTGTTGTGCATTTGAGCCTGTATGGATGTAGTAATAAAATAAGAGGAGCAGCAATGGGTTGTGGGTTTGTTTTTTTTTTCATTGTTATTTTCATCATGGCTGTTTGTTTTATGAGGCACCAAAGCCGAGAGGCTCACCAAGCAACTTTTTAATGAAAGCAGGGATCTCGTGGGAACAGAGCTGCAGAAGAACACACTCTCAGATAAAAGCTTGTCAGGCTGCAAAATTAAAAGTATCGGGTGACTTTGGTGAAATACCCAAGTCTCCTGGCTAATGACAACAACAAGGACAGATAATGTCAGTGATGCAAGGCGGGCAGGTTTTGCTGAAAAACTGTGCTTGTTGAATACTAAATATTTTGAGATGATGTAGGAAAAGTCAATCCTTATCTAAGAAGGTGTTTTTTTTTTACTGTAGTAATGACCTACAGTACGTAACTTATAGCTATACTGTACAGCTTTAAGTATGCATGGATCAGTGTATGAATCATTAGACATGATATGTATGTATAGAAAGTAACAGTTATAACAAATCCTGGACGTATTGATGCAAAAAAGAAACATATTTCAGGATGATTCTTTTTTTCTATTTTCAACTTCCCTGCACATGCTTTTCAAACTTTAAAAGAGACATGTATTGTTTTGGCATTCTGCAGCGATGTGAACTTAAAATAGGCATTTTTAATGCAAACAATTGTTATTGTTCTATTAATTTACTTAAATGATCTTGAACACAACTTTCACCAAGAAACAGTGAAGAGGACTCGATGTTTCTGACCAACAGTTACCAGTTACTTAAATTGTTTTAACAGGCCACACATCTCTTGACTTGGATGTGTTAAAGAGTGCAGTGCCAGTACAAGCAGTCTACAATGGTCTGTTCAAGGAGAGGTAAAGCCCTGGTATTACACACATTGGAAAGTCAAAACATACCCGCTCACCTCAGTTGACTTCACAGTATTTTCAGGGGCTCGCCAAGTGTACTAGAACCAATAAGATATGGGATTTACACCCACCGATATTCTGCTCCACTAAAACCAGAAAAAGGAAAGCCTGGTTTACTTTTGAGTCGTTTAAGACATGTGTTTTCAACTGACCTCAGGGAAAATGGGCAAATGAATCTATCCCTTGGCATATCTACAGTAAGGCCTTCAACCAGCTAATGTTACGCATAATTAGCATTGACATGCATTACTATTGAGAGTCCTGAACACAGACTTTTCAAATTCTAGCTTTTTTCTATAGACATGGAATGTTTTCCCTTTGCAGGCTGAGCAGCAAGGCATTTTCCATTCCCTTTCTAACTTTGATTCTTTCAAAGAGCCCCACACATCAAAGCCAACCTGTCTTTCAAACTGGACAGTAGTGAGGGATGTATTTAATTAATCATTTATTTAAAAAGACAGAGAAAGGAAAAGCCCACCCCTGATGTCCACTCCAGCCTCCGTCTTTCCACTCATCTTTCTCCTTCTACATCCACCCAGCCTGCCTCTCCAGGTGGCAGGCAATTTTTAATATGCAAAGAAAATACGCAAACTATCCTCCTCAGGCGATGGCTGTGCGGGTATGCCATGGGATGTAGTTCAACTACATGCAAGCACTCATTTGTGATGGATTAACTTTTCCTGCACTGAAATATGAGAATCATCAAGCTAAGTCTGTGAATGTATCTGAAAATAACAGACACAAATTTCATTAGTCTTGATTTTGGTTGTATGCTGAGCTATACCTACAAAGTATTGCTCCATTTGCCTTGCAGCTGGGCAAACATTCAACTGATCTCTTGGATCATTCAATAAAAAAACATATTACAACACGAAGTGAATTCTTTTGTCACGAATCCCAGTTGGGTTCATATTCATATCCTCTGCTATCTGTCAGATTGTCTTTCTTGACACACATGCAGGCTACAAACATCTTGGCAGAGTGGCCTTCTACAGGCCGGCTAACCCTGGGAAAGGACCCAGTCACAGTCTCTGCCCAGCCAATGAGCCGGAGCCTGAGGCAGATAAAGCCATAATGAACCAACGGCCTGGAGTGATGGGTGTTGGCTGCAATAATAGGTAAAGATGAAAGCGAGGCATGTACACACATTTATCCATCACTATGACACAGCCTCAAAATTGTCCAGTAATGTGTGAGGAGCCTGTTGACCCCACATGTTGTAGTTCTGACTATAGAAACTCTGAAGAATCCTAGCAGTACCCATTTCTAACTTTTAGAGTTTCCCTGATAGAAACTCCAAGAACACCTTTGGTGATTCTTCTTGGTAAACAACCTTGAAACAATCCAAAAACTTTCTGCTGTAACAAGTGATTATTTTTTGATATAAGCAGGAGTGGAAATGATCAACTGGAGCCTTCAACATCACTAAAACAGCAATATGGAGGTAGGGGTGGGCAATTATTCAAAATGTATATATAACACGGTATTAATTAATTCAATAATAGTGACATGACTTTTAAACACATTTCTTATATTTCAATATAGAGTCAGTGTCTACTAACCTAACAGTAGCCAGATTGATATGTTTTATAAATCTGGGATGGCGGGAGGGACGTTTAGTACAATACTTTGAGCTGATTGTGTGGCGTGCCAGCTAGTACACACTTTCATAAGATTCTTTCAGCCAATCATAGCAACATGATTCGTCTGCAGCTTCTTGAGTGTTTTCAAAACTAGCGGAGTTAGCTGATTAATAAAAATGTTTCAAAATCCTGTCGGAAGAAAAGCACAGGCATCTTTCCCATCTTCAAGTGCTTCTCTTTGCTCCTTTTTTAAATGAGAAATTGTGGCTATTTTAGCTAAAACCAAGTCGATTGTGGTATCGACAGTTGAGTCCTCCAGCATAGCCATGTTTGTAATGCCCCGGCAAGGCCTGTTGTCATTCCTACATGACCCGCACCAAAAAACACTGCTGGCATGTCATTGGTCCAACCCCCCTGGTGGTTCAGAGTCGGACGTATTAGTGGGAGTCTTTCAAGATGGATTTGTTGTGAGACTGATAACTCAGATCTCGCGACAATCCAGCTTGCAGTGCAAGATTAAATAAATACAGCATTTACAATAACTGGTGTTCTGGGATTTATATGGTATGTTTTGTTTTTAAAGACAAAAATGTCCTGAATCTCATATTGGAGAAATGTTATAAAAATGGCAAATTAATTCATACATTTATATGGCTTTCTAATGTGGCCCTTCCTCGAACACAATAGAATATCAAAATTTTATTGTATTGACAAAAATGTAAAAATGTCTTGTGATATATGTTTTGGCCACATGGTCTAGCGCTATCAGAAGGGTACACTAAGCAAGCAAAGTTTAAGTGCATACATCTTCAGCCACATTGTCCTTGATCTTGATATATACATTTTTTTCTTTACAAGCACATGCTTATTAGCATTCTCTTTGAGATTAGGATGTTTAACCAAAGCCGACTCAACATCCAAAGATATTGAACAAAGTATTGTATCCAAGAAAACAGTTCTTTTTTATGGCTATAAAGGATAACTTAAAAAAATAATAAATCCACAGCAAAAATGCTGTATATGTGGCTGATTTTCTTTCTTTGTTACAATAAAAGGACAATAAAAGGATCATACCAACTATCCTGTAGTAACCACTTTACATGGAATATGCATGTCCAGTCGTTATTTTAAAATAAATTTTTTATTTTTCTACAAAATTTGCAAGATTTTAAGCAGCCATAAGGAAAACAAGAATAAACAAGGCAACTACACCCAGTCCAAAGGAGCACTTCATTGTATGACCCACTGCCCACAACTATAAATAACATAGATATTATTCATATTTAATTGTTTTTGATGCTTTTAGTGTGGTCAGGTCAATCCTAACCTCTAAAATAAAATAGTCTTATCCTTAAACAGACATTTCCAAAAGGCTGCAAGCATTTTTAAGTCCACAAAAACATGTAGAGCAAAGTACCTATACTTCAGTTTAAATATCCTAGTTTGTAATTCCATGTTTGGCTATTACATCTGTACCAGCTTAACGTCTTTGGTAGTAGTTAAGACACTTCTTAGCACAAAGCCTCCAGTTTCTTTTTTGTTATGTTTTCAGTTCTTTTGAGATGTCTCAGCCTCTGAAGTGTCTCAGTGTTACTATAGCTCACATATCCCTCGCACATAGGCAATCTACCTCTGTTTTTAAAGTAAAAATGCCTTTCTTTTTATAGTTTGTCTTGTTAACTCCTTCAAATTTATTGTGTTGCTACTGTATAATTTTAGATTTGAGCTCCCTGCATTTTTTTTATTTACATGCATTTGGATATTTACTTGTTGCAATATACTGACTAACAATTGCATTATGAGAGAAACAGGTTGAAAGTCTGAAAACCTCTTGACCTTATTGCATCACCTGCAAGCATGTTCCAACTGTGGACAAGTGGGAAAGCCATACTGGATGTAACAAATCTCAGAGATTCTTCAGCCTATAAAAACAGAGCTGATTTAATGTAGATTAAAGACTCCCACTTTCTCTCTGTGACCTAGATGTCACACTGGTGTGGAACTCTGTGTGGGAATTCTTCTGGGTGGTCTTGTCTGATTTACCAACAGTGCTACCAATAACCCCTCTTTGTTTTCACCTGGGACATTTTGGTCCTTCCTAATTTCGAGTTATTCTCTACTTGCTTTCTAAAAGACACATGGATAATAGTCCCACAGACAGAATAAATGAGAAGCAGAGAAAGGAGAGTTTGAAGAAGCAAATTAAGCAAAACAGACAAAAGGAAATGGCCCAGATGAGCCCCCAAGTGTAGTCGGTGAGGCAGAAGTGGGCCAAGATGGTGTTGCACTCAGGAGATGAAATAAAACTGAGTAGAGACATTAGTTGCAGTCTCTCCTTTTCCTCAGTTTCCTCACATTCTCACACCTCTTTGGTCCTGTTTTTGTCATAAAATTTGTGCTACTGTTGTGAAGAAATTAGCCACAAACACCAAGCTGTGTCAACAGGAAAGATAATATATGATTTTATTATGTTAAGTAAAAAAGTGGTAGATAAATAAGCAGCCAAACTAATAGTTAAAGCTCATCAGCTTCAACGCTGAGCCATCAAAAGCCCATATTATGCACATCAAGATGATTATTTCTGGCCATGCATTTGAATAATTGCTGAATAGTATCCTGGTCAATGAATTACTACTGATCCCTAGGTGCACAAATGAGTATTATTAGAGATTCCCACCTGCTGCTTGGTATTATTACTCTCAATAGGCCCAATAATTGTTTACAACCATGCTAGAAAGTTTCATCTGGCCACTACGTTTTTGCACCATGACTTTATTTGCTTACATCTGACTTGCAATTTTATCTGCTCCATAAGTATTTTCTATGTTCATGCCATATTTCCACAAGTTTTGCGTTTTATGTTACAACAGGCTCTTTTTTTTCTTTTTATCGTTAACAATTTCTTATATAATCAATTTTTTGAATAGCTGCACAGTGTTTTCCATCTTGATTTTTTTTTTTTTTTGCTGTATTTAAATTAACTTTATTCTCCTTTTATTTCATTTTATCTAGTGTTGCAAGAACCTACAAGCTTCATCCTAAGGTTATCTTTTTTACTGACAACCTTTTATTTTATATGAATTATAGCACCTTCTATTATTTATTTTCTTTGTTTTTATTACTGTAGAAAGGCTTGATCAAGGCATATTATGAAATCAACAACAAAAGGTATGAAAACAACTGATCCATGTAAAGTCAAAGTTTCTGAGTTACAGAAACTTTTAACAGAAGCAGTTTTTTTTCTATCAGCATGAAAATAGGCAGATAAAATCCGATATTCGTTTTTTGGCTAATATCGGACCAATATCATATAATTTTATTGGATTGGGACATCCATAGGTGTTAGCCCAGAAGAAGATGGCAGAGGAGATAACACTCGCCACAACCAACTTATAGAAGATATGCAGGGTCTTGCAGTGATATATAAATTACAATAAACAATATGGATGAAAAACAACTGCCAACAGCTCAAAATCTGGGATGCAGAGACAAATATTTACAGTAACCTGTCCTGGATTACATCATTTGATGTTCGCAAGCACTGCAAAAAAAATCGCCCTTTAGTTTTCCAGCCTTCTTTAAATCTGTGTCTGCTCATCTGGTAAGAAAAAAAACTGGAAGAGAGCCACTGGGGTCCGAGATTTGATGTTACAGCCACATTGCAGTAAAAGGTGCAATGCTGCATTGCCCATATTCTGGTTGGCTTTTAACTTGTGTCCATAAGATCACACATTGCCCATAATAATTGATGTAAGTTATGCCTTGAATTTCTTGCTCCTTTCTCTTCTCCTGCAGTCTTTCATTTCTCTACAAGGCTCCTGAGACTGGCCACCTGTCAGTATTTGAGGGGCTCACAGCAGCACTTGATGCTTGCTTAAGAAAGTAAACTTAGAGTAATCTGTGCTTTCACTAGTTGCCATAATACGAAAACACTAGAGGTGTCACTAGATGCTTTTTCAGAACAACAAAGAAATCATACAGGGGTGAAGTTTTACTAAATGAGGCAAACGTGAGAGCAAACCTTAGCCCCTCCCATCAGTCCGCTTAGAGTGTCTGCTTCTTAAAGAGCAGGTGAATGGCAATATAACATTGTTTGAGTCGGAGTCTCCCTGAAAAGTTGAATGCAACCTTAATAATAGTGTTAAGAGGACAGATAAGTCTGAAGCTTCTTGGCCTGGGAGGATTGTCCAAAATGGCCCCTGGGCCCTTTTCATACTGGGGTTTGGTACCCATTACTAACCATCATAGAAGAACACCTTAAGGAGGCTGAGAAGTTTTTGGTCAACAGTTCCTGATAAAACTTAATGAATAAATAGAAGTAAATTGTAATTATTAATAGTTGCTGATAGCTAAACCACTTATTTTTACATAACACATGGATGGAAAAAAGAATGACACATCATTAAGACATATAACATTTAGAAATACCAGTATATTTCCATAAACCTTAAATCTAATTTTACACTATTCCTGATTGTAATCATGCATTATGAATTAAGTATATTTTTTTTTTTTTTAAGAATTCTGCAAAAGCATTTCGTAAATGTCAATTAGACATGTAAAATAACAGCGTCATATAGAATTGATTGTTTGCTACTATAAAATCAGGGAATCTCCTGTACCCCAAAAATGCTCCTTGTCCAGGTTTTTGAAATGTTCTAATGATGTAAGCAAGAGACAACTCTAATGACATCGTGCAGGGTAGAGCATAGAATATCTTAATGTAAGTTAGAGAAAATCCACATAGAAAAACTGAGCTCTTTTTAACAACGACGTGAGCAAAGGAGAATTAAATTTAATGCTGCTTGAAATTTAATATAACAGACAAGAGACACATTTATCTCTAATAAGGAATGAATGCTTGATATAGATCAGCTAAATGTATGAGATATTAAATCTGCAGAAAAATCTTGTCGGCTGTAATAATGTCCCAAAAGTTATGGATAAAGTACTTTGAATCACACAGTCTGAACTTGACTTAACCTGCTGTTTAGCATCAGGCAGAATTTCCTACAGTTGCAAACCTTAAATATTTTTACATATTTATGCTTCACTCTCAACAAAATGCTCTAACAAATGTCAAAATGAAGATGTACACACAACTAAAAAAAAGTCACTAAGACCCTAATTTAAATTAATGTATAATTCATTAAACTCTTAAAATTATTGAAAAAAAAAGATTCTCTAAAGACATAAAACAGAAAAGTCCCCTGTTATTATAGCTAGATGAAAAAATTGCAAACTCCTTGGTGTTTTAGTACAGCTTGTGACTCAGGGTACAAAGTACCGAACTAATGCATTAGGGCTTTTATGAGCCACTGATTAGCCATAAAAAGGAGAATGAGTTATGTTAGTTTATAACTGCTTCCAATTTGAATGAAATCAAAGCAAAAATAAAACACACACACATATCCATATATATCCATATATATATATATATATATATATATATATATATATATATATATATATATATATATATATATGTATGTATGTATGTATGTATGTATGTATGTATATATATATATATATATATATATATATATATATATATATATATATATATATATATATATATATATACATATATATATACATATACACATACACTCACCGGCCACTTTATTAGGTACATCTGTCCAAGTGCTCGTTAACACTTAATTTCTAAGCAGCCAATCACATGGCGGCAACTCAGTGCATTTAGGCATGTAGACATGGTCAAGACAATCTCCTGCAGTTCAAACCGAGCATCAGTACGGGGAAGAAAGGTGATTTGAGTGACTTTGAACGTGGCATGATTGTTGGTGCCAGAAGGGCTGGTCTGAGTATTTCAGAAACTGCTGATCTACTGGGATTTTCACGCACAACCATCTCTAGGGTTTACAGAGAATGGTCCGAAAAAGAAAAAACATCCAGTGAGCGGCAGTTCTGTGGGCGGAAATGCCTTGTTGATGCCAGAGGTCAGAGGAGAATGGCCAGACTGGTTCGAGCTGATAGAAGGGCAACAGTGACTCAAATAACCACCCGTTACAACCAAGGTGGGCAGAAGAGCATCTCTGAACGCACAGTACATCGAACTTTGAGGCAGATGGGCTCCAGCAGCAGAAGACCACACCGGGTGCCACTCCTTTCACCTAAGAACAAGAAACTGAGGCTACAATTTGCACAAGCTCATCGAAACTGGACAATAGAAGATTGGAAAAACGTTGCCTGGTCTGATGAGTCTCGATTTCTGCTGCGACATTCGGATGGTAGGGTCAGAATTTGGCGTCTACAACATGAAAGCATGGATCCATCCTGCCTTGTATCAACGGTTGAGGCTGGTGGTGGTGGTGTCATGGTGTGGGGAATATTTTCTTGCCACTCTTTGGGCCCCTTGGTACCAATTGAGCATCGTTGCAACGCCACAGCCTACCTGAGTATTGTTGCTGACCATGTCCATCCCTTTATGACCACAAAGTACCCAACTTCCAATGGCTACTCTCAGCAGGATAATGCGAAATGTCATAAAGCTGGAATCATCTCAGACTGGTTTCTTGAACATGACAATGAGTTCACTGTACTCAAATGGCCTCCACAGTCACCAGATCTCAATCCAATAGAGCATCTTTGGGATGTGGTGGAACGGGAGATTCGCATCATGGATGTGCAGCCGACAAATCTGCAGCAACTGTGTGATGCCATCATGTAAATATGGACCAAACTCCCTGAGGAATGCTTCCAGCACCTTGTTGAATCTATGCCACGAAGAATTGAGGCAGTTCTGAAGGCAAAAGGGGGTCCAACCCGTTACTAGCATGGGGTACCTAATAAAGTGGCCGGTGAGTGTATATATATATACATACATATATATATATAAAACAACTGATCTATTGTAAAAAAGCAACAAAAAAAAACACAAATCAGGACTGACACTTCTGCCATAATAGAGGAATCCTCCATAAAATATGCAACCAACTGATCCAGTCACTCTCATTAAAGTTAGCTGTTTTATTCAAATTCAACACTAAAATACTATTTTCCAGAGAATCCAGTTTCCCTCCATCTAAATGATAAATATCAACTATATTTATTTTACAAATTGCAATTTTACCATTTTCAGTTAGATGAAAGATTAAAAGAAAATTCATAACTTCAACAGACATTCCAAAGGGAACTGAGGTAGAACATTCAGACTAACATTAGTTGGTTGAAAAAAGTATTACCTTTCCCTTTCTCTACAAGGTAAACTCAATAAATATTCAACAAGTTCAATAAAAAAATCTTGATAGTAATTTGGTACAGAAGTCTAGCTCAGGTTTCAAACATGCAAAAAAAAACACTGAATAAATTCCTTCACAGAAAGGAGAGAATTTGACAGCTATGTATTAGCATGCATCTAAATAAATGCTTTCTTTTATACCAACATCAAAGCAGTCAACATTGCTTTAAGGCCTTCATTTCACAATCAGTGCTGATCATCAGGATAGACTATCATTTCACTTAATTTATTATCATGATGGGGGCATTTTTTTCACAAGACTTGGTCATCGAGCTGTTGGTCTGCAAAAAAGTTGCAGGATGTCCAATATTCCAGTGAATAGAGTTACTTTTATTATGCTTGAGAAACGTCATTCTCTCTTAATGTGATTACATCAGAACCACAAAAAAACATTAGAACCCAAACATCAAAGAGTAATTCCTCCATTTCAAAAGAAACATTATTACAAACATGATTAAAACACTTTTTTTCCCTACTTCATTGTCTCAACAGCGGCTGATATTTTCCTTCCCTTGGATCTTCTGCAGAACAGTCGTCACTCTCTTGAAACTTAAGTGAAACCTACATGATTGTTCTTCTTTTATTTCCAAAGGTCTTTCTGACTGTGATCAAGTCGTTCCTCTACTTGCAGCGTTTCATTAAGTGGCTGACACTTCTCTGTTTTACAGAGTCTTTATTAATTTCGATTTAATAACATTTTTAACCTTTTAAAATCCTTTTTTCAGTTGCTTAGGGAAGTGCTCTGCTGGTCAGCTGGTGGAACGAGGATACATTTCTTTTGCTTACAAGAACAACATATATTCTATTACAGGGGTCTGCAACATTACATATGAAGCATAGATTGTCTTTTATTGGTTATTATTTGGTGTAAAACATTCATGATAATAAATAAAATACATAGTTTTCCAATCAAACTGAAAGAAAAATATCTCTAAAAACATATGTATGGTGGTTTTAATGTAATTTTCTTGAAAAAACTAAATTCAAATATCCTTTTTCAAACACCCTAATGCTTCTAGGAGTCATAGTTAATATTATAGTACATTAGGTAATCCTTTATATAATTTCTAGCTGCTATTAAGAGCTATTGTAGAGGATACGGCGAGCCACAAGTTGTCTACCCGTTCTAATGTATGTATGATCTGCTGGATTGTCATTATATATTTTGTAGCATTTTTATCAACCAAATCAGTAAATATCTAGTGTTTAAAAAAATGTGTAACCTTGCACTTTATGTGATTTAATCCAAAGCAACTTTGTCCACTCTGCTATAAAGGCAGTCAAGTAGCATTGGAGTTTTATTTGTAAAATACTGCAATGTATGCTCCTGTTGATTCAGAGGGAAACCATAGTTTACATTTTTTAAACCAGTGTTAGTGGATCCTGTGACTGAGTCTGAGTCAGAGGATCAGTGCATTAAAGGTGCAGAATCTGAAATGGAAATCAAAATTGCTCCCAACGTCCAAACTAATTGAAAACATGGGAGTCTCAATATGTCCAAATGAATCTGTAAAATAGGCTAGGATACTGTGAGAATTAAAGACAAAGGAAAGAGGTTATATTTGGCAAAAGCATTTAGGATCAAAAATCTATATTCAAAACCTGAGATGTGTGAAAATATGAAGAAAAAAATTTGGAATGAAGCAAGTTGGTTGAGATGGATTGGGCTGGCAGCAAAAGAAGATGCAAGGCTCATGCATTCAGGGTAATGCTGGTTAATAAGTTGCAAGCATCCAAGGTCTGTGTTAAAAACAATATTTTTTTTTGTTTGGGAAATAAACATCTCATACAGAGAGACAGCATTTTATTACATTTTCAGTGAGTGTATATGAGATACGAAGGAGAGATCTAAGCATCAGAAAAGCAAAGAAATGAGTTATCAAACTAGAACAGTATAAAATCGTAGCAGTGAGGTAACTTTTTGAATGTAAACATAATAGTTTAGTTAGAAATTAAAGAAAAATAAGCTGTCATCCTTTACGTTATCTTTCGACCTTTTAATTAGACATTGCCTCATGAAATTACTTAAAACTCTTATTTAAATGTGCATAGAATTGGGTCAGACTCATAAATCTGCAGCATTAAGACTTATTGGAAACAGCAGGAGGCTTCCTTGTTACAGCACAAAGCAATGACCCGAGATGATGGAGCTGCCACTCTGGCAGGAAGTCACACACAGTCGCTCCTCCTTAGCCCTACCTCTCAGTGATTAAAAGAACATCTGCAAACACAAGCAGTCCTCTCCCCTTCCCTTTTTTATATTTTACACAAGCAAACTCCAGGAATCATTACCCCAGCGCTGGCTCATCATTAGCACATTCATAATTCAGTGTAATGGATTATTTAATTGCTACATTAATCAAGAGAGCAACCCTAGCAGACTTTCCTGTGTGTTGGTATAATTATGGGCAATGCCTCTGTTAAAACAGATGCTCTGTTTGCAATAGTGTGATACGGAACAATCCATTCTGCACTGCGAGAGCCCATAGGAGATTTTAGAAGCATATCTGAATAGGCTCACTTCAATGAAGGGCTTCAAGGGTAAAAATTATTACACATGTTCCAATCTATTGTTATTTGGGGGATCCAATCTGATCCAGATATCTATATTTTTAAATTTGCCTGGTGTTTCATAATGTATAACAAACCACAGTGACATTATCGTTGTTGCATAATCAATTGTGAATTAAATTAATAAAATTAATGGATTATTGAAATAATCGACAACTAATTTAGTAATACGTTAATCGTTAAATGGAGTATAGACACTGTAAAATATGCCTTTAGCTGACAGAGTGACCCACTTAGAGCAGTTATTATATCTAAATTGTAGAAAATATATATACATTGTATATGTATACATTTTGCATCTAAGATAAAAAAAAAGTGTCTTTTAATATGGTCTATCCAGAACTCCTCAAGTGGACACGTTTTAGTTTTACCAGGTTTAATTTCATAAAAAAAAATCTTCTTTAAGGAACCCTTGGCTGTCCGATTATTAATAGAAAAAATAAGCAATAAATTAATTGATTGGAAAATAAACGTTAGTTGCAGCCCTAGTTCATTCAGTTATTTTTCTTTTTTTTTTTTACTAAATTTACAACTCCATATTTCATTCTAACTTTTATAAAAAAGTTTGCTACAGAGATGTTTAATCTGAACTACAGATAGCCAAGCAGGAGGGGGTGGGGAAACATTAGAGTTAAGAATGTAATGCAAGTGTAAAAAAAAGCAGCTGCTGCTGTCCAAGATTTTTTCCACATTTAAAGGTCAAAGACATTGATAGATAGAAAAGCTGTTAAATCCCTCTACAACATTATTTTGAAGCAGTGTAATTCAATGAGCCTTTATCCAGGGAATTTTCAACAATTTTTCTTGTGACAACTAGACTTTATATTTTGATGTGAAGTCACATCAACTCGCCCGGTAAAATAGGAGATGAAAGTTTTGGTAAAAAAATATTTAAGAGCATATGAGGAAAACCTTTTTTGAACATCTTCAACATTTCAATCTTCACGACTTACATGTAAACTTAACGTTTTGTTTTTCAGGTAAGAAAATTAATCCCTTCTTAGCAGTGTTTACTTTTTATGTTGTGGTGAACAAACATCTACTTTCTAGTTTACAGCTTCAGTGAACTAGAGGCAAAACAAGGAGGATATTTTGACCACAGCTGCTGCATGATTGCATCATTGTTTTAACTGCCTTCTATCCACTACCTGTGCAACATTAGCTTAACGTGACCATGGAGAAGATGAAGGAGATCATCGTCGACTTCAGGAAGAATCGGCCTAACCACGCTCCGCTGCTCATCAACAGCTCAGCTGTACAGATGGTCAGCAGCACCAAATTTCTGCGGGTGCACATCACAGACAACCTCACTTGGACTGAACATCTCCTAATTGGTCGAAAGCGCTTTTACTTCCTGCAGAGGATGAGGAGAGCCCACCTGCCCACACCCATCCTCCCCACTTTCTATAAAAGCACCATAGAGAGCATTCTGATCAGCTTTCTCACTGTGTGGTGTGGAGGCTGCAGCGCCTCAGACTGGAAGAACGTAAGGTGAGAACAGCAGAGAGGATAATCGGGGGTTCCTCATCCCAGTGCTGCGTGTCTCGAGCCTGTAACATCATCAGTGACCCCTCAAACCCCCACCATGGACTGTTCACCCTGCTGCCCTCTGGGAAGAGGCTTCGCAGTGTTCAATAAAGGGCCATTAGATTCTGCAACAGCTTTTGCCCCGCTGCCATCAGACTGTTGAAAAGTTGAAACTCTAATCAAGACAGAACTCAAGACTCTACGTCACACTTGAAAACATCATATTTTCACTACATGGCAAATTTTCAAATCCCTTTAAATAGAACTCAACTCAGTGTTCTACTGCATTTTGCACCGTTTTTTCAAATCACTGCTGCACTTTATAAATGGTAATGTCCATTTCACTGCTGTAAGCTGCTCATTCTCTGTATAAAAGCTGTATGCATTAAATTTCATTTTGTACACACTGGGCCGGATTTATCAAGATCCAATTTTGCGTGCAGTAATTTGCGTTCGCAAACTGGAATTTTGCGCGAGGGGCTGAACCATGGTTTGCGGGTGATTTAACAAGAGCGATTGCGTAACTGGTGGTAGGTGCAAAACTGTTGGAGACACCCTATTTAAATGATGGTTTTGCGTGTTTTGTGGTTTGCGGCAAAGTAGTTTGTAGTTTGTGCAAACTAGTGCATTAAGACATTTTTATCTTACAGTGACACCCCCACCCCCTCCAATATATATATATATATATATATATATATATATATATATATATATATATATATATATATATATATATATATATATATATATATATATATATATATATATATATATATATATATATATATATATATATATAAACTTTGGCAACCTTTATTCCCTAAGGTGGTATGTGGCTGAATTTCTACTTCACTGCAGTAAAAAAAAAAAAACAGGTGTTTTGTATGTTTTGTATTGGCCTGTAGAAAAATGCACAACCCAAATGGCTCACAAGAAGTGACTGTGGATAAGATGACTGCACGTACGCATACCTGCAGCATTGGCATGTTGCTCCACAGGCGCAAGGGGCAGGTCGGGGTTCTCTGTTAGGGCGTCAGGGCGACATGGCATTTAGAACGTCGGACAGCACTTCTGAAAAACGAGATTGGGAGATCCCAGCTCTCGCTGCAACCATACGCTGGAATCACCCAGATGCAAAAAAGTGCAACGTTGCAAGGAGTTTTGTGATATCTGGTATTGCGTGGGTCCTCCTTGTGGCTGGCTCCAAATCCATTCGGAGTTCCCCCAACAGCTCCAAAATGGCAATGCTGGATAAACGATATGTTTTGATGATCGTTTCCTCGTTCATTCCAAAAATATTCACAAGGAGTGAAAAAATGCGTTCTCTGCGTCTCCTTGCTTCATTTCCATGTCTCCTTCTTGCGACTATAACCGCTGCCATGTGTGCGCAATTACGCATACAGACCATTTGCACCTTCTTTTGAAACGTGTTAAATATAGAGTCAGATACCGTTAGCAAAATTGCTTTCATGTTTGATAAATCACTTTGCGAGTGCTAAATTAATATATTTACATGTTCTCCTCCCAAAAGACGCACTTTTGCGTGTAAACGCCCCATATTGCATATTTATTGCAGAGAAAGTACTAAATGGATAAGAGGCGCTATTTAGCACGTTTTAAAGACCAAATCCTTTTAGCACGCTGTTGATAGATCAGTTTGTACATTTTTTAGCGTGCGCAGTGAAATAGCTCACGTTTTTATACACGCAAACCTTTGATAGATCCGGCCCACTGTGTATACAAAATGAGAATAAAGTTTGTCTAAATCTAAGTTAACGTAAAACAGAATGCTTTTAAATATTTGCATAGGGTGCCTGTTTATGAGGTTTTATTATTCTTCCTCCTCCTCACTTGACAATCTGCACAATAAGGCTTTATATTCTGAGTTAATATTTGATACTTTGCCATCAATACCTTCGTCTTGTAAAGCCATTGTTTTACGCCCTGATAAACACGCTTGCATGATATGCATCCACTTTGGCCTAATTTATCTCATGCTTTCCTTTATTAGTGTCAATAGTTTTTAATTTTTTACATATTTCTCAATTTCAGAAATGGAAATTCACATATCTACCATTAGTTAAGGCCAAAAGAGAGTATAAACAAAGTATCGATATAAGTCCCTTCCATGGCTTAATTTCCTTTAGAACTTGCAGCCAGTACATCTGTGATGAATATTCCAGTGATGATGCTGGAAGGCTCGGAAACAGATTAAGAAATGGTTGACATGGAGGTACTTGTCATCTGATTCCAGCAGCTGGCATGATCTGTGAGCTCTAAATCCAACACTGTCATCAGTTATTTGTCAAACAAAAAGAGATGGAGGACTCTGGAAATCATCCTCTTTATCAATGCTGAAAGCTCCGCACTAGAGTCTGAACATGGCACTTTAGTCTGAGTGACATTTGACTGTTATCACTGTGGAGAACATTATGTATTTTGGTTATTTTGCTCGGTGACAGGCAGAGACCCGTAAACAATCATAGCTGCACTGCGTGATAAAATAAAAACAGCCTTTGTTACATAAGCTAAATCTCTTTGTGTCCAGAAACTAGTTATTTTTCTCATCTGCATCCTCTGCCAGTTTGTACTTAAAATAATTTATGCTCTTTTGTCTTGTTCTGGCTGTTATAACAGAGTGGGAGAGGCAGGGAATTAATATGTATTTTATACTCCTCCATATATACAGGAGTCAAGAAATGAGCCTCAAATCCAAATAGAGCCTGAGTTAATGGACCTTCAGTCAATACCAACATAGAACAAACAAGTAAATGATTTGTGGTTACTGTCAAGATGTTGGCAAAGCTACACAGAGCTTAAAACCTTCTGCCAATATCACAGCCTGAGCCAGACAAAAAAAAAGGGGGGGCTATGGCAGGCAATGTTTTTCCATTGTCAGACAAGCCAATGTACTGTAGTGCTTGTTGGGGAATAAAAACATATTCATCTCAATGGAGTGACATTTAAATAAGCAGGAACCATTTTCTCCCTCAATCCCTACGTCCTCCCCTTCTCTCTTTCCACACACCTCCTTGGCACAGTAATTTTAAGCTGTCACAAACAAAATCCTCCTCATAACCCTCTTCCAAATGTCAGCTTCCATCAAGCTGCATGGTGCCCCCCACCCCCTTAAAAAGGTGCTTTAAAACTTTTGTCAGGAGTTCAAGCGTACAGTACATACATATTTATGGGCTCTCACAAATTCACTCCTGAGCAGCGGCTCCAGCAAATAAAGCAACGACTGAGCAACTGATCTGACTGTTACTTGACTCGACCTTTAACTAATGCTGCCCAACGTGCACGTTTATTTTTCACTCGAACTGCTTTAGAAAAATGTGAGCTTCTTTTTTTTTTTTTTTTTTTGACAGAGAGGTTAATAATCAGCCCTCAGCTGCATCGCATCAACTCTTATCTTCTTAACCAGATACTAAGAAAATGCACTGCTGGCTTAACTTTTGGCACCAACATCTGGGAATGTTTGGAGAAAATTAGAGATGCACCGACCAGGAGTTTTTTTCCAGATTGCTTCATCATTTTGGAAATTATAGAGGAAGTAGTTCCTAATCTAAATGAATGTCCCACTTTTACTTTTATTTTTAATTTCTATTCAACTCAAAAAATGTACCTCAAAGTTGGTTGATATACGTTGTTAAGTGAAAGTTGTTGAATTCTCATATTACTTGAATATGTAGGATAACAATGATGCATTCTCTTTGTAACTGGGGATTGGATGATCAAAAATATAACAAGAACATTGTGTAAAGAATGATTTCTCACTGGGAAAGTCTAGATTTGCTAAGGAAGCCCATAAATCTGCATTAAAGGTGATAAAAATCCAAAAGTTTTCCTTCTCTTTAAAGCTATGAGGCATGTAGTGTGGTAATAAGTATATATATATATATATATATATATATATATATATATATATATATATATATATATATATATATATATATATATATATATTTGAGCTGCAACTAGCGGTTATTTTGCTAATTGATCTGTTGATAAGTTTTTCGATTAATTGATTAATAATCGGATAGCAAATGGCTTCTTAAAGAAGATGATTTTACTGAATTTAAACCTGGTGACACTAAAACTTTTCAAATGGACGTTTTAAACTGAGCATATTCCTAGATTAATCTGTTTTAAATCAGATGCAAAATCTAAATCTATTTCTTCTCACAATTTTGGTATAACTACTGAGTGGGTTTTAACATCATATAAAAGCACGTTTTAGAGTCACTATACGTGATTAGTTGATGATAATTTCAATGATTAATAATGATGAGTTGTTTCAGGCATATTTAAATATATATATCTATCTATATATATATATATATATAGATAGATATATATATATATATATCTATATATATACACACATACAAAATTATAGGTGACTGCAGACAGTTCCACAGACAGGAGGCGTCTGATTGGTCAAATCTACATCCGCTCTACACAATGCGTATTTCCTGTTTGGTACCTTACCAGCTTGTTTTATTTGTGACCGACATTGCGGAAAACAACTTGAGACCAGCTAGAAGAGCGAGGTGCGGGAGAAGGCTGGCACCCTTTTTCCACCTGGAGCCCCGCTTTTTTTTACACCCTCATTGTCCCTCTGTTGTTGCACAAACTTTCCCCCACTTCCTCAACACCTCGGCCGAATCTAGACCCAGAGCTAGTCCGTGACTGTCCCTCTTGCGTTGTGGCGTGGAATAACATAGCGCAGACCACGCTTCAAAATTTGGCATTAATCAAAAATATCTGCGTATATCTGCGTACTGTATTCCTGCGACCAGCTCACTGCGACACACTGCTGCGGGAGTATACATGTAGGTCATACATGTTATGTTGTTATGGAAAACATTTTAACATTGAACAGTGATTTAAAAAAAATGCTTCTTCTGGGTTATAATAGACAAAAAATAAAAAAGCGCCTTATCGTTTATTTACACAATAGCCCCGCTGTAATCTGTCTAGAAAATATGCAGAAATCATAACCAATAAGACCTTTTACAGTGAGCGACAGACGGCAAAATTTGATTCTATTTTTTATTTTTTTTTTGCAGCAGGACCACAGAATCACATTGCTCCAACAGGAAACTGGAGGATCACATCTGGATTTTCAAAATAGTTTACTATAAAGACAGATTGGCTTAAAATCACTGCTACATTAAGGCATTTATGACTTCTGCATATAATATATATATATATATATATATATACACACACACACACATACATACACACACACACAAACAACATAACTTTCCATGTCTTTACAATGCGAACGACCTCTGTGACATGAAAACTTAACTAGAAAGTGTTAGCACTGCACAATCTCAAGAGTCGTTTTCTTTCCCTAAGTGTGAGGGAATAAAATCAGGGGAAAGGAAGAGAAGCTAATCAACTCACGCTCTTCTGCGGGATTTTATGAACTCTCTGCTACTGTTTAAGAATGCACAAAGGGCAAGTAGCGTCGATAAGTCAACATGCTGCTACAGCCCGAGTGGATCCAGACTCTTCAGCCATGAAAGAGAGAGAGATCTAATTGCAAGTGGGAAAATAAATTAATTCAGCCGCAGAACTGCTGGAGGGGGAGTGTTAACACGCTGACCGTGACGAACATTTGAACATGTAAAGACAAAAAGAAATGTCCTTTGACATCAGAGAGCAGAACAGGTTGATCAAGTACAGGTGATGAGATGAAAAAGGGAAACGTGCAATGCAGCATCTGCTGGTAGTTGAAATCAGCTGGACTGGTTTAGCAGCATAACCACATTAGCTTAATTTAATAGTGGATAACCACTTTAGAACGTTCTTTTATTGTTAGTGCTGCTCAAGGTGATCTGATTTTGATCAAAAAAATTAAGCTAGATCAACCCTTAATTTAGTAAGATATTAAAAGAAATCCATTATTTTTCAAAACATTAGATGTGCATTCTAAATACCCATCATATGTTTAAGTGCAGTAAGGTTCATGAATGGTAAGGAATTAAATCCTTCGAGCACTAGTATGACATATAAACCCCAAATAAATAGCTATTTTTTTAAAATGATTTTTATAATGCTTGAATCAATCTAACAGTCAAGGAAAGCTGAAGCTTTTACACAGGTGGAAAAAAGCACATACATATCTGGAAGCTGCAAATTTGGTTTTCTGTCTTTAAAATGTGCAGTTAAACATAAGCATTCAGTTCCAGAAAATCCTCTAATTTGGAAAAATAATCTTCAATCTTGTCACGATCAAATTTTATTTTCACTGTCAAAAACAACCTGACCTCTGTGCAGCTAGAGCAGTGATTCCCAACCAGCGTGTACCCCTGTTGTTCCGTGAGTGCATAGCAAAGGGTAAATACAAATATTTTATTTCTTATGTAATAAAAGAAATAGGGCTGGGATCTGTTTTGCTTTGTGAGGACCAAATTGAAAAATTAAACAAGCTTTTATCAACCAAAAAGTATGTTTTTCTTATATGTTTGAGTTCACCTTCAGATGTAACACACATCCAAACCAAGCAGAAGAACAGACTGGATGTAGAGCAGGGGTCCCCAACCACCGGGCCGAGGACCGGTACCGGTCCGGGAGTCATTTGGTACCGGGCTGCACAGAAAAAAGTATATACACTATATTGCCAAAAGTATTTGCTCACCTGCCTTGACTCACATATGAGCTTAAGTGACATCCCGTTCCTAATCCATAGGGTTCAATATGACGTCGGTCCACCCTTTGCAGCTAGAAAAGCTTCAACTCTTCTGGGAAGGCTGTCCACAAGGTTTAGGAGTGTGTTTATGGGAATTTTTGACCATTCTTCCAGAAGCGCATTTGTGAGGTCGCACACTGATGTTGGACGAGAAGGCCTGGCTCTCAGTCTCCGCTCTAATTCATCCCAAAGGTGTTCTATCGGGTTGAGGTCAGGACTCTGTGCAGGCCAGTCAAGTTCATCCACACCAGACTCTGTCATCCATGTCTTTATGGACCTTGCTTTGTGCACTGGTGCACAGTCATGTTGGAAGAGGAAGGGGCCAGCTCCAAACTGTTCCCACAAAGTTGGGAGCATGGAATTGTCCAAAATGTCTTGGTATGCTGAAGCATTCAGAGTTCCTTTCACTGGAACTAAGGGGCCAAGCCCAGCTCCTGAAAAACAACCCCACACCATAATCCCCCCTCCACCAAACTTTACACTTGGCACAATGCAGTCAGACAAGTACCGTTCTCCTGGCAACCGCCAAACCCAGACCCGTCCATCAGATTGCCAGATGGAGAAGCGCGATTCGTCACTCCAGAGAACGCGTCTCCACTGCTCTAGAGTCCAGTGGCGGCGTGCTTTACACCACCGCATCCGACGCTTTGCATTGCACTTGGTGATGTATGGCTTGGATGCAGCTGCTCGACCATGGAAACCCATTCCATGAAGCTCTCTGCGCACTGTTCTTGAGCTAATCTGAAGGCCACATGAAGTTTGGAGGTCTGTAGTGATTGACTCTGCAGAAAGTTGGCGACCTCTTCGCACTATGCGCGTCAGCATCCGCTGACCCCGCTCCGTCAGTTTACGTGGCCTACCACTTCGTGGCTGAGTTGCTGTCGTTCCCAAACACTTCCATTTTCTTATAATACAGCTGACAGTTGACTGTGGAATATTTAGGAGCGAGGAAATTTCACGACTGGATTTGTTGCACAGGTGGCATCCAATCACAGTTCCACGCTGGAATTCACTGAGCTCCTGAGAGCGACCCATTCTTTCACAAATGTTTGTAAAAACAGTCTGCATGCCTAGGTGCTTGAATTTATACACCTGTGGCCATGGAAGTGATTGGAACACCTGATTCCAATAATTTGGATGGGTGAGCAAATACTTTTGGCAATATAGTGTATATATATATATATATATATATATATATATATATATATATATATATATATATATATATATATATATATATATATATATAATTTATCAACGAGTCTGAGTGATGTTTTATTTTGAAAAATATAAAAAATTGCGGTATTCTCTGCCAATTACATCAGTCGGTGCATCTGTGCCTCTTGACACAGGTTAATTCAGTTCAAGACTCATCCTTTCTATAACATCCTATCTTTGTGAAGTGGGATTTTCTGCGGTTACAGAGACGAAACAAAGCTACGGAGGAGACTGGACATCAGAAGCATACTTCATCTGTCATTTTCTTAGATTACGCCTAGATGGGACCGGCTTGTTGTTTTCTTTTTATGCTGTTTGTATTTGATTTTATGCCAGTCGTATCATTTTACCCCAAATCACCCCCCCACCTGGGTCGGTCCGTGAAAATATTGTCTGACATATAGAGGTCCGTGGTGCAAAAAAGGTTGGGGACCGCTGATGTAGAGAACAGTCTGGGATCAGCTGTTTTTCACACTGAGCTATTGCAGCTCATCAAAGCAACTCAGGTGTCTTGATGAAAACATAAAACTAATTAAGTCAGTCTGACTTTAACTTTTGTTCTGTATTTTGTTCCCAATTTAACAAGTTTAAATGTGATTATAACAGAGTTACTCAGAGGAGCTCCAATTTTTATAAATAAAGTTTTATAATATGATTTTATATTGTATTTATTTCGATTCTTTACTAAATTTCAGGCAATATATAATTTTTTTGAGATAGAAAGCATTCAATGCCAGAGAATTAAATGCTCAAATTAAAAGTAAAGCAGTAAGTTCGGTAAAGTAGTAAATCAAGTAGTTTTTATCCTATAAACAGCTATTGTATGTTCCACTTTTGGACAATCATCAATAACTTTGACTAAGAAGGGCAGGCATGGTAAGACAGAATTCACAAAATGATACACAAGTCAAAAAATGTTGGGAAGCATTCCCTATCAGGGAATCACAGTACTTTTTGCCTCACCCTGTCCATTTTTAACTGTGCATTTATGCTGGATTAGATCAGGAAATCACTAATTGAATAGAAAGGATAGATAAAAAGACTTCTGTTTTTTTTGCACATGTGACCCAATATACATACTGTATCAGTGATACAAAGCAACGACAATGGATATGCGCCAAATGCCTGAGCTGGTCAGTGTATGAGCTATTCACTTTCTCGCATAACTTTCTCCTATGTATTTGAATTGGCGATATGTGAATTCAGAGATTTCAACCATTAAAAACACTTAAAATCATATAGAAAATGCATTTACACAACATTCTAGTTGACAAATTTATATATATCCTCTTATTATTCAACCATGATGACAGGTGAAGCACTGCCTCACTTCTCTTCACTAACTGCACATCACTATTCAAGAGATGTAAGTGTGTATTGAGTTTAAAAAAAAAACAAATGAATAAAGGCATCAGGAGTGTGATGTCATATTTTCCCTTTTTACAAACAAATACTAAAATAAGTATAGTAAAATATTTTGAAATGATTAAAATTTTCTTTTTTTCACTCTAGCATATAAAAAGATAATCTGGTAAAATTCCTAAAATACCCATTAATCAAATGTTTAAATTGCCTACAGTGTTCAGATCAGTGCGCCTCTAAAATTAAGCATTTTGTTTCTAACTTAAATTTTAAATCTTTGTCATTACAGCTAAACACCCAGCATGAAAGGTCAGTCTGGTTCCGTGTGTATATTTTTTACCAGTCCAATGCCTTGCTTTAGACTCAAGATCTGAAGCCTTAATATGGCTGCCAGGGAGGCAACAAGCATTTAATAACAATGCAATAGTTCCTCACAGTAGTGGTCCAGTGTCGCTCATACACCCCGCTGTGTGCAGATGGTGCGTTGTCTGTGATTTACCAAAACACTTTCCTTTCCTGAGATCCTCTCCCTGTCCCCACTAAACACACAGACCCCAACTAAGGCCTTTTTTTGTCAGGTCTATTTAACTCTCATCTCAACAAAAACAGCTCAGTTTTTGCTCTGCAGCCCGTGCAGCCTCATTTCATAACAGGTCAGCTGAGGTGGCTTTCCCCCCAGAGATGATGTGTCTGTGTGTTATCTGTGTGTGTGCATTTGTGCGCATGTTTTGTTAGCAGTAAGATCCTTGCATGTGCCTCTCAGCCTCCCGCAGCGGGGGACATCTGGAGGAGGCGTTACCATGTACACAGAGAAGAAAAGGAGAGTAGAGGCCAGAAATATAATCCTCCAAGGACAAAACGGCCTTTCATTACCATACAAAGGGGAAACTAATGGCGACGATTTATGCGTATCAACAGTTAATGTTGCCATATGATAGTCACCTTGCCAAATCAGCCAAAAACTCATTCTCCCTTACAGCAAATCAGCCCGCTCCTCCCTCAACTCGATTCTCTCTGCAATTAGGACAGATTTTGATGGAAATGACCCCTAATTCAGCACAAGGGAGAAAAAAAAAGGTTGAACTCAAACAGTTTCACGAAGTAGATGTTCATTATGAGCCAGCAGGGAAGAGTCTCCTCTTAATAGAGTAAGCCATAAACATAGCTCTTCATCAGCAAGCCTGCCATTTGATCTCACCTCTGGGTGTTCAGCGCTGGGCATCTTCATTCATTTCTTCTATGTTTACCCAATAATGGACTCTTCCAGGAGAGTTGTCAAAGTGAAAGTGTTCCAGCATGTCTGCTGGGCCGGTGATTAACGAGCGAATTAGAAAACAACTTTGGGTCACCTTCTTTAACATCAGGACAAAAATGCTGACAGAAGAATCTGATGGCCTAGTGTTGCTGTTTTTAGTTTTTTAGAAAACATTTCTAAAGTATCTGCAATGCCAGATGCATAAAACCCTTTACTCCCTTGAACTTTTTCCATGTATTAACCTCAAAATGTATTTTTCTGGATTTAATAATAGATAAACAGAAAGTACAGTAGGGTGTATTTGTGGTGGGTAAAGAAAAGGAAACCCGACTTAAAAAACCTCTATAAGTAAAAATCTAAAATGCTTTACGCTTATTTGTTTATCCCAGCTTACCTCAATAAAACTTAATTAAAACCAGGCGCAACAAATTGTTTTCCTTTAGGAGTCACCTAATTATATATAGAGAAAACCCACAGCTAAAGTCAAAGAAAAAAAATAAGACAGATGGGGAATAAAGTTAGAATAGAATAGAAAATCCCTTTATTGTCCAACAATGGGGAAATTCTGGGGTAAACAGCAGCAGCAAAAAGATTATAGAAAAAATGTTCACACAAATATGGACCTTTGAAAAATGTATAAGAATAACATAATAACAAATATGGTAAAGTTTAACCTCTTACACCCTCAGGGGGTATAAATAAATTTCTGCCTGACAAAAACACAAAAATAAATCACTAATAGCCTCACAGCTATTAGATTTAAGAAGAAACTTTTGGTACGTCTGTAAAGGTAAGATGTCATAGAATGGTTTTCTGGTGTCAGCACCATTGTAGCTTTGACCCTGCCTGAAATATTAGGGACAAAATACAAAATATTTTGCATTTTTTGAACCTCGCCAAAATTTTCTTTGAAATAAACATTGCAAAACACTACCAAAATATTATTTATAGCACAAAAAAGACTTTTAAATCTAAATGTTGTGTAAAAATATACCAAATTTGGACTCAATCAGATTAATCATTATTTATTTTAGAATGGTATTAGTGAGAAATTTCTTAGGCGGAGAGGCCATTTTGGCACATTTATCCAAAAATGTCACCAAACTGTGCCAAATGTGTTTTTTATATCAATACTGGGGGTTTGTTAAAATTACGAGGTCACGTAGCAGCTGGACCCACCGGTGGGTCCGTAGGGTTCTAGGGGTTAAGTTATTACAACAGTAGAGTTAAATATCTTACAGAGTACAGGAAACAAAGAGTTCCTTTTAAACATGAGGCAGCATCATGCTGTGGGGAGGCTTTAATGGGGAGAAAATCTGACAATTTTACCGTCTTTTTGTCACTATTGACGCATATTTTGTGTGGTTAAGGCAGCGGTGAATGCAGTGATGCTTAACTTCAGCTTTTGAGATTTGTGTCAATTTCATTTCTTGGTTGCAAACGGCACATGGAATCCCCATTGCATCGAAGTCTTTAGTTGTAATTTCACAAAATATTAATAAAGTTAAAATAATTAAACTTAAAAGCCAAAACATTTAATCATTTGTTTTTTCTATATTAGGTTTCTCTCTGATGAGGGGGCATGTGGCTCTGCCCACCACTGTCTTTCAAACTGTGGTTAGAAGCACTCTGCTTCAGCTGAGTATATGCCATCTCCTGTCACAGGCAGTTTACAAGACTTGAAACGAGGACTGCCATCTGTCCCGCCTCTACGGGGTGCACAGAGGGACGTTTTGCAAAGCTCGGACATGCCTGACTTCTCCTAATGCTTCACAAATGTTTAGATATGTTACATAAGCTATGAGCCTGTTATACTTGATGTGGAGGAGGGACAGTAAAGACTACCTGTGGAAGAAAGAAAAATAAAGTGCAAGGAAAAGGAGAGTTAAAAGGGGCTTTAGAAAGCTGCCTGCCTTTTCAGGCAGACAACTGCACCACAGGGCTGCGTTGGTGTTGCTGTAGGGTACTTATAGAGAGAAGAAGTCCGAAGGAAATTCAAATGCCAAGACTCCACATGGGGTTGTTTTTACACTGTTGAAGGAGGAGTGTTGCAACCTACAAAGTTTCCACATAGCTAAAGTGAATTTATCAGACATATTGAAATAACAGCTAGATAAAGCATTGGCCAATACTGCTCAGTGAATAAAGTCTTTTAGGACTGAACTTTTGGAGAGCGTTTTGTGGTTTTAGAGTTAGAAATGAGGGGGGTGTTGAAGCACTTCCAAGATGACAAGTGCATGAAAAAGCTTTCTGCAAACAGCAATAACTGTGGTTAAAGTGGGTGTCTGTTAAGACTGATTCCAATCTAAGTTTTTATCTCTTTAGCTAGACAGCACATGGGGGGGTGTAAAAGAAAAATGTTGTTGTTTCTAGTTACCTTTTAAACTTTTACTATATGTCCTTCATTCTTACATTTTTCTGTAAATACCGGGTACTTTTTTTTTTTTTTCAATTAAAAGGCAAAAACCTGGATCCCCAAATAAAATATGCAAATAAAATCTTTGCAAACATGCATATGTTTAATAAAACGTATTTTCACCAGTTTATTGATTTGCAGGGAATAGCAGGCAACTGTAGAAATCTTTTTCAGGCCGACTGCCAACATTTAAAAGCCTGGGGCTTTTATAAACAGGCTTTTAAATAAAAATGCATATTAAGGGAAAACTCTACTAAAAACATCTGACAGTTTGAAAACATCATCACCTGTAAAACAGCACCAGGTGGGATCTCTAGGAGACTTTCTACACATAGTGTCCTACTTACACAGCATTTAAGTTGAGAGAGATCAACCTGTGTTTATCTATAGAGAGAAAATGATGCTTGGTATAAAACAAATTCATGCAGTCCTCCAAAAAAAATGCATGTATCAGATAATACAAAATGCTTGATCAATATGCCGACTGATTAATTAAAGAATCCCAGCTTAAAATCAGAACAAGGCACTTGACTTTAAAATGCGAACTATTTTGACATCAAACATACAGTAAAGCTCTGGTGTTGTGGCGGCAGCAGCAGGGCTAACTGCAAAAAGATCTATATTAGATTAGTTAAAATGCATAAATATGAAGCCAATAAAGGCATTAAAGCAGAGCAGCTGCTGAACAACACAGGAACCCTAAATAAAAAATAAGAATAAATTTGTAATCTAGCACAGCTCTACACTTCACCCTTATCAACTGGTTATCATTTCAACAAACAGCCTCTGTTGTGTCTTATCTTTATTGCTGCTTCTAGTTTCCCAGTCAAGCAGTAGTGAATTATATCCCCTATATATGACTTTCTTTCTTTGTAAAAATTTATTTCTAAAGGCTTTACAGCAACAATAATAATCTGTAGTGTGAAAGGCATGCTGGGCTTGCAAGTAGATCTTGAGTTTTACAAGCTACAATTTAACCTACAGGCAACGATTTTGTAGCCACACTGTTGTGGTTTGCTTTATATTGTGCAACTCTAAAGAGGAAGAAAAAATCTATAGCAGACTCACACATGACGAATAAAAGATTGGGAAACATTGCAGCTTGCTAACAATTTTGCCATAAATGATTTTTAGCCTAGGATGTAGAGCTTTTTAGAAGTGGCCTGTTAGGATAATCATCATTGAAGATGTGTGAGTTTATCACACCTTGGTGTTGGCTGCCTGTTGCATGTCAGAACTGATGTTTTAATCTAATTAAGACGGTTCCTCTGTCTGGAAATATGGTTATAATCTTCATTTTTTATGTAGCAAAGATTTGGAAATGGAAATGAGAGCAGTGTCCTATTTTGATAAGGCTGGACCCATGGATGTCTAATCATCTGCTAATGTGTATGATGTATAATATGATGATATGGCAGACTGGAGACTGTTAATGGGGGCTACTTCCTGAGAGGTAAGCCTGGAGGTGAGCAGCTGCCTTCTGTAAACTCTAAACCATTTCTCCGATCTGAGTAAGATTACAATTTCTATCAGAATCTCTTGTCGTGTCTCTTAGTTATTTAATACATATAAGTTATAAAATGTTATTTAAAGAGTGATCTCTTTTGAGGGAAAAGAACTGGAGAGATAGAGCATCAAGGTGCAGACACAGAGCCTATCTTTAACAGGACAAAACAGAACGAAACTTAAATCTACGGAGGGTGCTTTAGGTTAGGGTGTAGGGCTAATCTAATCTCTGATTTCTTCCTACCAAATCCAATAAATGTTTTTTGTTCGTATTTAAGTTTTATAATAAAAACGAAACATGTTGCTCTCAGAAACTAGCTTTTATTTCAATCATCCCCTCTAGGAGGTTTTCTTTATTTAACGCGCAACAAAATCCATTCAGTGAAAAATGCTAAAATATAACACCCTAAGGGCCTGATTTTAAAAGATTACAAATAAGAGGTGCATCATAAATTTTTTTTTTTTTGGGTGCATGTAATAAGTGGGCCTGTCGGGGTTGATCGCTGTGCAAATAGTAAGAGGGACATTAAAATAAGCAGATTGCATGTTGGCAGCTAGAGAGTGGTTGATGAAGAAAGATGAGCTTCTAAGCCATAGAAATGGACGTAAATATTATTGAAATAATTATAATCATAATACTAAATGATATTCACAGCGCACCTTGTAGCCTAGCTCAAATTTCTATAAAAAAAGTAGAAAATAAAACATTCGCTTTGTGCACTTTGATCAAATATTTAATTTATTTGCATGCAGCAGCCAATCAGAGAAGATTGAACTTTTACCTTAAAAAATTGTGTAACATTTTACTTAGCTTAGAAAATGTGCCACTTCCATATGTTTTTATTTTGTGGTTTGTGAAGTAAAAAAAGCTGTTTAAAATTTTCATGACCTAGCCTTTACCATTTAATGACTAAAATTTAGAGTGAAAATGCTAACCAGGGCCTCAAAGGTCATAAAAATGTCTATATCCAACCCACTTGCTATTTACAGTGACTTTAATGGCCAATTTTATCTCTTCCTCAAATTGCAGGCATATTGCAGGGCTGAACAAATGTATCTACACCGCTGCCATATGAACGACACGCATATCTATGAGGACATCTGTATTGCCGGCGAGATGAGGCAACTGCTTTCATTAGCTGCACTGATATAATGAAAGGCTGCAGATGCAGAGGAGTAGAAGCTCATTGGGCTTCTTTAAGCCAACAAAGCCACAAGGCATCTTTTAGCGCGATGGTCCGTCTCACACCCTTAGAGCCTGCCCTGCAATTAATGATGCACTGTGATTTTCCTGCAACAACCTCACATCCCTGCACTTGCGTTGATTCTTACATTTAAATGACTAAGATACAATTAAAGCTTGGGTGTATGACAAAAACACTTTGAAGAAATAGCAGCTGAGTTTTGTAAGCTATTGCATGATAAAGACCTGCTATGATGGTAAAATAATAACTTTAAAAATGTCAAGTCAAAAAAGTCAAAAAGTCAAAAAAAGTCAAAAGTCAAAGTCAAAAAGCCTTTATTGTCATTATATTCTGCGAAAGATACAATGAGATTTGGGACTTCCATAACAGCTACCGTGAAATAAAAATAAAAAATATATAAAAAATATATAAATATATTAAACGGAAAAGGAGATGTAAACAGTTACAAAAAATATATATAAATATATTAAAAGGAAATGTAAACAGTGAAAAGGAAATGTAAACAGTGAAAAGGAAATGTAAACAGTACTGGCACAGATTGTGGGGGGGGGGATAGTGCAAAACAGGTGTAAGGTGACCGACAGTGCAGGTCGGAGTTGAGGGGGGGCAATGGCTTGGGGAGTAATGCAAACCAGGTGAAAAGTGTCCGTCAGTGCAGGTCGGAGTTGAAGGCGGCAATGGCTTGGGGGAAGAAACTGTTCTTGAGTCTGTTTGTCCTGATCCTCATTTGCCTGTAGCGCCTTCCAGAGGGCAACAGGTCAAACAGGGTGGAGCCAGGATGGGAGCTGTCCTTGGAAATGGCCCTGGCTCTGCTGAGGCACCGGGTGGAGTAAATGTCTGCCAGGAAGGGGAGAGGGCGACCGATAATCCTCTGCGCTGCCTTTATCACCCTCTGCAGCCTCTCCCTGTCGGCAGCGGTGGAGCTGCCGAACCATACTATGATGCAGTAGGTCAGCAAGCTCTCGATGGAGGAGCGGTAGAAGGCCAGCAGCAGATCGGAGTTGAGGTTATACCTTCTGAGGATTCTCAGGAAGTGTAACCTTTGCCGGGCCTTCTTGATGCTGGTGGTGATGTTCTCTGACCAGGTGATGCGGTCAGAGATGTGGACGCCGAGGTATTTGACGCTGTGAACCCTCTCCACCTGCTCGCCGTTGATGAAGAGGGGAGCTGGCTCAGGGCTGTGCCTCCTGAAGTCTATGATGAGCTCGTTGGTTTTCTTGGTGTTCAGAGTCAGATTGTTCTCTGAGCACCAATCAGCCAGCTTCAGGACCTCCTCTCTGTAGGCGACCTCGTCGCCCCTGGAGATGAGACCGACCACAGCGGTATCGTCGGCGTACTTGATGATCCGGTTGTGGTTGTGGATCGGTCTGCAATCGTGGGTGTAGAGGCAGAAGAGGAGGGGGCTCAGCATACAGCCCTGTGGGGAGCCGATGCTCAGCGTGCAGGTGGAGGAGAGGTGGGGGCCAACTCTCACAGCCTGGGGTCGGTCGGTCAGGAAGTTATTAATCCAGGCACATGTGAGAGGGGGGAGTCCAAGGGAGCCCAGTTTGATGATGAGTCTGTCCGGGAGGATGGTGTTAAAGGCCGAGCTGTAATCCACAAAGAGCTTCCGGACGTAGCTCTGCTGCTGCTCCAGGTGGTTCACAGCAGAGTGGAGAGCCACGGCAACGGCGTCCTCTGTGGAACGGTTGGCCCGGTATGCAAACTGTTGGGGATCCAGGTGTGGGGGGAGACAGTCCTTGATGTGCTGAAGAACCAGCTTCTCAAAGCACTTCATGATTACCGGAGTGAGGGCCACTGGGCGGTAATCATTCAGGCTGGTGATGGCAGACTTCTTCGGCACCGGGATGATGGTGGAGGTTTTCAGGCGGGACGGAACGGTGGCTTGGGCCAAGGACAGGTTGAAGAGCCTGGTGAAGGTGGGGGCGAGCTCACCCGCGCATGCTTTTAGCACCCTGCCAGGGACTCCGTCTGGGCCTGCGGCCTTCCTGGGGTTCACTGCAAGGAGCACCTTCCTGACGTTGAGCTCCTGGAAAGTGAGTGGGAGGGTGTCAGCGCTGGGTGGGGGAGGGGACAGGGCATGGACAGGGGAGGGCCGCTGGGATTCGCCAAACCGAGCAAAGAACAAGCATGGACCAGAACAAGCTTTTTTCGTGTGATAACTTTGAACAAAAAAAGCAATCACAGTTTTTATATTATGTTTTCTCATCCATTTACTTATTTATTCAATTCCTGATTTGAAGAGTCTGTGAGAGTATAGAAAAAAAAGGCTGCTTAACACATGTATTTCTCATACTTCCCAAACTGCAGTTTCATTACAAGTTAGTTCAATATGAGTGATGGTTGTTATCCCCACAGCATGATGCTCCTACCACCATACCTTACATGTTCTTCTAAGGTCTCGAAGATTTTCAAATATGCAAATCTTTCTCTTGAGTGAGCAGGAGGCATAGGAGCTATGAGAAGGGAGGAGCATTGCTGCTTTCTTCTCCATTACAAACAGTAAGATCCTAGCCTAGTAAACTAGACCCACCCGACAGCGGCCAAAATCATTTTTGCCTGCGAGTTGGTCTAGCCTCGATCAATACCCCAGGTGCTAAATCTGGTGGGCCAATCACAACGCAGAGATGTTTTTGGAATGTGTGGATGCAAAGCAGCCGCGGTTTTGAGGGCGTCACGACAAAGCTGCGCGACGCTGGGGGAAGCACAACAGTAGCATGCACTGCGTCAGCAGCAGCTTTCGATGGAGCGCTCCATTGAAATTTAAAAGTTCTCTTTCTGTTGCTGGTGTTCAGCAAAAGTACGTTTAAATATAATATGAGGCGAGAATATTATACTTTAAAGAGTCACTATATGGTCCATTTAACGATTTAATGCGTAATTAAAAAAACTATTTCCGAAGTTGAGAGCCAGGGCTAACCCCAGCCCATCTGCAGCAGCCCTCTCTCCGCGTGTGTTAAGGCCTGCTGGCTCTGATGGAGATTTTTGACTCAGCTTTTGAATCAGTTTTGGAAGGATTAGACTCTGGGTTTTCGTTGAAACGTACGCGGGAAGAGGCTCTACGCTCAGTCATTTTTAAGAAGGACGTATTCGCCGTTTTACCGACAGGCTATTGGTTTACACTCCCCCAGCAGCTTTCTATTGTGCTTCCTACGTCACAGTCAGTTGCGCTCACTGGTCAGAGCGTTGGCCAATAGGCACAGACAGCGGTTTGAAAAACAACGGGTTGTTCTCATCAACAATCTTCCGATGTCTCTTTTATCGGGTCCAGACTAAATAACACCTTTCATCTCCCATTTAGTCTGGTTTATCAGGCTAGTAATATCCAGAACTTTATCCTGAAATGTACCATAAAAATCTGAATTAACATTTTCTTGGGTAAGTGTCTAAATCTTTTGTTTTGTCCTTCCTTAAGAACTATGTATTTAGAGTTGTGCTTAAAGAATATAAAAGCCCTTCTTTTAAAGACAGAACAAAATCAGCTGCCAGTTAAATTAAATTAAATTGATAAACGCAATAATAATAAATAAACAAGGTAAACAAGTCTGATGAGGGTCCTGAACTAAAAATTTGGTTGAACAATACACATATCAAGGTGCCCTTTTTGAGCGATTTTTATTTTTGACTATGGTCATGGTGAAGAATCCTGCTTCACAGCAGTAGCTTGAGCAAAAAATACTCTAAATGTGCAGGGTCCTCTTTGAGCACCATTTCTCTTTTCTTTCACCAGTTCAGCACATTATCGATAAAAACGTTATGTACAATTTTTTAAGGTGATTTTCCTTTTTATTTACATACTTTGGCAAACACTTAAAATAAACGCTAAGTTTAACAATAATATATCAGTAAGAACTCTAAAGGTATATAAGCCTATGCAGAATGGTTAATTACCTGGGCTATCTCTAAAGGAGGCTAGGCTGCGCTTTACTGCTCAGCAGTCCTGCAACTGATACCCTGCCAATTGTTAAATAAAAAAATTAAAAAAAACATGAAAACATTTCAACAATTATGACCTGATTAACAATAACACCGCATGTTGCGGCCTCTCTTGCTTTGTTCCATCTCAACATCATGGCTGCGTTTTTATTTCAAACGGTCTAGTTTATTTTTCTCCTAAGCAATAGAAAAGCAACGGTTGGAGGACGACGGCTGCCCTTTGTTCCATACATCCATAGAAAAGGGTAGAAAATTCATAGAAAATTCCAAATATTAGAAAAAAAACAATAAAAAATATGTCAAATATGTGTTGAAAATGCATCTTTTTTAAACCCTTTATGGTGTTTCAAAATATTATAGGAAGTATTTTCTCATGGGGTATCTTTTTAAGATTATATTCTTTAGCTAAATATTTGATATGCTTAAGGTTAATAAACAGGATCTAGACCCGCCCTTTGTCTATGAACATGTGGGTGACTGCGACGCCACCTTTAGATCCTTGCTATTAGGTTTGATCAAACTTCAACATCTCCAAAACCAAACAAAACAAGGGCAGCAAAGGAGGAGATCTTAGAAATCCCATAATGGGACATGAAATTAATCCAGCCTCCCCAAACATTTGGCCTTCCCGCAGTTTAACCTTGAAAACGGCTTTTTACTCGCTCACATGAGGACTTCATGAAAGGCCCTCTGTCACATCCAAAAGAGCAAGTCTGACATTATAACAATGGTTCTGCCGAGGCAATTACTCAATAGGATCCTGCACCGGGCTGATGATACGTTGTAATTTCATTTCACTTATGTCTGTCTCATAATGTAACACACAATTGAGCGGGGGCCCTTTACATCCCAAAAGACCACTTCCTCCTTAAGATAATAAAAGCCTTTTGTGCTTGCCTTTGAGAAATCCTTGGTGGATTATGTGAATGCGGACTCAGAAGCCCATCAATTAATATGCATTAAATTAAAGTGCATTAAGTTGTTGAAAAAAAAATTAATAACTAATGGCCTTGCCATTGCTTCACCCGACAACATCTCATCTCAGCACTAACAAGGCTGTCTTTGGCATGGCCAATGGGGGCCAAACTGCAAGATCTGCTTGACCTTTCGCAAACAATACAGCTGCCGTTCAACCACAACCACCTCAGTGTCCCCTGACACTAATGAAGAGTGGTGACTGTTACATCCAGTCCAATAACAGCAAGAAAATCTTAGCAGCTTGCTAGACAGCCATAAGACAGCCATTTAGACAGCCATTTAGCTATTAAAAGTTTTAGCTTGGGTTTTGATCGCCTTATGGTTATATCACACATTTAAAACTACTTTTATAACATTTGACTCATACTGTTCCTGCCTTTTAAGACTTAATTTCTCAAGATGTCAAAGAAACTGCAGGCTTTTTTCTTGTTGTTCAAGTAGAATATGACTATAGTTTTATAAACAGAGCTAAGTAGAGCTATTTTAACCACACTAACTACCTGAAATGCTGCCTGTTGCTGCAAAATGTCTGCAAGCTGTATATAAACCCCAGTTGCGGGATCCATCCAAACATTTTTTCCCTTTACAATAAAAAAAAATAAAAAAATAAGTTAGGGCGAGCTGGCTGCATAATACAAGCTGTGAAAAAACCTTATGTTCATTTTAAAATTGTGCAAAATCTTATCAAAACAAGACAGTTTAGGCTAACAAAGCTACATTCTCCTCTAAAACAGAAAGTGCACTATACATTTTAATCACAGCATTTTGGTACTGTTGCTTTCCATGATTGCTGTACCCACTTCATCATGCTTTCATTATTGCATATTGCTGAATAAAAAAAAAAAAAAAAATAAAAAAAAAAAAAAAAAAAAAAATATATATATATATATATTTATATATATATATATATATATATATATATATATATATATATATATATATATATATATATATATATATATTTCACTATATTTTGTGCAACCTGTATTAGATACTGTCTGATTGAATGAAAAATGTTTTTGTAAAACATTATTAAAACTTATTTCGAAGTTACAATACGAATTGAACATAGTAAGTTATTGCATAAAAATATGAAAAATATGTTAAACACTTGAGATTTCCAAAGTAGAGTGTAAACCTATCCTATCATTTAAAGATGCTGTATGTCGCTCTATCATGGTGTTAGACTATTTGCCACTTATTTCTAAAATACAGTGGACACCAACTATGATGTAGTTCTTTTATTTTAGTGAGCATTCTGTCAGAGCCTGTGATGTTAGCAGCACTTTTAAATGGGGACACAGCTTAATGGTTGCTATTGAGTTAATAACTTAGAATTTATCCAGTCTTTATTTTTACAAACAGAGCAGAACATAAAGCTCATTCTAAATCCGTGATCCATTAAATGGTGTCAATTTTTCCATTCCTGCCTCTAGTGTCACTACCCGATCCTTACCAGAAGCACGATCTGTACCATCGGCTCATTTGCGCATGTGCAAGCAAATTTTCATCCAGGTCATCATAAATAATAGAATTATGGTATTATCAAAAGTACTTATTACTATCATTAAATTACTAAGAAATGCTAAACTACATCTTAAAAAAATGTTTATGACTTTTCTGAGGCAATTTGATGCGCTTTACATTTTCTATGTTAAACTGCTTATCTGACGTCATCATGGGACATGCTCTGAGTAGTCTGGCAAAATAGAATTAAACCATATTTGTCTGCATTTTAGTTGTTTCTTTCTTTAGATTACTCACTTTATACCAAAAGGTTAACACGAAAGGACAAAAAATAAGACTAGATTTATGTTTAAATGCATTTATTTTCTCAGAAAATAAATCATTATCCTTTAACACATTGTAGTTTAGAACGCTTACTATTTTTAGGAGGGAATAAAGTAATTTAGAGCTTTTTTGCTAATTAAATCAAGGGTGTCCCAGATGTATCTGGTTGAGTATGCGCAAATGAGCTGATGGTACAGATTGTGCAACCGGTACGGATTGGGTAGCGACAGTGGCTGTGTCCGAATGTCCGCCCTAATCCCTATATAGGGCCCTATGTAGTGGTTACGCCATTTTAGATGAGTGCCCGAACGTCTAGTAAATGAAAAAGAAGTGGACTCGAAATTTCCCACAATGCACCTTCGGAAAGTATTGCTCATCCATGGTCACTAGACGAGCAGTTATATCTTGGAGTTAATTGAAATTATGGGATTTGTTGTCACAATTGACCACTGTCGCCATAGGCTTCGCTTCCCGACAGCGGTGACAAATAACAAAGATGGCGCAGCGAAAATAATCTGTCCGAACGGTCAGTTAACCAAGTTACAACACTGAAAAAATTTTACTTTAAGTAGGTGGCAAACATGTTTTACTCTTGTAAACCGTTAATTCCATAGAAATGCGTTTTTTTCCACCATGTTTTTCTCCACCACTGTTGACATTTGATCAATGTAAAAGTTCATTTACTGTCTGAAAAGCTGTACTAAAAAAAATTTCATTAAAAGTTTTCAAAATCTAAGTGTAATCAAGAATCATTAGTCGTTGTTTTTTTTGTCTAAATCCCTAATCAAAAAACAACAACAGAAATAGTTTATTCCTAGTATATCACTACACCTAATTGTCCCCTACAGTACAGGGGACTGCACTGCTCTATTCACGGATGGGACTCATCTTTCTTTTCATGTAGCAACAGCCATTTACTGCTACTGTCAGTGAATTTCAAGCACAGGAAACGTCATACAAAAATGAAGATGCATGGAACCTGAAGAGAAAAGAGAAGATAAGGGAATAATGTGTAAGCTGCTTCTTTGAGATATCATTCCAATACATCACCTCTAAAGGTTAGAGGAGTATTAAAACCACGAGAGCAGGAAAATAACTTTACCTTCAGTTACAGAAAAATGTTATGGTACAAAAAAAACTGAGCTCACTTCAAAATTTTACCTTGAATTTTGTGCCTTTTCTAAAGACAGAAAAACCTCAGCTAAGCCAATCTTGTTCTTGCCTTTAGTAGGATATAATGAGCACATTCAGCGGACTTTAAATGAACAGTGCTGCTCCTGGGCTCCTCAGCTCAGCGCAGTCACATAACACGGTTTTCAGGAAAGAAAGGTACAAAAGGGAAAGGAAGACATCTTAGCCTTTGGAGAACAACCGGAATCAGATTTTAAAACCGGCCTAAAAGATGTGCTCAGGTTACAATATTTACACACTCCTCCATTGATGCTGTTTCTAGTCTTGCTATAAACAAAGTACCTCAACAGAAAATATGGAGAAACACTCCCTCTATGGAGGGCTTGAGGAGACCATTGAGAGGTGAATGAGAGCACATAAGGAGCATGAGGGAGGCATTTACAAGCTGAACAGTCTAGCACGCATAAATTACATGATCCTCTTTAAACATCCGAGTGAATATTAGATCACGGCCATCAGTGACATAAGAAAGACTTGGTACAAAGAAAAGCGCTTTCACAAATAGGTAAGATTTGATTTACCTTCTATATCCATATGGAGTTGAAACTACATCTGGTGAGTGAAAAAAACTCTTATCTTCATATATACAGTATATATATACAGTGTATATATACATGAATACGTTGCTATTTTTAGTGAACGACGAACTGTACGGACGAGTAATGAAGTGTACATGCGACGTCCACGCAGAATAATGAGCGACACGCACAGCTCATGTTCGCATTCAATTGATAACGACACTTTTCATTGGACAACGCCAGGTTTTACAGCACTTATTACAGACCAGCATGTCTACTGCTAGTAGTACGCTGCTCCATTCATACTCATCTACTGGTTATTCTAATGCCAGTTTTTCAGAGCGCTTGGCAGAGTTGAATGAACTACCAATGGAAGACTCAGACAGAAAAAAACAGTGTTAATGCAAATTGTGCCCAGCGAAACATCCAGTTAAAGCATCCAAGCTATCTTAGCGTAAGAAATCATTTTAGATCCAGATCTTTTGAGCAGAACCTGAATGGTCCTGTATGTTTCTGAAGTTCTGTGCAATTTGGATAAATAAAGGCTTTATTGCACATACAGAATACTTTGACTGCATCAAGCATTTTCAATTTATTTATATATAATATGAACTTGAACCAGACAGACAGACAGACAGACAGACAGACAGACAGACAGACAGACAGACAGACAGACAGACAGACAGACAGACAGACAGACAGACAGACAGACAGACAGACAGACAGACAGATAGATAGATAGATAGATAGATAGATAGATAGATAGATAGATAGATAGATAGATAGATAGATAGATAGATAGATAGATAGATAGATAGATACTCAATCTGGTATTGTTGAAATAAAAGCTGCTAATTAACTACAGCAATAAAAAATATGTGTGACCATGGAAGATTATCCTTTTTTTCTTCTCAACATGGAACTTTCTCACCACAAACACAGATTCTGTGTAATCAAAAGATTAATTAAAAGCCAAATGCAATAACAATTTGAGAATATTTTAAAGATGTCTGAGGAATTATTCTTTTAATTTAAAAAAAAGGTTATAAAAAAAACGTGTTCTCCTGTCAACATGCTCTATTCAGAACTCCTCAAGCGGAAAAGTTTTAGTTTCACTTGCTTTAATTTCGTAAAAAGATCTCTAAGAGTCCTTTGTCTATCCGATGATTAATCAATTAATCTAAAAAAATAATCAACAGACTAATCAATTTTCTAAACAATCATTGGATTCAGCCCTAGTAAGTAATAAGATATCTAAATTTGGATATGATTTTGTTATACTTAATACTTATACTAACTATTATTACTTTTTTCATTACGTGAAAGACTATAAGAAACAATAGAATCAAACTCAGTTGGGCAGCGAATCTTTATGAATTGTCCGTTTTAAATTACTACTCTGAACAGATTTAGGTTGAAGATAAATGTATAGATCACCAAAAGATGAAGAGAAGTTAGGGCAACCTTTAAACAAGTGTTTAAAGGTTGAACTGTATCCATAGCATATTTTACCCCACAGTAGCTCTGAAACATGCTCCGTTTCCACGGCTCCTCCACAGGGGGAAGCTGCTCTCATAAATCCCCTCTAATGGTTGTCAGCGAGGGAAGTTTTTAACACAAGAACTTAGCGGCAACACTTACTCACATGCGCAGAGCGAGGGTCTCAAGATGATGGATGGTAATACATACTGCACAGGGCTAACAGAGGTCCCTTCTGAGACGTTCGATTGCCTCTGGCAATGGGGTGCTGCTCGGCAACGCAGGAGAGGGTGGTAGTGAGAAGGGGAGGCAGGCTCTTTGTAGGGTTGAGACCGATGGGGTCTGCTCAATTTCCAGCGAGAGGAAGGGAGAACAACATGCGAGCAACTCTGAGTATGTATGGCAAGTCTGCTGATTACAGATGGAAAGAGAACAACCCAGATCTGACTGAGCTATGATTGTTTTACACCTGTTATGACCCCATCCTTGCTGTTATTGTAACAGAAGTTTTCTAACAAGGCATCACTTTTGAACTAATCTGTCCACCATCTTAACTGTTTCCTTGACAATAGCTCTACAGCAGAGCAGCTGTCCAGGCTGTGAAAACAGTACCTGTAGCGGCTTTCAAGTCCTTCAGGCATAGGCGTCCTCATCTTCCTATCATCAATCAATGCGTTCACATGGACACTCATCATCTGATTTCATTCTCTGAAGCATCTTTATGAAAAAATCTCTAAAATTGTTGAAAACATACTATAAATAGATTATGTTGCGAATTACCATGCTAATAAAAGCAGGTGAAAATCAAAAAAATATATAAATTAGGGATTTATTACATGCATCAAAACTATAGAAGTCAAAAACTGGTTAAAGTCAAACCCTCCCTTTCTGAATTACACCTATTCATGTCTTTTTATAAGACTATAACATATAGAGAGAAATAAAAATAGGCTATGGCTACAGGTATAACAAAAAAAAAATGCATGCATTAAAACTCATCTTTAACCTTTATCTGTAAAAAGGTTAAGCAAAGGGTTTCAGCATTGCATCACAATCTTTTAGTGCTAAGGTTTTCAAAGCAACAATAAAAAAAAAAAATTATTTAATCTGGATGACCTTGTTCTTTATTAATGCAATGCAGGTTTTGTTGATATATTTAAAAAACCAATCATTTAATTAGTCTTGTAACATATGATAAAAGTTACCAGAGTTTTTAATTTAACAAATTTACAATGGACAATTAGCAGAACTTTCATAAACGACTACTGCAAACTGTGGTTAATACATGATCCACTTAACAGTAACATGTAAAAACAAAAATGCACAGCTAGTTCTTTGATAGAAAAGTACTTCTAAATACAAAAAAATGAACAAAGAATAAAACGTGATTTCTAGCCTTTGGAGATGACTTATTGTATCGATGAAAGAACCTGACTCTAACCTTTGATATATAATAATAATAATAGCCAAAATAAATTATTAAATGATGCTTTATAGATCAAATACTGTGGGAGATCTTAGTTTGTTTGCCTTTTATGAGTAGGAATATAAATGTATATTATTTCTTGCAGATGGATTGTTGCATCTCTTAAAAAGAATTAATCAAAGATATGTTTTGTTTTTATAATGAAAAAAATGCACTGATTTAATTAGTCAGCTAATATGTACGAGTATGGAAGACCAAGGAGTGTAATTATTAAGTTACCGCAAATAAATTAGCATCTTATTTATACGCAGGCTAGCGTTTCTTTTAAATAACGATTTTCTCATCTAGTTGTTGTGTTGAAGTTTTGTTAAAAAATGACATCTGAGTTACCCAAACAGAAATGTTAGCTCCACTTTGTTAAAAATTGATATTTTGATTATTCTAAAGGTTTTATTTATTATTATTTTTTTTAGAGTTGCAGTGTTTTTTTTCTTTAGTTTTTTTTTTTATTATTATAAAAAACTCTAATGTTTGGGGCAGCCTGTGATGCTCTGTGATGATTTTCATGGCGTGTTCTTCAAAGGTACCCAGAGGGGATGAAGGATTGAAAAATTGTCAACGTGTAAAAGGTCAGTGTGCCCAGGACGGAAGATATTGTGAAGTGTGAGTTTACTTTTGGATAAGACATGCAAGCTGCCATCCTCAACAAAAATGTTTTCTGCAAAGCCTAGTCATCTGGGATTCAAGTGGAGAGTGTAAAGTTGTTAAAGTATGCTACTGTCTTTGACTGCATGTCGTTTTTTTTTTAGTGCTAGTCACTTTTTATCTGCTATCGCAGGTTGTGGTCTGAAGTAATCCCAGCAGATAACAGGAAGTAAAATGCACCCAGTAAACCAACGTATTTATTTACTTCCTGTTAGAGACATCTGTAGATCAGTGGGCATTTTTTGCACCATGTTTTTTCTCCCACACTGTTTACATTTGATCCCTGCTGCACTTTAAGAAAATGAAATTTCATGAGAGCTGAACAAAAGGACATTAATTTTGTTTACACTCTGAATATAGAAAATGACAATAAAAGTTGTCTAAGTCATTAAATGAACATATCAGTTTTGCAATGTTTCTCAAAAAAAATCTGAACTGACACATTAGCACAAGCTTTAAGAGCTAAATGAACTGTATTGATGACACTAATATGCTTGCTATGTTTTGATCCTAAACAAAAAACAATGCTGAACACATCTGGCACTGGCTAGTTTTTAATACTTTACTGCAGACTTTTACTTAAACCATAAACGACTCAGGGAAATTTAATATTAAATCTAGTTTTCATTGTTTGATGAGCAGACTGACACCTCAGTAGTTCAGCACCACTCCATCTATAACTTTGTAGCCTATTTTCCCTGAGTGTCTGTTGGATCAGAAGTTCCTGGGCGGCAGACTAACAAGTGACGGGCAGCCAGTTTAATTCAAGCACCAAAGACAACTCCACATAAATTGAAAAAAGTAAAAAAAACAACAACAACAAAAAAATATATATATAAACGCACGCTATGAAAACAAGCCAAAAAGTGTTGCAGTTCTGTGTTCTGGCCACAAGTGGCAGTATCATTAGAAAACTCCATAATGCCCCTTTAATATCTGTAGTTGAGATGCATTACCAAGGTAACCACCACTGGCCACATATCCTGCAGGTCGGTCAGCTCCAAATGTTATCTACTGTCTTGCGGTTACAATTAGCACTTTAGTCAAAGCAATAATTTAGTTCAACCACTGAATGAATGGGAATTTATTTCAGACAATTTGACAAACAACAATAAACAACAATATATGAATCAACAACATACACACAAAAGAGATTAATTAACATCAACCAAACCAAATACAAATATTCAAACTAACTAAATTCACCTGGTCATAAATAGAGCCACCAAAAAAACCTGTTGGTATATACAGCCAGAGAAAAGACAATGATTAATGGAAATTGTCTGAAAAGGGGTATGAAGAAGTAATCATTCTATTTGACATAAACTAAATAAGAATACTGATAACAGCTTTGATTCTGACAGTAAACAAAAATACATGGAACGCTATCAACTTCCTTTAGACCATTCTGAGTCACTTAAACAGGAGTATCCCCACACAATGATACTGCCAGACACTAAAGCTGTAGAGGTTTTGTGCAATGGGAAATATTTGCAAACACTCAAATAAGTCTTGATTTTAGGCAAGGTAAAAAAAAAGTGGAGAAGCTTTCTTGCCGCCAGCTCATCTACACTGAGCAGCAACATGTTCTTCTTCAGTCCCTATTACTGATCAGCCGTCCACTCAACTCTGAGAGGACACAAAAAAATGTTGTTCTGTTGAGATCCTTTTCTTCTGCTTCTTTTCTTTCTCTCATTTAAACCATTTTTACCCCAGAAGAAACAGTTGTAAAAACTGTACACTGGTTAAGATAAATGCTAATGGCATGAGTGGTTAGTATACAGGAGCACAGGAAAAGTCAACCCTTTTCTAAGAGCAGTAACCTGCAGTATTAGCATGCTTTCAGCACAGCGACAGGATGTTTACTGCAACACTAAAATATTTACAAAACACTTATATTTGCCCTTCTTGCAAGCTAGGCAAAAAATGTAGATGCTGTTTCAGCCTGCTGACTAGCAGTGCACAGCAACAGCTGAGAGAGATGCTCCTATGCGTCAAACACTGGCATTTTAATCAACTTTAAAACTTTTTTTTTAAATAATACTGAATGATAGTGGCCCCTACCTAACTTACTACAGCAACAAAACAGAAATGCATTGCCTAAATAACTGCTGTACCTTTGATGCCAATATTTATTTAGAGATGATGCATTCTATTTCTCATTAATTTTGTATTTTGAGTCAAAAAAAAAATTATTTTTTAATGTAAATTTAGGATTTTAGAACTGGAGATTTTAAAACGACATTCATAGATATGATCTTTGAATCATTTCAAATATATTTAAAAAAAATCATTTGTTTAAAATTAAAAGTCATTGAAAAATGATGTTTTCTTAAGCATTCAAGACACTGATACACTTCCTATTTTCTTCTAACCTTAACCAAACCCCGTGCAGAGGTCCTGTTGGCAGCTGAACATGAAGATGAAGGTGAAAATGTGAGCAGTGGAGGTAAATGAGCGTCTAAAATGTAACAGAGCAGCCTGGACGTGGTCAGAAAGAGCGTCTCTGAGCCATCTTCATGGCGCAGTAAGGTGGACACACATGGCCGGAGCTGAATGCGGACCTGAACACCCCCAGCCCATCCACATCAATCCCCAACCTAAATTATAAAACAAAACAACACGCTTCTCTTCTATTCTGCTTCTATTCTGTTTGCACACAGCGGTCTTACCTGAATAAATGAATGAATCGTTAAGTTGCGGAGACGACTTTCTCTTTTCAGGCGCACGTCCTCCGCTGCAGCCGCATCTTCTGCTTCAGGATTAATATTTCATGCGAAGATTGTTTTATATATATAAATATATATATATATATATATTATCAGGATTTCAGGGTAATTCTGCTTCCACCTTTTAAATAATCCTCCGTGCAGCGTGTTTTTTTTTCTTTTTTTTTTTAAGAAATAGAGCAGATTGAAAGAGTAATAAAGGGTAAAGGGAAAAGAATGTGTTAAAATCTTGTTTATTATAAGCATAAACGCCGAGTAAATGTTTCAGGTTTTTTTTTTCTTCCCTCTCTCCCTGCCTGCCTCTCTTTGGCAGTAGTCTGTCTAACTCTCGTTTTGTTTTTTTTTTCCAAGGCGGGGTCTTGGGTCGTTTAAACCAATGACATAAACCAAGGAGAAGAAGAACGCCCCCCCCTTTCGCTTCCATAAAATCACTCACACACACACACACGCACACACACCCCCTCCTCATATGCTTAACCTAACTAAAGAGGTCAAAAGGGAAAAATTACACTTTTTCTTTTTAACTCAACTCAAACTTTATTTATAAAGCACATCAGTGGCGGTTCTAGATTAAATTGACCAGGGGGCCAGAATGGGGTGTTTTCATGGGGGCCCAGAAAAGCATATTTCTTATTAGGTAAATACATTCATAACTTAGGAAATGTTCCTATTTTTGACTTACTTTGAGTTAAAATTACTGTTTTTATAAAATCTGAATTAAAACTCAATAAAACATTTTTTTTTATTTGTTTTGAAAAATATATTTAGCAGATGAAAACTGGGATCCTATCTCAATACTACTGAAGCTATCACCTTATTGTTTTTAAATAATTAGTAAAACAGAATTTGTAAAGAAAAAAAATAAATAAATTAAGCATCATTAGAATTTCTTTGAGTATTATTTCGTCAGTATAGGGGCCAGGACAGGATCTACAGGGGCACTAGCCCCCATTGGCCCCTGTCTGAAACCGCCAATGAAGCACATTTAAAACAAAAGTTCTGTACAGGAATCACAGATGCAGAGCATAAGATACAAACTGAGAGCTAAAATACATAAACTTAAAATTACGGAGATAAAAAATAATAGGATAAATGATTCAATTTAAAATATAATTTTTTTCAAATGTCCACTTAGACTTGATTAAAAGGGAGAAGAAGTGTGCCTTTAGAGAGGATTTAATAATCTCAAAGTAGCCTGCTGATCAAATACTGTATGCAAAGGCAAGTTATTCCAGAGTCTCTGTGCCACTGCCATAAAGGCATGATCACCTTTGGTTTTAAGTCTGGTTTTAGGCATGGCCAGTGGCAACTGATTAGAGGATTACCTTCATTTAGATTCAGAAAGTTTGAGGTCATCCACGATTTAACATTGTTTAAGCAGTTAGAAAATTACTGTATGGGGTTGTTGGATTTTGATGCTAAAGGAAAGTAGATCTGGACGTCATCAGCATAACAATGAAAGGAAAGAATATGTTTCCTGTTTTAAAACTAAAAAAAAAAAAGATAATTCTTATCTAGAAAGACATCTTTTCTAGGGGCCAGAGCACATCTTAGTGCCCATCTTCTATGTAATGAAATACAGATTTAAAAAGTAACACATTTTTGAATGCAATAATTGGAAATAAAAATAAAATGCTGCTCATGTTAGTTTTGATTACATCATTGTGCCTCATCATCATTTGTATGCACTATAGTAAACAAGAGACAGATATTGGAAAATACTCTGAAGCATTTTAGAAGCAATTGCATTTCAAGGGGGTTTAGCTTTTTTAAATGACTGAGTCTGAGATCTGTGTCATGATGGGTACCGGCGATGATGGCGAAGCTCAACCAAGAAGAGTGTGACCTTGTGTGACTTCAAGAAACCCTCTTTTTGAGTTTTCTTGACTTTTCTTAAAAATACATTATGTAAGTTTTTGTTGAAAAATATTTTTAAAATAGCCTTTTTATTTGACAATTTACAACTAAAACATAATTTTTTGAGTAGACTGACACCTCAGTAGTTCAGAGCCATGCATCTCTGAAAACAGGTTGGATGTTTCGTAGCTTTTTATACAGGTGTGACCTCAAACACGTCCATGTTAAATGGACCCAACATAGCAAACAATTGAAGTTTTATATTCAGTATGGATTTTGCGGATACTCAGAAGTGACCAGCATAAATCTAAACTCAGACACCAATGGCAACTCCATGTTTGGTGAAAAAAGTAAAAAACTGAAACAAAAACCTTGACAAGTCACAGAGGAAGCTATGAGACTGAGCAGAAGAGTGCTGCATTTCTGTGTTTTGGCCACGGGTGGCAGAATAATTGGAAACTCCATAATGCCTCTTCTAATCAAAGCAGATTTATAAAGCAATTTCTATCTAATTACTCCATAAACTAAGTTATGTGGAAAGACGTGGAGTAGCATAGGGAATATGAACACATGAAAAGAAAGAAAACTATCAGCAAAAAGGCTCATAAATCCCCAAAATGTGAGTTTTGTGTGAAATTCTCACTCTTCTAAAATATGGTAATATCTCATAGTTACAGCTGCATTATAAACTACTTACTGAACGTTGGAGTGCAGATGGAGACCTAACCTGGGAGTAAAAAAAACATAATTACCTCTGCAAAGAAGGATATGTTTTTAGGAGAGTTTGTGTATTTTTCTATCTGTATACAGGATAACTTATAAGTTATGCACAGATTTTAATTGAATGTTTTATCGGTGTCCCTCATGCCAAGAAACAATCCATAAAATTTTAGTGATGATCTAGATCATAATCTGGATACAGGACTTTAAAAAAAAGATTATCTAATGTTGTGAGATAGGGATATCAAGCAGTTCCCTACTGAACCAGAGGGTGGCAGCAGTGACTTTTTACAGCTTCAACATCGGACTCAAAAAGTCCGGCAGTATTTTACAGAAGAGAAAAACACAAGAAAAGGGAATGTTACTGGTGTGTTAGCAGGATCTATTGGAAACATTTTTTGTGCCTCATGTCAAGGAACAATTCATTAAAATTTGATAATGATCCAGATCATGTTAAAATTTTAGCTAAAGGAGTAAGTCAACATATGAGTCAACATTTGTTGCTTGGCTGAGGTCTGAGCTCTCTGAGTGCTTTTTTAGTTTGACCATAAATTAGTAACAGCCGGGAGCATCTTCAAGGATTTTAGACAGAAGAGTCAAAGAGACGATTAAAAGATTTTTTTCAAGAGCAATCAGAGCTAATAAAGATCCAAAACCACCTGCAAAATAACATCTGAAGTCTCGATCAGACCACAAACAATAGTGATTCATTCAATCGTAATGGCTTCAATGCATAAACATAGTACAAGTCTCCACAGAGAAAAAAAAGGATCTTAAAGCTTGTTTTATGATAGTTTGCAAAAGAGGTCCTTGACAACTTTAGAAATGCTGTGATAATTTGTTCTGGTCAGATAAGACCAAAGTTAAACTCTTTAGGTGTCATTCGCACAAATAAAAAAACACAATAAAAAAAAGAGTCTGCAGGTGGGAACAATGTAGTGTGGAGTGTCTTTAGTCATATGCTATTGGCAGACTTCATATGACTGATACTGATACACTTGATAATCTTAGTACAAAAAAACTGATTATTTCTAAACACTTAAAGAGTTCAAAACACACAGACAAAAGTGATTAAATGATGCGGTTAATCATCTGCTTTGCATCCAATTAGAAATCGAAAAGAATGGATCAAAGTAAACAAAAGCTACCTCTTAATTTACTTCTAAAAAATCCTGAAGTTGAGATTTTAAACTGAGATTTGCTGGCGAAGATTTTCAGTCATCAAGGCATTACTCATTCCAAAATAAGTTTAAAAAAAATTTGAAGTTGTATTTGAAACATCTCTATATTGAATGTATTGCTTAGAATTGTAGCTATTTCTATTATTTCAAGTTGTTTTGCTTAAACCATATTTTTTATTATATTTTATTTTTAACAATTGTGTATAGTGTCAAAATACTGATGTAAGGTAAGTTTTAGTGGCTGTTTCACAGTCTTGTGACGTTGGGTGCACAGCAATAAGTGGGGGAGGTGCCCTTTTTTGCTATTCTATATTTCACACAGCTGCTAAAAAAATCCAATCATTCTGGTACTTTCTCTGTCATCTCATAAAAGGGAATTAAACATGTAGAAACCGTGAGTGGAATAGTTTTCAATTTTAAAGCTTGAATTATTTAAACTCTACTGTGATACCTCCAGTAAAACTGGAGGAATGAATGAACCCCTTAAAGCAACTAAGGTACCTGGTTCTCAGATTAAATAGTGAAGCTGTTTTTGATGGCAAGAAAGTTGCAAATATGAAAAGATAAATCATTGAACATTCAGTTATTTCTGCCTTAGCTTTAGCAGAAAGGTGCAACTTCAAAGCCAAGGTAGAGAAAGCTTTCTCAAGCTTATGATTAATCAAACATTTAAAATGGGAAACAACTCGTGTTAGTTTTCCATTTAGTTCTATGGGAGATGGCATCTGAGAGCTCTAAAATTTTATACAGCACATCAGGAGACTTGTAAAAAGTAAATTTTATCTCATGGAGGTCAGTTTTGCTTGGATTCTTGCTATTATGTGCCACTTTAGGCTAAAAGCCCTTCAGAATCTGGCTAGATCTAATATCTAGATAAACTGGCCTTTACCACAACCAATTCAGATAGATAATGAAATCCTTTCTACAAATTCAGAGCATGAAGAATGAAGTATTAAACTTAATAAAGGGGAAAGGTTTAAAAAAAAAAATTAAAGGTCTAAAAATCTGAGGAAATATTTTATCCACTCAAGGAACAAAGACACGTGCGCCTGTGATACTTGAGTTTCAAGTCTGTAATAAAGATGTGGTTTGACGTACTACAAATAAGTCTTTGAAGTAGGCTTGTCATCTATGCTGCATGTAAGAAAGCTCACATAATAAAATATTGAAGGAATAATTCATGTGTAAGGAGTACTTTTTTTCACAGAACACTGGAAATATAGGCAAGAAAAGACCTCATATTGAAAATAGTCAGATTCTCTTACATTTTTACGTTGTGAATCCTATTCAAGCTGAAATGTGGAGTTAGTAAGGGAAGTAAATCTAATTTAGCGAATATTGTGTGACTGTGTAAATACCAGAACGTTGCACAATTGATTTGACAAGTGTGCGTAGTGAAACCCACAAGCCGAGCACTCTGCAGATGCATGGGGTCACGGATGATGTCACATGATGAATTTTTGCATCCTTGTTCGGTAAATTGTTGCACAAAGGGGCAATTTTGAGCCACATGACTCAATTAAAGCATGCAGGGATTTTCTTCCAGGAATATGGCTCACCCTTTCACAGAGGACACCAATTACTTTAGAACTGGATAATATGAATTCTGTTTTAAGGCTACTTGTGAACGTTCACTCCCCGTGACCTTTTTTAATTTTTTCATGAAACGGCCAAACAATTCAGTGTATTTAATTCAAAAATTATGTGATACATTAGCAATAAGTTGAGAACCGTTATGTATGAATCGGATGAATTATATATATATATTTTTTCATATTATATCAACTATCAAAGACCAAGGGATACCCCATACAAGTCAGAGATGAAGTTGTAAAGAAGTTTAAACCTGTTTTAGGTCACAATTTTTTTTTTTTTTTTTTGAAAAATACCAGGAAACAGTGTTTATTTTATTATCTGAAAATGAAATGTTTGAAATTTCAAACCTACCTTGTTGTAGTTGTTCACATAAAAAGGCAGGGATTGGCAAACAGAGTAATATTCAAAGAAGCAGACAGGTAAATGGGGAGGAGCTGCAAAGAACAACAAGTCAGAACATTATAGAATCAGAATCAGAATCGGGTTTATTGCCATTGTTAGTGAAGAAGTTCACAACTAGGAATTTTTTGTGGTACAGTCGTGCAACATGAAATATATATGAAATAGTAAATAAAATTATAAAAATCTCTAAAAACACTAGGGTATAAGGCATGCAAAAAATATACTAATATATACACTTAAGATAAAAATATGGATAAATATAAAAAGTAAAATGTACAATGTAGTGCAAGTGTGGCAAAAATGTGGCAAAAAGAAAAGCAAGATTTGTATAATACAAAGCAAATGTGAAAAAATAAGCTATTGTCAAATGAGAGTAAAACCTTTAGGTATAAACACTTTTTAACCACCATCCTGACTGCAAAATATATTGTTGGCATCATTGTGTTTTAGTATGGATTTAGATAAATACAGGATAATCCTGGAAAGAAGCCTGTTAACAGTTGAAAAACACAAGTCTAGAGCAAAGGTTCACCTTCTAGCAGAACAACGACCAAAGACACAGAATAGCATAGATGAAAATATATTCATTAGGTAGTCACAGTCCATAACTATGAGGTGTTCTACTTCCAATATGTAGGAGTAGGAGTGAACGGAGGTTCTGTGCTATCTAATTTGGGCTATAGATGGCTGCCAAACTATCAATATTATTGTCTGTAAAAAATCTTTTAACTATGCAATATTTTCTTCGCACTACATATCCAAAGGTACTACTTCTAGATGATCCGCCGGTTCAATTTCTGAAAAGATAAATTACTTTTCAGCCTGAGATCAAAAGGACCCAGTATTCAAGGTGGAAAGACAGTTAGATTAAACAAAATGTTTATTAAAGACGAAACTGTAGAGAACAGCATCAACGTCTAAAGGAGAAACCTCTGCAGGGGAAGAACAGTGGTTAGTGACCACGTCCATCTGGCGGAGGATGACAATGAACATGTGAGGTACTAACCTGGTCTTGTAGTTTAGTTTGTGTCAAGACGATGAGATTAGTTCTAGCCAGTAGGCTGCCAATGCGACATGGCGGGGCCACCCAGAGAGTCCCAGACAGTAAGGACAGGCATGAGATCAGAACCAAGCAGACAAAGGATGGCAGGATAATCTAGAGGGCGAAGCCAAAGCCAGTGCCAGAGCCACGAAATCAGAGGTCTGAACAGGTGCCAAAGGGAAATCCAGAACAGAGTCAGGAAACAGTTCCAGGTTCGGTTAACAGACAGGCAGAAATCTGGCAGGAGTCCGAAGACAGGTCAGGCAAACAGAACAGGACAGGCAGGCTCAGAGGTCCACAGGCAAAACAGGTTAGGATCAGGCAAACAGGAAAAAAAGGTAAGCTACAGAAATCTCAGCAAAGGCTTGAATAATCTGGCAGTGATGACTTGTTGGAAGGCTGGTTAAATAATCAGGTCAGTCATGAGCGCCAAGATCATGACATTATTTAGTTATTTTAGTCTTAAAAAAATAAAACAAATGGTGAATACTTCTGTAAAACACTGTATCTGAGATTTTTTCTTTTTAGCATTGAGTCTCACTTATATCCGCCATGCATCATATGCTTAATTTCTATATTTATTTCTATAATCTGTTCATTTTTCTCTCCATAAAAAAGTTAGCCTCCGAGGAACAATTACACAGTAAATCTGGTTAAAAATTGCATTTTGTTTTTTATAGTGTGCTTAAAAAAAATTCTTGTAAGGTGAAAAACAAACGCTCGACAATAAAAACCCTTTCCTATGATATGACACTGATATACATTAATACTTTCCCCTGTAACAGCTTAAAATTGCCCTGCAAGTAAAAAAAAATACAGCGGACTAATGCGGTCTTTGTGAAGAAAAAACACAGCAATTTCTCCCACCCCCTCTCCTCTGAACTCTGACTCTGAACACCAAGAAAACCAACGAGCTCATCATAGACTTCAGGAGGCACAGCCCTGAGCCAGCTCCCCTCTTCATCAACGGCGAGCAGGTGGAGAGGGTTCACAGCGTCAAATACCTCGGCGTCCACATCTCTGACCGCATCACCTGGTCAGAGAACATCACCACCATCATCAAGAAGGCCCGGCAAAGGTTACACTTCCTGAGAATCCTCAGAAGGTATAACCTCAACTCTGATCTGTTGCTGGCCTTCTACCGCTCCTCCATCGAGAGCTTGCTGACCTACTGCATCATAGTATGGTTCGGCAGCTCCACCGCTGCCGACAGGGAGAGGCTGCAGAGGGTGATAAAGGCGGCGCAGAGGATTATCGGTCGCCCTCTCCCCTCCCTGGCAGACATTTACTCCACCCGGTGCCTCAGCAGAGCCAGGGCCATCTCCAAGGACAGCTCCCACCCTGGCTCCACCCTGTTTGACCTGTTGCCCTCTGGAAGGCGCTACAGGCAAATGAGGATCAGGACAAACAGACTCAAGAACAGTTTCTTCCCCCGAGCCATTGCCGCCCTCAACTCCGACCTGCACTGACGGACACTTTTCACCTGGTTTGCATTATTCCCCAAGCCATTGCCCCCCCTCAACTCCGACCTGCACTGTCGATCACTTTACACCTGTTTTGCACTACCCCCCCCCCCCCACAATCTGTGCCAGTACTGTTTTACATTTCCTTTTCACTGTTTACATTTCCTTTTCACTGTTTACATTTCCTTTTAATATATTTATATATATTTTTTGTAACTGTTTACATTTCCTTTCCTTTTAATATATCTATATATTTTTTATATATTTTTATTTTATTTTTATTTCACGGTAGCTGTTATGGAAGTCCCAAATCTCATTGTATTTGTCACAGAATATAATGACAATAAAGGCTTTTTGACTTTTGACTTTGACTTTTGACTTGTCCTCATAAGCCCTTTAAGAATATTCTGTTTTGTTCCTTTTAGATCTTCAGCTAATTCAAAGCCAGATAAGAAAAAAGAAAAACCACTTCACTGCATGGATTCATCTGATTCTGTGATTTCTTTTTATCCCTTTACTTGTTTCCCTGCTTCAACAACAACTGCAAACACATGCAAACGAGATTTTTATGCACTGTTGCGTGGAAGAGAGCCATCTCAGAGTCTTGATAAACAAATCTTTAACTCTGATCTCAGATTCTCAGACCTCATTATTTGACATCCATTGGAGCACTCAAGAACATCCCATCCGTATCTTAGCTTCTGGAGATACATATCTATCAATCTACAGAAGCAACAGCGAAAGCACAACATGTCAACATTCAGTATGTTTCAATTTCCATGTTACTTTTGTTGACACAATGGGAAAGTTATTATTTTTGTCTATCTTCTCATAATAATGAGCAAAATATTTATATCAGTTTTCTTTTGGCTTCATCAAAGCTAGAAGGTTTCCATTTCATTGCATAAGTTGGTCCATTTAGCTGCCCTCAGTGGTTTGCTGTAATTTTGCCCCATTCGTCTAGTAAGAACCCATATGATTAAATCCAATTTGAAAGCTCTTATGAATAATTTTAGCTCTGCCCACCAATTTACTATAAGACCGGGATCAGTAGTTTTCAGATACCTCTATTTAGGTGCATCGACTTTGTTGTTCTTTTTCTAGTTTAATAACTAGTTTGGAACTCTACACCAGACATTTGGACGACCCATTCATGCTCAAGCTTTAATTCCCTTACAAATATATGATGTTGTTATTTCAATATTTTGACATAGTGTTTTATTCTCCCTAATTGTGCCTTCATCCTACAGCATAATACTGCAATGTGGTTGGTATTTAGAGTCCAACAAGCTTTCTTTATATCCTCATTTTCTTCCAAATATAATCATAAGAAGGTGTCTGAATGAGTTTGAGCAAAAGTGAGCCGCTGTGCTAATCCAATCTCTCTTCTGCTGGTAAATTACTGTACTGGTATTACTCAATGGTACCTCACTTTTTTGAATGTCAACTTATAGTTTAGGGTCTCTTCAAAGCATCAACTTGTAAGTTTTGTTACGTTAAGTATTAGGTTAATGTAAGATATATATTTTTCAGGTCTACAATGTGCATTTGGCACATGTTAATGCTCCATGTGGGCTTTCAACTTAGAAAATTCACCTATGTAACTTAAAAGGGGTGGATTCAATACTGAGTAAATCATGTGATCTACAGTGCTGCTTTATAACAGTTTGAGCTCCCGTGGTTGTTCTAGATAAGATTTACCAGGTGGAAAGAATTGGGGCCAGTTTTTTATTAATGGGAGTACATAACATAAATAAATAAAAATAGAAAGAAAAAGGTGTCCTGATCTTGGCGCTGATGACTGGCCTGATTACTCTGCCCACTTCTCATTACTGCTCATCTGATCCACTTGCTTTAACCTATATCAGCCTTCTACCAGTCATCAGTGCCACATTATTCGAGCCTTTGTTGAGGGTTCTCTAGCGTACCTGAGTGTTTCTGCTTGCCTGATCCTGACCCGTTTTGCCTGTGGACCCCTGAGTCTCCCTGACCTCGTTCTGATGTGTTTGTCTGACCTGTCTTCGGACTCCTGCCGGATTTCTGCCTGTCTGTGTACTGCACATGGAATTATTTTTCAACACCGTCCTGGATCTCCCTTCAGTACCTTTTTGTATCTCTGATCTCCTGGCTCTGACTCCCAAGCACTTCTTCGACACCAGCTTTGGCTTTGCCCTACGGATTATTCGGCCATCCTTCTTCTGCTGGGTTCTGATGTCCTGCCTGTCCTCCAACCTCCGGGACTTCAGCATCTGGGACTCTTTGGGCCGCACCCGCCACATACTGCATGGCAGCCGACTGGCTGGAACCAACCTCATCCTCTGGGCACGGGCTGAACTTTAAGACCAGGTTAGTGACTCACACATTCATTATCATGCTCCGCCAGATAGAAGTAGTCACTAACATGTGTTCTCCTGCAGAGATTCCTGCATTAGACGCAAACGCTGTTCTCTGCAGTTCCGTCTTAAATAAATGTTTTGTTAAATTCCACTGTCTTTCCGCCTCAGATACCAGGTCATTTTGTTATGAGCTTGATCAAAGGTAATATTTATTCATTTAAGGTTAAAAAAAACACATAATGTTCACCAATGACCAAGCAAATTTAAACTGTTCTGTTCTTTAAGCTTTCCGTAAAAATTAAAAAAATATCCACTGGACTTGGTTTCCAAGATTTGAAGATGTTTCGCCACCTCTCCAGGAAGCTTTCTCAATTCAAATGTCTCGATCCGCAGTGAGTTTGAGTCTTATATAGACAAAGCCTTGTATCGCTTGGAAACATGCAAATGGTAACCAATGAATGAGTCGTTTGGTTCCATCGTTAGCCTGTAATATCTGAAACCTGTCTATGATTCTGACGGTCGGTCATTAACTTAGGTTTATTATTCTTAGGTTTAAATCAGCATAAAAGAGAATATATTTCTGCATAAAATCAAACTTAGCTGGAGGCTTGTTATTAATTTATTTTTTCTTTGTTTGCTTGTTCTAAGGGTTAGCATTAATGAGATCTAACATCTGTTTTATACCCCTCAATTTGGCCTAAGCCACAGCATACAGCTGGTAATGTAAGAGGCATCCTTTGGGTGTACTGAAGCCTACATCCTGTAGAATGAGGATGTCTCCTTTTGGTTAAAATGTTTAGTGTTGTGCTGGATGAGTGAGCATATATGAGCGCACGTGTCCCTGCATGGATGGGTGTATATCTGTCTCATGTGTGGCAATAATACCAAACATTTATGCAAGAGCAGCCCCATAGCAGGCATGGTAACAATACACAGCTTGGTATGAGTACACAACGTGTTGATATGATTACTCCACAGGCTGCTCTCTGTGTACTTCCTTTTTTTGTCAAGCCTGGTCATTAACAACCCATTTGAAGACTTTGTCAGTCAGTGCAGAGACGACAAGACACAGTACACCCTCACCACCCACCCACCTCTCCACCCATACATTCACTTGCCTTTCTTTTCTCTCATTAATATGGAAATGAGTCACTTATTGCAGTTAGAAAACAGGAAGAAAGCTGTCATGTCGCCGCTGACGGACTCAATGGATGTGTTTGGATTGTGGAGCTTGCTGTTTTCAGAGAGCGTGTCTTATCATTGTTTAGGCAACGAATCAAAAATGTAAACACTTTATTAGCATCTGTCAGAAAGCTTAACGATATGATTTTTAATACATGGCTGAACCCCCTGAATAAACAAACAAGCCTCTTGTTATTCTGTCTCTTCCCTCTATCCAGCCTTTTGTTGCAGTTCATTTTTCAAAGGCAGTTACTAAATCTGCATTTAGAATTGAAAGTTATATCTCCTCTTCTCTACCTGGGATTTTATTTGAGCATTAATTTAGCTCTTTTCTTCATCTGAAGACTTTGGGCCGGATTTATCAAGATCCAATTTTGCGTGCAGTAATTTGCGCTCGCAAAGTGGAATTTTGCGCGAGGGGCTGAACCATGGTTTGCGGGTGATTTAACAAGAGCGATTGCGTAACTGGTGGCAGGCGCAAAACTGTTGGAGACGCCCTATTTAAATTATGGTTTTGCGCGTTTTGTGGTTTGCGGCAAAGTAGTTTGTAGTTTGTGCAAACTAGTGCATTAAGAAATTTTAATCTTACAGTGACACCACCCCCTCCAAAAAAAGAAATATATATATATATATATATATATATATATATATATATATAAACTTTGGCAACCTTTATTCCCTAAGGTGGTATGTGGCTGAATTTCTACTTCACCGCAGTAAGAAAAAAACACACAAACAAAAATAAAACAGGTGTTTTTTATCGGCCTGTAGAAAAATGCACATACCAAATGGCTCACAAGAAGTGACTGTGGATAAGATGACTGCATTGGCATGTTGCTCCACAGGCGCAGGGTGTCGGGGTTCTCCGGTAGGGCGTCAGGGCGACATGGCATTTAGAACGTCGGACAGCACTTCTGAAAAACGAGATTGGGAGATCCCAGATGCAAAAAAGTGCAATGTTGCAAGGAGTTTCGTGATATCTGGTATTGCGTGGGTCCTCCTTGTGGCTGGCTCCAAATCCATTCGGAGTTCCCCCAACAGCTCCAAAATGGCAATGCTGGATAAACGATATGTTTTGATGATCGTTTCCTCGTTCATTCCAAAAATATTCACACGGAGTGAAAAAATGCGTTCTCTGCGTCTCCTTGCTTCATTTCGATTTCTCCTTCTTGCGACAATAACCGCTGCCATGTGTGCGCAATCACGCATACAGACCATTTGCACCTTCTTTTGAAACGTGTTAAATATAGAGTCAGATACCGTTAGCAAAATTGCTTTCAGGTTTGATAAATCACTTTGCGAGTGCTAAATTAATATATTTACATGTTATCCTCCCACAAGACGCACTTTTGCGTGTAAACGCCCTATATTGAATATTCATTGCAGAAAAAGTACTAAATGGATAAGAGACGCTATTTAGCACGTTTTAAAGACCAAATCCTTTTAGCACGCTGTTGATAGATCAGTTTGTACATTTTTTTGCGTGCGCAGTGAAATAGCTCACGTTTTAATACACGCAAACCTTTGATAAATCCGGCCCTTTGACTAAGACACTCTAGCACTTATGGCTCTGGCTGTATGTAAAGGAACTACACATGCTGGATGTCTTGCAGCTTCTAATAGGTTTTCTTCAAGTATTGTGCTGTAGTCCTCCTTATTTGTTTTCCCATCAACAATCATCAACCATAGATGCTGTGAAAGCTTATTTAATACTGACCCTGATATTCTAATGTTCCTGTTGTGGTATTAATGGGATGAAATGTTAAAGGATTCAAGAGATATAATCACCTTTGCAGAGTTCTGAATGTAATGAAATAGGTAAGGGGAGGACATCAGCAACTCTTAATGCCTAAAGCCCTGAACATACTGTCCAAATGTTGTGTTTGATCTAACAGAAAAGCATACCATATGAAGTTTTGGCATTTAGCTCTAATTTTCTACAAGGGGCTTGAGTAGCTCTGACTGAGATAGATACCAGATCTATTTTAATCAGACTATGGAGCAATTCAGCTGCATTTTGGGTCTGAAAGGAAAAAAGACGTGGTTTCAAAGTAAAACACATCTGCGTTGGAGGAAAAATTAAAAATAAAAGGGAAACAGCACAGTACGTATAGCAGGCGGGGCAGACTCGTTCATAGAAAATCAATGAAACATTTAAAAAACTGAATACTTTCCCAAAGATAGTTCAGAAGGACAGAAAGCAGATAAAGTAAAATATATCTTAGTCACCTCTAACTGCCTCACACAGTACCTATACAGACCATACCATAGCCATTCTTGCTGAGTTTTTCTTTACTTTAAATGTAATTCACACCATATTTTATATGTATCATATCCTCTATCTGTTCCGCTGCACAGGCGGGTCATGAAGTTTAGCTTTACTTTGTAGCCATGCTAGCTGCTTTTTTTCAGAGTTTTTTGTTTGTTTTACTTTTTTTACTTTTTATTTACTCTATTAATCTGACCAAGTCAAATGTGAGACATTATTAAAATTTATGGGGAACAGAAACAGAAGAGAAAAAACCTGAACATATCATGATCTGCTCACCATGCGTAGTCAGAGCTTCTCTATATGCAGTTAGTGTGACATGGAAAAAAGTAGGAAAAAACGGCTCTGTGACTTCTAGGTTGTGTTGTGCAATAGTATGCATTTATGTTGCTTGATATTTAATCAAATAAGTTTCATATGTTATTCTGTGTACACAGTCCCAACTGGCTGTGCCCCGCAACAAAAATTTAAGCTCAAAACATGTTTAACTTTTGGTTAACATGGTTATACAGTTAATTCTACACAAATATGGATTCAATTTATTACATCATCTACTCAAAGTAGAAGAAATTAACAATAGCATTCCACTCCAAGTTAAAATATTTCAGTTAAGACTAGTAACTAAGGCAGCGAGACTAAACTAAACTAATAACTACTATGTAAGTATAGATGAGAAAGTCAAATTGAAATGGTTGATACCCATGATACCATGTTAATGGATCTCTCCAGTCCTATTTTAGTGATTAAATTTAGTAAGACATTATAAAAGATAAAATTGTTAGTATCATATAAAGGTTTAAACCTTTATTGTGATAAAGTTTGTAATGATTATAGAACAGCTTTTTAAAGCAAGTTTGAAACCTAACTTTCACTATCTGTTGTGACTTCACTTAACTATTTATTACGCATAAGCTTTCAAAATATATAAAGTTAAACCACAACCATATATCAATGCACTCCTCAAAACCTGCCAAGTCTCAGAAAATAAAACATTTTTGGAAATATGTTTAATTATTCAGGTGGTAAAGAAAAAAAATGGAGTTCAACGTTATCTTCCCATAAGGTAGTCTTTTCTTTTCCCATTGAGTAGATTGTTTCATTTGGTTGTTTTTTAACATTCTATTACTGATCTATATGTCACTGAATAAATATGTCTTGTCACTTTTAAAATAAAGATATTGGGGGTTGCATTTTTCACACCTAAAAGAAAATGAAAACAGTTGCCATGTGGCAAATTAATAAAGAATTGTAAAAAAGGTCCTCACAGATAAATGGGAGCTGCTTTAGAATGGAATGAGTCTAGTTATGAGGTAATTAACTCACAAGAGCACTCAGTTGGATTCTTTCTCCATATTTTCATCCCAACTTTGTTAAATTTCTAAACATCTATTCAGAAGTCCCTCATTTTCCAATAGTGCCTATATATGGTGCAAAGACTGCAGGGATTCATTTGTATTCTTGTATTTATCTCTCTTTAGTCAGAACAGTTGCATTTCCATGCTGGTGATTTATGTAAGGAGATAGGAGAAAGCTTATTGATGGGGTTTTTCTTTTGTTCTCCATGTCAAACATAAAGATCTAAGCCAAACACAAAATGAAGCAAATTACATCCTGTGGCAGGAGCCTGAAATAAGTTTCCTTTCACTTATATTGATCCGATGTGAAAAGAAATTTAAAGTAGCAGCCAATTTACAAAATATAGACACTTGTTTTGTTTTCCCTACATGTTTTGGATCTTAGGTTTGGTGTTTCTTTGCACTGAAATTGCCAATCATATCTCCTACGCATCTGTAGAGTTTGAAGCATGAATTCATTATTCAATTTAATTAAGTCTTTAATCTCACAGCTTGATGTTGCTTTTACAATGTTTTACCTTAGAGATACCAGAAGATGCTGTATTTATTTTAGGCGCTGGTTATAAAAGTACAATATCACGAAAATATATATATTTTGAAATTTCTTTAATTTTGATGAATATATTTGACAACTGATGAAAACCCTTGATTCAGTATCTCAGAACATTTAAATATTGTGAATCAACTTATAAACTTAATAGGCTCTAAATTCTGATGAAGGCTCTTGACTGTTGTCCAAACGACAACCATTAACACCTGGATATAGGGCTCCCTGACAGAAGCGAGGCTGCCGTACAGGCTCCACCGGGTCCTCTGGCCACCATTAGTAGGCAAAACAGAAGTGTTTTGCCCAAGGACACAAGGAGTGGGGTTTCAACCAAAGACCCTTTAGTTGCAGGGCAAACTCCTCCTTCCTATGCCACTCTCACTCCATGACATGCCATGTCATCTGCTGGTTTAGTTCCACTTTGTTTTCCCAGATCCAAGGTCAATGCACAAAGTACCAGATCTACCAGTATCTGGTTAAAGGACCATGGTATCCTTGTTTTTAATTGGCCAGCAAACTGTCCTAGCTTTAACCCCAGAGAAAATCTATGTGACACTATTTAAAAGTTGCAATATGTCAGACCTAACAGTGCAGAGCAACCTAGGCTCTCATAACACCTGAGAAGTGCCAGGAACTGATCAACTTCATGCCACGTCACATTACTTCAATCATCCAGACAAAGGGAGCCCCAACTAGATATTAATGTCTCTACTCTCCATGACCAGCACCTGTATTTACAATGTAGGTTAACAAAGAAAACAAATGCCTACACTGGATTTTACTTCAGTGCATCAGAGTGACAAAATGTCGCAAAATTCAAGTAACATGAGAATGTTTGCAAGGTCATACATGCCTGGTGACTGTGAATGTCAGGTCATCTGATACAGCAGCTTTTGTTCTTTATTAGTTACATGTTTTGTTTTTGCATCACTGTCCTGTTTATAGAATAAACAAATAATTTATCAACATATTGCACAAAAACTGATTGGCAATGGATCTCCAAGGGGCTCAAGGCTTCCCTTTATAAGTTTACAGTGAGTTATATCAGATTTAATGGCAACACTCATCCCCAATGGCATAAATATCGGTAAGCAGAGATTGCAGTTGCTTATCCTAGTCTCTTTGCAGATGTAATGGTGCGAAAAATTTCTACTATACCCATCTGATGCTGATATGTCTGACCGGACCGTATTTATACCCCAACACATGCCAGATTTCAACATGATGGTGAGTCGTTTAAACAAGACCCCAATAGCAAATCAGACAGCGGTACTTTTAATTGCTATGTTAAAGCTACAGTGTGTAATAATTACAGGGATATACAGTCTGCTACAGTGATGGGGGGGGGGGGGGGGGGGGGGGGGTTGGGATGTTGTACTTCGTCCGGGGCCCACCCAGATTATGTTGCTTACGGGCCTATTGTTGTGTCGTTACGCCATTGCTCATACCATTAATTTGTCCTCCACACCTTTATTTGTTGTAAGAGATTGTAAGAGGAGTCCCAAATTTGCACTTTCCTGACCTCCGTACATATTTGAAGAGGCATCCTGCACCCTTGAAAAACTGATAAACACAAGTATTCCCTCTTATACCCTGGAAATGTGCACATAAACTAAAAACACTGGTGCTATTATTTCTGCTGTAAAGGATTCAATTCAGTCCTTCAAAATACTTTATTAATCCCAAAGGAAAATTAAAGGACAGCAACTCTAATAGACTTAACCTTTGCTGTAAAATTCACATTCCAGAACAGGTTGCACAAAAGTCAGGTTTTATGGAAGTATTTCATGATTTTTGGCAAAGACCCTTAAAAACAAACTCAAAGATCCTGAAGTATATTGAAGTTATAATCTCCTAAATCTCTTTGTCCTCCACAGAGGCTAGTGTATTTCCTCAAAAAATATTTCTTAGAAAGTAGCCAGAGGTTCTCTGGTGTACATGCAAGGTTGGTCACCAATTTAAGGACAGAAGGAAACAGCAGGAGAGACTCTTGAAATCACTTGAAGCAGCAAGGATTATTTCTAACCAAAGTAGACAACTTGGCACAAAATGAACGGGCCCCCACTAGCCTTCTTATACCTTGGCTTGATTGGCAGATGGTTTGTTGGTGGGGGAGCATCACAGTCAGGACAGCACTGCCCTCAGAGAGAGGTGACAACAATGGAAGAGAGGGGGAAGAACAAAAGAGACACATACCAGCCAAACCGTACAAACAACCACAGCCTGATAACAACAATCAAACTTCCCTAAAAGCAGACTATAGAAAGTCTGAATCTTGAATCCTTTACCATTATTAGTCAGTTTTTATCAGCTTGTAAATCGTCAATATTTCACCTACATAGCAACAAACCCAGTAATAAAGCAATTATCACTGGGTTTTCCCTTCAGTGTTTTTAAGTAGTTTTTGGGAATTGTTTAAAATTGGCTTCTGACCTTTTTAACTTCAGCCACATGTTGCAGTTTACTTTTTAATTTAGTTAGCCTAATTACCCATTTCACATTGAAAATAAACCCTCATGTGTCCCTTTATTGGATACACCTAGCTAACTTTTCATTGGAGCCCAGTTTGCCTTCAGACTTGGTAATTTCTTAGTGATACATATTAGAGAAGTTATTGGAAGCATACATACCTAATGTGTACCGATGGATTTAGATCTGCTGACAATAAAATCCACATGGAAATAGTGAACATTTTTAAGTAAAAAACTAGTTTGAAATGATTTGTGCGAACATGATTATTCTATTGATGCCATCGCAAAATAGGCACTCTAAACAGAAAAAACAAAGATGGACATCGTCAGTAGTAATATTCCAGTAGGCTTCTGTACATAGTAAATGCTCAGTATTAAGGGCAAATAAAAAGGCCAAGAAAATGCCCCCCAAATCCTTAAGACCACAACCAACAACCTGAACTAACTGTACAATGAATGATGGATCTATGCTTTCCTTTTGTTTACACCAAATTTTGACACTGCCATCTGAATATTCTGACTGGGCAACATTATTTTCCAATCTGTCCAATTTTGGTGAGCCTGCATGAATTGAAGCCTCGATTTTCTGTGTTTGGCAGACAAAAGTAGCAGCTGGTGTGGTCTTTGGCTGCTGTAGTCCATCTGCTATAAGGTTTGTCTTGTTATAAGCTGTACGTTGTTTTCTAGCTGCATAAATGGTTAATTAGACTCATGTTGTCTCTTATCATCTTAAACCAGCCTGCCTATTGTGCAATTATTAGAATTATATTATCTATAATCATTCAAATCATAAGCTGAACTTGTGATTTGTGGTTATTGGGCTACTTGGACTTATTGATTATTATAATTGACAGTTGGAGACAGTTATAACTAATAACTAGTCTTATAACTATTTTTTCTGGTTAACCAAAATGACCAAACATGGATATTGGATATTCAAAACCTGTTGTGGAATTTAGTTTTTTGCCACCAGTAAATGTTATTAATCACAAATTATAACTGAAATTGAAATAAAAAAATATAAATCAAAATCACAATAGATGTTACTATTTTATCAAGCAATTAACTCAAAAATGATGTTTCAAACTATAACCATTAAGACAGCAGGTCAGCTACATATGAAAAATAACACTAACCCTCTTTCATGTAAGCATTTATGCAAAACTAAAATAGTTCCTTTGTGTGATGAAATTATTCATGCCCAACAAACGTTTTACACAATCATCAAAACTCAGAAGTTACAAAAAAGAGAAGAATAATTATGATTTTGTCCAAAATTCATCAAAGGAGAACTAATAAGCTACCTAAAAAGGGTGAATCTCAAGAGGTTTCCTTAAGAGACATAAAACACCATTCTTTTTTGACCTCTGATTTGAAATAAAATGTATTTTCGCTCACGCTAATGTGTCATGATCGGGCTGCTAATGACTGGCTTAATTGCTCATTTCATTTACCTGTACAATTATGCCCAATTTTCTCATCACTGCTCCTCTGATCCAACTGCTCCTGTTACTATTTAAGGTGCTTGCTTTCAGTCATCAGCGGCAGAATATTCTCGAACCCTTAGTGAGAGCTTTTCTAGCTTTACTGATAGTGCTCTGATCCTCATCTGTTTCTGTCTTCGGACCTTTGAGCCTGCCTGCCCCTGTTCTGATCTGTTTGCCTGACCTGTCTTCAGATTCTTTTGGATTCCATTGTGGACTGAACCTGGATCTGCCTCTAGACTTCACCCTCTGGATTAACCTGCCTTCCTTTGTCTGTTTATATCTGATCTACAGTCAGTTCTGTGTCCTTCAAGGCTTCCGCGTCTGGATCTCTCTGTGCGTCAAGCACTTCTTCTTGTCAGATGACCAGCAGGTATCAAACTCATTCTCTGGGCATGGACTGAACTCTAAACCAAGTTAGTGACCCACGCATTCAGATCATCCTCGATCAGGTTTTTGTGGTCACTAACCTGTGTTTCCTCAGACATTGTGCAAAAAACTAATTCATATGGAAGTTCGGAGCATTAATATATGGTGCAAATATGCAGTATTTTTGGTTTGGTGTTATCACTGTTATGTGGAGTCTGTGACATGATTAAGAGTTTTTCAACAGTTCAGCAGTCTGATGGCAGTGGGGAAGAAACTGTTGTTGAATCTGCTGGATCCACTGTCTTTCTTCCCTGAATATGTCAGGGTTTGGTTGTGGTAGAGGACCCAAATGCAGAGGCAGAGAGGCAGAACTATGGATACATCTGGGGGAAACCAAACACGAGGAGCCAGGGAGAGACGAGGAACGTGGACAACAGCACGGGAGGACAGCAAAGACAAGGAACCAACAAAGTGTGAGAGCAGAGGGAGAGCATATATAGCAGAGAGAGACAAAGGGAGGGCTAACGAGCAGACAAGGAGCAGGTGTGAGAGGAGACAATGAGGGAGCCAAGGGGAAAGGAACATACACACACAAGAGGGCAAAAGAGGACAACAGAAAAACATGAGAACTAATATAAATCTAGAAATACAACAAAACTGGAATTAAACCAATAAATCTAGAAAACAAGGAGCAAAGTAAAGAACAGCAGAACCAAGACCATGACAGTATACTGGGTCCCTCTGTTCTGAGTCATTATACAAGTTGCTCACTGGGTTTCTTTTAGAGAGAAAGCTTGTATGAGCGATGCAAACAGCAACTTTTAAACACTGTGCACGAGGGCTGCAGGGCTCGTGCATGCTCTCGCACGCCTTTAATAGGTGTTCCCTCTCAGGAGCGGGTACAGGGCTGTGCATGTGTTTTTTTAAGTGGAGAGAGTGGGTCTTTTCAAAAATTCGTGAAAATCCTCCACTATACCTTTAAGTATAGGCAGTTCAGAGACCTATAGCTTTGCAGTATTGTCTTCTACAGACTTTCTTGCAACACTACCAACAAGGCCCATATATAAAGTGAAATTCTCTACATACTTTAGCGGAGGTCATTTATTGTAAGACCATATAAACAGCCCCAATAAACCATTGTTTATTATTTCTTTTCATAGTCCTACACCCCCAGGGACGTTTTTGGCTTTATGATTCGTAGGTTTCCTAAACATGCCGAATCACTATTTCAACTTCATATGTAGAAAATTGCAAGGCTGTTGGTAAATATGAAGATCGACGTGTTTGAGAGGAACAAACCTTTTCTAAGGTGCACCCTTCTAAAATTCCTATGCATGGCCATATTTGCTAATTCACTTGCAGCTATTAAATAACAAAGTACTACAGTTACCATTTGTGTGAACAAAGATTTATAATAGGAAATTCAACCTTAAACCAATTTAAAACAGGAAGTACATTCTAACAGAAAATTCAAAGAAGAAAAGTTTAATCTCTTGGACCAGTGGTGCAGCAGATTGTTATAAATATTAAAACTTACTGTATATTCAGTTTACGTCAGCAAAAGAGAAAGCAGTGAATCAGCAGAGACTTTTTAATCAAAACCAATCCTGAATATTCTGGATTTGATATCACAAGCTAAAGTAAGGAGAGAGAAGGCAAAAAGTAAAATGGGTGAATAATTAGGTCAAAGCATAAGAAAATGTTGAGTTGCATTTTGATTTATCTTCCCTCTCCCTGAATGAACATGTCACCTGCATGCAAATGATTCTCTTTCTTGTCTGCCCCAGAGAGGTGAAAAAAAAAGAAACTCTTGAATTCAATGACGCCATTGTCCGTCATGTGGTACAATCAGTCCTGAGTAGGTGACTAGGTGCATATTGGGGAGTGGGTCAGCATAGATTAAACAGTCTTCATCATGAATGAGTCAGAAAAACAAAATAAATCTATTATTCCAATTAAGAGCTGTGGCATATTTTAACAGCATACACACAAAGAGAAGTTGGATAAGAGCTTCTGTATTCATTCCCCCTCCCCTACTATCTGAGTGTCCTAATAGACTGGACAAGATTACAGACCACATCAAAGACTGCAGGAGTTAAAAACAAACATGTTGGGGAAACTACAGGGCACTGCAAACACAACTGCAAACATAAAAGGTAATAAATCTGAAATATATTTAAAATACGGCAAATTAGAATACTATCCAAATTTTTATAAATCTCACTGATTCAAATGATAAAATCCCACCCATAAGGTCGGAAAAAAAAAATAGTTTTTTCCCCTAAAAGGATATTGAAGATGTAGTGTATTCCTATCAAATGAAATACGCCATATATTTTGTTGATATTGCACTGATCAATTTCCGCTTAATATCTCACTGAGAAATGAATCCCAATAAAAAAGGGAATAAAGTTAACTTTATGACCAAATGCTGTTTTGTTCATCAGTGAATATTATAATCCAAAGCAGAATTATTTCAACTTTATGAAATAAAAAACTTTTATGTCACAATTTGAAACATAGTGTAGATTAGAATACAACATAAGAGCAAAAATAAGAACCTTTTCCACGAAATGTCATGTTATTAACCTGGCAGTAGCCCGATTTATATGTGTAGAACTCAGTTGAGTTCTATGAGAGGACTGCCGTTCAGTCCATGAAAAGGATGGACGTTTAATACAATACTTTAAGCTGATTGTGTGATGTACCAGCTAGTCCCGGGCATCCGTAATACGCTTTCAGCCAATCTTAGCAGCGAATTGTGGCGTTTCATAAGCTGATAAATCTAACTTTTTCCAAATCCCCAGACCCAGACATCTTTCCCATCTACAAATGCACAAAGTGCTTCTCTTTGCTCATTTTTTAAACAATAAATTGTCGCTATTCTAGCTAAAACCGAGTCAATTGCTGTATTGACAGGTTGGTCCTCCAGCTTAGCCATGTTTGTAATGCCCCAGCAAGGCCCTTCTGACTGTCGTCATTCCTACATGTCCCCCCGATAAAACACTGCTGGCATGTCATTGGTCCAACTCACTGGTTGTTTGGAGATGGCCGTATTAGCTAAAGTCTTTCAAGATGGATTTGTTGTGAGTCTGAAAACTTAGATGTTACGACAATCCAGCTTCCAGTGAAAGGTTATCATATTATGGCACTTCAGGGTGACAGAAAAGACAGCTGACATTCACTGACATTCAGAATCATTCTAGAGAACCTGTAACCTCTTTGCAGAGGGTTACATTTAGCCATATTAGTGGAAAGTTAACTAAAAGAAAAAAGCTCTGTTTAAGGATATGGTACACAGCCAACTGTCCTTGAGAACCCTGTAAAAAATAACCAAAATGTTGGAGATTAAGGAGATGTTGACAGCCATTTCTGGAGCCACAACACATACTTATCAAGGACACTGGCTGTAAGTTTTACATTCCCTCTTTCAAGGTCTAAGAAAATCAAGGTTCTAGAGTGTGAAGAAAGTGTAGAGGTTTTTTGAGGTCTCCCCTGCCAGTAAGTATTTTAGGAGTTATATTATCTGCTACTGTTGGTTCCCTCTGTTATATCAAATCCAACGTCAGAGCAGCTGTATACTAACAGTGGTTCATGCCTTTCTGACAAGCTGGAGACCTCTTCACACCAAAACCTGCCCTATTGATCATGCTCACGGTTTGTTTGATAGATTAGCAAAGTTTGCAGGACAGAACCACATAGAGAATGAAGTTTAAAATATAAATGATATTCTAGTTTATCGGTATCCACTAGTTTCACATTTTTTAAATGTTGCTGTTGATGTTCAACCTGAGCTCATTTAAAAAGGCCTTGTAAAAACAGAGATATGTCTAGTCTAAGTCTAAAAAATCTGTATAGTAGCGGGCTAATGACTATGTTCTCATCCGATTGAAAACTGATCATCCAAGTAAGAACTGCAACTGATGTGCTGTGCTTAAGGTGAGCTGTTCAACCCTTCATTAACATGTGCATTAATCAAACCCTAATTAACACTGTGAAACTTCTGCTGTTTGATAAATCTCGCCCTGTTTGTCTTCCTGCTTTTTCCTTTTCTGTAGTGCGTGACAACACGCCCACACAGTATGTTGCTTTATTCCAAATAGAGTAAAGTGAGGCAGAGCAACCAGCTCTTTTTATCCTAGCTCACAGAGCTCCTCACAACCTTTTAAAGAAAACAAAGGTGAAGAGACTCAAAGCCCTTTTTGCTAAAGCAGTGGCCATTCTGTGGCAAACTGATAAATGTGATGAAGTTAACTACTGTACAGCACCTTAGAGCTCTGGATAATTTAACCCTAGAGGTGAATTGCATCGTCTGGACTCCCAGATGCAATGACACTTGGAAATAGTCTATCCTCTGTGTCTTTGGTGCATATTTTTGAATGAATTTCAATAGTACCTGGCATTTCTGCAAAGTACATATCTGTCAAAATTAGAATAGTAGCTTTAGAAAGCAATTTGTTTATACAGAACATACTTTGGCATTGTTAGCTGAGTTCTATTAATAGTAGAAGTAACCAGTAAAGTAGTTATGGATGCCATATTGTATATTAAAACTAAACCAGTTAATGGCTCTCTGTATATGAATTTTATCAATCACCAACCTCTAATCTATCATTATGTTTGTAATAAAGTAAAAAGAAATATTTTAGATTTAGTCAAATTACCATTATTGTGAAATCAATCAGTTTAGGCCTGATTTTAAAAGATTCTGTTATGTCCAAATATAAAAGATTCTGTTATGTCCAAATATGTTAACACAGACTTTCTCTCCTTTTTTGTTATTATACCGAAGACTTTGTTGCCACAATGGCAGCAGACATTTTTGCAAATGACTTTGCACCAGACTTTTTAATTTGATAAATTTCTCTACTGTGAGATCAAATACGTTAATCAATCAATCAATAAAAAACAAATACAAAAACTCAGACCTTGAGTAAGTTTCAGATTCAAAAAACCTCTTTGTGCTTGGTAAATATTTAATTACCAATATCCTCCACCCATACATGGGGTTTGGTCATTAGAATATGATATCCTTTACATTGATGAAGCCACCATCAATAAAACAGGTTGTTAGATGCTGCCTGCTGAATTATATGCTTAAATCACTCTACGCCTTCTTTGAAGATCTACTTTGCACCTGCAAAACAGTTTAAATGTGTTTTAAGAGACAAACATATGCATATATATATATATATATATATATATATATATATATATATATATATATATATATATATATATATATATATATATATATATTTATTGATACATTTGATATATTTGCGGGGCACCCTCTTTAGAATGCATTGCGTCCTCTAAAGTGATGCCGCTTGTAATTTGTTTTGACACAAAACAATGTAAAAAAAAAATATTGTTTTGTCACTGCAGTTTGGAGTCTCATGCTGCAGACTGGCTTTTGCTGTCATGCTTGATACTTCTGGAAAAGCTGCCGTAAAAATAAGATATTCAGCATAACTAAAAAAACATGCTTACTTTATATATATATGAGAAAGAGTTTTTTTTTTTTTTGCTGTGCTGCATATAAGCTACAGACTCAATGTGATAATGCAAGGCAATCACTATAAGCTGTGAGTAAACCAGCCTTCTCTTCCCTGAAAACGAGGCAAACAAAGCCTCCCTCCTAAAACTATTGAAGTGCTCCTCATGAAAAGGATTGACAAATTTAAGCCTGTGCAATTTGTTTTGTTTTATTGATGCAGGCTCATGCATGTAATCAATGTGAGGGAAAAAAGAGGACAGCTCAGGGTAAATTTTTGAGGGTATTTTAGAAGTGCAGATCTTTGATTTCATTTTTGACTGAGTTGATGCATTGCTAAGGAAATAAGGATGGGGATAAAAGTAACAAGAATTTTTTAATACCACTATCTACTCATTGCCCTGCAGCTTGATCTTCCTAAACCAACTACCTGACTGCTTTTTAAAACACATTAATCTTCATATAGCCATACTTGTGGTAATAGCGATTTATAGGACTTCCTGCAATGCTGGCCTCTTTAAATGCTGCTGGAAAAACAACAACTTGCAGGCAAAAGGTCATCAGTGCAATCTTGTGCAGATCTCTCACGTTTGAATTTAGGAATGATCCTTTTAACATTTCTAAATTTTCTTAACAAATGAATGAAGATAAAAGGGTCAAAATCCTTCGCAGGTCATAAATATCTTAAGGCTGAAAGATAAATATGTAAAAGTGCATAATGATTTTGTTTTTTCATTATTTATACAACCTTGTGAGCATATTTTAAAATTCTAAACCCTGATGGTATTTTATATCATGTCCAAGCTTCATAATAGCACACATACTGCCAGATTAAGCAGCTTTTCACACTAATATAAAATGCTATTTAACCAAGATAACATGTTTACATACTGAAAAATTAGAAGTAATCTTTAATTTAAGGTAAAGTCAATAAACAAGAGAGTAGAAAAGATAGATTATTGTGTGCCCAGGGTTGCCTCTTCTTATTTTTCCATTAATAACTTTTCCTGCTGCCAAAGAGACAATAGCAAGCTTGGTTTGAGTGGAGCTCAAACTGGCTGATGCAGTCAATAAATTAAAACACCCACCAATTTGCAACAGACAAACAGATCCATTTTACCAAGGCTTGTTTTTATTTTGTTCCCTTTAACAAAATATGCACAGGAATAGAGTCAAAAAGCTGTAAGAAACTCTTTTAGGCAATAAAAAGTCCTAATATTGTACATGTTTGGTGAAGACTCTGTTATATGTAAATGTTTACTTTTACTCTTCTCAGTACACCACTGGTTCATGAAGTTTATTTAGAACCCTAAGTGCATGTCGCAAACATTATATTGAGGGTTTGGGAATGATGAAAACCTAAATTAATAACGATGATGATAAGAACGTTTTTGCACAATCACAGGAATCTTAAAGAGATAGATGAGCTGTTAAAATGTATTTGTGATGTTTTATTTTCTGTGTCTGTTACATGTTTTAAGCAACAACTGATGTTGTTCACAACTTTCAGAGGATAGGAATAGTCAAAAAGTAAGTTTTAGTTTTATATATTTTTCATGGTTCCTTTTTTTTCTAAATGTCGTTGTTGATTATTTGTGTCTGTAAGATCATGCCGTACTACGTAAATACATTTGGTTTTATTTCTTACTAAATCCTCATGTTTTTTTTGTATTCCAGTGTATTCCCCAAGTTTAGTTTTTTGAGTACTTCCTTGTTTCTCTCTCTGTGTAACGCTATCCTCTGGCACTAGTCCAACTTCGACAAGCTACTTGCTAAAAAGTGCATTCCTGCATTAGTAGTAGCACTGCCACCACAATTTAACTGTGGTAGTAATAAGTAGTAGTTGTTGGGCATGAGCTAATTTGTTGCATCACATATTTTGCATGTGAGAAAAATAAACCACCTCTGCCTCATGTTCCTACATGCAGCAAATTGCAACTTGGACCTAAAATAGCTTGCTTCTCAGCTTTTCATTAACGTTTCATCTCTTATAGACTAATAGCTATTCTGTCAAAAGATTTCACTTGAGATCTTGGCAGCTGTTTCCGAGTTACCAGGAGCTCTTGGCTGCTGAAAGATAAATAGTTTTCTACTTGTGCAATATTGTCACCATTTTAAATTATGGTTTGTATATTATTCTATGAGATGTTGAAATCTTGTGGTATTGGTTTATAACCAAGATGATTTTTAGTTAACGCAACAGCTTATTATGGTCTCAACTTTCAGAGAATAATTAAAGAAACTTTCATTTTTATATACTTTTGTTCTTTTTTCTTTCCTGTGTTTTTATTTCCTTGTGGATTATTTGTCAAATATTTTATATTTTCAATTTGCCAAGACTCTCATGTATGTTTTTTTTTTATTGCTTTGCTTTTTTCTCTTCATAAGCCAGTGCAACTTGTGGAGTTTACTCCAGGGGTGGCAATAAATTCAAAATAGATGTACGTATACTAAAAACCAATTAAACATATACCAAGTTATCGCACCAGTATATTTATATGAATTCCAACAACAGAAAGGGGTTTGGGGAGCATCAAAAATGGTACCTGCATTTTGCAGTTGACATGACTCGGCTCCCTTGTGCTAAAACCTACAGGATTTATTGTTTTCAGTATTTATACAGTACAATATTCTACGCAAGTAAAAAAGGAGAGTAAATGTGAACTACTGAAAACAGTAATAATCTAATCTATTTACCAAAAATGATATGATTCTCCCAAAGATAAGTGCAGAGTTTCAACATAATACTTCGAAAAATACACCTTGGAGTGCTGCCATGATATGGAGTTAGAGCGCATGACTCATACTGTATACTGCATGTTGCAGGTTCGAGTCCCGCCCCTGCTGACCTTCCACTCTCTTCTAACCTCCTTTCCTGTCTACATACTTTCAAAAATAACTAAAGAAAGGCAACTAGATCCTAACAATAATTAAAAAAAGAACAGATAAATACATCTTTATCCACATAAAGAGTATTAGATGTCATGTTGGATGCTTATACACTATATTGCCAAAAGTATTTGCTCACCCATCCAAATTATTGGAATCAGGTGTTCCAATCACTTCCATGGCCACAGGTGTATAAATTCAAGCACCTAGGCATGCAGACTGTTTTTACAAACATTTGTGAAAGAATGGGTCGCTCTCAGGAGCTCAGTGAATTCCAGCGTGGAACTGTGATAGGATGCCACCTGTGCAACAAATCCAGTCGTGAAATTTCCTCGCTCCTAAATATTCCACAGTCAACTGTCAGCTGTATTATAAGAAAATGGAAGTGTTTGGGAACGACAGCAACTCAGCCACGAAGTGGTAGGCCACGTAAACTGACGGAGCGGGGTCAGCGGATGCTGAAGCGCATAGTGCGAAGAGGTCGCCAACTTTCTGCAGAGTCAATCACTACAGACCTCCAAACTTCATGTGGCCTTCAGATTAGCTCAAGAACAGTGCGCAGAGAGCTTCATGGAATGGGTTTCCATGGTCGAGCAGCTGCATCCAAGCCATACATCACCAAGTGCAATGCAAAGCGTCGGATGCGGTGGTGTAAAGCACGCCGCCACTGGACTCTAGAGCAGTGGAGACGCGTTCTCTGGAGTGACGAATCGCGCTTCTCCATCTGGCAATCTGATGGACGGGTCTGGGTTTGGCGGTTGCCAGGAGAACGGTACTTGTCTGACTGCATTGTGCCAAGTGTAAAGTTTGGTGGAGGGGGGATTATGGTGTGGGGTTGTTTTTCAGGAGCTGGGCTTGGCCCCTTAGTTCCAGTGAAAGGAACTCTGAATGCTTCAGCATACCAAGACATTTTGGACAATTCCATGCTCCCAACTTTGTGGGAACAGTTTGGAGCTGGCCCCTTCCTCTTCCAACATGACTGTGCACCAGTGCACAAAGCAAGGTCCATAAAGACATGGATGACAGAGTCTGGTGTGGATGAACTTGACTGGCCTGCACAGAGTCCTGACCTCAACCCGATAGAACACCTTTGGGATGAATTAGAGCGGAGACTGAGAGCCAGGCCTTCTCGTCCAACATCAGTGTGCGACCTCACAAATGCGCTTCTGGAAGAATGGTCAAAAATTCCCATAAACACACTCCTAAACCTTGTGGACAGCCTTCCCAGAAGAGTTGAAGCTGTTCTAGCTGCAAAGGGTGGACCGACGTCATATTGAACCCTATGGATTAGGAACGGGATGTCACTTAAGCTCATATGTGAGTCAAGGCAGGTGAGCAAATACTTTTGGCAATATAGTGTATGTCAGAGAAAATACTAAAGAGCTTAAAAAAGTCAAGCCAAGATAAATTGTTCAACTCCTATATTCTGTGAAACTGGATGACTTAATGTTGCCAACCAAATGGGATTACATTGTATTGGCTGCAGTTTACAGAGAGAAGGGGCTATAAGAGAAATGGATATAGATGTTAGGCAGCATTAAATAAGCTCACTTATGCTTCACCCAGAAAATATAGTGAAGAGCTTCCAGTGGGAGTCAGCAGTTCATGGAGACTGAAGTGCCAGCCTCAGAGAGAAGGCTTAACAAAAGGCTGAGTGGGAGGGTCTCCATACAGTGTGCACTCATGAAGGGAAGCATTGTCTCAAGTTTTTCCCTCTAACTGCCAAACCACACGTGTAGTCACAAACCTACCACCCCAGACGCATCTAATTACTATAAAATGGCCTGGCTCCTATGCATGCTGGTGAACTGTGTAATTTTGTACATTTAACAATGAGACAGTGTCAGATTGTTTAGTGAAATGGGGCCGATACTTAAGCACCTAAAACATTCTACAAGAGCTGTGTTAGCCCTGGTGGTTGACAATCCACTACTTTGGAATAATGTTTCAGCAGCTTGAAGATTTTAAAAGTAAAACACATCATAATTTTAAATTTAGATTGTATAAAGAGAAGAAACTGATTAATCCCAATGCAAATCTTTTAGAAATAAAAATTGAAATGTGTGGTGAAAAGCCGGACCCAAGCATTTGCAAGACATTTGTGGAATCCATTTCCAAAGATTTAATTACAAAAAACAGGGTTTTCACAAATGGAAGTTGATATGGACCAAAGGAAGGAGGAGAAGGAAATGGCAAGTATAGATTTGGCAAGAGTCATGGAGAGAAACAGGCTCTGATAATAATTAAAAACGAGCTAAATGCTAGAAGGAGGGTTTACTGAATGTGAAACAGGTAAGTGATTACAGAGTGAGTTCAGCTGCGAGGAAATGGAAGGAAACGGCTGAAACCTGTAGACACAAGGAAAGATATGGGCAAAAGCATTCAATAAACTCAAATATTAAGACAACACACCAAATGAAAGGGAAATACAAGGAAGACAAAACTATGACTAAATAGAACAGACAATAAGACAAACATTCACCAAATTTTGGTAAGTTTTCTTTTGTGCCATGCTCTCTTCATTTTTCACATGATAAAATTAAAGGATCATTGCAATGCTTAAAACTTGGGATATGTCACGATCTTGGCCATGATGGCCAGCTTAATTTCATTCACCTGTCTTTCACCCGTCTAACTCTGCCCAGTTTCTCATTACCGCTCATCTGATCCACCTGCTCCTGCCTCTGTTTAAGCTTGCTCCCAGCCATCAGCGCCAGGTAATTCTTGAGCCTTTGGTATAGAGACTTTTCCAGCATTACTTTTGTGTCCTGTTTGGCTTATTCTGACCTGTTTCTGTCTTCTAACCTTTGAGCCTGCCTGTCTTTTTTTCTGATCTGTTTGCCTGACCTGTCTTTGGATTCCTGTTGTATTCTACTGTGGACTGAACCTGGATCTGCCTCTTAACTTCTCCCTGTGGATTAACCTGTCTTACTTTGTCTACCTGGATCTGATCTCCAGCCTGTTCTGCAGCCTTCTAGGCTTCTGTGTCTGGAACTCTCTGCCAGCGTCCTCTGCATCTTGTCAGCTGACCAGCTGTAATTATCCTTGTTCTCTGGGCAGACTGAATTCAAACATGAGGTTCCGTCATAGATGTCCTAGCCGATGGTACCCCAGATCCGCAGCCCGTCATTTTAACAAAATGTTTTTTGAGTTATCCTACTCTCTGTCTTGCCTTGAATACTCGGTCCTTCTATTCTGAGGTGTTACAGGATATTGGTTTAAAAATCAACCTACTTTAAATCAACTCCATAATTGTCTCACTGATCTGCATGCTGTACTCCTTAGTCCTCGGATACTCTCTGTTCTTTGATGTTTTCTAACCAACTCATGTTTTGTTTTGGTGTGTTTTATGAAATCCTAATGAAATACATTATGATTTAAAAAGCAGAGATGGCAAAAGTACTCACTTTCCGTACTTGAGTAAAAGTACAGATACTTGTGTTAAAAAATACTCTGGTAAAAGTGGAAGTACTGATTAAACTTCTTTACTCAAGTAAAAGTAACAAAGTACAGGCTTGTAAATTTACTTAAAGTATAAAAGTAAAAGTAGAAACCACTTTTTTCATGCCGTTGCCTACATTTTAAATGGACGTCTGCCAATAGGACTAGATCTCCGTTGTGTTCATTTTCAATCATCTCGTCGTCTATGCTACTATGCTAACGCCACCGCCACCAAGCTGCAATGATTTGCCGCCAATGAATACCGCCGAATCTGTCGATTCATCTTGTAGTGGTGCGTCAAATGCAACGTAGATTCCCATCCAATTAGATTGGATTTGGTATTGATGACGTGAAAAATAATAATGATAATTTGATAATAATAATAATTTGAAATGATTCAAAACTAAAGTAACGAGCCAATTTTTTTAAATGTAAGGAGTAGAAAGTACAGATATTTGTGTAAAAATGTAAGGAGTAGAAGTAAAAAGTCGCCATAAAAATAAGTAGTAAAGTAAAGTAAAAATATCAGAAAAATCTACTTGAGTACAGTAACGAAGTATTTGTACTTCGTTACTTCCCATCTCTGTTAAAAAGACATGTACGGTAAATACTTTTCAAATGGTACTGTATTTTAAGAAAGGTAATCTGAATTTGAATATACAAAAATATTAAAAAGTCAAAGAGATCTGAATTTATCAGGCACACATAAACTGTTGCATTGTAGTGTTAGATCCTTTACCTGTGGATCTTACCATCAGCTAGTTTGAGAAATTCATACTAAACCAGACTTTCATAATGAGAGAATGCAGCCCTTAATCCGAGCATCATAATTTGTGCTATGCTTATTAGGTGGTATCTTTAGCATTAAGGGCTGAAGTAATTAACTTGAGCCACCCAAGGGGTAAAGGTGTTCATGGTACATCTGGGGGCTAAGCCAGTCAAACCACTGTTAATAATGAAATCAGATACGGTCCCTGCAGTGGGTGGGTCACATGCTGCTCAGCCTGGTCATGGATTAGTTTGACAATTAAAATGCAGCATTGAGTAGGGAAATTATCCACTAGTAATTACTCTCTACTCTTTAATAATACATTAACCTAACTGTCCTAAAAATATAATTTTGGGTAGATAATGCTTGAAGCCTGATAGTGAGAATTCATGAGCTGTATTTTTGTCTGTGTAATTGTAAATTGATTATTCTCATAATAAGCTTAAAGTAAAAAAGAGACTGAAATCTCAACAAATGGGCTTTGTCCGCCGCCCTCTTGTGTTTCTAATGTAGAACACTGAACAGCTCCCCTGTCTTGATAATTGGAAAACATAATGACAGAGAAAGAGCTAAATGAAAAAAAAAGTAAGTGTGTACATGTTTGTGCAATTTTATGTGTGTGTGTGTGTGTGTGCGGGTGAGAGTGGCCCACATTTTTTTGTCATCGCCTTAAGGGCTGAGCAGAGTCACCTCCAGCACTGCAACCTACTTTTTACACCCTCCTCAGGAAATGCACGGCTCAGTGTCCAGAACTCCAATCCAATCTGTTTCAAGCAACACCATTTTCATAATCATTCTGAGCCAAGTCTGAGAACAGCCTTTCACTCTGTCCTCATGTTCTATTATTGACTGCGAGCATATAAATTACTGCTAAATAAACATGTAGATACACAGCCTAAAGCAGATGAACACATTTCGCCGCACTGTCGATGTATAACCTCTGGGCTTCATTAGAAGATATTATTTCATGCCTCCATGTGTATTCTTTAATAATATACTTGCTGCTGTGAGGGGAGTCTTGTTTTATATGCATGTTATCAGCTAGATTTCACTCGAGAGAAATAAAAATAAAATGGTGCCTCTCACTGGAATGTTTTCCCATCCTCACTTTCTTATTGATAAACTTATCATTTCTGCATCTGCGATTTAAATTAAATTGAAGAACCTTCGGATGCAAATCAAAGACCCTCAGAAGGCATTCAAATCATGATAGGAAGCGGAAAAACCAAAAGGCACTTAGCAGAAGTATTGAAGTTTTGCCTGGCTGCTTTTATGAAGCCCTCAGAGCTATATTTGTACTATATTTGTATGCCTCTTTCAAAACCTGAGGAAATGTAATAATCATCTTTACAAATGTTTTTTTTTTTTTTTTTATAAATATAGACTATTCTGAACTGCTTGAAATAAATTCTGCCATTTTGACCAACATTAGTAGCATTCCTTTAAGTTTGTTTGCAGTGATATTGTATTTGGGAAGAATGTCTTAAAATTTTCAATAAGGTGTACCATGGTCTTTTTTTGTCTTAAATTTTTTAATAAGATCCGTCTATGGTCTTTTCTGTATCCTTCCCTTTCTGGCTGTAACAAATCGTTTCCCATATAGTTGTTGAGATGAATATCTACCAAACGGTGACAAAGATGTATATATTTCCTGAACCGTTAGGGTGTTAGTGGGAGAAAAAAAGGAAATTTTTTTGAAGTGCCATGTGGGTAAACATATGAGTAGATAGCTTCAAAACAGCAGTCTTGCAAACACTGAAAGTAATAGTATATATAATAGTAATTATTAGAAATGTATTGTTGGTGTGCTTTAGATAATAACTGCATAAATCACAAATAGGATCAATTTAAAAAATGAGCCTATTCTGATACTATTTGAATTATGATTACAAATCACAATTGTGATTTAGCTACCCCATGATTATGATATACATTATTACACTGCATAAAATGGACAAGTAAACATGTTCTTCACACTGTCTGACATGGATTCATACCTTTTCTTTTCTGGGTCTTTTTTTACATGTCTCTTGATAGTTTTATTGAATTTTAGTCCTATCCTCCTTATAGACTTCTACAGGTGCTGGTCATAAAATTAGAATATCATGAAAAAGTAGATTGATTTCAGTAATTCCATTTAAAAAGTGAAACTTGTATATTATATTCATACATTACATACAAACTCATATATTTCAGATGTTTATTTTGTTTAATTTTGATGATTACAAATGACAACAAATGAAAATCTCAAATTCATCATATCAGAAAATTAGAATATTACTGAAGACCAATAAAAACAAAGGATTTATAGAAATGTTGGCCAACTGAAAAGTATGAACATGAAAAGTATGAGCATGTACAGCACTCAGTATTTAGTTGGGCCTCCTTTGGCCTGTATTACTGCAGCGATGCGGCGTGGCATGGAGTCGATCAGTCTGTGGCACTGCTCAGGTGTTATGATAGCCCAGGTTGCTCTAATAGTGGCTTTTAGCTCTTCTGAATTGTTGGGTCTGGTGTATTGCATCTTCTTCTTCACAATACCCCATAGATTTTCTATGGGGTTAAGGTCAGGAGAGTTTGCTGGCCAATTAAGAACAGGGATACCATGGTCCTTCAACCAGGTACTGGTAGCTTTGGCACTGTGTGCAGGTGCCAAGTCCTGTTGGAAAATGAAATCTGCATCTCCAAAAAGTTGGTCAGCTGCAGGAAGCATGAAGTGCTCTAAAACTTCCTGGTATGTGGCTGCGTTGACCCTGGACCTCAGAAAACACAATGGACCAACACCAGCAGATGACATGGCACCCCAAACCATCACTGACTGTGGAAACTTTACACTGGACTTCAAGCAACGTGGATGAAGTGCCTCTCTTCTTTTCCTCCAGACTCTGGGACTTTGATTTCCAAAGGAAATGCAAAATTTACTTTCATCAGAGAACATGACTTTGGACCACTCACCAGCAGTCCAGTCCTGTTTCTCTTTAGCCCAGGCAAGACGCTTCTGACGCTGTCTGTGGTTCAAGAGTGGCTTGACACAAGGAATGCGACAGCAGAAACCCATGTCTTCCATACGTCTGTGTGTGGTGGTTCTTGAAGCACTCACTCCAGCTGCAGTCCACTCTTTGTGAATCTCCCCCACATTTTTGAATGGGTTTTGTTTCACAATCCTCTCCAGGGTGCGGTTATCTCTCTTGCTTGTACACTTTTTTCGACCACATCTTTTCCTTCCCTTCGCCTCTCTATTAATGTGCTTGGACACTGAGCTCTGTGAACAGCCAGCCTCTTTAGCGATGACCTTTTGTGTCTTGCCCTCCTTGTGCAAGGTGTCGATGGTCGTCTTTTGGACAACTGTCAAGTCAGCAGTCTTCCCCATGATTGTGTAGCCTATAGAACTAGACTGAAAGACCATTTAAAGGCTTTTGCAGGTGGTTTGAGTTAATTAGCTGATTAGAGTGTGGCACCAGGGGCCATCAATTTTGAACCTTTTCACAATATTCTAATTTTCTGATATGATGAATTTGAGATTTTCATTTGTTGTCATTTGTAATCATCAAAATTAAACAAAATAAACATCTGAAATATATGAGTTTGTATGTAATGTATGAATATAATATACAAGTTTCACTTTTTAAATGGAATTACTGAAATCAATCTACTTTTTCATGATATTCTAATTTTATGACCAGCACCTGTATATCTGTCATGATCTTGGTGCTAATGACTGGCTTGATTACTCATTTCATTCACCTGCCTTACATTGCCCAGTTTCCGCTACTGTTCATCTGATCCACCTGCTCCTGCTTCTATTTAACCTGCCTGTTTCCAGTCATCAGGGCTAACTATTCACGAGCTGGTGGTGGGAACGTTTCAGCATTACCTTAGTGTTTCTGATTACCTTTTCTGCTTCTCAACCACTTAGCCCTCCTGTTCTCCTCTGATCTGTTTTAACCTGTCTGCTTCCATTCATCTGGTGAGATTATTCTCGAGCTAGTGGGGACAGTGATTCAGTATTACCTTAGAGTTTCTGATTACCGGATCCTGACCTGTTCTGCCTCTCAACCACTGAGCCTGCCTGATCTGTGTGTCTGACCTGTCTTTGGACTCCTGCTGGATTCTGCCTGTTTAATGAAGTTGTAGCTGTTTCCTGTAACCAACCTGGATTTACGTCTGGAACCTCTTGGGACTTCTAATCTCCTGGTTCCTCAGCATGTCCTCAGCACCAGCTTTGGCTTCGCCCTCTGGATTATCCTGCCTTCCTTCATCTGCCCAGATCTGAGCTCCTGCTTGTTTTCCATCCTCTGGGGCTTCAGCGTCTGAGACTCTATGAGCGGCTCCTGCCGCGTCTTGTTGTCAGCTGACTGGCTGGAATGTAGTATGTTCTCTGGGCTAAGACGGAACTATTATACCAGGTTAGTGGCTCACGTTCATAATCTTCCTCCGCCAGATTTTTGAGGTCACTAGTGATGTCATGAGATAAGCCGAGATTTCTAAGTGCGTGTCGAGGCATGTTTCATTTAGGAGAGGGGACAATATTGATGACGTCCAAAGACTCTCTACCGTGATAACACCTCAACGATTCAGGAAGTAGTTCAGACTGCGCAAGAACTTTGACAGCCTCAATACTCAGTCAAGATTTCAGAGTTTGAATGAGGGTTGCTGTCAGTTGGATAGAGCTTGGATATATTCTAAGAATAGATTGGTTTTTTTCCCCAACCAATCTAGTTGTTAAAGCTAGGACACTATAACAGGACACTATAAGTAATGCTGGAAAACTCTCGATACCAAAGGCTTAGCTTTAAAGGCTTGTGTAGCGTTAAAAACATTTAAATGCTGTCTTTTTATTAGCTATGAGCAGAAAATTATCCTAAGTCACTGAAATAAGAGGGAACATTACTATATGTAATCACGTCTGTCACCTAAGATTAGATAATACATGCATGATAACAGCTCGGCTGCGCAGTGGGTATCACTGCTGCCTTGCAGCAAAAAGGTTCTGGGCTCGATTCCCGGTCCGGGGTCTCTCTGGGTCCTCCCACTTCCTCCCCCAGTCCAAAGCCTGACTGTTATGTTAATTTGCTTCTGTAAAAATTCTCTTTAGGTGTGAGTCTGTTCCTGAATGGTTGTTTGTCTCTGTGTTGCCCTGCGATGGACTGGCTACCTTTCCAGGGTGTACCCTGCCTCTCGTCTCTCTAGACAGCTAGAGATAGGTCCCAGCACCCCTCGCGACTTGGGATAAGCGTGACGGAAAATGGATCGATGAGAATCCAGGCTTAGTTAAGAAATACAGATTACTTTCATTATTCTACTTTTAAACAGGGCCTTCCACGATTGAAATACAAAATATATTTTCTATTTGATATTTTGAATAGAAAATGCCTTCATTGCATGGACAATAATATAACAGAAAACTTCTGTCCTATATAAAAGCAGTTATTTGTTTAATAAAAAACAACAACACTGCCAAACACACATTTGAGTCATTGCTAATTTCTGTTGTCATGTCTGTCGTTGCATATTTATGTTACTTTAATGACAAATTCCTGTCTCTGTTATTTCATTCAAATTTTGTCTCTGTTTGAGAGTCTATTGATCAGGAATGATGAGAAAAAACATTTTTAGCCACAGTAGAGTCTGCACAGATACACTCTTAGAGTGTAACCCATAAAATTAGTGTAATACCTTGGAAAGATTTTGCATGCTAAAAGACATCCAATAGAATAAGTGAAATTAAACAAACATTACAATTTTTTTTTTCAATTCAAACTATTTTCAAAATAATTTTGTACCCAACTATAGTTACTCTCTCAGATAAATCAACAAGACTTCATTGTGCTTTTATGTTAACGGTTTTGAAGTTAAAGTTAATTTTCTGCCCCACATGCAAAAGAATGTTCTGAAGGTAAAAAAAAAAAATGGTATAAGGTACTTGCAAGGTGTACTTGTAAAGCTGGTGCTTTAATACCTTCCAGAAATCCTTTTTATATTGTTGACGAGCTGTAAGTTCTAGAAATTATTTGTAGAACCTGACAATAAAAGCCTTATTTTAGTTATTTTCAAATTCTGTCTTCAAGAACCGATTTTACAACATCCCATATTCATGGACATTGTTTTTGTGAACTAAACATTAGATTTTCTTATATTCATCAAACAAAATGTTTTGGCATGGTGTTCTAGGGAAAGAAAATACTGTACATGTATTTCCTTTGAAGTTTTATGAATAATGAAATATAACAATCTAGAATATTCTGAAACATCTTTTGTGCTTCCAGTCGAGACACTGACTGATCAATTTTCCAAGTCTGGCACATTTGAATGATGCTTACACACAAATAAGATGGTGTGACTAGTTTGTAGCAGCAGCTAAATATCATATGACACCACCAAGCATGCCTTAAAATCAGCCAAGGACTTTATTAAATAACATTCAAAGAGAAAATGTTGTTATTTTCCCTCAAGAGCCAAGGACTGCTTTGACAGTTAAGAGGAGCAATTAAATGCTAGCAGAGAGTTAACTAACACCCGCTGGAGCAAAATCGATGTGCAGGATTCTGCATGGACAAATCACTGAACAGAGGCTGGAAAACCAGCAAGCAGACAAAGTAGAAGACTAATGGCTTGGAAAAAGGCTGTGAATAAATGAGGAGAAAAGGCTGTAGCTCTATCATTAACTCTCGAACATTTACATTTGGAATTACATAATAACTGGAATACTTGAAACCATAAGGCATTATATTAACCCCAAAAATAAAAAATAATAAAGGTGGGCTCTGGGTTATTTTAAAGACAAACTTTTTTTTATCATGGCCATCTGTAAAAGTCTGAGAAATGCAATAAGATTTGCTAAAAGCAATGATGACATTTCAACAAACACAAAGTCCAGATGAAATCCCTCTGCTGTGTGAAAAACAATTATTAACACTTTCAAACCCAATGGAGTAAATGTGACATGGATAAAATGGTATCCGAGATAACAAATTAGTACCCAACTAGTGAGTTCAGGCCCTAACACTATTGCTAAAACCCTAAACACACCGAATCCGATTTTGCGTCCGATTCGATAGAAAATTGTACCGGATGAGGTCATATCATTTAGTAATAATTGAAAGTCAATAGAGATGGACATGTTCAACAAAATTTTCTACAAGGGGGCTTCTGTAGCTCCAACTGAGATAAACCTCTCTATAAAAATGTAATTTTGACAAAAGGAATTTGTGGCTTGGCTCCAGCAATTCTATCTGTTTTTGGCTCAGTTCTGTTTGTAGTAACTAAGAGGAAGTTGAATGACTTACTGTTTTAAACACTCTGAGTTAAGATTTCTTTTTTTTTTTTTTTTCTATCCTTCTCTTTGACATTGTCTTGGCTAATAACAATTGCTTACTCTTCTGATACAAAAAAGATATACAACTGTTCTTGAGTTGTTGCCTGCCTGAAATGTGAAGTACATTTCACTGATGTTCTGTGGAAACTGGGGAGAAACATGCCTGTGCTTTACCAGGTAATACTCAACACTAGCAGCAGCTGTTTCTGTGGATATTAAGCCAAACTGTCATTTAGCCACAATGACTCAATACCATTTTCTCAAAATGTCCTCTGTCTAAATTACTGCTTAGAGCCTGTGAATCACTTTTTTCCCCTCGCCAGACTCCATGGAGTGGCATCATCTATCACTTTTGTAGAAATGAACAAACTAATGGAACCTCTTAGCATTAACAAACACCACCACTGAAGGATGTTCTATTTGCATCAGGCCATTGTTTGATCCATAAAAGAAAGGAGGAAAGAGATGGAAGAGTGGTTAGAGCAAAAAAAAAAAGGAAAAAAAAGTCTGCCTTCTATTGAACACAGTCGTCTTGGCAAAAGGAGTAAACAATGCTGCTCTGCATTTAGCTTGGAGACTTCATGGACCCATCGCCATGGCAACTTCATTTCCAGTCATATCTTTAATGAAAAGGTAATGAGAGAAACATAACAGTCCCAACTTCATTACCAGAGTAAGATTCAGTAATAAAGAGTAAATCGGAGTGTCAGTCATTTGAAAGAGAAGCAGCATAGGAGGCAGCTGTATTATGCAGCTATGAAATCAGACTCTGGTCACTGAGAATGTTGGAACATATGCCTGGTCAGTGTCTGATCAGACAACACTCATCTCATTACAGAGTAAATCATCTCTTGTTTACTTCTCTCAAAGAAATGGAAATTCAACATGCTAATTAGGTGTCTGGGCATTAAACACACTGTAGCTTGTTCAGTCTGTCAGTTTCTTAATTAAAAAGACAATTTTTACCAACACCCCAATGAATAAATACTTTATCATGTCTTCAAACAATGGGCTCAATTGGGGCCACAGAGTTTGTTCATAAACAAAATTTGAACCTTAAACAAAAGTTTGTCAAAAAACAAACATACACACACACACACACACAGACATATATATATATATATATATATATATATATATATATATATATATATATATATATATGAACTGAAATGTATGATTCATGCCACTTATGAAATAGGTTCAATATTTCCAGATTGAACTCTAGGTCTCGGAAGGTGAAATTGTTGGATAAAGCAGACAATCTAGATGCCAAAAACACACAATTGGAGGAAGCAAAAAACATTAAAAACACTCTTGATAAGAAACTCTAAACTAAACAGGGAAGTACCTTAGAGAAGAACACAGGATATAGAAAGCAGTAAATAGAAAGATGTGGACGGATAAAAATAAGATTGACCATTATCGCATGAGAAAACATGTAGAACAAAAGGAAAATTGACAAATTCAGCCACTATCTTTAAGCCAATTATAACAAATCTTAAAACTGAAGTGATTTAACAAAGGTAATTTCTGTAATATTCCGTTCACATTTCAAATGTAATGGACCACTGACTTACAGGTGGATCCTAATATTTGAAGGTTGAAATGTTGACTTTTTGATAAATTCATAATTCCATATGAAGATTTATTACGCATTGATTGGTCAGTTTCAATCGTTTGTTTCTTTTAAATTTGATCATTATGGCTTACATTTGAAAAGAAAAACTATTCAGTTTCTTTAAAAACTAGAAAGATCAAAAATTTCAGTTTGTTTATAAAGCATCAGTTCAATGAAGATAGAATCCCCAGAACTTAAAAGCAATAAACAGATGCAATTTATATTCTATAATTTATCATCACTTCAATCTAATTAGATACATATACAGTTACACCTGTAGTCTTCATACATTAACAACCATGGTGTCTCCGTGTTTGATGGCCAGCAAACTAGCCTGACCAAAACCCTGCGGAGACACTTCCTCCAACTCAATTCACCAACAGCTACTACCCTTCAGCCTTTAAATGCATCCCCACTTAAAGAAGGCTGAATCAAATGAGTATATTAGATCTTTTGTATGCCATCAAGATTGGCAAAGGCTTGGTAAAGTTCATTTGAATTAGGTATGTAGGAGCAGGGATGCGTCTAAAACCTATAAGACAGTAGCTTTTGAAGACCTGAGTAGGAGAGCCCTCATGTTAAGTAGAGCAACGTCAGGAGGAGGGTCAGAAATGCCAATGTCATCATCTTGGATCTGATGACTGGCCTAATTGCTTGTTTCATTCACATGCCTAGCTCTGCCTTGTTCTTGTTGCTGTTCGTCTAATCCACCAGCTCCTGCCTCCATTTAACCTGCCTCCTTCCAGTCAACAGTGCCAGTTTATTGGAGCCCTTGGTGACAGTCGTCCAGCAAATCCAAGAGCGTTTGGGTTGCCTGATCCTGACCCGTTCATCCTTAGGACCTCTGAGTCTGCCTGTTCCCGTTCTGATCCTTTTGACTGACCTGTCTTTGGACTCCAGCTAGATTCTGCCTGTTTACCGAACCTGGAACTGATTCCTGTATGAAGTCCATATATTGAAAAATTTTAGTTGACTATGTATCTGTTTTTCTAATTTTAAATGTATAAGAAATAACATTTCGGAGGTGTGTGTGTGTGTGTGTGTGTGTGTGTGTGTGGGGGGGGGGGGTGACTAGCCGTAATCCAAAATATATATACATATATAGTCTATTTATCACACCATGAAGAGTGAAGTCTTATGATATATGACAACCTAGCCTAGAGCATTTTAAATGACCAACTGCAACTCTGTGTTAGTCTTCAAATTTGACACCTTTTGGTTATATATAAGAGATGAACTTCATCATGCTTGTTAGATGACCTTTGCAAAGAGTTAACCTTCAGAAAATGAGATGCTGTCATTCTCTTCAGTTCAACCGAACAGGTAAATATGCGTCACATTAGAATCCGCTACAGCAGTTTTACTTTTTTTTCCTCACCTCATTATCACAATAACCTTGTGAGCTGGACAATTTTTCATTCGTAATGATGCGTGATACTCTGAAAGTAATTTTTAATCACAACCAGGGAGATCCAGCTGCCAGGTATCAAAGCCCTTGGCTGCTGTTGGTGGTGCACTCATGTCACACAAAGTGTGCCGGTAGCCAGCCTCTTCCTTTCCTCCTCCCCCCACAGCCGTCAGAAATTTTCCATGTATAATTAGGCAGATTCCTTGGAGAATATGGGATATTTTATTTTTTAAAGATAAGAATATTAAAGAGGTGCTGTTTAATTTATTATTGTCTTTTAAAGAAAAGAGGTCACTCTCGGTGTAAAAGCTCAACAGAACTTTAACTGATGCAGTTCTTAAGGTGTTAAAGATGTAAGCCCTGCTATGATTTATTCATCCCCTGCTGCAGTTTAATTCTAACTCTATCTTTTGGAACGAGTAAACAGGCTCCAATTCAAACTGACTCAGTCATTACCAAAATGAAAAGAATGATAAGAATGATGCCCCGGGCTGCAACTTAGATCTGAATACATTCAAGGATAATTATGCACACTGAGTGGGCTCCAGCATTTTAAAGCCAAAGCAGAGACAGTACGGGTTCAGGAAGAATCAACAAAGCAGCAGAAGGATCAAACTGTGTGAATACATTTTTGCCTTACTGTCCACTCAGCATAGAAGATCATGATGGGCTACTTATAATCTCTGTTTGCACTGCCCTTCATTATTATGCAGGGGTCAACACAGGTTTCACAAAGAAATATCTGTCTTGCATTTGTTTATGTAGTTGAGCAGAATCTGCCTCTGCAATGTCGACAGTGGCACAGGTGGATAAACCTGAGGCCGTGCGGTAGTTATTAACCCCTTTTCTGCATCCTACCTTTCTTCACTGTGCTGCAATTTCAGAAGAACTGCAGAACAGTTACATCTTTGACCATTTATTACGAATCACGGGACATCCTGATGGGCAGGCACACAACACCAACGTTCATCCTGAACACAGGAACACCCTAGGGATGTGTCCTTAGCCACATTCTCTAGTCACATTTTACTGAGGCCTGTTGTGCCATTGACTGCAACAGCACCATTGTTAGGCACCAATGCCTTAGATCTGATATCTGATAACAAAGCCTATAGAAAGGAGACCCAGCCCAAGACAAAATAATGCTGGAATATTAACCTGGACAATAATATCTCAAATAAGATAAAAGTAAATATGGACTCCAGGAAATTAACTGTATATGCTCTCTTTCATGGGACCTGGCTCGGAGCTCATCTGCCTGGTTGTGTGTTTCCTGGATGGGGCTGGTTGACAGTTGCCTTTTGTATCTCTTGTTCTTTTTCTATGTCTGCTTTGGTCACCTTGAACCCCAGTCGATCTCCGCAGATGGCCACTCACACTGAGCCTGGTTCTGCTGAAGATTTCTTCCTCTTAAAAGGGAGTTTTTTTCTCTCCACTGTCGCTACAAGCATGCTTGGTGTGAGGGATTGCTTTCAAGTCAATGAGTATATATATAAACTGAATTGAAATTTCAGTGCACAACACAACTCCCATCTAAATACATGGTGTGATGGTCTAAATTTTATCTTTTAAATCACTCAGCCACTGTGAACAAAATTCTGAGATAACTAGAGACCTTCCTGTATATCGACAGAAAAAAGAAAAGTTTTAGAAATATTTCCCTGAATCAGTGTAAAACATTGAAGTCTTCAGTAACTTAAAGAACATAAAGAGACTTTCCTTGCTCAGGAACAGATTGTCAGCAGTGCGTTATGAGACCTTTCTCCCCCTTCTCCCCAAAAGCTTTGTTTCATGAGGAGGGTATGGTGTTTGACTTGTCCTTGACCTCTTTGTGAACCTAATGCATTGTGACTATCTCGCCTAGAAGATTAAAATCACCCTGTGAGGACCAAACACAACAGGAACGACAGCACAAAAAAATCAGAGCTTCCTAAATGTAGCTCATCTAAGGCTGTTTGATGGTTTTCATGCATATCTTTATGTTTATGTGCAGTTTTCCATCAAGGCAACTAACTTGTCTCAGACTATAAATGTGTACCTTTTCTCTCTGACAAATTTTAAAAGACATGCATTTGTCTTAAATCTTCAGGGCATAATCGCAGAAACCTCTGTTATCCCACTGCTCATGCAGGGAGTGCTGCACTCGTCTTAATACAGACAGCAGGTGCAGATGGTTACAGACAGGTGCTCTGTAAAACAAAGAGAGAAGAAAAAAGGAAGGATGGAAAAACGAACAAGCACCTGGTCCTTCTGTTGTAGCAGTCTGGGGCTTTGCACAGCGTGATTAGCTTTGTTTCTTCAACGGTGCGCAGCAAGGAACAAGACCTACAACTTCATTAGTGTAGTCGCACGGCTCCATTTCATGGGCTTTTGCTCCTCACTTGACTGCAGTAGGTTAGAGGTGTTGGAGAAAGGTGTAGATGAAAGTGTTCTCCGTTTTGGAGTAAACCAAGAACAAACTATCTGTAATCTGATACATACTTCAGAAAACTTCTAACTGATATTACAATCATGCCTACAGACTTTGAAAGAAAGAGAACTGACCTAGATAAGGGAAAAGCTTATTCCTAAAGAGGATTAACTGGTTCCCTGAGTCTTTTTTACTTTTTGTTGTTGAGATCTAGCAGTGAATTTATTTGGGGCTAACATATGTAGATTTTTTAATGAGCAAAATTGGGGTAAATATTTTAGCAAGTTTGACAAGGTCCAAATTATGATGGCTAGAAGCCTGTGTTAGAGCATCTTCAAAACAGGAGAACTATGTTCTTATTGTCATATATTGTACCTCTCTACCATCAGAGGAGGGTAGAGAACCCTAAAATCTTACTAAAGTAAGAGGAACACTATTTTATGCTTTTACTCAGGTAAAAGTAAAAAGCACCCATCCAAGAGGTCACTCAATTAAGAGCAAAAAAAAATTTGATAAAAAGCCTACTCAAGCACTGAGTAACTCTAGTTCTCTAGCGTTCCGGAGTGTTTTGTGATTGCATGATCCTGACCTGTTCTGCCTCTGGCCCTCTGAGCCTGCTTGTCCCCATTCTGATCTGTTTGCCTGACCTGTCTTCGGACTCCTGCTGGATTTCTGCCTGTCTTTGTACCGAGCATTGAACTATTTCCCTGACACCGTTCTGGAATTCTCTTTGGTCCTATTCTCCAAAATGATCTGAGATGACGTCGCTGTTCTCTGCAGTTCTGTCTTAAATAAATGTTCAGTTAAATCTAACTGTCTCTCTGCCTTGAATACTGGGTCCTTTTGTTCTGAGCTTGACAATTCCAGGCAGAAGTGACCCTTCTCCAAACCAATTTTCTATATAAAATAAAATGTATGAAACCAAGTTACTCCAGAGACAATATTTACCTCTTATTGTATACTAGCTTGACCTCCAAAGGTCATGGTAAGATCAAGTAAGGTTATGTACAACAAAATAACCCTCATTTTCACATAAGTATTGGTTTGGACTTGTGTTTTAGACAAGGTTGTTTGTTATTCACCAAAGTAACTCATAACGGATAAAATAGCCAAAAGTCCTATCCTATCGCCCCAGACACTTAGGAAATTCTGAGTCAGTCCATTACAGCACAGGTAGTATTGTAGATCTTGACTCTTGGGCACTTATGGAGATTTGAAGTGATGCACACAGATGCTCTCACCTCAGCGGGGTTCTGCAGCTGCTCATAGGCTGTGGAGACATGCAGTGACTTAACGGTCTGGGTCAGAACCGCTCACAGCACAGATGAGACAAACCGGACACTGGCTGTCTGGCCTGGATGGAAACTGGGTCCTATCTTGGTTGATTAACAAGGGGAGAATAAAGAACTCCTCGTCGGCTGAAAATAATATTTGGTCCCTTTTTCAAATTTGTCTTTCTGGATTACAACCCTACAATGAATCCAACTTTATGCAGATATTGCTATGCACGTTTGTAATTTTATGTTCGTATTATCCCCACAGACTGCCACATATCATATCACTCATCATAGATTATAAGTAATAATCGTGTTTGTGTTGTCAAAGTTTGTGTGCTCACAATTTGCCTTATTCATGGGCTCACTTCATCTGCCAGCCAACCATTTAATAATTGAAGGAGGTTATCAGGAAAGTGGATCCAAAGGCCCTCAGAAATGTGTCATGCCCCTGAGCAAAGCCTGCAGAAAGGAAAAAAAAAATAAAAAAGAGAAAGAAGAGAAAAAGGGGCTTACTAATTTGATGTGTGCACATCATCTCTCACACACTCAGAAAAAGCTCTGTTGTGTTCCACCTACGTACGAAGCTAAAACACAGAGGTTGATGATGCCACAAATGGCAAGCTTTGACTGGCACAATATCAATACCTCACAACAGCGGGAGACCACGCATGTCAGATACATTTATGATTTCCTCCAAATTCAGCTCTGCTATTTTTCCTCTTCATCAGGATGGGTGTTTTTTTGATGTAACTAGATTTCAGTGTGCAGCTTGGCTGCTGTCCTCTTCTTTACAAAGAATGTGACTGACGCAACATTAATCTCCAAACAAAGAAACTGGCAACAACTACTCTGCACAATTTCAGGGCGATGAGGTGGCAACGTCAGTCCTCATTTCTCACCGCTCCTTCACAAGCTGCTCCACTTTTTCCAAATTCCCATTTAGATCAAACAAAACACTCCAGAAAGAGGAGGCACAACTGTACCATTTAAATGCATGGCACACACTGGAGACCACTTCTTATTTTCTAAAGAGAGAGCCATGCTGAAAAGTTTTGAAGCTGCCATTATAAGGTGTGACCTACATGGGAGGGAGCCAAAGCCCAAACTCCGGCTCCAAGCGATATTCTTGCGTATTGTGCATTCCAAAATGCACATTAAGAGCAAGAGAGCTTCTTCTCTGCAGACATAATTCTCTCCTAGTTGACACACCGCACTTCCTTGGAGCATGGCTTAGAATACATACCGCTTCCTTCAAGGCGAAAGGCATGCAGTATTTACTTTACTGATGTACTGTTTGGTACATTAAAAACATTGTTACCAAAAAACCCAAACCAAGCCAGCGGTTGTACATTAATTTAATCTTTCTGACATTGACATATGAAAAACATTCCTTAGCTGACACTCATGAATTATGGCAGCTGTTTGGGGGAAAACTACTCTAAGGTCTATTTTCAAATAGGTTTCTCCTGGAAAACAACCATCTTGCTATTTGTGTGTTTTGTGAGAAAGTGTTTTGGAAAGGCATCTTTCATGAGCATGGGAAACTTTCAATAAACATACAATACCGACAGGAAGCAAGGAAGGAAGGAAGGAAGAAAGGGAGACTTTAACAAATGATTTTCTAAGCACAACTTATGACAAAACAGAGACGAATACATCTTGTTGCCACAGGATTTCATCATGCATCAAAGAGTAGAAAGGAGTCAGGACATTTGTGATTTTCTTTTTACAGAGAATTACCCCGTACATTAAGGTATATAGGATTTAGTGGGTCATTTACAGACAGTATCCTGTGTGAATATTTGAAAGGGGGATTTACCCTGAGTGGACAAGAGCCTCATTAGGGGCCAAGTTATGCCAAATAAAAGGAGAGCTCCAGAAGGACTACGGCAACACTGAGATGGTAATCAAGTAACCAGTTTTCACATTTAGTACCCAGTGCAATCAATATATATATATATATATATATATATATATATATATATATATATATATATATATATATATATATATATATATATATATATATATATATACATTTATATAAATATCCATTTAATACCCTGTGCAATAACACTGTATAATAATATAATCCTGTTAAATAAGAGACTTCAGCTGTTGTATATATTTATATGTGGTCGCACTGTATATTTTGTATATTCTACCCCCCCACGTACCTTTTTCTTCTTTTGGCACCTTCTTCTTTTTCACTATTGAGCCGATGTAATGAGTAAATTTCTCCACTTTGAGATCAATAAAGGCAATCAATCAATCAAGTACGGTAACACACCTGCTTGTAATGCACCAAAAAACATTATTTTTGATGCTGTTACTCTAATCTTTTAAAGTAAATGGGAAGAAAGGGACCTTTTGCATTGCGCAATGTAAGCCAAAGAAAAAATGTTTGTCTCATTAAAACAGACTAAAGCCTTCAGGGCATAAGCTGTGACGCCATCATTTGGAGGGACCGAAGCCTACATGTTGTTTTTGCAGATCTAAGGAGCACATACAGGTAGTTTGCGTTTTATAATGTTATTTATTCTTAAGGCATTTTCTTTAGCTGGATTTGATTTAGATGCATCAGACGAGGTGGTTTCAGAACAATGACTCAACACATTTCAATTTTTCATTTGAGGTAAAAATGTGATGACCATCTAATTTTCTGTCCAGTAGACCAAGAAGTAGTGCTTCCTGTTGATCTCACATAGGTACCAGCACCTAAACTGCTCCTCCTCAGTTGGGAGTCTTTGCTATTTTACATTGAAAAAAGAAGGTTAAGGTGGTTCAGGCATTGAATTAGAACACCAACCTTTGGAGGTTCTCCAGGTAAACTTGGAGTCTCAACTCTGTTTCAAGCTACATAGGTCTTTATTTGGACTAAAAACAGCTCCTCTCTGAGTGCAGAAGATATCCCTGTCTGCATCTTTGCATATTAACCAGGACTACCTTTAAGTGCCTTTTCTAGTATTGGAAGCCTTTGGATTGCTTAGAATGTAATGCAGTTACATATTGGAATCATATCTTACATAAGGACCCACACATATGTAGGACCTTGATTCATGCCTATAAAATGATGGCCACTGTGAGATTGATAAGGTTTTGATCATATAGGGGCCACACTGGTTGCAAGTTATTATCACAGATGCACAGGAGTTGTTGACAGATATGTTTATTGAGCAAAAAATTATTTAATTATTTAAATACATTTGTTCTTTATATTTTGCACTCAGATAAAGTTAAAGGGTTTTGTATCCGTATGAAGACTAAAGAGAAATCAAATCATGCAGAAAAATAAAATTAAGCCACATTTGTTTAAATTGGATTCCTTCCACCTCAAGCTTTACCTTGTCATCACACCACCAACCTTGAGATTCAACTCTATCTGTTCTTATTGTCAAACAGTAGAAAGATTAAGAAGACGGCGTAGCATGTGCATAGACAGCAGCTGAAAAGAGAACAAGTTGACTGTGTCATGGATGAAGTATGGGGACGATTTATCATTTGGCCATTATGGTTCTCCGTGTTTTTTATACGTTTGTTTAAATCCTTTTTAGAGTCACATTTCACAAGACCTTTAGGGCCAAATTTAAAAGTCATTAACGATAACAGATTTATGGCAGATATCTCAGCTATGGAACCTGGAATGGATGGATGGATGGATGGATGGATGGATGGATGGATGGATGGATGGATGGATGGATGGATGGATGGATGGATGGATGGGTAATATGTGATATCCTTATCTACATAGCACCAAATTGCTGTAAAGATTAGAGACAAACAATCACAACAGCAGTCACAGTACATGATTAAAGCCTGAACAAAAGCTTGAAATGATAAAAAACATACAACACTTCAAAGCAATACAGAAAATATTAGACTAAATACCAACACCTCACATGGTGCCAAAAGCCAAAGAGAACAGATGGGTTTTACCAAGTTATTTAAAAACCAACAGGAAAGATGCCTGTCTGATGGCCAAAGGCAGGCCATTCAACATTTAAGAGCAGCAGCAGAGAAGGCCCAATCCCCTTAAAGTCTCTATTTGGTTTTCAGGATGCTCAGGATTATCCAGTGATTATTGTTCAATATTCTAGGATTTTCTCTCCGCTCCCATAATGTACAGGAACCCTTCAGTTATGCTCTACTTTTTCTGTACACTATGTGCAAAAACAGTCATGTTATGTCCTGCCTACTGATGACATACTTGCCTGAGTCCCACAGTACTCTCAGACGAATTAAAGGAATTATTCATGCTAAAAAAGAAAAACTACAAAAACATCTCTCTTATCTGGAATCACACTGAGCAAACAGATTTGGCTGGATACGGTTTGGATTTCTTCCTCTTCTGCAGTTCAGTGACTTTAAGTTTCCACCCATCTGTGGGAGATGGTTGGAAAAAATGTAGTCTGCAACTCTGTCATCAAAACTATGATCTAACAGTGAAATGGTTCATCTGAAGTTGTTTTATGTAAAGCTTCAAGACAGCTTATAAGCATCTGATGCTCTCATTTGATTAGCCTTTCCTTCTTTATTTTTCTTCTTTTCTTTTTTGAAATGTCACATTCATCTCCTGTCATTTTGTTCCCATGTGCTGAAAAACAAGTGTGTGGCCATGCGTGGGACAGCCTCATCCCTCCTATCCCCTCTGACCTGTAGTTGCCACTCAGGCTGACAGTGTCAGAAAGGCCCTTGTTTTGTTTCTAAAACTCCCCCTGAGCTGAAGGTCAAGGTTCAGTTTGCAGCGGGTGGGAGCCATTCCTCCATCCCATGTGGAGGCAAATTAGCTGGCTTTTACTACTCAGACAAGCATTTCCTCCTACACACCCACACCATTTGTTTATCAGGTATTGTAGTCAATAAGAGCTACATTATGCATAAGGCTACACAATGCTTAATTACACTTGCATGATTTGCATTCCTCATTTAAATTGGGTTGTCTGATATGTGGACAATTCCTGGGAGAAAACATGTAATTACTGCACTAGTTCCATTTGGAATGGAAGCCTCTTCTTGCTTGTATAACTAATGATTGGATTTAATGTCAAACATATTTCCTGTCATTCGTTTACAAATCTTCCTGTAGTGCAGACTTCACCGGTTTCTTTTTCTTCCTCTTAGTGTGATGAAAGCATAAAGTCTGGATCATCAATTTCATATCCCACTTACTTTTCTGCTGCATTATAGATCCTGAGAAATTGACTACTTTTCTGGAAACCACTTGATGATTAAGCTTTTGAAAATAATGATTTAAACCTGAAAGTGAGAGGCAAGTCTTGAAGCCCTTTATTTCCCCCCTTTAAATCCTAACTTTTTGATTTAGAAGCACAAGGAATAATATATACCTTTGGGAAAAGGAAGGAAGGAAGGAAGGAAGGAAGGAAGGAAGGAAGGAAGGAAGGAAGGAAGGAAGGAAGGAAGGAAGGAAGGAAGGAAGGAAGGAAGGAAGGAAGGCCTGTTAGCGCAGTATTAATTTAGTGTTAAATTACATAATTTGCCAAGTCAGGTGTGGGGAAGCTCTATTTGTTTATTTGTTTTGAACCACCGTAAACAAGCCACAGCCTGAGTAATCACGCCTCTTACAGCTAATCCTCCAAACAACTTTCAGCTTTAAATCAGCTTTTCAGGAAAGTTGGAATTCCACGCTTGTTACTGTGTGGAATAAATGCTGATCCGTGCTCTGCCTCAGGAGCCTTTGGCAGAAACCACAAAAATTCCTTTCAAATAGACTGAAACATAAGCATACACAGTGTGCAAGCTCAGGTAAATGTATAAAAGAGCCCCCTTCACTTCTTGCACACATCAGCTTTTCAACGTTAAGAAGTGGCAGATGCTTCCATATCTCTGGTGCAGAACAGGATGCCTTTTTTTGTCCTAGTTTTAAAAAAAATATCAAATAAAGAAAATAATACTGAAAACAACAGAAAAAATACACAGAGCAGCCTGGAGGACTAAAATAAACAGTGGGTTGATGCTGCTCTCTACTGGCATGACTGCTGCACCAACAGTGATGATGCAAAGTAGATTTTCCCTAAATTATTGAAAACTTTGTAAGAGTTCAGATTCCAATCAAAAAACCAAGGGGCATATGCAAAAATATCTTCTTCATCTGGAAGTAAAATCCTGTTTTATCTTTTGCACCTTATAATAGTAATTCTATAATATATATTTAAGTTTATGGATTTCTTTTCACTAATAGCTATTTTATCTCTCCGTCTCTGACAGAAAATGCACCATAGAAATCGGACAGTATATGAATACATAAACTTTATAGAAGGAGGTAGGCTTTCTGATTATTAGAACACACAGATCCTTCTAGGCTGTTAAAGTGGGTATGCCATTAAACATACAGTAATAAGTAACAGCAAATCAATAATTCATTAATTATAATTATTAATGATTAAATAAGTAAATAATGTAATGTAAATAATGCAATGTGCATGTAAATAATAATTTACAAATAAATACATTATCAATCATTATCAACAGCAGATAATTAAACATACAGTGACGATTAATTTTTGTGTTATAATCACAATGCATATTCAAAAGTATATATATTTTTGTGACATTGGAGATGTAGATACATTTCGCTAATTCTTTAGAAAACAAATTTTAATGGTTGGAGAGATTCTGATGATATTTTTTAAAGTCCGACTACTGATTCTCATTTACATTACCGTTCTAACACATGTATCTCTTGTCCTGAGCATTTCATCTAAGCTCTTGCTGTATGTTAGGGTTATTCTTTCTGCTGGTAGCTAAACCCAAAGCAAATTAAGTGGATCTCTGCAGCTCCACCTCTTTTTTCCCAGCCGGTATGGTTTAGTAGAACGAACAGGTAGAATCCAGGGCACTCTCCTTCATTTTCAGATGGTGGATTTAACAGTGCTCGGACTCTCTGCTCAAAGTTTGTGATACCTTAGACCTTTTAAATCTGAAATGTATGCCGGTTTTCTTGATGTCCTTGTTTCTGTTTTTTTTATTTTTTTTATGTTTTTAATAAGCATCTGAATGCCTTGGAAAAACAGATGTATTTATATTTACATGATTGCTGAATTCTGCTATTGGTTGCTCTGGATTTTATTGCACATAACAACCCTGTGTCCTTGTCCTTCAAAGTTAAGCTATGTTTGGGTTCCAGTGTCATACAGTGTAAAACCTCTTGCTAATTACTTCAAAAAAAAAGCTTAGCTTTTAGATCCACGTTCTTCTAAAAGTCAAAGGAAACCAACCCCTGAGAAGCTGAGTTTGATAAACACATTATATTCTCATAGAACAAGTTAAAGTTTAGGGTTTCAATATTTAACAAATTTAATATTTAAAAAAAGGCAACAAATATATAGTAAAAACCTGTATGCAGTTTATAATCTGCTAAATACGAAACATCCATGTCCCTCATCTATCTGCAACTATTTCCTGCATTCATCAGAAACATGTAAATCTCTCTTCCTTGCTTATACTGATATCCCAATGTACTTAAAAACATTCTGATCATTAATTTTAAGCCAAATAAGATAGGAACTGTTATTCTATTTACTAAACCTCTGGAAATACCATGAGCCCTATTAGATGACAGCACTTTAGCTTGGAAAGAAACAATTTCAGCTTTTCAGTCTGAGTCTGAATGTTCATTTTTATGCTGCTAATGCTCCCTCTTTAAACTGTGAGCAGGCTAATCATCTCTTGACATCTCCCTCTCCTGCAACTGCGCTTACCGTGACATTTTATTCCTTTAGCTTGTAATTGATTTCTCCTTCAGTTCATTAAAATTGCCTGCAGAGCACCTGCAGCACAAAGCTAGTTAGCAGCAACCCAGCAGGGGTTTAATCCCTTAAAAAGAGGTGAATTAATGAGTGTTCAAGTAATGCATTGATTAAAGAATCAGGACTCTTGTTTCTTTTCATGAATAGTATAATATTTAACAACACTGAGGACACAGAAGAGCTTGTTTTTCAATATTTTTCATCAATAGATATCTCAATGCAATATCCTTCAGCTTGTGAATAAGAAACCTTAATCTGGGGGGTTATTAAAGGAAGTTATCCCAAGGTGGCCGCTGTCCATCATCTTCTGTTTTATATTGATAAAGCTTATTGCAGATTTTATAAGAAGTCTAGGCCATGTTTGATAGTAGCAGATGATTTCTAGGCAGCTTTGCATTTAGATGCATAAGATGACTTCAGACAAGTGGTAAAAATGTGAGAATAAAGAACCCAGCCATGCCCACTGTGTCCAGACTTTTATCATGAGGAGATTTAGACTGCAGTTTTGTTTTTTGTTTTTTGCAACTTGCAGCAAAAACGATAGAACTAAGGAGTCTGAAAGTTCAAAAATGTTTGTTTCAGAATAAACTGAAGAAATCTGAAGGAATACTATTTAATCTTTATTGAATAAGCAAATAAAAACAAAGTAATTTACTGTTGTTGATGAATGCTGACTTGAAGAGATCACCTCTCATGATTTTTTTTTTTTTTTTGGAGGGGGGTCAATTTTTCCTTTTAAAACAACTGATAAAAATCGATTTGAAAAAATGATTTGATGCATTTCTGCTTAAATACACATACAAATATTGCATAGGGCATAGATAGAACCCTGTAGAACTTAGGAACATGCCGAGAAAGTGAAGCACAAAGTTTCTACCTCAGCTTTTTTCCTGTTTTGTCTTGAAGCAGTGCTGTAAAAAGATTTCTAAACATTTCCCATTTCACGATTACATATCATTAAAAAAGAAAACTTTGCTTATTGTTAAGCAGTCATTTGTTTCATTGTCACCTTTGGATGAATCCTCCATGGCTGCCATCTTGGACTGCTATAAAGAGTTAGATATTGAAAAATATTGCTATGTCTTAGTGGTGCACTTATTTAGATGCCCTTTTTTCTAAATTCTGTATAGCTGTATATAGAAGTCTAAATATCTAAAGCAGGATGCGGATAGCTTTAATTTTTGACGCTGCTGCTGGTTTGTTTGGAAATGGAAATATTAGCTGTGATTCTTCTATTGTTCTGTGACTGTCCTGTCAGAGTTAATGTATCATCTATTCTACAATACAGCTATCTTAGTAACTGAAGTTAATAGACCTGCAGTTGACCTGGGATGCATGTAAACATGGCCCTGAAACCCTTACAATGGTTGCTTTTTTCTCTTTATCCATTAAATGTATGCGAATGGGATTTCTTACTGAATGTAAAAAAAAAAAAAAAAAAAAAATATATATATATATATATATATATATATATATATATATATATATATATATATATATATATATATATATATATATATATATATATATATATATATATATATATATATATATATATATATATATATATATATATATATATATTTGTGATTCAGAATGAGGAAACTCCAAAGATCTGCAGGCCAGATTCTAAGGAGAAAGATGACAAACCTCGAAAGAAGTAATCCAAAGAGACACTGTTAGGGACTGAGGGGCATGAAAACATAAGATTCTATTCTTATGCATCATAGTGCTGCATCTGAAAGCTGACAGATGAGGACCATTTCCAAATCTTGTTTTCCTCTACAGCTTCATCGGATTTAAGTGTTAGAACCTTAAAAAAGCAATACTATTCTTTTACTTCCTACAGTAGACACATTTCCTCCATCTTTATGTTTGATTCTTTACACTGATTCATTCTATCTAAGTGACCATTTAAGTTTTGACTGCTGATAAATTCGAATGCTGAGAAATGTAAAGAAATATACTGGTACTTGGTGTAACTGTGATTGCTGCCTGTAAAGGCAAGATTCATAACCTTTATTGCTTATGGGACATTTATTCATACATCTCAAGAGGGGGTGATGTAATGCCTAAACCTAAGGACAATTTAGAGTCAAGCTGGTGCTCCTTGAAAAAACCCACACATGCAGAGAGAGACCATCGAGAAAGACCCTCGATTGGAAAGTTAAACCCAGGACCTTCTAGCTGCAAGGCAACAGTGATACAAACTGTTCCAACCTGCAGCCTTATGGGAAATAGGAGTAATGATATAAATATACTTTAACAAACCCTGGTACAGTAAGATCAGAAAAGATGTGAAAAGCACTAAAATGTCCTCCTCTTCCTCACAATGGTTCAAGTCATTTCAAGGCAGGAAGATGACAAATTCAAAAGACTGGTTTGATTTAAATATCCTTAATCAACAACAACCAAAAAAAGGATTTTGCAGAAATCCTTCTATATAGAAAGAAATAGTAAAAAATCCTCCCGACAAAAACTGGGAATATTAAACAAGATGTTTACTTGCCTAAGGGAAATTACTAATTAACAACCAAATGTTTACTTCATGCTTTCTTGCTTCTTCGGTTTTCCTACTAAAAAAATATATTTTTCTTATGTAATGAATAAATGTTTTAACTTTAATTTCTTTTGAAAATGAGGCTCATAATGGGAACAGCAGCTTTGATTGGATCAGAGTACAAATCACTTCAAGTGAAATCCAATATTTCCCACATTTATTAACATTAATCCAGAATTAAAAGCATCTTTTGTGAACTCATTTGTGCAAACATGAAAACCCTCCAGGCTCTCACTCCTCTGTATAAGAATAAAAGAGAAATAAATAGTCGCTTTTTCAATAAACTTCTAGCACTTGTGTAAAAACAAGCCAACAGAGTTGTTTTTGTCTTTTAGAAAGATTAAAATGCCACCATCACACACACACACACAAAGACACACAGAATATAACATCCCTAGAAGGTAGATCTCCAGAATCCATCTGTAAACATGAGTAGAAGTGTTTCATCTCTGCTGCCGCCCCCATCAGCATCAGCGGCTTAGTTTCAGAGCGGTGGGATGAACGTCGCAGATGTCAAACCACTGCTGATCCACCTCCTTGTGTGGCATCAAGCCGTTCCGTGGCAGAAAAGGCCGTCGCCAGCGATCGCGACTGCCCACCACTCGCCAGAAGCGCGTGCCCTTGAGTAGAAAGAGGGCATTGTGGGAGTAGGAGAAGTAGGCAGCATCGATGCTGCCATCTGGATGGTCCCTGCTCTCCACTGGAGGGAAAACATCTCGGATGTGTTTGGGGAAGCCTCTTGCCAGGCTGTTTGTTTCCACGCTGAATGCATAGACCTGTTCAAACGGAGAGTTAATGAATCTTTTAAACCGAGATCTAACTAATTAAGAGTCGCAGAGTAAATGTAAGACTGTCAGCATAGATATATTCTCACAGAACACTGAGCTCTTCACAAGATGTAATTTACTGTGTAACTGGTTTTGCTTTTTTAAAGCTTTAAGAGATTAGATCATGGGAAGTTATAATTGTGTTTCCTTCCCTTACTTTGACATTTGCAGCGTAAGTTATGTTGATTAAATTTGGTTAAGAAAATGTTGATTTAAAGGTCCCGTATTATGCAAAATTCACATTATAAACATTTTATAACATTCATATGTGCCCTGAAGCCTGTGTATTAGCTTCACAAATGAAAACAATGATTTCACCTCTATCATCTCTTTTCGCCTCCTCTTAGCTGTGTGCGCAAAATACTCTGTTTGAAAAAGAATTCCCCTGATGATGTCAGAAGGGGAAATAATCAGTCCAGAGGGGTCCATAGCAGCCCGTTGATCACGCTCCAGCCTTCTTTTAATATATTATTCCACACTCGTAGGCTATCTTTACAAACTCCGATTGGTTGTCATGGTTGCGGGTTGTCGAGGTACAGCCTTTGGGAGGATGGGGCGTGTAAAGCTGACCCAGCTCACCCAGAGGAGGAATGAATAAGGAGATTTTTGGTAAAGGCCATCTGCCAATCTGAGAGGAAGTTTCCGGCACTTATTGCAAAAATATGATCTGAGGGGCTCTTTGTTCATATTTTTTATTTAGAATAATGTGGGATCTTTAAAAACAAGATGGATAAGCTATATTAGGTCATGGCAAAATAAGCTGTCTGTTTTCACAGAGCTATATCCTGAAAACTTAGTGGAAAGAATAACAAGCAACAACAGGGATGTCTACAGCCTTGACTTCAAGAGTTTGAATGAAACTGTCCCATTCTTTGTGTTGATTCCTTCCTGAACCAAGACACAGCCTGAAATCTCACAGACTGATCCTCAATGGTCCAAGGTCAAAAGGTAACATGGAGAGGCAGCGTTGTGCACTTCAATTAATTCATGTTATTTTATATTAAATTAAATATCATTCAGTTTTTCACATTTCTCCTGTATACACACCATTAAGCTAGAATCAGAGAAATAGATATGCAGAGAGCTTGCTCTTAGTTGCCTGTTGTTGTGGGTTGAATGGAGAAGCAATTCCTTCTTAATTTGAGATTGTCATCCCTTTTCAGCAAGTCGGATATTAAGCAGTGTCTGCCCTGTGCAGTCCGGCTTTGGCTAAGGGACGAGGAGACCTCATCTTTTGCCTGCAAATATAGAGGATGATCCCTGGCGGTCCTAGGTTGTCCTGGGATTTCTCTCCCTCAGGAATTTCCTAAAAAGGACATTAGCTACAGTCTGAAATACTGGGCTTTATCTGTGTTCATATTTCATTTTATGTTCATATTAGTCTTATGGCTCTAAGGCACAACAGCAGAAAACACAAGCAGCTTGAGATTTAGTAGGAACTTTCCAATTCTCCATGATTTTGGAGGTGATGCCATTTACTGGTTTCCTTCAATTGTGGGTTGCTTTTTTATGAAAAGTCAGTGCAGCTTAAACGTTTTAAAGGCACAGCTATACTGACAGGCCTTTTCTGAATTCATTCTGCAATAGAACTTGGTTCCTGCTCATAACTAATGACATTGACTCTTCCCGATGGGCCACTTAACTTGTCCTACCTGAAGCCCATAATGAAACAATGGGTTAGTTTGAGAGAAAGGATAAGAGCTGATGTGTTGATGCAGCTAATGAAACGTGGGCTTCCTTAACAGAGCTACTGCCAGACCTCAGTTTTTGCATGTTCCTTGATTTTAAAATACTGACTTTAGTTTGAAGTCCAACTTTCTATGCCTGCCTTTCTTTACTTTAATGTTTTTTTTTTTTGTTGTTTTTTTTTGCAACATGCATTTTTATTCAGACCTACACAGAAAGAATCTAAGTATTTATTACTTACTTGAGTTCTTCTGAAGAAGTAGATGCGAGAGTCTCTCCTGTCATAAAAGGCTGTGTCAATGGGACTGGGAATTCCTGGGAATCCCTCAGAGATTAACCTCGGATACTGGTGACCCTCAGGGTCCTGTCTAAATACCCGGTCGTTCTCATCATCATATCTCCAAAACTGAAAACCTTAAAAAAAGAAAAAAAACTGTTCAGAAATGTTACCTTTAAGGAAACAGTTGAAAAGAAAAATATATCACTACCTTTGAAGAAATAAACAGAATCTCTTGTTCTGGACCACACGTGGACATATGCATCTACTCCATCACTAGGAATCCCATGCCAGCCAGTCTGCATTGGGACTGGGTCCCCGTAACGTGTTCTGTTGTTTCTGTTCTCATACAGCCAGTACCAGCCATCTCTCATGAAGTATGTGTTGAAGCAGATAATTACTGCTCCGTTAGGCCTCTTGTCTTTTCTGATCCAGTCAAAGACAGTGCTGAACCGACCTTTACAGCCACCTGGGGTCAACAATGAGGAGAAATAAGAAGGAATTATTTCTCATAGTTTCATTTCTTTCTCAAGCTGAATATCTTGGGATAGTGAGAGTGAATCGAATAGTGCACCATATAGATGCTGAATAGCTTTCCTGTCCATCCAGTCCATCTCAAAGCTGGACTCATGAGGCAGATAACTGGGCTGCATTATGGATCCAGGCCTGTAAATATGGGGAAGCCCCAAAACATGACCAATTTCATGAACCGCTACCTAAAAAAACAACATATTAACGGTAAATCAACTTCTCATAAAGAATTTCCTATGATTTATTATATGGAGCATAGTTTCTTACTTTAAGGAGGCTGATCCCAGAGTGAGAACTGGGACCAGTGAAATGTTCATCATCATCGAAATGGATATCTCCTAGGAACCAGGCATGGGCAAACTCCTGACCAGTGCCATCAAACCTTTGATTGCATCCCAAATGTCTTCCTGCATGAATGAAAAAGATGAGAAATGAGAAAATAAATAATAATAATAAAAGAATAATTAAATATTTTAGAGCAATGCAGAACTTTGAATGCATAAAAAGATTTAAGTTATACATATTTCTAGGAGTAAACTGGGATCAAAAATATGTTTAATTTGAATAATGAGATATTTCTCTGAATTAAGATTTCTCTGTTTATGCAACATTCTCGACTAGAAAAAAAAGAAAATGCCTTGTTAGGTGGAATGCTTACTCCTACTTGTCTGAAACAAGATTTAATTTCTCAATTTCCACTAAACATGCACATTGTAATATCATATTGTTCTACAGATTTTCAGTATAATCCCAGGGCATTATATGTTGCCCTGCAGAAGTATTCCTGCCCTTAATCTTTTGATATTTTGCTCTGTGATTTCAGATGGCCTTCTCCTGCGTAGCTTGCTGGCAAACTATGCACATGCTGTTCTTTTACCTGTTTCATAAAGGCCATTTTTAGACCACCATTTGTGATCCACAAAATAAATAGATAACAAAATGTTAGTTAACCGCCTGAATATTACAGAGACACTACTAAAACCAAGTTAATATTATTGCAGAGTTGGTTTATGGCATACTGACTAATGCTCACCTGTGCCAAAGCCCAGCTTTATATCAACTTCCTCCAATGGGGACCAAGTGTCTTCAACAAATTCCAGTGGAGACACTTCACTCCACATTCTGAAGGCCAGCCTGAGGATGTACCTCTGCTCCTCGATGGTCAGCTGGCTGCTGTAGCCTTCTCCAATTAACCGCCACCTCAGAACATCCTTAGAAAACGCCATGTACCCAGCTGCCGTCACATCCCTTTTTTGTCTTCTTTTTGACATAAGAAATGCAAGTTGGCGCTTTTTGTCCTTCATTTGTTGGCTTTGGTTTAAGTTCCAAGTGCTGTTTCCAGTTGGACCATTCCCACTGTTATTAATGTGTGTATCATTTAAAGTAGTCAGCAGGAGGCTCTCAGTATCATTAAACTGTAATATGTCATCTTCAGTGGAGTTTGAGGAGCTGCTGATGCTGCTGCTGTCAGTGCTGTTACTTTCAGTCTCATTAAAACTTTCATTGATTTCTAATTCTAAGTCCTCAATGCTCTCAGGTGCATCATTGGGGTTTAGGTCCATCTCCTTATCAGGGACCCCACACCTTGGTTTGTTCATTGCGTCCTTGGTAGCATCATCAAACACTCCTGTAACAGGAAGCCCAGATATCATCTGAAACTCTTTTAGTGCTGAAATGAACACTTGATTCTCAGTTCCGCTTTTATGCACTTCTCCATGACTGGTTTTAGGCCCGTCCCGTGAATGAAGCACAGAGGCTCCCTCAAGGATTGTGGCTTGAAGGTCGTCCAAGAAATCCTCTTGGATAGACTCATGCACCTGGATCTCCTCCTGGTGAGCTGGTTGTATAAATCCATATCTAGAGAGAAATAACTAAAAGGATAGCCACAAGGAAATAATGGCATAAATACCATGAGGGGGATTAGGATTCTCCAACAGAAAATAATTAGTTTTAAAAATAGATTTTCTAAAATTATTCATAATCTTTCATGTAGACATAATGGTGCATATCTCCAGCAGTCATGGGGAGAGATGTCTGAACAGGACGCCTTTCCAAAAGGGTAACATATGAGCACAAAGGAAAATCAATCATGAATGCATTTTTTGTCTCCCATAAGTTTAATAAAAAATTACCTGTGAAACATTATGTTTCACTGCCCGAAATTCACACATCATATTAACAATTTCTAACAGCAACCAATACTATAACATGCTAAATGTTATTGGCATCACATAGTGACCTAGTTGATCAGTTATGAGAAGACATCTATGAACAAAAAGGGATGCGCTAATGTCACTCTGAGCTACGGAGCATATTGCTGGAAAAAAAAGAAATCCAAAGTTTCCAAAGATTAACTCTTCATAAAAAGAAAATACGTTTTTATCAATGAATCATCCAGCCCTAATTAAAAGATGTCTGACGTGGAACTAAAAATTAATTAAATCCTTATTTATTTACACTTTATATACAGTAGCCATGTTGTAAAACAGATCTGGGGCTTTCTAGTTTTTCTGTCCGGATTCTGACCTTTGAAGATATATTTTGCTATTTTTCCAAATGGAAATTGAAAGTTCGGTTCCAGGTACAAAGAAATGCACCAGTCAACATGCTCAGCTTTAACTAATTAACTAACATTAGCGTACCAGCAAATGTTGAATTAAATCCAGAAAGATTTAGGAGTTTATTTCATTTTTTACATTGCATCAAACTTTTTTTTCTTTTGCATGTTGCAACATATTTCCCCCTCAAACATTTGTTCATATTACATATGAATATAATACATATATTTTCTTTGCTGCTAGACCAACATTTTCCTTTTACAACTTTCACAGAATTTACTAAATATAATTTTTTCTACTTAAATTGGCAGTAAAACCTGGAAATTAAAAGGGGGGAAAAGGTACCTCTGCTTCATATTCGTCTTTTATGACAGGAGCCTGGTGAGATGTAGGAATCTGCACATCAGAATGATCCCGGTTATGGAAAAGCTTCTCAGCACGGATTGAGTTTGTCAGAAAAACTAAAAATATCAGCTGGATTACGGTCAGCATCGTGTTGTTGGTTACCTCGGTGAGCTGTGCAGAGAAACTGAGTATTTCAAAGACAGAGAAGCATTGCTTTATAAGAAAATCCTGAGTTTCTCCACACCCACTTTCATCAGAGGTGTGTGAATAGTAAACTTTACCTAAGATAACACAGCTAATAAATTTGATTGTTGTCCATGGATGTTATTCATGCTCCAATTGTTAAGATAAACAGTCACTAACATGTGGTCTAGGGGAAAACGTCGCCTACATGTGAGCAATAAAGGAAGTAAAAAACCTTTGCAGTCACCTGTTTTTAAACAGAAACAGCGCACCTTAGGATCTTTAATCACACAGACCGAGCTTTATTGTCAAAAATGATTTTCTACTCCCTGAAAGGTTTGACATTAAATACAGTTCCTTGAGCTTAATCACATAGATCTTGGTCTGTTTGGACTTGGGATTCGTGACATGAGCAGCAAAATATTCCATATAACACACATATTGCAGAATCAAAGAGATTAGGAAGATTTAAATCTCGATGCGTTGTTGATGTCACTGTAGAACCCCGGCTATGGCTGCTGCCAAATGCTCGGCCGTCGGCTTCTCAGCTGTGCAGCTCACACACAGACCCTCTGCTGACAGAGCATCTCGTGTTGTCGGCCCGATGGCTGCGAACTGAACACAAAGTAACAGAGTCAGTCTCAAATAATACATTTATAATCCATGTTGGTCTAAAAAAATTAAGCGTATTAATCGTGATTGATCAATTACTGAAATAATCGTCAACTAATTTAGTAATCAATTAATCGTTAACTGGAGTATAAGACTGTAATATATCCCTTTGGCTTACCCACTTAGAGCAGGAATTATATAAAAATTGTAAAACAGTATAAAAACATTTTGCATTTAAGACCAAAAATACATTTTTATCTGTCATTATGCTCTATCCAGAACTCCTAAAGCTGAAACCTTTTAACCTGAAATTAAATGGGGGGAAAAAGGTACCTCTGCTTCATTTTAAACCTTTTATCGGTTCCTTAAAGATTTTTTACAAAATCTTTAAGGAACCTTTGGCTATCCAAACCTAGAATAGGTTAATTATTATTAACCTATTAATCGAAAAAAATAATCAACGTTAATCGGTTTGCAAAATAATCATTAGTTGCAGCCCTAAACCCATGTATTATTCAATGGGTCTCAGATTGAGCTAAGTTTGAGTTTAGATTGAGAAAGAACTCATGCATTAAATATTCAAAAGAAAAAAAATTTATTCATGGATGGTAGCAAACAGAGCTGTGGTTTAAAGCTAAAAAGGAGCGGCTCCAGAAAAGAAAGATCTGTGCAAAAACTTCAGCTTCCTGAACACAGCATCTGAGGAAGGTTTACTGGTTGCCACCTCAGCGGTGCTATTGATGAAACAATTAAAACAGCGGGAAAATCTTAATTTATGAGACAAGGAAGAAAATGTAGCACAAGAAGATGAAAAATATTTAAGTTTTACAAAAAAAAAAAAAAAAAAAAAAAAAAAAATGAAAATTTTGCTTTACATCTAGAGAAGAAAAGATTTGTTTTTAAGTAAATGATTTGATACTCTATGGAGAGCTTCTGAGAATGAATGCTGGGAATAAAAAAAAAGACAATATTTCTTTCAGAGCAAAAAAAAAACTATACTTTTAAGGTTTTAAAATTCAAGAAAAACTATACTTGTTCACATTAGAATTAGTTTTATTGTCACTGTACAAAGCCATATAGTGAATTTGAAAACAAATGTCATTGTTTGGCTACCAGGTACAGTGAGTTTTGTATGTAGGTTAGGTAATAAATAGTGTGGATGATTATAAATATAATAGAGCTAATAAAAAAAGTGATTTTACTGAAGTAAGTAATATGGAGTTGGGATCTGACAATAAAACAGCTAATAACAAAGACAAGTGTAGAAGCAGCATGGATTAAGATGTAGAGGTGGAAATGAACAATCTGGCATTTCACTGTACATACTGTAATATTGCACCATTTTATTGCACTTGTCAACCAGTAAACAAAAACTTCAGTGGAGTTACATTACATTCAGGCAGAGTCTGTTAGATCATCAGATCAATTCTAAACCACTCTGATGCCTTGTATTCTACTAAATTAAAGGGATAAAGGAGGATGTTCTAATTCCGGGTGGATCATCACAATAAGTAGTTCTCTTAATTGTCAATCATTCTGGTGATATGTTTGCGTAAAGGCCGTCCTACGTGCTCGTCCCCATTTTGACTTACCGTTGGTGAGTCTGACATAGTGGAAAAATAACAAATCTTCTTTTGGAAAGTAAGATTGTATGAGCGATGGAAAGAGCAACTTTAAAATAGAGCGTGCATGAGGAGAAACTGGCTTGTGTATGCCATCGCACTCGTTTAATGGGCGTCCCCTTTTAGTGGTGGGTATAGGGTTCTGCATGTGCATTTTTTTTTAAGTGGAAAGGGCGGGCCTTTTCAAAAATTTGCAATAATCCTCTATTACAGCTTTAAATAGAATTGAATACAAAACATTTTAGATTCTAATTAGGACAAAACATTTACTTCCCAGTCCTGCACTACTTTGTGTTGCTTTATCATCATATTATATCATATTACATAAAAAAAATACATTGTGGCTGTAATGTGTCAGCATGTAAAAGGATTTTATAGGTTTGAATTAGTGTTGCACCGATACCGATACCAGTATCGGACGGGGCCCCGATACTGCCCAAAAATGGTGGTATCGGTATCGGCAAGTACCAACAAATAGGGCACCGATACCATTTTGAAATTCCAAAGTTTATTCAACTATTGTCACCCATTCCTGGTAGGCAATAAAAAGTTCTACTGGATTCACTTTGTATTAGATTTTTTCCTGCTTCACAAAGGTAGGCAGCAGCTTGACAAAGCCATGATGGCAATTATTTTACATTATTATGGTATCGGTATCGGCCGATACTGCACAGCCAGGTATCGGGTATCGGTATCGGTGCCAAAAAATGGCATCGGCGCAACACTAGTTTGAATAGCTTTAAAAAAAAAAGAAAGAATGAAAAATATAAGAATGGGGATAACGTTTGCTGGTGTGGCCCTCTTTACAAAGAGAGAGAAAAAAAGCAAAAACTAAATTGTTTTTTGAGCAGCGAGGAAATAATACCTTTATTTTAGAGAGCTGTTCACCAGACAGCCTCCGAACTGCTTCTAGACAAAACTTTACCCCAGATGGACTGAAGAAAGCTATGCTGGCAGGAGGCCCCTGTTAGCAGACAAATACATTATTATTATTATATATAAAACCATGGTTACAACTTAAAAATAGACCAGTTTGGGCTTTACCTGCTCTGTGAAGTAGATTCTCAGATTCTTCTCAAGATCTGGATGTTCAGCTGTTTGATAGACAGTCAGCGTCTCTAAGGGAATTCCTGGAAACAAAGAAATAAATCCCCACAGTGACAAAGGTAGTGCAGTTATTATCTCATTAATTAGCCCAACCCCAGCGGGTATTTTATGGATTTGAGTTTTAATCATTAGTAACAATAAAAGAAGATGATTACCGTTTTCCCTTAAAGCCGTGGGCAACACTTCTCTTTTAATTGAGCCACAGGGGAAAAAAAGTGGTTGGATACTAGTGTCCTCTCCTACAGAAAGATGAATCACATCAAGATACTTATTAGAAGAGGACAAAATTTCTATTAAGAGTAAGAGAAACAGCGTAGATCCATCATACGTTCAATGATGAGACGTGATAAGACGTCGGCTGTCCCTGTGTCCTCCCCCAGGGGCTCCAGACCCAGACTCTGAACTGCACAGAGAAATGCAGAAAAAGATTATCACACTACCTTTCATTAAAAAAAGATTTTAAATTGAATTAAATTTAAATTAGCACTAAGGAGAAAATAATAAATTGAGAAACTGTCTGCTTACTTTTAACCTGATTTTAAAGGTATAGAGGACGATCTTTTATTTTCGGGTGGATCATCTAAATAATTGGTCCTCCTAACTGTCAATCATTCTGGTGATATGTTTACATAAGGCTATCCTATATGCATGTCCCTTTAGCTATTGTTTCTGCGCATGCGCACTTTCAGGCGTATAATCTGTGGTGAGCTACGGATTCAGACAGTCATTGAAGCTCACCTTTCTCACAGCGGTTCTTTGAAAATGGCCGAGGCTCGAAAGAGAAAAAGTGTTAACGGAGTGTATGACAACAAAAGAAAGGCCTCAGAAGTGGCAGATATATCCCAGAATGCTTTGCCCAGAGAGCCCTCTTCGCAAAGCATTATGGGATTTTCTGTCTGGCCCGCTGTCACCATAGGCCGTTGCTGCCTGACAGCGGCAACTAACAACAAAGATGGAGCAGGCACCGCGCAGCGGAGGAGGAGTTACGTGACCAACGGAGCAAAAAGCAGTGATCATCTGTCCAAACACTAAGTTAACTGAGTTCGCTATGAAATCCACTATATAGTCCTCACGCTATATAGTGATTGAGGGATTTAGGGGTTAGAGTGGACGTATGAGTTATGAGAACAGCAACTTTTAAACATAGCGTGCACTAGGATTAATGGGCTTGTGCATGCTCTCGCACGCTCATTTTTTATTTATTTTTTTTAATGGAGAGAAGAATCTTAAAAAATTTGAGAAAATCCTCCACGACACCTTTAACAACTGATCTATACAGTTGTAAATGGTAATCGGCTCTTTCAGAGGTAGATAATAAGGAAAAAAAAGCACAGTATAAAAAGAGTGACAGTTACTCTAATACTACTGAGAAATTCAGAGAAGAAATTAAAAGGAAATTTAAACCTGTTCACCGAAACCAACAGCATTTGCTCAGTAACTAAAATTATTTACAGCTGTTGTTTTTTTTTTTTGCAGACCTAAATACAGATTTTTGTTATACTGACAGAAAAAACAGTCATTCGTTTTTCTAGGATAAAATGGAGAAAATGCTTCCTATATTTTACAAGCAAAATCTTTTTCAAAATCTAGAACCGATGAAGAGCTTGTGAAAGAAAGATTAAGAAAACAGAAAATCAAACAAAGACCTGAGACAAATATTCCTCCAGTAAATCATCTACTCTATATTAAGTTTTTATTTAATAACCTTCGAAGGGAAATGATAATAGAGCGATAACATTGTTTGACTGTCAGCCACAGACTGTTCTGTTTGTTTTGTTTTTTTAAGTTCTTATACCAGCTTTTAACACTTTCTATGTTTGAGACAATCTGCTTCAAACTAAAATAATAAAGATGCAACAAAACAGATTTTATTTTGTTCTTTTTAAATATAAAATTTGAATAAATTTACAAGGCTTGTTGAAAAATAAATACGACAAAAAAGATTTGAACATTCTTAGATTCTGGTAAAAAAAAGAAAAAAGGAAAGGGGTATTTTATAGGCATAGAATTCTAAAAAAAAAAAAACTAAAACAGTCTTGTTAAGAAAATTATAAAGAAATATTAAATAAATGGAGAGTTTATTCATAATTTAAGAGAACATCTTTGAAAGATATTTTCCCAATAAAACAAAAACATTAAATGAATTTTTGGAGTATTTTATACCTTATATAACTCCTAATCACCAAGTGGATTATGATTATCATTTTACCAGTAATCCCAACAAAATACAGTTTTATGCTGTAATATGTCACAATGTGGAAAAGTAAAACATTGTTACTGTGCATCACTGTAAGAATATAATGAATATTTATAGTTAAGCTACATGTTTAGCTGAGCAAACATCTAGAGCCTTAGATAAACAGCCACACAGTATAGAGGAGGAAAGATCAAATTACAAACAAACAGGCATAAAATTATTTACTTTACAAATTGAAAAAACACTCGTCAAAAAAGTAAATTGAGCCTTTAAAAATAGACAATGGAGAAGTTTCTTTTCAATTCAAAAAATAAGGGCAAGCAAACAAGGGGAAGCTTTTTGCACCTGCTTGCTATCTGAAGACCAAGCTGAGCTTCTGTCACAGCAAACTGTCACTTGTGCCTAGCACCTTGCTGGTTGTGATTAAACCACTTCACAAATGTCTGCAGGCACCAGGTGCACATAACACAGACACAATTACAATTAGTTTATAAGGTGCACTATACAGTAAGCCCCTTCAGGAAACAACTCACCCAAAGCTGCAGTTGCCTTCCCAACCACATAAATGGATTTCATGTTCCATTTGGCTTTCATGGATTTGTTCCATTCTGGATGAAGAACACAGATTTTAACAATCATAATGTAAAGTTTCGCTTTTCAAAAGTGAAATGCAAAACAAATATCTGTTAATGTTTGCTTATTTTAGGGGAAACGCTTACCTTCTATTTTGTCTTCAGCCTCTAAGCACTTCTTTGCAGCCTCCACTGCTCTGGGACTGGTAAAGATCAGGCCACGATATCTATCAGGCTGGAAAAGCTAAGAAAAGCAATAGATCTTAAGGCTTCCTTTATGACTTTATCTGAATGTTAAAATCGGACAAATTTCTTGGTGGAAGATTTTAAAGGACAAGTCCGGTCAGCAAGAAATAATCAATGGATCATTATCTATCCCTAAAACTAATACGTTGGCTGTGATTTAAATGAATTTAGCATTAATCAGTAAAAAAAATAAAAACAATAATTTTTGCTGTGATCACTGAGCCTGGAAACGGCCATTTTTGCCAAAATATAGTAACACCTCACTCCTACATAATTTTCCTTGCTTTACAAGCAAAATCAATGAGAACAACTAGACACATATGCAGTCAACAACAATTATTTAAGATTTCCAGAGGACTTCACCTTTAAAATTCATAAGAGCTATTGATAAACTGGCAATGCCTATGTGCATGGCAGTTGGATGTTGTAGTATATTGGGTAAAAGTAAAAAAAACAACAACATAAAAACAAAAAAATAAATAAAATTAAAAAATCCAGTAGTTCTTTTTTATTTTATTCATAGTTAGCCTGTTGAACATGTATTACTTTTCCCTGTTTGTAAGACTCCTTTTTTCCACCTTGTTTAAATGCACAAAATATCAGTAAGTAACATTTTTGTTATTGTTATGTTTGAAACAGTGATCAAACAATGACATATATGGGCGTCCACAAACTCGAATGCTATTACCGTATTTTCACGACTATAAGGCGCACTTAAACGTCTTTTTTTTTCCTCAAAATGTGCGGTGCGCCCTATGGTGCGGTGCGCCTTATGTGTGTTGTAACTGCGACTTTTGAGACCACCTCATTGAGGAGATGATGAAAGAGTGGCTGAATGTAAGGAGACCAGGTGTTTTTTTTCCACCCCTCACCATCGCTGTTAATATGTAACTCCATGCGTGCCCATCTCACAGCTGATGTGAAATACATGGGGAAACAAATTAATGCTGCTCGACATCGGTGTGAACCGGACCCAGCAGGTGCAGCAGAAGCAGCGAGTTTACATGCAAAGTCAATGGTTGACGCGCATATAGGTGCAGCAAAAGGTCCCGCAGCGCATTTTGGTGCAGCACGTCGGGAGCGTTTAAGCATCTGAAGCGCCGCGCTTCTGCTGTTCGAGATGGAAAAATTGAAGTTTTGCTGCTGGACGCGCCGCATCAACCAATCAGAGAAGCTGATCTGGGAGCTGCCAGCGAGACAGACAGCGCTCTGATGACATATGATATTAACGCAAATGGAAAAGGCTGGATGGATGCGTGGCTGAGGCAGGTGTATGTGAGAAGACTAGGTGGTTTTTTCCACGCATCACCATCGCTGCGTGCCCATCTCACAGCCGATGTGAAAAAAAGGTGAATGAAATGAACGCTGTGCTCGCCGTTATCCCGGGGGTCTGACAAAAGAGCTTCAACCGCTCGACATCGGTGTGAAGCAGCCGTTCGAAGTAAGGCTGCGAGCGGCGTGGGAGCGATGGATGACCGACGGAGACCACAGTTTCAGGATAAGAAGGCAGCGCCAGGCAGATTACGCCACAGTTTGCGGATGGATTGTAGATGCTTGGACTAACGTGTCTGCTGGCTCTGTTGTTCAAGCTTTCGCAAAAGCCGGCATTATTTCTGAGGAGCTGCGCTGCACGGAAAGTGACTCTGACAGCGAAGAAGGGGAAACTGGCATATCTGATTTAGCGCAGCTGTTTTATTCAGAAACAGAGGATGATGACTTTGATGGGTTTGATTAATACTTTGTAATAAATACATGAATAAAGCACAATCATACTCAGTTTTGCTCCCGCTGTATTTTTCTCCCTGAAAACTTAATTCAACAGCATCCCCGGCGCGTCTCCTCCTCTTCAGCGTGGTGGCTGGCAGGTGTTTTTTCATCTAAATAATCTAAATCTTGCAGCTACACTATATTGCCAAAAGTATTTGCTCACCCATCCAAATTATTGGAATCAGGTGTTCCAATCACTTCCATGGCCACAGGTGTATAAATTCAAGCACCTAGGCATGCAGACTGTTTTTACAAACATTTGTGAAAGAATGGGTCGCTCTCAGGAGCTCAGTGAATTCCAGCGTGGAACTGTGATAGGATGCCACCTGTGCAACAAATCCAGTCGTGAAATTTCCTCGCTCCTAAATATTCCACAGTCAACTGTCAGCTGTATTAAAAGAAAATGGAAGTGTTTGGGAACGACAGCAACTCAGCCACGAAGTGGTAGGCCACGTAAACTGACGGAGCGGGGTCAGCGGATGCTGACGCGCATAGTGCGAAGAGGTCGCCAACTTTCTGCAGAGTCAATCACTACAGACCTCCAAACTTCATGTGGCCTTCAGATTAGCTCAAGAACAGAGAGCTTCATGGAATGGGTTTCCATGGTCGAGCAGCTGCATCCAAGCCATACATCACCAAGTGCAATGCAAAGCGTCGGATGCGGTGGTGTAAAGCACGCCGCCACTGGACTCTAGAGCAGTGGAGACGCGTTCTCTGGAGTGACGAATCGCGCTTCTCCATCTGGCAATCTGATGGACGGGTCTGGGTTTGGCGGTTGCCAGGAGAACGGTACTTGTCTGACTGCATTGTGCCAAGTGTAAAGTTTGGTGGAGGGGGGATTATGGTGTGGGGTTGTTTTTCAGGAGCTGGGCTTGGCCCCTTAGTTCCAGTGAAAGGAACTCTGAATGCTTCAGCATACCAAGACATTTTGGACAATTCCATGCTCCCAACTTTGTGGGAACAGTTTGGAGCTGGCCCCTTCCTCTTCCAACATGACTGTGCACCAGTGCACAAAGCAAGGTCCATAAAGACATGGATGACAGAGTCTGGTGTGGATGAACTTGACTGGCCTGCACAGAGTCCTGACCTCAACCCGATAGAACACCTTTGGGATGAATTAGAGCGGAGACTGAGAGCCAGGCCTTCTCGTCCAACATCAGTGTGCGACCTCACAAATGCGCTTCTGGAAGAATGGTCAAAAATTCCCATAAACACACTCCTAAACCTTGTGGACAGCCTTCCCAGAAGAGTTGAAGCTGTTCTAGCTGCAAAGGGTGGACCGACGTCATATTGAACCCTATGGATTAGGAACGGGATGTCACTTAAGCTCATATGTGAGTCAAGGCAGGTGAGCAAATACTTTTGGCAATATAGTGTATATTTGCTGTGATCAGTGGGAATAAAGTAGTTTTAATATGTTTTTAAGTGAGAAAGTCCACCTGAAAACTTAATAATTGCAGTCAGTTCATCCAGATTATCTATTTCTGTCGGAGGCGCTCAGACCCTCACATACCAGCGGTGCGCTGACAGCAGAAATCTCTTCATCAGCAGCCTGTAGGCTGGGCAGCCTGGGGTTCACCGCGGCTGCTGGCAGGTGTTTTTCATCTAAATAATTTTAGCTGCAGGCACCAGGATACCGGCAGCAGGTTTCAGGATTTTAAGTTAATTTAGGAGTGATCACAGCGCTGTGTCATCTGCGATGTGTCTGTCTCACGGCCAGCTGCCAGGTTTGATTAATACTTTGTAATAAATACATGAATAAAGCACAGTCATACTCAGTTTTGCCCCCGCTGTATTTTTAAATACGCAGTAGAGGTATTTAAAGGTAGTAGAGGACTTGTACCTGTATATAAAAAACGCGCCCTATAGTCCGGTGCGCCTTATGTGTGTGTTAAATACAGAAATGGGACACATAACTGAGAGTGCGCCTTTTAGTCCGGTGCGCCTTATGGTCGTGAAAATACGGTACTGACGTTATGGTGAAGGATCTGTGATGCTTTGGGCCTTCCACTCTTCTCAAACGGCTGGAAACAGTGTTAAAGTACCTGTCACCTAGGACTACATCCTATAACTGTCTTCTTTAGATTACTGGATGTCCCAGAGTCTTTCTTCCACCTACATCTCTACACTGGAAAAAAATCTAAATCTAGATTAGTCATTATTTCTTAAAATAAGTGCATTTGTTCTTGAATTGAGAAGGTAAAAAGACAAATTTTGCCAATGGAACAAGACAATTTACATTTAAAATAGGAAAACCCAATTGCATTGTCTTATTTCAAATGCATTTTAAACAAATATCTTATTTTAATTGTAAAAATACTAACTCCAATTAACTCAAATTAAGCGTAAATGCACTTAATTTGAGAAATTTTTACCTATTTCTAGATTTTTTCCCCCAGTGTATGTGCAATATGTGCCAGGAAATGAGAGCAGCTGACGACGGGTCGTGGTCCGATTAGATAAATAAATATTTAATGAACTAACTACATGCTAAGCTAATAACTCCTTAAAGACATCAACAGTAAGATCGTCCAACACGCTATTCCAGCATCAAATCACTATGGAGGCCTTTACTGTGTACAGGCCTCTATAGCGGCAAAGCTGCAGGTTTTCTCTCTGAACTCATAATATCTTTTGAGCAAACATCAATACTGATCCAATCTTCAAATACAGTACCTTACGGGGGTCTACGAGCAAGTTTTTAAAGGTATAGCATCCCTTTTTTTGATTATATTTGGACTTTGCCCTTTCGTAACATTCCTTCCTACGCTTGCTAAAATTTGTTAAGTATTTATCTATTTACTTACCGTTGATATTGTTTCATCTATTACTTTTTTTTTCATTGCAGTATTTTTGTACCTGCATGTATAGAATTCATAAGATTGCAGACATGGTTTTGTTTTGTTTTTATTTTTTTTTATGCTAGTCTTGGTGGTTACATCCTTTTTTTTCCGTATTCCATATATATTCTATGTTCGGCGGAAGCGGTGGAGAAAGAACTTTACATTGTACTATAATTTCACTCATTTTCACATTGTCTATTTTGTGAAAAGTTCAATAAAAAATAACTTTGAAAAATAAATTTAAAAAATCTTCAAATGCAGTACACCTATTATGAAACTGTTGTTTAAACACAGAATATTAATTTGGATGAATTATTAGAACATGCTTTGACCCCTAAAGTGTTCTTAAACTTAAAATGCAAGAACGTTTAAAATAAAATTCTAGAAGAATCAACCAAAAACTGAACTGAAACATCAGTTTAGTAGATCAACATAGAACAGCTTAAAATTAACTTCATGATCACCTAAATTTTGGTAGAAAATATGTTAAGAGACATAAAAAAGAAAGCAGCACCCAGAATTTGAATAATCTAACACCTTTAAATAATCTAAAGATGTGAAAATATCCTTCTCATGCATGATCAAACCTTGCAAACTGTTATTGCAAAAAAACTAAAAGCTACCAGGCTTGAGAAGGGGGTTTGTACAAGTATCAAGTCAAACACCAAAGGCATCAATTACTGTTGTTTATTTTAACTGAAAAGGTGACTTTTCCTTCAGTTTTTTATTGAGGGATCATTTTCATAAAGCTTTAAGAGATTCTATTTCATCCAGTCTTTTAAACGCATTGCCCATACAAATGTATACCACGAGATAACACAACAAAGAAATGTATAAATTTGTGATGAAACTTACTTTATCCGAAAGAGTGTTTAACGAGATAAACTTAAATGACAGCACAGGGATGAGTGTTGCTTTGTGTCCATGCGATTCAAGTTCCTGTCAATTCAGAAAATCACATATTAAACAAACATCATACAGATAATTCTCTTTTCTTTTGAATTTGGGGTATTATTTAATTACCTTAATGTAAGGATCAGGTCCAGACTTCTCATCTCTTGGCTCTTTAAGAACTAATACACGCATACTGGCAAAGAAACACTAATTAATATTAAATAGAAACAAAGAAATAACAATAAAGGAGGTGTTTTAGTGTCAAAGCTAAAAGGGCAAAAGAATCCAGAAAGTCAATGTTTTAAATGATTAGTGGCAGTGGGTGTGGAGGCTCTCATTGCTCAGTTACTCCCTAAAACTGTCACATCCTGATAACAACCTTTGACTCAGCCCAACTGTGCTGGCTAATAATAGCTAGTGCTAAATTCACACAAAATAAAACTGTAAAGCTAACATTTCAGACATGAAACAAGTTCTACCTTCTGTTTGTTTTTGTTTACATCTATGAGTGACAGATTAGCTACAGCTAAAATAAGGTATTGTGTCAGTTATCACCGAATATGTGTGTTTTACATGTAAATCATTAACATAATGTTCGTATCTAAGTTAGAAATAGCAAAAAAATATTAATTTCATAAAATGATCGTGTACCTTCAGCTCTGTCGACCACTTCAATCAACAGTTGAGCAAGTTTATTTTTTAAACGAACACATAGTTAGAAAGCGTAAGATACTGATATATATTCCTCAGTACATCTGGTTTTGTTGATGTCAAACTGCTAATTTTTCCCCCAGTGTTTAGCAATATTATTTACTTCTTCTTTTCTAATATGGCGGATCGAAAGCAACGTTAAGGTGCATACCGCCACCTACTGGACATTAGTGTGTAGCGACATGGACTCACATTCCCCTAAGTTCTATTTTGTGTTATGAAGATAAATGAATGACGCTTTCCTTACTGAATAAATGTCATTTTTGTTTCCTTCCGTTTCCAAAAATCCTTCAAGACTCCATTCATCTCATATTCTTTCTATTATTGTCTTTAAAACATGTGCTAATCAGTACATGTTTTACCTTTTCCCTCCTCATCACTCCCATTTATCAGTATTTTCCTACCAGTTAAATATAGAATATTATTTATGACCAACCATTAATATTTGTTTAGTTTGTAATGCTATACAAACACCTTCCTTTCTCATCATTATCCCCCCCCCCCCCCCCCCCCCCCATTTCTGTTTCTTTAGTCTTTATAACTGATTTCCCTTCACTTTTTTCAAAAGAAATGCATACCCACCTTGTGTGATCAAAGTTTATTTACCCACTGCCAGCTTATGAAGGCCACCATTTAAGGCTGATTTATTAGCTATATATATATATATATATATATATATATATATATATATATATATATATATATATATATATATATATATATATATATATATATATATATATATATATATATATATATATACATATATATATATATATTCCTTTTCCCACACATCCTTTGCTATATAGAATTATCTACATATGTTTTGCGGCAATTGAAAATCTGTTTTTTAGGTATACATCTGTTTTAGATTCCCATTTCATTATAATAAGCCCCATGTCTACATTTATTATAGAGGAACATTGCAAAGTAATTTATTTGTCCTCTAACCAAAACATTTTAAAGCATTTGTCCATATTCCATCCAAATCCAGTACTCTGAAAAGTTGCATATTCCCAACAGTTTTGTAAAATTGTTGATCTCAAACTGTCTTCCTTACTATCTTTATTTTTCCATCCAGTAAACTAATGATAATTTCATTATTCTAATTCCTAATTGTTGCTAAATGAGTTTCCCGTGTTTTGTTTTTTCCAACCGATTACTAATAACCTACATTTTAAACTCGTTGACAAGTTAGGAAGCAGAAGCTTAAGGACATACAAGTGGGTATGGTTCAAAAGCCTGCATGGCCGCCATATTGTGAGTGGCGAAAATTTTTTGACACTAAAAATATGTGCTATAAAGCTTTGTTTTAGGATAATCGGTGTGACTGTCGTGTTTTGCGTCTGTAGAAAATTACATGCGCACAAGTATTACCATTTGCAAACTATTCTACTCATGATTACTATTTGTTAAAAAAGGCAATGTTTGTGAAGTGGTTCAAGTTGATGGTGGTAATGCGCATCAAGAAGTTGCTTGCCAAACGCCATAAAAAAAAAGAAGTGTACTGTAGAAAATACGTCAGTTGCTGTACGTGCTGACGTAACCTTGGTAACGAAGTCGTACGTCGTCTCCTCGTGTCGTTTTCCCTGCCCACCTAAAATACACGAGCGTTTCACTTTTACAGGCAAGCATGGCTTCTTCGGCTAAGAGGAGAGCGGTGGGTTTAGATAAAAATCCTGAAGAGAGCGAGAATAGCTCTGAAGAGAACCCAGAGGATGATGACGAATCTGCCGATGAGGACAGCGATGAAGAGATCAATGAGGTAAAAAATAAAACAACTGTCAGTTAGCTTACATTAACCTTTCAATGACGTCGACTACACAACAAAAAAGCCCACTTTTACATTTTCGCTTTTCTGCTGTGGTGTTATCCTGGTCGTTTACAGTATGGGGATATATATTTTATATGTTGTGCTTATATAAATTCAGGAGGTTTTGGTGGACTTCGAAGCTCACGCCATTTCCCACAACGACCACAACGGCATCAAGAAACTGTTGCAAAGGGTATAAAACATGACTACAACGATAAAAAAAAAATAATAATCGTTAAAGGCCATCATTGATGTCACTTCTGTTTTGTTTGTTCGTAGCTCTTCCTGAAGAGCCATGTAGATATATCAGAGATGACTGACATCATTATCCAGCAGAACCACATTGGAAGCGTCATCAAGGTAGGTTTATCATTACAGTACATGCCTTTAGACTTGTTGATGTTTTCTATTAATCATATTGTCTGTTTGTTTTGCTGCAGCAAGCTGAAGTACCCGAGGACAGCGACGATGATGATCCAGATGAAGTGTTTGGCTTCATCACCATGCTCAATCTTACTGAGAGAAAGGTAATATTACTAATATGGTTTAATTGTATTTACTCCTGGAAGTATGGCAAGAACGTTTTTACCTTGAATTTAATCATTAGCCACACAAAGAGCTGAAGATGAGGACAAGCGGACCACAGATTATTGGTTCCGAGCATGCTTAAATTATTTAATCTGATCGAATGATCTGTGCCTGTATATGCATGTCCCGATTGGATCATTTTATATAGAATCTATGTAAATAGAAATTTTCTGATCAGCTGAGGTTTTTTCTTGGTTCATCTCAGCAAGCAAACAAGCAGCTCTGAAGATCCCCAATAGTTTGCTTATCACCGTGGAATTTGAGTTGACAATGCCATCATACACCTGCTTCAATAAACCCACTGTCATTTAGGCAAGACAGACAGCACTATGAGGATCATGTTGTTTGATTTCTCCAGTGCATTTAACATCATTCAGCCTGACTTACTTTATGAGAAACTTCAGAAGACTCAGGTGGAGGCATGAATAATCATCTGCCTCAAAGATTCCCTGATAAACAGACTACAGTTTGTTAGAATAAAGGGTCAGTTGTCTAATCAAGGACACAGCAGTACTCTCACCATTCCTTTTTACTTTGTACACTTCTGATGTCTAGTACCAGACTGAGTTCTGTCCTCTACAGAAATGCTCTGATGACCCTGCAGTCATTAGATGCATCAAAGATTGACAAGAAGCTGAGTACAGAGAGCTGGTGAACCACTTTGTGGCATGGTGTGGAAACAATCATCTGATCCTGAATGCCAACAAAACAAGGGAGATGATATTAGATTTCAGAAGAAACTGGAACAAGTTGAGCCACCTACAAACCTCTTCAAAGCATTGCTAATTTTGTCCTATGTCAACGTTATTTCTTCTATATTACATTTTTTATTGTTAAAAAGCTTTGTCTCTGTTACTTACATAGGGATAAGATGTAAATCTGTTGCCCAAAACGTGTTTGGTGTGAACGCACCATAATTCTTACTTAATTCATTCATTGTTTATTTGTCAACCCTTCATAATTATCCATTTAGCCATCTGTCCATCAATCCTGTTGCTTATCTCTCAGATCATGTCTGTTCATCCAGTCATTTCTGATAAGAAAATTTTTTTTTATGTTTTATATGATCAGAAACGGGTTAATTGCATGGAAAAGTCCGGGAAAAGACACCACCAGGAACACCATGTCAAAACAAGTGTATGTTTGTTTTTTTATGTAGGGTGTGCAGTCAGTGGAGGAGGTCAAAGATCTGATTCTGGACCAGTGTGAGAAAAACGCTCCTCACAACATAACTGAACAGCTTGAGAAGATCTTCAGCGACACAAGCAAGCCTGTAGGTCTGCTGCTGTGTGAGCGCTTCATCAACGTACCTCCACAGATTGCCCTTCCTCTGCATAAACAACTTCAGTGAGTTCTTCATCTCTGAGCTTTTTTTTTTATTCACTGCTTATTACTTCCTACCTCAAATATTCTTCTAGCGGGTATTCCAGAAGGATAAAAGGAAACCGGTACTGTCTTTCAGGGTAGAAATGGCTGAAGCCCAGAGGACAAATAAACCCAGTGGGAGGTGTCACTACTGCCTGATGATCAGCAAGACCTGCAAAGAGGCAACCAAAAGTATCCCAGCCAGAGGGGGGGCTCCCAAAGAGGAGTACATCTTCATTAATGCAGAGGAGGAATTCTTTCATGAGGTACAGTCAAAACAATTCAGGCTGTGGAAGATTTAAGCTAAGTCAGACCTACAGGTGTTTTTCATGAGTTTATTTTAGTAGTTATAAACAGAGGATTAAAAACTAGCTTAGATTGATTGCACAGTTACAATTATTAGTTTGATTTGGACTTTTAGCTAATGAAAAAGAAACACACTAATAAAATAATATTGCATAAAAAGTGAAAGGAAGTATTTTGGCCATGGTATTGTTTACATTATCATGACACTCTCCACTAAGGCAAATTTATAAGAGCTCATTGTTAAAAGTTTGCTGCACAGTGCTGTAACTAAGGATGCTAATGGAAAGTTTAGTGAAAGGAAAAAAGGCTGTTTGAGGAAACAACCAGCATTAACCACAGCCATTCAAGTTTTTGAGGCTGAATCCAAAACATCCCCCTAACTATCAAGTGTCACACATAGTAAAGCCTCCATTCGCAGCTGTCTAAGGTGCCTGGATTGTAAGTGATATAAAAGTGATGGGATGACCTCTTCCCTCCAACGGAAAGGGAAAGCAGTCGTTCCTATGGCAACACGGTGATGCCCCGTGTGTGGCTGTAGCTCTGTGGTGCAGGTTAACATAACTTTTAACATTTTCTCACAAATAAATCTATCCCGTCAAATAAAACCATTTCAAAGAGGACCTTCCTGTTGGGGATTAATTATGTCTTTTTTTATTTTTCCTAAATTGTTTTTTTTTTTTTTTTTTTTGTCAGTGCGATGAAGAGGCAGCAGATCTTACATTTGAATGCACATTCGCCATTACAACCGATGACAAATTCCAGCGAACCTGCTACCATGCAGACTCGCTATTTAAGGGCTGACCATTCCACTCACCCTACCAGCTATGTGGTTTGGGACAGCCCATAATGTGGCAGACCCTCCGGGAACGCACAAGCAGGGGGTTAGTGCTTTGGGTTAGTGTTTAGGAGCCGGTTTGGGATTCAGCCGGAGCAGCTGGAGTTGTTGCTTCAGAAACCATGGCAAGTAAACAGATATTGCAGACTGATGTGTAGTTACATTTTTTTTTTTCAGAATCTGTTTTTCAAGCTTTCATGCTATCCAAGTCATTAAAATAAAAATAAATAAAACCTTAAAATACTTCAGTTGATAATAAATCCTCAAGTTTTATTTTTTTAAGTGAATTACTTTAAATACATTTCCAATTCATTTCTAACTCCTGATGTTGTTTCCTTATTTTTTTGTGTGTTTTACAGCAAGCTATCGTAAAGTTCCACTATTCAGTCCAAGAGGATACTGATTCCTGTCTGAGTGGCAGGTGGTCGTTTGATGACGTTCCCATGAAGCCTTTCAGGACCGTGATGGTCATGCCTATGGACAGAATGCCAGCTGTAATGGAAAAGCTAAAGGAATATCTAACTGTTTGAACAGAGACTCTAAATGAAGACCTGCAGTCATGGAAATGATGCAAGAGTCCTTTGGGTTTTGGTTCAAACATCAACTGCTTTATCTCACATTTAATTTTGTGGTTTAATAATTAAAACATAAAAAAATAAACAGTCATTTTCAGTGACGGGCAGAAACAATGCCAGAAGTTACAAATGACTGAATCCAGATTCAGAAACACATCAGTTGTTTAAATGGTTTAGTCTACCTGAACCGTTTTCAAATAAAGATCCTTTAATATACTTTACAAACACATTTGGAGAACCTAATTCCTGAAAACCCAATCTTATGGCTATATCTGCTGATCTAAATGGGGAGATGGTGACCTACTGCTTATTGCATAGAGCTTTGAATCCTGAGGTTCTGAGTTAGAGCCCCACAGGTTGCCACTCAGGCTGCTTGAGCGAAAAAAAAAAGAGAAAAAAAATGGCAGGAGTGACAGCCTAGATAGGGCACTAGGGGATGGGTTAAATGCAGAGGGTGAATTTCGTTGCTCCGTGGTAGTGTAATGTCAACATAAAAAGCTGGAAAAATGAGAGCAGATACATTTCTGCCTTTCAGTACCTTCACTATTTCGGAATACTGTTCCTCTGGCAGCACATTTGAGTATAACATTTATCATAACCCCAAATTCTGATGGCTAGGATAGGTTTCAGACATCCTGTGATTTGTACGTGCCTTAAAGAGCCAGAAGATGGTGAACTAAAGGTTTTCTTGAATTTATTTTCTACATTTAGCAAAGTATTGCAATAGATACTGCAGCTAATGCTTCCTACATTTATTCTACGGATTAAAATCAGGGTTCCTGCAGGACATTAAAAGTCATTAAATTATTATTTTTTTAATTAAGGCCTTAATTGGCATTAAAATTCATTAAATGTGATTGTCATGGCAGTTAAATGCTTCATAAAAAATGAAAAAAAAATTTGTCAAATATATCAGATTTAACTGGTTCCACCTGTTTGCTCCTGCTCCTGGTTGATCCTAATGCAGCCCGTCAATGGTTAAGATTACGAAGGATTTGGGCGTGTGTTTATATATATATATAGATATATCTATATATCTATATATATATATATGAGAGTAATAGATACCTATTGATGGCATTAAAATTATTTCTAAGAGCATTAAAAAGCATTAAATTAGAGTTCGTCCTTCCTGTATAAACCCTGAAAATAGAATACTGGTACTGTTTCATAATTGTAGTAAGTCCTGATTCTGTGGAGGGTTTACAAGACATCTCCACAAATGTTTAGGCTACAAACAACACAGCCCCATTCCATATACTGTGATACAAATATTTTAAAAGTCTAACCTGTTTTTTTTGTTTTGTTATGTTTTTAACTTTTGCTCACTGAATCACACATTTATCAGTCTGTGTCTCAGATGCACAGCTTCTGTCAGCATCAATGCTTCCATTCGTGGTTTGTTTCTTTGAGCAATGTCTGGAATCATCAGCGTTCAGCATTTCCTGCAGTACGTCTTTGCTTTCACTAGGGGGCAGATTGTAGAAGAAGTATAGTGGTGCCATTTCAAGGAACCTAAAACAAAAGCATAGGTCAAAAATATATCCAACAGAATTTAGATCAAATAAGACCGACAGCAGCTGTATGATGCTTACAGATAGGATAACTTATGTTTCCTACACATCCAAGTAGTTTTCTTTTGCAGATAAATAAAAATAAAACTATGCCCTAAAAAGAGTTTTGTCATTTAAAAAAAAAACAAACAGTTAACTACCTTTTTTTTATATATTGATTTATGTCAATTTGATATACTCCTTTGAAACAACAAACTGATGCCTTGATTTAAACAGTTTATCACTGTTTTGACTAAATGAAAACCCAATAAACAGAAAAACTGCTATTTAACTTTGTGCGGTCTTGATGTAACTTCAAAAATGGTTGAACTGGACCTTTGGTGTGAAATGCAACAAAAAAAAAAATCCTATTTTGTGAATTTTTTTGTTTTTTTTTAGGACAATAAAACTTCAACTTTACAGAAGCTGCTGTAATTCCAGGCCGGCTGCCCTCAAACTTTCTCCTCAGAGATCATTCACTTACAGATTCTAGATAAATCTTTGATGCCACATAAAATACTGAAGAGCAAATTCAGCAAGTAGAAGGTGACAAATGAAAAAGTGAGCACTGAGGCCCAGGAATAAAGAGTCAGGAAAATGTAGGATACTCATTGCTTATTTAAAAAGATTAAGATTTATAGATGGCTAAATAGTGTCATTTGTTTGCCACAACCTATTCTGCACTCCAAATATAAGCAATCATGTTTAGCATTGTGTTGCAGTATTTTTCTAAAAAGTTCAAGGTAAATTGCTTCTTCTAAAATGCAGGGAATGTTATAAAACTGCAGGCAAAAAATAGTTTGACATTTTGAATTGCTTTGGAGGTATTAGGATCCACATAGTGCATATACTGTGCAGAACCAAACTTACTTTTGAGGGGAGATTTCAGAGACTGTTTTGATGCTGTTGTGTTCAGATGGGGCATATTCATAAAAGAGAACCCACTCAGGCACTCCCAGTTTCTGTGACTGGGCTCCGTAGCTGGAAAACGGGTGCAGCTGGGCCACATGCTTGTGTGTCAGAATGAGATAATTCCCTGATCCGTCCATGTCTCGAGCAACCTCAAAACAAACAACAAAATCGAAAGACTTAGGCTGTGGAATGCAAAGGGAAAACACTCAAATGCTTTTCTATCCTACCTGCATGAAGAATCCAGCCAGCAGAGCTCTTTTTATGTTGTCAGTGTTTGTTTTGGTTCCAAAGGATGGTTCAGATATGGGAAGCTCGATTCTGTTCAGGGTGCCGGTCAGCTCTAACCTAATGGTGTCAGCGATCATCAGAGCAGAATAATCCAGAAAGCAATCCTGGCACCAGGTTTTAACATTTAAGTCTAACAAAAAAAGAAAAAGTACAGTGCAGTTTGATTGTCATTTAAAATAATGTAACATGTAGTGTGGTGATTAAAAACTCAACAAACTCTATTTTCTCACATAAAACTAAACAAAAAATATCTGAACTCAACTGGCAGAGGCGTGCACAGACATTTTGGGGGGCAGGTGCTCAGGAGGGGGGAGGGCACTTTTTAGCGCACGTGGAACACTTAATTATAAAAAAAGAATACACACATGTTGAATGAAATTTGACTTTAATTTGTAACATTCTCTAAACGTGAGTTTGCAATGGAAAAAAGTCACACCACCAACAGAACAGACAAAAGCTTACTTCTTTCATCTGCTTGTTTTCCCTCACCCATCTGCTCTCCCTCACCCATCTGCTCTCCCTCATCCATCTGTTCTCCCTCATCCATCAGTTCTCCCTCATCCTGGTCTTTTTCTGTCTCTGTGTCTTCCCTGAACTCTTCCTCATCTCCTGTCCTGGTAGATGTTGATGGTAGAGCTTCCCTGCTGTGACTGGCTACAATATAATAATAATAACCATCATGACAATAATAATGATAATAATAATAATAATAATGATAATAATAATAATAATAATAATAGCTTTAACAAATATGCCACATTAGTTTAAATAATGCGCTATTAGGGCAACATGACTGGAAGTCTTGTCACGTGGATATGACTTATGGTAGCCTACAAAATAATAGCTATTTTAATACCTGCTGATTTTGTACAAACCACTTAAAAATAAAATGTGAACAGCTTTTAAGATTTTTCAATACCATTAACCCTCCTTTCTTGGCATTGTGCTGCAATTACTAAATCAATATACAATTAAGACAATAAAGAGACCAAATTGTGTTAATTTATGTTGCCTAACAAAACCTATACAACAGAAAACGTTTGTCTTAACACATAGATTTGTATGGAAGGATTAGGGCCACTGCAAAAAAAAAAAAAAGTTGACTGATTTTTAAATTTTATTTAAAGGGTTAGGGTTAAAAAGTCAGAATTCTGACTTTTTTCTCAGAATTCAGTCAGAATTCTGAGATTAAAGTCAGAATACTGAGCAAAAAGTCAGAATTCTGAGAAAAAAGTCAGAATTCTGAGAAAAAAAGTCAGAATTCTGAGATTAAGGTCAGAATTCTGAGATTAAAGTCAGAATTATGAGAAAAAAGTCAGAATTCTGAGATTAAAGTCAGAATTATGAGAAAAAACTCAGAATTCTGAGATTAAAGTCAGAATTCTGACTTTTTTCTCAGAATTCAGTCAGAATTCTGAGATTAAAGTCAGAATACTGAGAAAAAAGTCAGAATTCTGAGAAAAAAAGTCAGAATTCTGAGATTAAGGTCAGAATTATGAGAAAAAAGTCAGAATTCTGAGATTAAAGTCAGAATTCTGACTTTTTTCCCATACTAAACTGAAATAAAATTTAAAAATCAGTTAACTTATTTATTTTTTCAGTAGCCCTAATCCTCTTCCGTAGATTTGCAATTGCAAACTCTACCGAAATTATTTGCAGCCTATGTGGTCGTCCTCACGTTATCTGTCATTGACTTGGGCTACAGTGTAAAACTTTCAGAATCAGGTTTATTGCCGTTGTTAGTGAAGGAGTTCACAAACTAGGAATTTTTTATGGTACAATCGTGCAACATGAAAGATATAATATGGAATAGGTAAATAAAATTATAAAAATATCTAAAAACTGTGGGTATACGTCATGCAATAAAATAGACTAATATATACACTTAGGATAAAAATATGGTTATAAAATATAAAAAGTAAAATAGCATCTTACAAGGAGACAACTAGTTTATCAGGTGACCAATCGGCAAAATGCTTGTTTGCTGCTGCTGAATGAGACATTTTAATGCACAACAAAATGATTTTGCTGGATCTGTATATTACCTGGCTAATGGGACACGGGAGAAGCAGTCTGTCAGCGACCGTTCCTGCTATCTGAAGACGCTTACTGAACCGCTATGATGCTGCGCATCTAGCATGCCCCGCAGGCGACCGCGCGAGGTCACGTGACAAAGGAAGAGAGATACAGTAGGCTGGTCGGCTGGTGGCTCATTTCGGGGCATTGTTTCAGTCGTTTTTAATGGCTCAGGTTTTCAAAAGATAATTTCAAAACCAACCTCAGTAAAATCTTAATATATTAATAATAATAATAATAAAAAAAAACGAGTTTCAAAAGGGCATTTTCTTTGAAAAAGGGCAAACTTCCTAGTGCTTTAGCACCACCTAGTGTCTATGTATGCACGCCCCTGTCAACTGGTGAGTAAAGCAAGAGTAAAGTTGTATCTTACACTGGTTCCTTTGTTTTTCTTTAAAGGCGTTATAGATATTAATAAGTGTGAAGTGATCGCCCTCAGGATGTTGGAACTTTCTGTGACTCTGACTGGCTGGCTGCAGGAAGCAGCTCGGTGCTACAAGACAATGAGACCATTACTCCTTAAATTAACCAAAACTGAGTGACTCAAGGTGAATATGTGGAACATTCATACCTGACAGCATGGCTATGATGGTTAGCATCTCACTCACACAGTCAAACTCGCAGGACGCTAACAGGGCTTTGGCCATCTGAGGATCCAGGGGGATTTCAGACAGGATAATGCCAATTTCAGACAAGTTCCCATCATCATCTAAAGCTGCCAGGTAGTCCAGCTCCTCAAAGGCCTGCATGAGTCCTTCTGGATCTGTCACAGAGGAAAGAAACCTCAAAGATCATTATTATTTATATGAAAAAAGGAAGCATTTGGGGCTGTTTTACAGAGATATTGAGATTCTTTATACATTTAGTCAAATGTTCTGGTTGGAAATTGTTTTTAAAAAAACAAAACAAAAATTCTACCTCCTAAGTACAGTTAACTGACTAGAAAGAATATATGTATATATATATATATATATATATATATATATATATATATATATATATATATATATATATATATATATATATATATTTTTTTTTTTTTTTTTTTTTTATAAACATATCTTTGCATGCCCCCCATCACAGTAACAATCGGCATCTAATTTTAGCACATTGGTTTTAATCAACACACACAAAAAAGTTGATGTTTTAAATCAAGTTTCCCTTTATCATTAAATCTTTCTCTAATCCCTAAATGCCCTCTCGCTCCACACATCTGTTTTATTCTATCTTTATCCATTTATCCTCCCTATTCATTTTAATTTCACCCATCCTTATATCCATTCATCTCATCCTGTTCATCCCTTTTTACAACCCCCTTCAATCAATCACTCTTTACCTATTCTCATCCCTCTCATCCATTCATTTCGATTTTATACCGCTTTGTCATCTGACTGATATTACTTTTATTTCAAATAATGTTTATTCTTAAAGAAAATGCTATAGAGTTCAAATCTATTCTGTCTTTTCTGCCAAAATTGTCCAATTGGTGATATGTCCAGTAATTACCTTGCATGGGTGTGGTGTTAACTTACAAGTAAGTATGTCCATTAAATTGAATCAAATTTGAAGTGGTATAAACATTTATTATGTCTTTCCTGGGGTGTGATAAAAGTACAAGTCAAAACCAAATAAGGCAACATCTCTGAGTTCACGTCAACTCTGGGCTTCATTTGAATTCACCTGTTTAATGGTAGAAGTTTGGAATTGTGAGATTTGCATAGAAAGGAGGTGTCGATGGGGTTTGAACTTCTCTGTACGTCCATTTCACCCACTGAACTGTCGTTATTCATCTATGGCAATGTCAACTTGGTTTTGCATTCTATGAACCCTTTAAAGTTATCCAAAATTCCTTTGAATCGATAGTATACCATACCTGGTCTATCGATGAAGTGACACGGTCCAAGACCTGCTATCTCCATCCTCTTTAGGAAGAGAACCAGAGGTGTAATGTTGCTGTCCAAAATCTGCGGGTAGGTCTCAGCCTGGGGTAGGCCCGCCTCAGGATACAGACGGAAACATTTACCTAAAAAAACAAAAAAAAAAGACACTTAAAGATGTGGCATTCATAAATTAAGTATTTTGATTGATTAAAAGCAAAAAAGCTTACGGTAACTGGAAATCTACCTGTTGGTCCACAGAGGTGTCTGCGTATGTCTGCTTGACACCGACTGATGGGCTCATGCACCGCAGAGTAAGCTCGTACTCTTGGATTGTAAACCTTCAAAAAAATTTTTCAGAAAAATAATAGACCAAAATTATACAGTGGTACGTCATCACCAACTTCTCTCTTAGGAAGGACAATGCCTCTAGAAAGTATATTCACAATGCTGGACTTTTACAACATTTAGTCATGTGAACTGGTCAAGAAAAACTACCTCTATCCTCAATATTCTTCATACTTTATATTATTATGACAATGAGAAAGGTGTTGGCTGTGTGCTCTGGGTCAAGAATGCTCCAGAGAAGTTTTTTTTTTCCTTTGGTAAATCTGTACATTGCTGCATTTGTCTTTTCCTCTATCCCGACCCTTCTGTCAGTTATCGCTGCTGAAAAAATACCCAGAGCATGATGCTGCATCCACCATGCTTCACTGCAGGGATCGTATTGACCTGTTTTCCAGTTGTTCACATTAAAAAGTTCAATCATTGTCTCATCAGAACAGAGAATCTTGTACGTTACGGCCTGACAGTACTTCAGGAGTTCATATGGGCTGCCATGGGCCTTTTTTTAAGGACTGGCTTTTGTCTGGCCAATTTATCATACATTCCTGATTGGTGGATTGCTGCAGGGATGGTCGAATGATGGAGGCTTCCGTATTAAATATGCTGCAGAAATGTTACAGTATGCTTTCCCAGATTTGAGCATCAAGACAATCCTGTCTCAGAGGTCTTTGACTTAATGTTTGTTGTTCGTTCTCTGACTGCTGTGGGACCTTATATAGACAGACATGTCCCTATCTCCCAATCAACTGAATTTACCACAAGTTGTGTCAATTTAAGCTGTAGAAACATCTCAAAGATAATCGGTGGAAACTTTTCAACTCAATTTGGACTTTATTAGCAAAGACTGTAAATACTTAGTTATGTCCGAATTCTTCATTTTCTATTTCTAATAAATCTGCATCTCAAATGATAATTTTCTCATTGCTGTAATAGATTTTGAGTAGCATTTTGAAGAATGGAAGTTAATTTAAAACCATTTGGAAAATAATGTAACATTAAAAATGGAAAAATTTGGCACAGTGAATACTTTTTGCACGCACTGTATTGCTGTACCATTTTTGTCTGAATGCCTGTGTCGATAACAAAGTTGACCGATTGCTCTGTCCAGCACAAATCCTCCTGTTGTTGGGTCAAAAGAAAAACCCTCCTGGAGTTCATGCCGCCCACTTGCTGGGTCAGTAAAGGGCGCAGCCCTTGCTGGCTTTGGCACAGGATGACTGGCGTGATTTGGTCCAGTCCCTCTACCGACCTGGGGCCCTCACTCTGTATGATGCTCCAAGCGTGGTGGACTTCCTATAGGAAATATTTGTTTAAACAGACAGTGTCCACCAGCTTTTGGTTAAAAAAACACCTGTTAAAATAACAAAATAAAAAACAATTCTTACCTCCTCTGATGTAAAAAACACAGCAACGTCTACGCTCTCCTTTGTACGGTGGATCTCCTGAATCAATGCTATTGCAGAGGAAAAGTAATCTTTGCTGCTGATGTTGTAGTAGACCACCTCTGGAGAACCACACGCCTCAAGGTTGAGAAGAGGGACGCTTCCATAGTGTCCCAGGAGCTTCTCCACCACATGGGACATGGTGAGGACAACAACCCTGAGCTCTGGTCTCTGCAGCAGGATGTTCTTTAGGAAACCCAGGAGGATGTCTGTGCTTGCTGTCCTCTCATGGGCCTGGTCTATAATAATGACTCCATATTGCTCCAGAAGAGGGTCTGACATCATCTCTCTCAGCAACATGTCATCAGTGCAGTACCTAGCAGATGAAATATAGCCTTTTTTCCCTTTACATTTTTAAATATTGTTCATAATTAAATTCTGTATTTTATTATGTATTATGGATGACAGGAATTTAGTCTATCAAGGTTAAACCTTCTATATAAAAAAAAACATGGATGAATGGAATCTCAAAGTACAAAGTTTAATACACACAACCATGTAAAGTGCTTTAAATGTTTACAAGTTAAGTAAATATTGAGCCTTATTTTCATCAACTCCTTTAAAAATACTTTTTTTCTGTATATTTTTACTCCATCGTAGAACCCCTTAAAAAGTTAATTGTATCATGTTACATCCACAACCTTGTGTGTTTTATGTGTGACAGATAAACACAGAGTAGCACATATCTGGGGTGAAAGGAAATTGATGGTCTTTGAAGGTTTTTACATGTTAAAATTTGAAAGTTGTTGCAAACATTTGTGTTCAGCTTTCCTCGTTGATCAATCTGAAAACCTGCTACAGTATGTCAGTGCCTTGTACACAATGTCTCCACCATCCTCGCATATTTAACTGAACTCTTGCTTATTTTTACTTTTGTAGAATGAGATCATGATAGATGGCTAGAGCTCAGGAATTGAACTTCGCCTATCTAGACAATGAACATGCTTTGATGTACAATTTAAATTAATAGATTTTGGCATTCTTATTAAAGGAGAACCTCCGTCTCTATCAGGTTGTCTGCTCTGATTTCCATGTCTTTAAGTTCTATCTGCCTTCACTCTACCTCAAATCTTTATTTCATTACTCAAGAAAAAAAATTCCACTTGGTGTAATTCTGCCACCATCATTTTTAGAGCCTGTTTAGATAGGAGATCATTTTGTTGTCTGTAATGCTTTGATTTGTGATTTTTTTGTTGTTGTAATTTGTAAATCGCATTTTGTGCATAACTTCAGGTACTTGTAAATGTGTGTTCCAAAACAAATGCAGTACATGAAGCTATGCATCTATTTTGAAACAAAATTTTCTCCATATTAGAGCTATTTTCCTGTTCACAGATTATTGTTCTTGGGCCTGCTTGATTGTTCAATCAGTGATCTCATTGCCTTGCCAGTCAGTCTAGGTGAAAGATTGTGTCTTTATAGTTCTTCAGTTCTGCAATAGGTTTTTATTTTCTAATGATGGAGAGTACTCTGTGAGATATTCACAGCTTAAGAAAGTGTTTAATTTGTCAGAGTAAAGGGGGATAAATACAAATTCATACACCCATTTCTTGATTTCAAGTTTTACAAAAGACTTTAAAATCAATCCATTGCTTTGCCTTCCATCCTGTGTGGAGCAGTCACATGGAATATTACTGAAGTGAAGCTTAAGCGAAAATTCAGTCTGGAAGACTCTTATCAGCTTCATTTGAACCACTTGCAATGCCCCTCGTTCAGCTCCAGCCAATCAACTCGGGGATGCACCTTCTCAGAAGCCAATCATCCTGCAAGATCCCCTTCATTTAGCTACTGGCCTAGCTTCTCTCTCCTGCACAGAGCATTCTGACCAGCTGTTTCACTGTATAGTGTGGGGGCTGCAGCGCTGGAGACTGGAAGAAGGTGAGGAGAGTAGTGAGAACTGCAGAGAAGATCATCAGGACTCCTCTTCCCTCCATAAAAGACATTTCATCCCTATGCTGTGCGTCCTGATCCTGTAACATCAACAGCGACCCCTTACAGCCCCACCATGGACTGTTCTCCCTCCTGCCCTCCAAGAAAGCTTCTTCCCAAACACCATCAGAAAGCTGAATGTTAAAAAACTCGAAATCATGTCACAGACTCTTCATCAAACTGACCATATCATTGTGTTTTTTTTTCACACCGTGTCTTTTTCCTCCCATAGTGTTTACATTTGATCACTGCTGCACTTTTAGAAATGAAAATTTCATGCGAGGTGTACAAAACAAAATTTCCTTCTGTATACACTGTGTATACAAAATACCAATAAAGTTTGTCTAAGTCTAAGTCTGCATGCAAGCAAACTTTCACCCACCTCCACCCCATCTCCTCCCTCATTCTCTCATTCAGACGAGTCCCACTCACCCTCTGGCTCGTTCCACCACCAGTGTATTTTTCTACTTCCAAGTGAATGTTGATTCACTGCATCAAAGTCTTCTGCCAAATAACTTATTTCATTCATGTCATTATCTGCTTTCATCTCCTTGAACCCCAGTCAGCCTCGGCAGAGGGAGTCTGGTTCTGCTGGAGGTTTCTTCCTGTTAAAAGGGAGTTTTCCCCTCCACTGTCGCTACATGCATGCTCAGTGGGGGTGATTGCAGAGTGCTCACAATCAGCCGGTATTCCTTAGAAATAATTTGAAGAATAATATTGTTACCTGTATATAAAATGTAATATTTTTCTATGTGTGAGTCTCTTCAGGTTGAAATATATTGAATATATATATTGAAGTTTGCTGTGGTATATATATATATATATATATATATATATATTTTTTTTTTTTATTTTATTTTATTTAAAGGCGTAATATCTCAATATGGATATGCTTGTAAAAGTACTGTACAAGGTTTGCTGTTAGTTTGCAGACAGAGACATCAACCAACCAACCTTAAGACCGTGTCAGAGGAGCAGCAGGTCACTAGAGGAATAGTGTAGCCAACTTCATGGCCAATATTCACGTCCATTTCATCGGCCACACGCAGGACAAGATCCATAGCCTGCTGTTTGTTGGTCTGTGTGCAAACAACCATGCCGTGCTGAAACTGGGCAGACAAGCAGAACTCTGCACACCACTGAGGAATCTAAAAAGGAGAGTCAATCAAAGAAAATGTTTGCACAGCATCACGGACTGTAGTGTGTTTTCAACCATAACAGCTTCATTCTCAAAGTTTGAGTGCATGCTTGGAGGATTATATTAAGAGCTTGAGCATGAGCAAAACAAATAGTGGCAGAACAGATACGACGCTATTATTGTTCATAATGCAAAATTGCTTCGGCAGCATGCGGCGGCTCCAGAGGATTGGGGCTTAGCAGCAGGAGGTCCCCTAACAAGGCTGCTGAAGGTCTTTGTGCCGAGTGACAAGCCAGCAGGCAGGCAGCCTCCCTGTGACAACGACATCTGCTGAGCTGGGCAAATTTAGCTGAAAAAAGCTCAGCAGTTTAAAGCTGATGATATCAAATCAAGAGGGAAACAAACATATTTCTCTTTATTGAACAATTTGGATTGAGAATGTGGAAAGCATGTAAGCAGAGTTACACTTTTTTTTTTTTTTGCATTTTTTTCTATTAGGCAAAATATTTATTGAGGACTTGGGATTGTTTGTTTTAGTGTCTATGAAAGACATTTAACAAATAACCTTCATTTACCGATTCATGCATCTCACAAAAGTTAGTAAACCCCTAAAATTTTTATTAGGGTATAAATTCATATATTTTCATGAAACAACAGTGTAGATATGACATGATGTAAAGACGTCATGGTGCAGCAGTATGAGGGTGTGAATTTGCTGCTCAGCACATTGATACTAATATCTAAACTCACTAGTGAGAAAAGAGTGCACCTTCAAGTGAAGTTAGAGGATAGCAATACCAGTACTATTTACAACTTAAAGGGATGAAATCTCAGAGATTTTTCTCAAAGCCGAGCTTTGCTGTAGGGCCCTTTTAGATGTTCCCCTTTTTGAAATCTGAAGACATATTAGTAAAATAAAATAACCAGAGAGATCCGGATAATCCCCAGAACTTTTAAAAACATTTGGAGGACAGATAACAAAAATAGAAAATTTCCTAAAGTCCTGTTGGACCACTATAAAGTCTATAGTTAGAGAAAATACTATAAAGTATCTCAGATTAAGGCTACATAGATGGATAATGATCTAAAGCAACTAGCAAGTGCAACACTGAGGGCTTAAAAATGTTTTGAAGTGGCCTAATCAAAGTCTGGATTCATTGTGAAGGGGATGCTTTGCTGTTGCCTTATAACTGTTCCACTCTAAAAACTCTTCAATATCGCAATATGACCTTTACCACATGTGTTCGGTTCTGGTGGTTAAACCAGTGTGTACGTTTTCTACATAACACCAAGTTGGCTACTTTCATCTCTTAATAGATGTTATTCAATAAATGCATTTTGTGTTATCCAGTCTCATCTGTCTTTTTGTGATGATAAAATTAGTAATGATATGAAACATTTAAAGGTGGGAGAAGAGGTAAAGCAGAAGTAAAAGAATGCACAAATTTTTTCCATATTCTTCTCTATTCAAATGGTTAGCATACAATCAACTTCATATTGTCAAAGAAGAGCAAAAAACCAACAATAAATGAACAATAAAACACAGATTGTTTTGCTTTTTGAAGAAAAATATATATTTGGTATCAATCTGTAATATCTGCAGAGGCCTGTTCCCATTCAATTTCTCACCTGCGTACTCCTGCCAGTTTGTGCAACTCCAGATACAATCACCAACTGGTTGTTTTGCAGAGCATCTTCAAACTGACTCCTGATCCTCCACACTGAAAGAGTCTTCCTCTCTTCCAGTAACTTGTAGTAACGAGAGGAAAAGGGTAGCCCATCAAAATGATTCAACTCCAAATCATCTCCAAAATCAGAAGCTGGATCTTCTCCTCCACTGTCAGTGAATATTTCTGCCTCTGGCGAGTAACTTTCAATTGACATCACACTTTTATGTTATTAGGACGAAGTAGGGGTTGAATGGTGGCATCAGTGGCCTTAAAGTTGTGCCTGTGAAGTTGCTCGCTTGGTAACTTTCTGAGCCGTCTGCACACCGGTGCACAAACTGGCCCCAACGTGACCTCCCACGTGTGACCTCCTCCATAGTGACAACTCAGTTATCCCAGCTTGGGCCTGTGTCATAATCTCCACCACTTCATTCCAATACACACGTGGAAGAAAATGAGAGAATGCACAATGAAGATCCCCCCCACCAGTTCTGTCTCGGTTGCAATTTTCAGACCTGTAAAACAGCATGAATTTTAATCTAACTTGTTATATCATACCCATGCCATGGGGTGCACAATTATAAGAAGGACTGCTGACTTGATAGTTGTCCAGCAGGCATCCATTGACACCCTCCGACAAAAAGTTAATCTCAAACAGGTTGTACATAAATAAGCTGAGCTGTACCCAACTTCAGAATGTAAAATTGATAGAAGGAAATAGTGTCATATAATTGTTCGAATGCTTCAGAAATAACAGCGCAGATGATATCATTGTGATATAACTGTTAAATTATATGAGTTGTAGGCCATTCCTGAACCAGACACGATGTCAGAAGTGAAAGAATAAAAGAAACATAGAAGTTTATTAAATGTCCAAAAAAAATCTAAAAAAAAAATGAACTTTGCATCTTATTTAAAAAATCAAGTTCAAGGGACTGGAGGAATGACAAAGAGCCACAGAATCAAAGTTAATGCAGGTTCAGTGTGAAGCTTGGTCTCTAGTTTGTTTTATGAAAACAAAAATCAGTGCAGGTATCTATCTTAAGAGTTTATACTTGGGGGGTTTGGAGAGGCTGAACATCCACCTCATTTTGGGAAATTCTCGCCTATTTTGCATACCCAAATGGAAAAGCAAATAACTTAGGAGCTGTAAGCCCAAATTACACATGTGATACATTATTTGAAAGCTGTCACCTTCTAAATTCTGAATATATACATGAAAACTGGGTGAGTAAAACACTCAAGCTGCATCAAGCCAAAGCTGCATAAGTTCAAACATAATTCAACGTTGTTTTTTTCTTCTGGAATATAATAGGTCTTTTTTGAACATCAGTAATGGAGACATGCTTGTTCGTTTTGTCTACTTTGTTATGGTACATTTTCGACATGTTGCTATATCCGTGCTAATTGTGCTTTGGTGTTCGCTATGTCCATAGAATTAACTTGTTTTTTGTATTGTGGAGAATCTAAGCTTGCCAACGATGTCTAACTATATTAGATATATGTCTAACTATATATTGGTAAGCATTTTACCAGTGTAATGTTCATGCATTCAGAGTTATTTACAAGGTCCCCCAAGAGCTGATGTTCTCACCATTCCACATAGCATTTAAGACTCAACTTTTCTCAAGAATAGATCAAGAAAGAAAAAGCAGATGGTAAACAAGGACAAAGATGAAAGAAAAGAGGGACACAAAGGAAGATATGGAATGAGGGAAAGAAAGGAAGGAATATAAGGAAGGGTAAAAGGAAGTAAGGGGGGAGTGGCAGCATGGTGGTTAGGACATAGAGCTCTGAATCAAGAGGTTCTGAGTTCCAGCCCCACTCCCACAGACTGTCACTCTGGGTCCCTGAGCAAGATCCTTAACCCCACACTGCTCCCCGGGCGCTGCACAATGGCAGCCCACTGCTCCCCCAGGGGATGGGTTAAATGCAGTTAATTTTGTTGCTCTGTACTAGTGACTGTATAAAGAAAATAAAAAAGCTGAAAAAAGGGTGGAAAAGGGGAAGAAAAACTATTTAAGAAAGGAAAAACAGAGGAAGAAAGAGAAAAGAACCCAATGAAGAATGACAGGAAGGTCAACTTTTAGATTATGGGACATGAATGAATGAATTAACTTTAAGACAAACCAGAAAAAATAAAAAAAATATAATTAATGTCACATATAATGTGTTATGCCTGAAAGGGATATGAAGAGGTGAAACTTCATACCCTCCTATAGTCTAACAACAGCAATATTCCTGATTCCTATTTTACTTAAACAAAAATAGGCAATAAAGTCTGGAAATACAAACATTTTTCGATGCTTCTTCAGGTCCAGAATATACTTCAGAAAGTTCCAGACTGTGGGAACCATGCTTTAGGCTCTTAACATTTACATATGACCAATAAATGTGACTAAATGTGAAAAAATAACAAAAGAACACAATTTCCTCTTTATTAAATCAGCTTTACTGATGCTGCCCGTGTTTGAAATTGGTGAATGACACTTTAGCATTTCTTTACATTTAAGGTATCAAACGGTTATTAGTAAAAAAAACATTGTGAAAATGTTTTCACTAGTAACACGACAAATATACATCGATAACATACAGAGATGTTACAACAGTATTTAGAACATGAGCACAGAGAAACGTAAAGGCGAATGAATGCAGAGTAAAAATAAAATTGCACTGAAAATAAAACCAATATGCATGTGAATTATCTTCTACCAGAACAAACTGAACTGCTAAGTGAACAATTTGTTTAGTCAGAATGATAAAACATTGCGAATGTTGTTTTTTTTTTACAAAAATTTATCTGAAATAAAAAGCAAACCTTAAAAAAAACAAAAAAAAAAAACAAAAAAAAAAACAGATGGATTCACACGACAAACATTGACCTTTCAAAGCAACACTGTAACTTTTAGCTAACAGGGGCCACTTAGCCTGTAACATCGAGGATAGCTCCCCCTGAAGGGCACTGGTGGCACTGCAATGTCATAAAACTAGCCAGTCTCGATCCGTGCTTTAAATCTCATAAAAGACCACTTTTATTACAATTCAGTCCTTTAGATCAAATCCTACATAAGAGAACCAATCATAAGTGGCACTCTGGGTCACATGACTAATTCAGTGATGCTTTTAACCCTTTCCAGTTACATAGACAAGTCGTAGAGAAGGGCAGCTCGTGCAAAGCATCAATACGCGCCAAGTGCCGAATACTTACATAAAAAATCATCTGGTATACTTTGGCCAAAAGTTGCACAGCATTGCTTTAAAGTGAAACCATCTTTTCATTGTCAGAGTAAAAACAGCATTTTAATGAAAGCTGCAGCAGAACAGCTGCGGTTTACAAGTGAGCAAAGTCTTTAGCCATTCCATGGCTGGATCAGTCATTTGTGCAGGAAGGCATAGAGTCAAACTCTTAAAACACCCACAGACATCGTGTTTCACAGATTCATGTTTTTAATTTCAACTCATGTCAGAGCTTTTTGTGATTAAGATGAAGAAAGAGGCCAACACAAAACCTCCTTATTCTTACAGCTGAGGTCGTAACGCCACTTTCTGGGATTCTATGGTTGTTTCAAGCCTTTCCAGATTGGCTCAAAGATGCAATACGGAGCATTCTGCTTCAAAAAACCTCAGAGGCATCAACAGTCTTTGCAAAAATACTCATTTTAAGCTCTACATGTAGTCTAGAGAATAAAACCGTAATGTTGTGAGTTCCCTTTCGTATCGCTTTTACAGAAACACATCCACAGTGTCTTTCAAAACAATAACCCTTTAACTTTTTCACATCCATAAGTCCATTCAATGCTAATTTGCTTAAAAAGTTTAGGATGCCTAATTGTTTTTTTTAATGATAGATCAGCACAAAGTATAACATAACTGTTAAGTAGAAGGAAAACTGATATAATAATACATAGCTGCTGGTCTTTTGGGCAATGTCCAACAGGTTTGCACATCTACAGATCTTTTGCAAAGCAGCTCAAGCTCAGTGAAACTGGTTAGAGAATCCGTCCTACCTCAGAATAAAAAAAACAAACATTTTTGTCCTATCCTTGAAATGTTTTATCGTCCCCTACATGCTGTGATGAACTTTACCATAATTTCTGTGTCCATTACAATGATCCCAGATTTGTTTTGGTCAACTACATAATATACCATTAAACTGCAGGTATTAATGTAAGAAAGTATGAAAAAGTTAAAAGGTTATGAAAACTTACTTTTTAAAAGCCACTGCAAACGTAGATGGTTCAGATTTTTTTTTTATGTTCTCCTACTTAAACAAAAAAAATAATAAAATAAAACAGTGTATATATAAAAAAGTGAAATAAAAAAAGAAGAGTCAAACTTGTGCCGGTGTAGTAAAAGTGTCTGGCACAGTGCACTGGGTGGCAATAAATACACAATTATAAATACTTTACATCTACCTGAGCGCAGACTCATAGCACCATTCAGAGGCAGAGCACCAAAAGGGACCCGGCGAATCTCAAGGTTGAAAACTCAGAGGTGCCTACACCATTTGTTTATGTGTGTTTCTCAGAGTTTTTAATAGTGCAATTTTTAAAAATTTGTTTCCGTTACAAAAAACCACTGCCCCCTCTGGTCAAAGTCTCAGCTGTTGTATCTGACGTTGGCAATAACGCAAGGCTTTGGTAGCGTCGGAGGATGCTTGGGACTCAACCTAGGGATGGAGAAAAGAAAAAGAGATGTGTGAGATTTGAGCTTTGCATACATACAGTGCTCCTAATATTTGTTTAAATGGCCACTAGCAAACTGCACCTTGAATGAAAAAAGGGACACTTCTTTGTTCTTTGCCAGTTTAAAAAAAAAGAAATGTTTGGACTTATGTATATGTAATATATATTTATCTTGAGCCTGTGTCATTAAAGGGGAACACCGATTTTTTTTTTTACATTGGGCCCTTGATTTTACGTTATTACATCATGTTCTACTCACCCATATTAGTTTTGTGTCATTTGGAGCCGTTCTGAAGATATTCGGTTTTGTAATCCAAGTAAAGTCTTCCTATGGGCAACGAGTTGAAGGCACAAACTAAACTGTTCATAATTTATTCTTTATGGTACGCCAGCATTCATAACATGTAGGCGAATCACTGTCCCCCAGACATCCGTGGTTATATTTTTTATATTTATATTTTTTTAAAACAAAGCGAAGTGTGTATGACGTCATCCGCACACAGGACTTGAGTCTACCCTTTCTATTCATTCGGCTAGCTAATCTGAATCATTCAATTCCATTTCGAGAGCGAGATCATCTGTGGTCGTAGCACTAGACATCTTCCAGGTATGTGAGTAAAACTAGCAGCAGACTAGCTGGTCATGCCACTCCCCCTAAGAAAAGTGGCTTAAGGATATCTTGAAGCTTTCAACTTTTAAGTAGTGGGCTAATTTATTTTTCTAATTTCACAATGATGTAAAACTTGAATCAATACCATACTGAAAAAGTACTAGTAGCATTTTCTGACATCCTTCAGCTATCTTTGTTCTTAGATTATTTCTAAACATCCTGACCAGTACTTTAAGATAAGGATGACAGTGTTTAGCTTCTTTAACTTAATAACAATTTTCATAAAATGCAAAGGCGTAACTTGTTTTCCAATAGTCTTGCAAATAATCTTTTAAAATGTGATGTAAAGTGATATTAGCAGAATTTATACTTTATTGATACAAATATACCTGTAGTTTTTTGCTATTTAACATCCTGAAGATTTTAAAAATATGTTAATGTGTTTAATAAGGATTAAATGGTTAAATCTGCAGGGATTGTGCATCTTATCTGAACTGTGCGCATCTTTTCCTTTAGAGAGTTGAAAGTTAAATTGACTTTGCGGCAAATTACATCAGACTTAACTTTGAAAATAATACATTTCCACATCTGTTTTTTTTAATTCTGCTTAATTAATCCATTAAGTGCTTTGAGAAGGATTATTTTTTTAAAGAACAAAAGCTGTCATCTTCTTGTATTTACAAATCCAGGCTCTTTGCTGTATAATCCCACAACCCTGGCAAAATGAGGCTTAAAATGTGTTATTAAAGGTCCCAAGTTAACATGACATTCACTCCCATTACGTGTGAATGATCCTCACTTTTTGGGGTGGGGAACTGGGCGTGCTGCTCTGGGGGCACCAGTTTCAGCCGCAGGGCCACAAACTGCAGAGGAGCCTCGGACTAACGTGCTGCTCTGAACACCAGATGGACTACGCACCAGCCGGGAGATCCTTGGGTCGGCAGGAAGAGGTTTTTGTGGAGGACTAGGCTTCTCCAGCTCCTGTTTAAGGACAGATAAAAGTAATAGCTGAAAATACCCACCAGAGGGCACTGATGATAAACAGATCAGCACATGTTACATTTCTCATTTTCATTCAGACACATTGGCACATTTATCAGGCAACATATGATGAGAAGAGGCATCATGTTGGTTTATCTTTGGAGAAACTCAAGTCAGGACAAAGGGCTGTTTTCTAAATCTCAGCAGGCTTCCACTTGTCTTCTTCTTGGCACCTCAGACAAAATCTGACACCTCACACTCAACACAGCAAATCCTGCCATTCTGTAAACAAAGCTAGCTTATGCTCCATACAAAAATATTCCAAATACCCTTATCAAACAGCAACCAAGCAAAATACCTATAGGTGAAAAAAAATGATCATTTTATCAACTGACTAAATGCTTCTGCAGCTTCAGCAAAAACACAACCAAACCCAAACTACAACACAAATCTGTGTGGAAGCAAAGCTTAGAGCCTTTAGCAGATAGCTTTCACTTGTGTTTTATGTCGTCTGTCAACATGTTGGAGCTGCCAAACAGCTGCATAGGATACTGTCAGGGATACCGTCTGCTGCCAAAAGGAATCGCTTTCAGGTTTTGACAACAACATGGAGCGACAGAGGGGGGTCTACTTCCGAAAGAGAAACCCCGGCAAAGAACGGCTGCTTGGCACCTGCTGAACAGGTGTGAGGAAATCAAGATGCGGTGTAAAACTAAATGCTGACATTGAAAACTGAATGCTAACTTTGTTTATTGGATCTCCTGGTTTGAGAAACAGATGTGCAAAAAAGTAAAATGTATTTTACTACAGTAGGTACATTTTCCACTGATAATGTTAAAAACCATCCTTCAATTTAGTTAGCCTTCATTTATTCATTTAGTTTTGGCCTGAGCCATCCCTAAAAAAAACTAATTACTGTAATACAAATAAATGAAACACCTATTTTACTTTACTCCTTTTAAATTTATTGAAAATAGGGTAAAAATATCCATCTTCTCCTGCTTAGTCCTGTCAGAGTCACAGTGGGCATGGCACCAATTAACCTAACAGTTGTGTTTATGAGCTGTGGGAAGAAGACGGAGTACCCGGAGAGAACACGCACATGGATTGAGAGAACCTGCAAATTCCATGCAGAAAGACCCTGGGCCAGGGATCGAACCCAGAACCTTATTGCTGCAACAGTGCTAGTCACTTCTTCAATGCCCTAATCTATTATTCATTGTTTAAAATATGAAACACAAAAAATCCCTTAAAGTAAGACAATAACTGGGGATTTAGCCTTTATCAACAGTTTCAAAAGTTTAGTGGGAGTAATGTCAACCATTCCTGTGAATTCTTAGTCAGTATTTTATGAAATATCCATCTAAGATCAACCTAAAGTGATTCAATGATGCTAAAGTAAGGAGGGGTACGAAGACACTTCAGATTTCTTTGCTTTTATATGCTGAGCTGTAAAAAGAGGCAGACCAACTAGGCCTTGTATTTTTAATAATCGAGTTGGACTGAAGAATGTCACATTCAAGGTGGTGGGTGAAAAGTTTCCCCAGCATTTCCTAATGATGCATTTATTTCACTGACCTTGTGTGTGCAGCATTGGGGAAAATATTCAGGTTGTGGAAACTTCTGTTTCCTATTAAGGTTTAAAAAACAACAAAAAACTATGTTTGATAATTAATGGTTTCATCCTTTTTATTAAACATAATGGAGAGACGTGTCTCATTCCTCATATTGTCTGGGAAATGGCAGAAAATAATTAAAACTTCTGAGTAGATTTTTAAATACCCACCTAAACTTGTCTGTATATTCCGGTAGGAGTAAATAGAAAAAGAAAAAAAAGAAAACATTTGGACAATTGCAGGCTTTAAATCTCAAATTATTCTGCCAAAATAAAAGATATATTTACTTTAAGTCTTTTTACAAATCATTTCCAATGTTACCAATAGAGGAGAGAGCTGAATGTTTGAACAAATCGTAACTTACATCAGGTTATTCACTTTCAAGTGGCAGAGTCTTAATAAATAGAAAATTTGTGAGTTTGTGAAAAAAAAAAAATAAACATTTCAAAACCGGTATGTGGAGCTTCTATTTGTAAATGCAATAATGAGAAATGAAGAAAATGCCTATAAAAGCACAAAAACATTCACAAAACAAACCTGTCACTTCTCTCCAATTCTCCTGAGACCTGAAGTATGTGAGCAAAATAGCAGAAGAAAAAAATATGCCTTTTTTTTCCCTTGGCTCACTCCTTGGAGCTGAGCCTTAAGCCTGTAAATGCAAATGATCAAAAAACATATGTTTCTCTAATTTAAGAAGAGCAGAGCTAATTATCTTCTGGGACAATAATGACTATGTTAATGCTGATTTTCTTTTTCTTCCAGTAAACTGACAAAATAAAACAATTGACTTTAGCTCAGACACTTACTGCGGTTTAAATCAAGTGAACAAAGACCTACATTTATTTTTCACATTAGATCCTAAAAACAAGGAGTAGCACCTTCAAACATAATGAAGAAGTTGCAGAGTTCAGTGCCTTTTGAAAGCGCTCACATGACTCGGTCATCATCAGGTTTTGTCACAATATCACCTATTTCATGAGTCTGTGTGTGACAGACTATAATAAAACTGAATGCTTTTCATGTTTTGTTTTTAAAACAGAAAAAAATTTGACTTCAGTCCCCTTTGTCCTGGTACCCCTAAATAAAACCTTGTGAAACCATTTACATTTATCTAATGGAGAGAAGGCACATACTCTTCCAATCTGGCCTTTTTTCAGAAAAAAATTCCTTGATACAACAGGGATTATGAATTAGTGTAAATAAGGTGAAATGAATTTAAAAACTGAATCAAAAGAGAGGGAAGGAGAAAGCCATGGTTGAGAGAAACCCCCAAGACATGAACATATCATTTTTTTCTAATGAGAATGAACAAACTCCGTACCATTGTTATAAATGTCTGTGGCATCGTGCTATGCGAAAGCAACAGCCAGAGTTAGAAGGGAATGGTTGACATCATAACATCCCAATTATTAGAAGGTTCCAGATCTAAATCACATTAAGATCAGCCATCCAAGCTGAACTTCAGCTACTTTGCAAAGGAAAATTGGTAAAAACAAAGCTGATAGAGGCTTGAACCAAAGATAAAATGTGCATACCATTAATCTTAGATTACTTTTGAGAAAAACATATTTTTGCCAATTATTGTCCTTATAATGATTTATCAAAAAAGATCAGAACAACATGCTTTGACATTTAATGGACATGAATACTTTTACAAATTACTTCTAAGTAGGTAGTTTGAGTTTTTTTCTAATCGTCGACTAAGAGAGGATCTCCACCTTCTTGTTCCAGCCGGTAAAGCTATAAGTAAACTCATTGGAATGGCTGTGGCAGCAGGTCTACTACCCCCTGTTGCGGGATCGGTGTTGTGCTCAGATGGTGCGAGCTTCTGGCCTAACTTTGTTATTTCTGTTAGGCTTCACATAGCTGTCAACAAGCTGCTACTTTTATAGGATAGAAAAGCATCATGAAAACAACTGGCATCAAAACACCTTCACCAACACCTGAAATGTGATCAACAACATCTTTTCCTGGGCTGGTGTTACAGGGGTAAAAGCACTCCAGATGCAACAAGTAAATTGCACTAACATCACAGTTAAAAAAGATTTCCAACTGAGCAAGCAGGAAATTCACTCACCATGACCATCCTGCAAGAGTTATGGTGTGATGTGCTGTGAAACGACGCCCCCCTGGGTGCCACGTGGGAATGAGGCAGAGGGGTCCGGTGGGGCGGGGGTGCTCGGGGTCTCTGCTGTCTGGGCCCAGGGGTGAGGGACAGCGTGAGAGATAGAGGGACAGGGTGGCTGAGGTGAACTGGAGGGCACTGGGGGAGTCTGTGCAGGCTGTGAGGAGGGTAAGGACCCGATGGGGGTCCTGGATCTGGCACCCGCTGAGGAGACTGCGGAAAAGATCAAAGTGGGAAAGTTAAGTCATCTCATTCCCTTCAGAACTAATCATGTTGTTTTCTTCGCCTTCTTCCGGACGCTGTCAAGCATGAACAAATCAACCGTGTAAATCCTTTACTGGTAACTAGTTAAAGAGTAAAACCCACCCATTAGCAGACTAGACTTAATTTAAAACTGACACAGCTAAACAGTACACACTGTGACAGACAGATTGAAGATTAAGTATAACCATAATATGAGTCTGTTTCATATTTACAGCCAGCCAGATGTGAGCAGCTAAAACACACCCAAGCCCTCATCTTGCAAGTGGAAAAATGACCTCACCTGCACTGTGCTAACTTCAAACAGACTTACATCTTTCCTCTTACTCAATAAAAAACACATGCTGCCAACTGCCCTGCCAGAGTATTAGTACCCCATGAGCTTTTTCACATAGCAACAAGCTTTAATGTATTTTGAGGGACCAACAAAAATGAGCAAATAGCTATAAAAGAAAAGGAAACGTATGAAAATTTCAACCTTAAAAGAACAAAAAGCTACCTAGAAACTGTGGAATTTGTGTTTAAACCTCTGTGTTTTCTGTTAATAGTACAACTTTGGAAATAGAAAAACCCTTAATCTTAATTCAAAGGTCGGGCGATGAAAGCATTAATCTGAGAGGCAGCGATGAGGCGTGTGGAACCTCTGCAGGAGCTGCAGAGATCTGTAAGTTCGGTGGAAGAAGCTGCTGACAAATCAAGTGTTAGATGTGCACTCTGCAATCTGACCTTTCTGGAAGAGTGGCAGAGACAGACATGAAGCCCAGTTTAAAGGTTACAAGTGTATCATATATATATGTGTTATCATTCAAAAAATATGATAACACATACAGTACCTCCATCAGGATTTAGATTCAATTTGTACCCAATTTGTGAATCCACAAACCCTGTAAATACATCTTGCCAGAAGTCAATAGATGCATTAACCTCGATACAGAAATGTTTTGAATCAATGCAGTGACCTGTATGACGTTAACTGAACATGGCAGGCTTAAGCAAAACAACATGGCTGCTCCATGGACCTACAGTACCCATAGACTCCACTATTCAGTTTGTCTTAGCTTGAACACACTATTTCTTTCTAAAAGCAGGACACGGGAGGCAGGTACAACTTGGCGATTTAGCCAATCAGCTTGAAGAGATATTGAATGTCCCTCCCTTTTTTAAACGGGAGCCTTTCTGGATGGATATTATGTATAAATGAAGTTGTACTACATGAATCGATCAGGCTTATGCCAGGTTAAAAATGCAGGGAGCAGAGCAAACACATGGAAGAAAAATGCTCTAAAGGGAACTGACCTAAAATACTATGTGTTTAAGAAAACTAGAATACCTCTCTACTCTCTATATCTATAAAACACTATAATATCTCTCTACTTTAGCAAAAATACCAATGTGTTAAAAGCCAGGTAAAAGTTAAGACCTAAATCTTTAACATGATTAGATAACTGTCCTGTAATCTGAGTTAAAGATATTTTTGCAAAGATTTATGGGGATAAATTTCTTTAGTCTTGCAAATCTTGTAGATTATTGACGAACAGGGGCTGAACAAAAAGGGCAGCCACACTTTTAAGATTAGTAAGGTTAAAAAGATTTATAATAAGATTTTGTTTTGGTCTCTAACAAAAAAATCTCATAATATATCCTAGTTTACAGTTCTAGTGAACTAAAAAAGATGCACAGCCAAGCTTTGCAAGGAAATTGACCCTATGTATAAAAGTTCATATTGAAAAATGACTTGTGTGCTTTATTCTTGATCAACCATTACATCCATCAAATCACTTCCTATTAGCATTGGGGCAATAATGGAGCAGTCAAGGCAAGCAGAGTTGTGGTCACATAAGTCATTACAGCAGAAAGCCTGGTCTCCCTCTCACAATTATTTGAAACAAAATTAAGGTGTCAGCTAAGCAACTCAACATTCTTCACATGCAGATAAACTAATTTCTCTCTGAGCAGGCAGCTGCTAACGACAAGAAATGCATTTGAGTGTCCTAAGCCAACGTTCGCTCACCACACACTCCATTATCACTGCCTCCTCCGTACGTCAGCGTTCAGTGGGATGATTTAATTGGATTTGAATGAGGTGCCGTTTGTGTGCAAACAACACATCAGTTCAGCTAAGGATGATTTGTTGCAGCAGTTGAAACACCAGTAGAAAACTGAGGCACTAATTCTTCCTTTGGTTCTACATTATTTGTAGTGTGTTTGTAGTTGAAGATGTCACCTTAAAGATAGTTGCACTCTGAGGCAAGGGTGGGACTGGTCGGGTTGGAGAAGAAGGGGGCTGCTTAGGAGCTGACGGTCCACTGATTGCAGCACTTTCTGATCTGCCACGCCAATAAGGAAACACAGAGATTCAGTTTAGCCCTTTCTTTTATTAGTCCTACCAGTTAAAACAAACAGGGTTCCTATGCGCATTAGAGGGATGAACTGATGGGAAATAGGTAGGAGGGCTAGAGGGAGGGAGGGAAGCGAGAGAATATGTGAAGAAAGGGAAAAGAAAGAGGTATGAAAAGAAAGCAAACAAGGCAGGGGGAAGGAAGGAAGGAAGGAAGGAAGGAAGGAAGGAAGGAAGGAAGGAAGGAAGGAAGGAAGGAAGGAAGGAAGGAAGGAAGGAAGGAAGGAAGGAAGGAAGGAAGGAAGGAAGGAAGGAAGGAAGGAAGGAAATAAAGAGGAAGGAGCTAAAAAAAGAAGAAAGTTACAGAGAGTGAAAAGAAAAGCTTAAAGGAAGAAAGGGAAGAAAGACAAAAAAGCCAAAAAGGGGAAATATAAAATAAAAAGGATGGAAAAAAGGAGAAAGAAGAACAGAGGATAAATCGAGACAGGGAGGATGGATGGATGGATGGATGGATGGATGGATGGATGGATGGATGGATGGATGGATGGATGGATGGATGATCCAGGGCACACTGGATATTATTATTAAAAAATATTCCATTTCTACTAAACATTTTAGAATAACAACCATCATTGGAATGAAAGGTCTTAATCCCAACCTGAGCTTCTCCATTGGGCTTTTCTTGCTGGTGAACAAAAGGCCAGTCAGAGTTTTCCTCTTCATGCAGATGATCAGAGCAGCAACCAGCATCATTAGAAGAGCCACCAGTAGACCCACAGTAAGACTCCTGCTGTCTGCTCATAAAACACACATGAAAATATCAGCAAGTCAAACATTTCGAGCCATTATTTCACCAGATTAGATTCTCGCTGTTTTGCTGAGACAGTATTTTCTGCAGACAGTGTTGAAAATAGAATGTATTAAAACCTGAATGGAAGTAATTTTCTCCTAAACACTTCAACACTGGTACCGACTGTTTTTGGGCGTTAGGATGCATTTCCTCAGATTATTTGTAAACGATTAAATATTAAATTGTTTGTGCTGATTATTTCTAAAAAAAAAACAATACAAAAAATCTGAGTAATTCTCTATAGCCCAATAGGTATGTAATGCTAAAGGCCAGTTAACATGTACACCATGAAATAATTTTGCCTTAATTTTAAAAATAAAAGCAAAACCTTGCTTCAAAGCAACTACATTTTCCGCACAGTGGGACGTCACATCAGGGAATATCATGAACTAAAGATAATGGAATATATTAGAAATATAAATATTTATGGGGGCTTATAATTTAATAATTATTAACACTGGTAATAAAAGCTTTTAAAGGTAAACTTGTTACATTGTGTATGCTTAGGTTGATGTTAGATGTACACATCTGGAAGTTGGAAATTGTACACAACACTCTGTTTAGAAATCTCTAAAATGAGAGATGTCTTATGCGAAGTATTTTACTGTCTGTCTATGTGTCATAGATCATGGATTATTGAAGGAAACGTTTTGGCTCCACAAGTACACAAGAACTTTACATTACCTGCTAGCCTGATGGGGCCACTGTCCACACTTCCTCCAAAACCTGCCTTGTCACAGAAGGGAGGCGCCCAATGAGCCTCACAATGACAGTGTTTGTTGCTGTTGCACACCTGCAGATAATAAACACAAAATCAATTGGAGAGAAGGCTTTAAGTGTAAGTTTTGACAATCTAACTCTTCTTAGAAAACTTTACCTAATAAATAACACAGAGTAGGGATGAGCTGATTCGAGTTTTGCTGGTGATACTTTGAATATAGGCAGTAGTTTTGAATTTAAAAGAACATTAATGAAAAACAACACCATTAACATTATTTCTAAACTGAATCATGAATGCAATAATATAATGCAACATATATTTTAAGGATTGAGCAGCTAATTAGAACTTATCTGATCCCTTGATGATATATTGGTGCAAATCTACCAACCCAAGACATTTATAAATGGGATGCAAACATCAGTAACGTATTTGAAGTTACCAATAATAATGATTTTCATTTTTTTTTTCAAGCATGGTAAAAATGCTTTTGCAATCTCTCAAGTTGCCCTAAAATGTCAGCTCGTTTGACATCAGCTTAATTCAACAATAAAAAAAAAAGTATTCAAACACTTTCTATTTGTTCAACAAATGAAACACAGATGTAGTTCCAATGATATCAAGACAAATAGTACTCTTTATTTCTTCACACCATATTTTTACAGTCTCACCCCCTTATCTTCCTGTCCTGCTCAGTGCAGCACCGAGAAACTCCAGAAGGATTCCCCGCTTGGCTAATAAGAAACAGGCAAGGTGTATTCTCTCTATCAACATCTTGAGTTAATCTCTTGCATGCAGGGGTGCCCCCTCTCCTAGAGAAACCCACATCCTTTTGTTCCAGCATGTAAAACATTCCTTAACCTGTATGTCTCTTTACTGGAGTTGCGAAAACAAATGTGACTCCTGTAATAACTGGTGTTTCATTATAGGGGAGAGTCAAAACTTGTCCCTCAGGGTGTTTAATGAAGGGAACGAATTTGTCACAACTGAAGCCTGTACCGTACCTTTAAAAAATGTTACAGGGATTTTTTAGGAAAACACAACATTATACATAGAAGTGAGTAGGAAAATCATACTGTTTATTTTTGTTTTGTTTTTTTCACAGCGAAAAAGTTTGCAACTGTGGCTTGAAATTGGATTCTAGTCATCTGATTCAATAATGTGCAGAGCCAGATGAATTACAGCCTTAAGACTATTGGACAATCTCTTTATCAGTTTTCCACACACAGAAACTAAAATGTTTGTCCAATCTTTGTGAAACAGCTCAAGTTGGATCAAAGTGAATAAAGGGAAGGTGGAACATAAGGATAGGAACATGTTATTGTGAATGTGTATTTCTGTTTGTCTGTCAGGTTGGGTCCAGGGCTGAACTAGAATCAGAGCAAAGTAAACTTCTTAATGGACAGATATCTTCATTCCATTCTAAGGCCAATATGATCCCAAACTTTTCTCCTGTGTAAAGAGAAACTCCATCACTGAGTTTTTTAACTGGTTTAAAATTTAATTCTGGAAATACAAACAAAACAACATTCCTAATATTTGAATATTGTGAAGCATCAGTAAAAATGTTAACATATCCATAATATTTTTTATCTAAATATCGTTGAACCATACTTTCTGAATCTGAAATATCCTCCTTGTTTTTCCGTTTAAACAGCAAAGTTGAATCCATATCAATAGCAGGAAGCAAGGAAGGATGAGTTACTGATCTAATAACAGTTTTACTAACATTTATTTGAGATAAATTAAGATATTCATAGTACTATCTAATGTCCATCAACTGGTTAGGAGTGCTGAATGCATAACTGCAAGAGTTGTTTGATTTCATGACTGTGTTTTGTTTTTTTTTACTGTTTAGTGTTTAACTACTTAACAGACGCTTTTATTCAAAGCGACTTACAACGTCGACATTAGCGTAAAGGGTCTTGCCTAAGGACCCACACTGGCAGCTCACTCCCCCCCTGCAGGGAAACAAACCCGGGCTTTCTGTGCACAGGACGGGTGACTTACCACTTTAGCTAGCCAGTCAGTTTTTCATCCAACCGGATGTAGTATTTGGAATGAATACTTTGATTGGATGAAAAAAAGCTGAGCGTGATTGGCTGGTGGTAAGGTTCATTTACATACATTTATGAAGTCGCGAGTGCAGAAACTGCCAAGCGCACAGCTATGAAGTGCGGAAAGAGCAGGTAGAGTGCGCGCAGAGAGGAAACTGAGTGTGAGGAAAGTGGGTTGAGAAGAGTTTTTCCAGAGTTGAGCACATGCCAGACTGGTTTTGAGCGCAGGTGTTAACTCACTGCGCTTTCGGATCGATGATAACACATACCCCCATAGGGTTTAGATTCAAGCTCTTACAGTTAGATAGATACATGAATCTACTGTATAATGAGCTGCTGTAGCCACTAAACATTTATCAATTAGTACTGTGACCATCTAGTTACATTATTGATTGTCACTGTGCTATTTTTTGGTTCTTTCTGCAGGCTCAGAAGCAGACTTTTAGTGCTATCTTGTTTTCTTTTTCCTTCTTCCTTTTATTGTTCTTCCCTTCCTCTTCATATACAGTGGTGCAAAAAAGTATTTAGTCAGCCACCAATAGTGCAAGTTCTCCCACTCAAAAAGATGAGAGAGGCCGGTAGTTTTCATCATAGATATACCTCAACTTTGAGAGACAAAATGAGAAAAAAAAATCCAGAAAATCACATTGTCTGATTTTTAAAGAATTTATTTTCAAAATATGGTGGAAAATTATTGTTGGCTGACTAAATACTTTTTTGCCCCACTGTGTATGTATATATATATATATATATATATATATATATATATATATATATATATATATATATATATATATATATATATATATATATATATATATATATATATATATATATATATATATCTTCATCCATCCATCCATATATCCTTTTTCTGACACGCTTTATCCCGAGCGGGTTCGCGAGGGGTGCTGGTGCCTATCTCCAGCTGTCTACATGCAAGAGGCGGGGTACACCCTGGAGAGGTCGCCAGTCCATCGCAGGGTAACACGGAGACAAACAGGTCAAACAACAATTCACTCACACCTAAGGAGAATTTAGAGAAGCCAATTAACCTAACAGTCATGTTTTTGGACTGTGGGAGGAAGCCGGAGTACCTGGAGAGAACCTACACATGCACAGGGATAACATGCAAACTCCATGGAAAGATCCCGGGCGGGGAATCGTATGCGCAACCCTTTTGCTGTATATATATATATATATATATATATATATATATATATATATATATATATATATATATATATATATGTAGTAATCTACTTATTAATTTGTCTTTGGGATAAAAAAAACAACAATCTTTTGAATTGAATTAAATAGAATTGGGCATCTCCTTGAAACTTGGACAGCAGGACAGGACAAAGAAGGAATGTAAAATAAACAAACAGCTCAAGGGAAAGAGACACCCTTGAATTGAATAGAAGAGAGGACATTTTAAACAGAGACAGATGAATCAAGAAAGGAGGGAAAGAAGGCATACACAGGAAAAATATTTAAAAAACAACCTTAACTAGGGAGGTGGACTTATAGGTTAGTGTGATAATTGCAATAAAAGCTTGTATTCCTGTTAGTTTCAACCATGTCCAGAGCTGAATACACATTTTGAATAGAAGACAAATAGAAGATGTCCAGTCTCTTTCTACTTAAGGACTTATGACTTCTGAATGTGTCCCTGTTCCTTTTCTGGTGGTTTATCACAAAAAACCCACAACTTTGAAAAGTGAAACATTCAAGGTGTATGAAACAATTGTGAGCACTGTCAAACAAGGAATTTAAAAAGGTAGCAAAAATCTATTCCCACCTGCCTTAAAGTTAAACTTTGTGTCATGGCATTGCTCCAAATAAATTTAGTCAAAGCATTTCTAAACTCAGTTTAGGAGAAGAATGACAGCCTGGGCGTATGATGAATGGTACTTAGAGCTGAACATAAATGAGATCATTAGGACTAACTGATTGAACCTTTCAACATTTCAAGTGATTTATTACCAGGGGCTCTGTTTGTTCCTTAATAAATGCACAATGGGCAGTTATTAAATTTATTTGAGGAATAAATGGGAAATAAAACTGGGTTTAGATCCATTTAAAATGGCTTTTACATTTTCACAGCAGCTAAAAAAGGACGGAGAATTTGCCTCACTTACCCCTCGACCGCTGCACTTAGCTGCACACTCGTGCACGCTGAACACACTGACGTTCTGGCACCGACGATTCAGACACATCTGAGGCAGACAAAGACATTAAATATTGACAGCGTGGTTTCAAACAGCAACGCAGTAAAAGAAGAGTCCAAATCTTTTAATCTTTTAAAGGGAGGAGGCACATCCAACTCCCATTTCTTTTTATTTTCCTCCTCAGCTCTAAATCAGTACAGCATTAAATATAATTACGTTGCCACTGGAAGTACATCGTACCCAAATTTTAAATGTATCATGCCCATTTCCAAGCGGGCTAAATGTGAGGATGAGCAGCAGTTGGCACACAGACAAATGGCACCAAAAAAAGCCGAGTCTGGGTCTTTTCTCAAAATGGGAGGAGGTTTATAGTGAAGTAAATTAGACTAAATGGAGAAGCTGAATCAGTGGAGTGACCACTGACTGAACTGATGAAGGCAGGGAGAAGCCAAATGAAGTGACTAATGAGTAGTCAATTAAGTCTGTGAACTTAAGCAAGTCCATAATGACAATAAGGCACACAGTGAAAAATATCTGTCTTTTCATCATCGTTTATTTTTCCAGGTCTTTTCCCAGCAAATAGGTAAGGAATTTGTTTTCACGTAAAGCTACAAATCATTTTAGGTTACAGCTAGAATGTGAAGTGAAGAGTCTTAGGTAAAAAGTAGAGAAAAAAAAGAATTATCATTTTATTTCAGAGCAATACACATTTGGTAAACCTGATTGACTTAAAAAAAAAAACGGAAGGGTTAGTTTAATTTATTGTTAAACAGTGAGGAAAAATGTGTGTTTTTCTACACAGCCTATGTTTATGTCCGCTTTTAGTATTAGCAGATGATACATAAAAGCAAATATGAGACTATGGCTATTGTGTAAAAAAGACAAGTGGGATTAATTTACTAATGTTTTTAAAGCCAACCAAACTGAGGTGGGACAAACTTTTAACAGAATGTAAATAACGACTGCCAAAATAATAAAATAATAGAAAATGTAAAAAAACTCCAGTGAACTTAGAAATTGACATACAAATTGCTTTGGGATAATATAAGCCTTATTTTACCAACATGTAAAATAGATATCAGATATTAGTGTTACTCCACCATCTGAATTATTGTGGTGGAAACTTTGTGGTCTCATGTTTTTCTTTCAACTTGTTTCACAGTTCTTTCAGTCAAAATGCTCCCACTTGTTTCTTATTTCCATTACGCTAAAGTGTTTGCCAATCGTTTTTCAAATTAACAAGAGATTTAATGATGTTTTAATTAAAAATAATGTCTTTAATAAAAACATTTGGTCCTCAAACTTTTCAGCAATCCTGTGGGTTCCTTATATACTTTTTCTTGCCACAAAAAAAAACTGATGTGAAGAGGATAAAATCCCCACCTTTAAACCAACTTAAAAATTCTAATATAATTTAATGCAGAGTCATGTGTATCTGAACAGGGTGAGTTTAATGTCCTCTTTAACATACACAGTGCTCACCATTCCATCTCCGCACTTTGTCCCTGTCAGGACCAGGCCCGGATCCGGCATGTCATCGCCCAAGTAGACATGAGTACCTCTGCATAATATCCTTCCACCTTCCTGAAGGGGTATATTTGTTTCAATGGAAACGGCATTTGTGCCAATAACTGGGCGGTTAGCTCCTCCTTGACACTGGATTTTGCCGCATTTAGCATCTCTACATCAATGGCAATCAAGAAGAGGGGGGGAAAACAGACAACAGAGAGAAATACCTTCAGATAATTTCACTTCTAAAGAGTTATCTGTGAATGTCTTTAAAAAAAAGTATCTGCAAAAGATGTAAAGAAAAAAATGCCCCTAAAATGTGAGTAATTTTACATTACAGACCAACACAATGTCATGCATAATAAGTAGTAAAAACAAAATGTCACTAAAACCTTTATTTAAAATATAATCTAAGAGGTGGGATTAGGATTAGCCTCGAACATTTGCATAAATTTCGTCTTGTTTGATATGACATATTTAAGGACTTTTGGGTCATTGAATAATTTAATCAACACTCTAAAAAAATGAGTTTCATTCAGCTTTAGTAAAAAGAAAAAAAAATGACGACTGACCTAATTTTATTAAACACTTTAAAAGGTTTGCTTTGCTATACTTGATGGCGGATTTAATTGTGTAAATAATTTCTATAAAACGGTCATTATGTTTTTAATGACATTTAGAAGTTAATTTTTTATCAAAGATAAATAATATTAAGTATTAGACTATTATTATATGTATGATAAAAAAAAAAGTTTGGGAAATAACACAGAATCTTGTGGAACACCACATGTAATACTTGGTAAACCATAGGCTACTTTACTTAATAAAAAAGAAACTCTTATATAAATGCAACAAAACTATTTTCCTATTAGTCTACTAAATCTTGCAAAAGGTTTCAGGGTATTTCTTGCTCTATCCACTTTAAGCAGCACAGTGCTAAATCCTTATAAATACACCACTCAAAAAATATTAAAGGAACACTTTGTAATCAGAGTATAGCATCAAGTTAATTAAACTTCTGGGATATTGATTTGGTGAGGTAAGTAGCAGAGGGGGTTGTTAATCAGTTTCAGCTGCTTTGGTGTTAATGAAATTAACAACAGGTGCAGTAGAGGGGCAACAATGAGACGACCATCAAAACAGGAATGGTTTTACAGGTGGAGGCCACTGAGGTTTTTTTCCCTCCTCATCTTTTCTGACTCTTTTTCACTAGTTTTGCATTTGGCTAGGGTCACTGTCACTACTGTTAGCATTAGGCGCTACCTGGACCCTACAGAGGTTGCACAGGCAGTCAAACTCCTCCAGGATGGCACATCAATACATGCCATTGCCTGAACGTTTGCTGTGTCTCCCTGCACATTCTCAAGAGCATGGAGGAGATTCCAGGAGACAGGCAGTTACTCTAGGAGAGCTGGACAGGGCCGTAGAAGGTCTACAACCCATCAGCAGGACCGGTATCTGCTCCTTTGTGCAAGGAGAAGCAGGAGGAGCACTGCCAGAGCCCTACAAATTAACTCCAGCAGGTCACTGGTGTGAAAGTCTCTGACCAAACAATCAGAAACATACTTCACGAGGGTGGCCTGAGGGCCCAACGTCCGCTAGTGGGCCCTGTGCTCACTGCCCAGCACCGTGGAGCCTGATTGGCATTTGCCACAGAACACCGGAATTGGCAAGTCCACCATTGGCACCCTGTGCTTTTCACAGATGAGAGCAGGTTCACCCTGAGTACATGTGACAGATGTGAAAGGGTCTGGAGAAGCTGGGGAGGCATATCTATGGAGGGACGCACAGACCTGAATGCCATTAGGTATCGGGATGAAATCCTTGCACCCACTGTCAGACCCTATGCTGGTGCAGTGGGTCCTGGGTTCCTCCTGGTGCACGACAATGCCCTGCCTCATGTTGCAAGAGTATGCAGGCAGTTAATGGAGGATGAAGCCATTGATACCATTGATTGGGCCCCATGCTGGCCTGACCTAAATCCAATAGAACACCTCTGGGACATTATGTTTTGATCCATCCGACGCCGCCAGGTTGCACCTCGGACTGTCCAGGAGCTCAATGATGACCTGGTCCAGATCTGGAAGGAGATACCCCTGGACGCCATCCGTAGTCTCATTAGGAGCATGCCCCGACGTTGTCAGGCATGCATACACGCACGTGGGGTCCATACAAATTACTGAGTACAATTTTGAGTTGCTGCAATTAAATTTCAGCAAAATGGACTTGTCTGCCGCATCATTTTTTCACTCTAATTTTTGGGGTGTCTTTGAATTCAGCCTTCTATAGGTTGATAATTTTTATTTCCATCAAATGATGTGGCATCCTTTTATTCCTAACATATCACCCAGTCCATATCAGTATAAATAAACAGCATGATTTTTTTCTTTATTGAGATCTGATGTGTTTTCAAAGTGTTCCTTTAATTTTTTTGAGCAGTGTATAAAAATTGAAGGTATGATTTTATTTCTACAGGAACGTCAGCTTCACACCTGGCTTCACATTTTGCAAAGGAGCCTTTTGAATCCTTGCCACAGTTGCCATAAGGGTCCCCTGCTGAGTTGACTCTTTCAAAGCAGATCCCTGGAGCTGGCTTGGCTCCTGACAGATACAATGAGAAACCATTGAAGGCTTGCATCCATGTTTGAACCTTTAACAATCAAACTGGGCCAGTGCGGAGGCCTTCTACAAACCCTTAGAAACAAACCTTGGCCCCATAGCGTGATACATTGCTGCTCATGGGTCTGGCAAATGCCATTATAACAATAGCCATCAACATTGTGGCAGGAGTGGCCGTCGTGCAGGTAGACATTGGCAGGGCAGTGAGGGCTGGAGCCTGTGCAGAACTCGGGCAGGTCACAGGAGTTGCTGGGTTCACGGCATGGTGTTCCTGCTGGTTTCAGCTGCACACAAAGGCAGAAAACAAGCACAATGATATACAGCTTAAATAAATAAGAATAAAGTAATGCTTGGCATTATGTTTTGGAACATATCTTCAATCCGAACACAATTACCTGGCAGTCCTGGCAGCAGTGTCCATGTGCACAGACAGCATCACCTTTTAAAGTGCAGGTAGTGGCATTGCAGCAAGGATTCATGCATTCCTGTAAATAAAATTAAAAAAGCAAAAAAAAAATTAAAAAAGGTTACCGTAATATAAGTAGGTAGTGCAAAGGCAATAAAATAAAATAGGCAGAGATAGAAAACCACCTTTTCTGGTTCATTAATTTAAATTTCATCTCTTATAGTATTAACCATATACTGCAAGAAAACAATCATAAAAAAGTGTACAAAAATACATTTAAAAAACCAATTTTTTTCACTAAAACAACCAATATTTTATTATGCATGTAAAAATGAAAGCTTGTTTTAAAATTACGTGAAATAACTAAGAAATTGCGAACTTAGAGATGGACTTCACAGGAGAAGAGAAAGAGACAGTCTGCCTTAAACCAATTAGTAATACGTGCAGACAGCTGTAATGGTATCACAAAAAAGAGTAAATGATTTATTTGAGTGAAAAAGTATATTTCCCATTAAACATTAATGCGTATTAACTGCATAGACTGAAAAAAAAAAAAAAAATCACAAAAAAGTCACGGAAAAGTTACTTTTTTTTTTTTTTTTTTTTACAGAAAATGTAATCAAGACAAAACATACATACATTTGTTTCTGCAGGGTAAAGGGAAGTAGATCTCTATCAAATCTCCTATACTTCATGTTACATTTTTTATTGCACTGAGGAGGAACATCTGTTCCAAGTTGGGGTTATTGTGACCCATACACAGCACCAATCAGTACCTAACTGCATGTTAATGCAGATGGATGACAGAATTCACTTAATTAATGCGAAACTATTCATGCTCCTTGAACATTTTCACATTTTGTCAGAGTAGTCACAAACCTCAATGTACTTATTTAATTGTTTTATGATAGGCAAAGTAACTAAAGAGGGAAAATCCTAAATTGCTTTCAATTGTTCTTACTTCTCTTAATATTCAGCCCTATCCACTCCAAACTGTCTAGCTTAAATCCAGCAGCCTAAACGATCTTCCTTTAGAGGTCACCTAATTAGAAAACAGAAGCCAGCTGTGTGTAATTTCATCTCAGCGTAAAACGCCACCAAAACTGACAGGTAAAACAAAGAGCACCCATCTTAACACTCTAGTATCTTGAAGAATTGACAGCTTTAAAAGGGCTTTAAAAAAAGAGAAAAGCCAAGTGTAAAAAACAGGTGTAACAGATTATTGTTTGAGGTTCAGCCATATTGGAGGAAAAGAAAATATGTGGTAAAAGTTGCTCTGGTCAGTTAAGAGCAGCATTTTAATTTATGGCATACTTAGAAGATATGTGAGATGGAAAACAAACATGTTTTACTATTGTGTCAACAGAAGCTAACAGTTACTACACGATCGCTAACCCAACACTTAAAAGGTATTTTAATAAAGTAAGAAAACGGTAATTTAAATAAGGGTTGAAACAGTAATATAGCATGTGTTACCTGATATGCTTATTACATTCAATTTACATATGACCGAAGAGTCTTTTAAAAAGAGTAATTTCAGTTGTGTCTGAATGTCAGCCCTAATCACTATAAAAGGCATATAGTGGTTATGCCAATTTAGATGAGGGTCTTTTTACACTTGTGTAAACAAAATTACAAATAAAATCTTTCTAAGTCTAAGTCTAAGTCTGCACATCTAGTGGATGTCACAACCTGAAACGTGCCGGAAGCACAATCTGTACCATCGCCTCATTTGCGCATGTACAAGCAGATATTTATCCAAGTCATCATAAAAATCATGGTACTAAAAGTAAATATTTCTATCCCTAAATCAATAAAGAAAGCTAATACACATCTTTAAAACATTTTTGATAACTTTTCGGAGACAATTTTGATGCTTTTTACATTTTCTCCATTAAACAGGTTGTCTGATGTCATCATCATGCTCAGAGTAGTCCAGCAAATTATGATTAAACCATGTTTATCTGCATTTTTTTTGTTATTTCTTTCTTTAGATTACGCACCATATACCATAATGTTAACACGAAAGGAAAAAATAAAACTCAAAAAGACTAGATTTATGTTTAAATCCAAAGCCGAAAAAGTTAGCTCCCGGAAGTAGCGTACTGTAGGATCCCATTTCCTGTACAGATAAATGATAAAACAGAGTTTTAGGGTATATATTATTATCAGGGTATATATTATTAACATATCACACATTATAGTTTTGTACGCTCACCATTTTTAAGGAGGGAAAAATGTAATTTAGGTATTTTTTACTAATTAAAATCAAGGGCGCAGAAGTATATCTGGTTGTTTATGCGCAAAGGACCTGCTGGTACAGATCTTGCTTCCGGGACGGAACGGGTAGTCACAGTGGATGAAAAAGTAATGGCCCTAAAATTTCCCACAATGCACCTTGAAAAGTAGTGATCATCTATGGTCACTAGACAAACAGATAATGCTTTGGGAGGAGAGCTCTCCTTGCAAAACATCATGGATTTGCTGCCACAACGGCCCGCTGTCGCCAAGGGCTGTCACTACCCCACAGCTGAAAAAAATAACAAAGATGGTGCAGGCACCATGCCGAGAGGCGGAGTCACGTGAACAATGGGGAGCGAAAAGTAGTGATTATCTCTCCTAATGGTCAGTTAACTGAGTTCACAATAAAGTCCACTATATAGTCCTTGCTCTATACAAGGATTGAGAGATTAGCATCTTACAATCTTATAAATGATTAGCATTGCAAACTGGTTTGAACAGATTACAATTGTTTTAAGTTCAAAAGATAGTTTGACCCACATGAAAGTCTGATAGTTATTTGATTAAATGACGTAAAAATACAGCATTTAATGGCATAACATTATAATCAAAGCGATAAATGGCAATAAAATACATATTCTATTATATCTAAACTTTTCCATTTTAAGAAGATATATTTTTATGTACACATATTGCCCTGGAGAGAGTGGGTTTATTTTCAGACATGCATCTAAATGCACATATTTGAACTATTTTCATCAGCTAGATTCATTTCTTTCAAATAAAACTTGTTTTCTATGCTTCTCACTCCCTCTGCTTTAAATCGCATTGTCAACTCTAAACACTGAATCACTTGAATAATTGACAGAATAGTATAATTTAAGTCTAATGCTTATGTATTTTTAATATTTCAGAAATATCAAGATGTATCAAATTGGCAAAAATGCAGAGATAATCAGCAATGTTTTTTATTTTTAGTTTTTCTTTTATTTTTAATCACACTCGTCTTTATGGACATTAGGCTGGGGGTATGAGAGAGGGGGAGAGACATGCAGGAAAGGACCACAGGCCGGATTCGAACCCCATTCTTTTGACAAAAGAACGTGCCACTAATAGTTGATAGAATTAACATTTGAAATCAGCATTTTTGCATCCTTGTTATGCATTTCAATCATACCAAACAAACATACAGGAGTGAAGAGATGACCATCTTTTGTAAAGGAATAGAGGTCTCTGAAATTTGACAACATATATATATATATATATATATATATATATATATATATATATATATATATATATATATATATATATATATATATATATATATATATATATATATATATATATATCTCAGTTGACCTAGTCTTTAAATTTGACCAAATGTTAAACTCAGATAAAATCGTGAGTCAACAGAGAGCAATATCCATAACTTGGAGTGGTCCATAAAGTACAAAACCAAATCTAATTTAATTTTAAGTTCTGAATTTAATATAAAAAAAATATTATTCTAAAATTTAAGAAACATACAGATTGTAATCAAAGAGTAAAACGGAAGGAACCTCGAGGAGAAAAAAAACACAGATTGTTAGAGAATGTCATGATACCAAATCTAATCTGCTATTAATTCCTGAGAGAGAATAGAAATCTGTAATCATTCCAAATATTGCAATGCTACATCTTAGCCTTCAATGTCATATGTTTATGTAATTTCCAGTCAAAGGAAGGTTATTGGTCAGTAAAATTCACTTTAAATCAAAATTTGGCAGGAGTAGGAATAATTCTGAGCTAAATTGGATGATCTCACCCAGAGGCCAGTTGACTAGACCCCAGAGGACCAGCTATTTCCCTTTTGCTATTATAGTCTAAGTGAAGTGTTCATGTGAGTGCCATAAGAGTCAGAAAGAACTGGATAGATGAAGCTGGCAGGGGACAATATGAACATGATGGAGCTTCCAGATCTCCATTCAGGCTGAACAAACCATAAAAGGGGGCCTCTCCCAGGGTCCCCGAGGCCAAAAGAGGCAGAGGAGTCTGATTGTGAGAAAAATAACCAAGGTTTTATAATGAGGGTTTTTAATAGTTAGCGAGGTGCTGCCTGATCCATCAGCTCTGGCCTTATTTTGGCGCAACGCTCTTGACAGAGTTTGGATGTTGCATTTGTCTAAAGACACTGAGGTTTTGGTTCTTTGTTTTGAAAGACAAGGACACTTTCAGCTCAACCTTGGCTGAAGTCCAAACGGCCTAGAAAAATATAGATAGAAATAAACCTCAAACACTGAGGCCTTCTTTCATTCGGGCGGTTACATAATTCATAACATCCTTCCAAAACATAATTGATGTTTTCTTTATATTTCTGCTTATGCTAATTGTATTATTTGTTTCCTTCCAGCAGCTGCAATAGTTAGCATTATTTGCAACCATTATTAAATGGGTGCAAAGGAAGATCCATTTCAAAATACATTTCCATTCCTATCTTTAACCTAGCCTTCTGAAAAACGTGTTTGCAGTTTAAAACAGCTACTAGTTCAGGAGAGCCGAGTTTAGTCACGCTTTCATAATCTGCCCTCTAAGTGATGCGGGATCAATTATAGACAGCAAAAACCTCACACTCTTTATTCCCACTTCATTTTTTTAAAAACCTTTTCACACTTAAAGGTTTCAAACTACCATCACAAAAATTCAATGAGACCAAAAAAAAAAAAACCCAGAATAAATTTATAAAGGTAGTTGAAAATGTATTTCATTATGGTAAATAGGCAAATCCAAATTAACACAATCCTTCTCGAAAAAGTTCCACCTTGACACAAACAAAGCTGCCAATTACGATTTTACACACCTATGAAGATAACCTAGCTTCATTCAACCACGTTCAATGCCAGACACTGAGCCAATAGGAGATGGAAATGTTTGTGTATTTGGGATTACCATTCTGCTCAACAGCTCAACCATTCTTAAGATTGCAAACTGGTGACCTGACATTTTCCTCTATGATTTGCTGGTAGAGAGCAAACTAAAGGGTTCAAGTTGATCCGGTACTTAAGGGAAAATGTACCATCACTGGACCATCACAATGCCTCCTACATGTCTGACTGCTCAAAGTAGATGTTCACTTTACATTTTTCTTGTAATTCTGACCTCCTACCATAGGTAAATATATCTGATTGTCTATTGAAATGTTTTATTGATTGCATATATCCGGACAGCCTTGGCTGGGCTCGGGACAAAATAACTGGATGCGGATCCCCATCCGTGGCACTCATTAATGAATATGAATGCCATCTGTCTGCTGTTATGTTAAGAGGAAGTCAGTGCTTCATGTTTGAACATAATGGTGCATTTGATTTACCTCGACCATAGTTATAAATCTCCAAGGTGATAGTTTTCCAGAACTGGCATTTTGAGCCCTGTGAGCACTGATCACCTTTTCAAGTGATCACCTATTGTTCAGAATTGAGATACTTAGATTTATTTATTTAAAGCACAGCGCCGCTTTCCCTCATTCTGACCACACCCCTGTTTAACCCTCTCCGCTCATCCCCACACTTGACCCGTGTGTCTTGCATACTGCTCATTTCAGAGGCATTTTTAAAACTTTTTATTAAACAGAGTTAGGATTTTATACTGGGTAAAGTTCCACTTATGCATGACGAAAAACATAACTTAACTCGATGTAGAGAGAGCACTGGGCTGAAGATATAATTACCAACTATTAAAGCAAACTTTTTTTGTTTCATGCAGCTGCAACATTTAGCAAAAGACATATGTGCCCGCTTCCAAAAAAGATAAAAAACAATCCACGACTTTTAGCTTCCCATCCAGGAAGCTTTTTCAATTCAAAATGTTAGAAATAGCGTTGAGTTTGAGGCTCTTATACAGTAGCCCAACAAAGCCTTTAGAAAACATGCAAATTGAAATAAACGAACAGGTCCACCCCTTTGAAAAGGTATTTTTTTGGATTCTTTTGTTAGCCTGCAATGCCCGATGCCTGTCTATGTCTCTGAAAGGGGTGTCGTTGAAGGGAATTGTTGGCCTGGCGGAATTGGCGAGGTCTTCTACTCCCCTGCAAAGAGGTTGGGATGAAGATGACAGTGGGAAGGGATCAACTCAATTGCAGCATTGTAAACTTTTAAAAGCTGAAATCTGAGTCCACCCCCTCTGTTTAAGGTTGGTTTTTCTTTCGTAACACAGATGGCTTCCTCCACGCCACTCTCAAACCACCTGTCTTCTTTGAACAAAATGTGAACATTCGGGTCCTCAAAAGAATGTCCTTTGTCCATAAGGTGTAGATGGAGGGCAGAGTCTTGTCCCAAGGAGCTTGCTCTTTTGTGTTGGGTCATGCATCTGTGGAGAAGTTGTTTGGTTTCTCCAATATACAGGTGCTGGTCATAAAATTAGAATATCATGAAAAAGTAGATTGATTTCAGTAATTCCATTTAAAAAGTGAAACTTGTATATTATATTCATACATTACATACAAACTCATATATTTCAGATGTTTATTTTGTTTAATTTTGATGATTACAAATGACAACAAATGAAAATCTCAAATTCATCATATCAGAAAATTAGAATATTACTGAAGACCAATAAAAACAAAGGATTTATAGAAATGTTGGCCAACTGAAAAGTATGAACATGAAAAGTATGAGCATGTACAGCACTCAGTATTTAGTTGGGCCTCCTTTGGCCTGTATTACTGCAGCAATGCGGCGTGGCATGGAGTCGATCAGTCTGTGGCACTGCTCAGGTGTTATGATAGCCCAGGTTGCTCTAATAGTGGCTTTTAGCTCTTCTGAATTGTTGGGTCTGGTGTATTGCATCTTCTTCTTCACAATACCCCATAGATTTTCTATGGGGTTAAGGTCAGGAGAGTTTGCTGGCCAATTAAGAACAGGGATACCATGGTCCTTCAACCAGGTACTGGTAGCTTTGGCACTGTGTGCAGGTGCCAAGTCCTGTTGGAAAATGAAATCTGCATCTCCAAAAAGTTGGTCAGCTGCAGGAAGCATGAAGTGCTCTAAAACTTCCTGGTATGTGGCTGCGTTGACCCTGGACCTCAGAAAACACAATGGACCAACACCAGCAGATGACATGGCACCCCAAACCATCACTGACTGTGGAAACTTTACACTGGACTTCAAGCAACGTGGATGAAGTGCCTCTCTTCTTTTCCTCCAGACTCTGGGACCTTGATTTCCAAAGGAAATGCAAAATTTACTTTCATCAGAGAACATGACTTTGGACCACTCACCAGCAGTCCAGTCCTGTTTCTCTTTAGCCCAGGCAAGACGCTTCTGACGCTGTCTGTGGTTCAAGAGTGGCTTGACACAAGGAATGCGACAGCAGAAACCCATGTCTTTCATACGTCTGTGTGTGGTGGTTCTTGAAGCACTCACTCCAGCTGCAGTCCACTCTTTGTGAATCTCCCCCACATTTTTGAATGGGTTTTGTTTCACAATTCTCTCCAGGGTGCGGTTATCTCTCTTGCTTGTACACTTTTTTCGACCACATCTTTTCCTTCCCTTCGCCTCTCTATTAATGTACTTGGACACTGAGCTCTGTGAACAGCCAGCCTCTTTAGCGATGACCTTTTGTGTCTTGCTCTCCTTGTGCAAGGTGTCGATGGTCGTCTTTTGGACAACTGTCAAGTCAGCAGTCTTCCCCATGATTGTGTAGCCTATAGAACTAGACTGAAAGACCATTTAAAGGCTTTTGCAGGTGGTTTGAGTTAATTAGCTGATTAGAGTGTGGCACCAGGGGCCATCAATTTTGAACCTTTTCACAATATTCTAATTTTCTGATATGATGAATTTGAGATTTTCATTTGTTGTCATTTGTAATCATCAAAATTAAACAAAATAAACATCTGAAATATATGAGTTTGTATGTAATGTATGAATATAATATACAAGTTTCACTTTTTAAATGGAATTACTGAAATCAATCTACTTTTTCATGATATTCTAATTTTATGACCAGCACCTGTAAAGATCAGAGCATTCCTCACTGCACTGAACTGCATGCACCACTCCGCTCATATTAGGTCTGGGGGTTTTGTCCTTAGGATGCACTAGTTTTGTTTGAAATGTACTGGGATTTTGTGTTTGGAGAAAATCCTCTTGAGTTTTTCAGAGACTCCAGCAACATATGGGATGACAATATTTTTGCGAACATGTTATGTTCTGCTGCGTGTCTTTTGGATTGCTTTTTTACTTTTTTGGAATGACTATGACCTGGATGACTGAGAATCTTTACCAGCATAAGTGCATGCTAATGTAGATCTACTGCAATTATTACAGGGTGAAGCTGTCGGGTGTAGTTTCTGTTATGATATCCATCACAGGCAGCTCAGCACACAGACTGAATAAATTCCCACTCATATTTTTATAGAATGTGTTTTTATTAAAAGTGATCTTAAACAGTTTTGACTTAGGGCTTTGCTTGTTCCTGACATGGTTCCAACCACCTTCTAGTGTTTCATTAAAGTTTGTTAAGCCATTATGCGAATTATGAATGCAAGATATCTTTATTGTGACCCTCACCTCTACTTCTCCACAGTCGCACTCCTCTCCCTCCTCAACATAGCCGTTGCCGCATTTCTGCCCACCGTAGAGCACTTTGAGTTCTGGCATGTTAAACAGGCACATGCCAACTCCCTTTTCAAAACTCGCCATCAGATCCTTCTTGCTGCAGCTGCTGAATACAGTTGGGAAGGGATACCTGCAAATGAAAGAATTGTTTGTGAAGGACTGCGTGGAGTGGAATATGACTCAAGTCCCCCTCTTCAGTCTGATGTAATCAGTGACAATTACAGCTAACCAAAATTTCAATTAACCACCAGGGCTCAGAAACTTCTATGAAGCTCCATCAGTATGCACACAGTACAGTTTTGCTCTTCCCATGGAGAGAGGGATACACGTTGTACACATTTTACAAGATAGGGAATCATAAAAACTCAACCTTATTTTTGCCTACCTTTTGGCAGGCAGAAATTTTGGACAATTGGGAGGCTTCAGTCCAGAGAGAGGGACAGAAAAGAACACAACCCAAGGCTGTGTCTGGTAAAAGCTTGGCTAAAGACTGCTTGAGGCTTTATTGAGCTATTCTATGATAACAAAGCACCTTAGATGAAAGCCTGAGTTAAAAATGCGCATGAAAAAGGATGGATTTTATCTCATTCTCCATATGGCATCTGATAAGATTTTAAACTGCTCCACCAATGCTGAAAAACTGAGCAAAAGGCTGAATATTATAGGTGAATCTGTACATAATCTTCCCATTTAGAGCTGATCACAAAGATAGTTGACAGAAAGTGGGCGATTTAGGTCAACTCTTTTATCGAGTTATATAAAAGGCCCTTGAAATTGTGAAAAGTACAATGTGAAGTATGCCATCAATCATACCACTGCACTACTTCTACTTTTGCCGACCACTTAACTATTGGGACTTGAAAGCATAAAAAAGTCAGATTTTCTTTCCAGTATCCTTTACATAAATCAGTGAGCTTTATAATAATTTCTGCAGAACAATATTCACAATTTTAAATCTTTCATAATGATAAGCCCAAAATTATTTAAATACACCTGGTAGATTTAGATTTAAATGAACTTCTAATAAATAAAAGTTTCTTTAAATATTTTATCTCATGTTAACGATGGTAATCTTCACAATAACTATTTAGATTTTTGTAGATTTCAGCAGCTCCTCCACAGTTAGAATGGTTACCATGGTAACTGTAAATATCTTGTCTAATGAATGCTTGCCCAGCCTTTCAGTAGATGGTCCTGTTTAGGCATGTTTCTGTTGTGCTTTGGGTGATTTGAGTTTAATTTTGGGTAAAAGATCATTGAATTTTATAGAATTTGAAATGTTAGTGCATTTATACATGCATGCATCTATTTTAATTTCTGTACATCTTAACTGTACATATATAGATTAGTTGCCAAGAAGTGCAAATGTTAAGCAAATACAAAAAGGACTGGAAATGTCAAAATAAGGCTAGCAAACACATATTTAAGGTCATCATACAAAAATCACAAAACACATACAAAGGGCAAAAAATATGTAAAAGAGAAATTCTGCAATGACAGAAAATATAGAGAAGCAAAAGTTAATCTTCACCGGTAAAAACAGCACAAACACGAAGCTAACATACAAAATAAATACAACTAAAAATGCTTCAACTAGCAACAACAACTGCAAGTTAAGAAAGGCTGTACACTAGGTTTGTATACCAGAAGCACTCTAGAAACCACTAGAAAAAAAAATTAAAATTACTTAATTAATCCTTTGCAGTAAATTCTTCTCTTGCAGTGCAACAGTTTACAGAAGAGAGAAAAATAAGATTGAAAGTACAATAGAGGAAAATGAAATGTAATAACAAAGATTATTATAAATAAAATTACAAACCACACAGTAAAATTACACCCTTCCCATATATACAGTGTAAAATATGACATAGAAATATAATTAGGATAGAATAAAATAAGATAAGGATCTCGGTATATACAATCAACAATATTAACAATTAACAATGCGTCTAAGTACCTAGTGGGAGTTGACTATAAACATATATGTAATGAGACCATAGATATAAATATATATTATTTTTTATGATTTGTCCCGCCAGAAGCCACTTAAACTGACCAATAGTCCTCGGATGTTTGGAACTACTAAGGACTATAAGAGCTTTGCGACCGTGTGTCTGTTAATTGAAAAAATGCTGTAACTTTCTCTCTGTACGACAATGGTAATGTCTGTGTACGGTACATTTGGAGGAAAGAAAAAAAAGGTAAATTTCCCTTAAGCCTTTTTAAGCACTTTATCTGTCTTAATATTATCATCCTGTTTATGTTTTACTGAGGTTCCGGTCCAATATGAGTATTTTTCCTAACTTGTTTTTGGGTATTGTTTGTGTTTGCAGCACATTTATGTGTTGCAGCTTGTTTACACCTCTTGCCACTGTTATATAGATATTAGGGCTGTCTTTGACGTTGCTAAAACTTTCCTAAGGTTGAATAAGTTTTGTAGAATCCTACGGAGCTTCTCTACACAGGTCTTCAGGACTCCGGTGCCGACACCATCTGGAGGGTCAATGACAGAGGTGTAAAATGTCATATTTGAGGTTTGAGAGGGAAGCCTGGAGTCAAAGGATGGCGGGATATCAGTTTGACTGTGGTTGGTAGGAGAGATGGATGTTGAGGTTGTTCCCAAACTAATCCTATTGAATAATGGTAGTAGTTCATTGGCCCTGCCCAGACTTCAATATGTCTGATTCTCCTTCTGCTTGAAGCCTGTGACCTCCTTCAGCCCTGAACACACATTTTTTACCACCGCAACTTCCTTTCCAGCTTCTTCCTGTTTGCCCTCTTACTTTCTTTTATCTTGACCTTAGGTTGTTTCTGTATACTCAATCATTCCATGTCTACCTTCCAGAAGGCTCTTTTTTTCTTTTGTTGAGCAGTTTCTTTAGATCGCTGGTGATTTGAAGGATACTGGGTTTATTATTTGGGAAGCATGTCTCTGTTCTAATGTTATGTAGAAATAAGCTTATGTGATGAGTAACACACTCAATTCATGCTTTAATGTTCTCTTATTGAGGTTAATGCTTTGCATCCCAGTGTGTAGCCTCAAAACAACCTTGCAGGGTTTCTTCAGCTTCCTGTAACCACACTTTCATTCTTAGATTTCCAAAGATAGGGCCTTACTAGCAGTTTTTTCCATTACAAATGTGTGCAGCATAATAGAATACAATTAGAATTGCACATGAATACAGTTGTTTATGCAATAACTGAAAACAACAAGAGTGGCTATAAACACATGAAATATACAATTTCAGCCATGGATCTAGAGGGCACCATTATCATCCAACTACTTCCAATCTCCTCCTCCTTCGGATCACTTGTGATGTGATGTGAAAAAAAGTGTTTCCATTGCAGTTTTGTAAAATGCAAGTGCTATTGTATAGATGTATAGTGCATTTACTTTAGCCTAGAATAAGTCCAAAGTTTTGTTTTCTCTGGTACAGCAGCTGACAAACTGTTGGAACATTGGAAAGGTAGCAGAGAGTAGGGTGTGATTGAAGTCTTTTATTTCCACAAATGCTTTTTTTGTTGTTGTGTGTAGCCTAGAAACAACAAGTGATAATGCCTCACTCACAGTGTCAGCAGCAGCAAAGGCTGGAATGTAAACAGTTGCTGAAACAACATCTGTGTACTCCCTGGGTAAATGAAATACATGAAAACCAACAGTCATCAGTTCAATATCAGGGCCGCAGAGGCGAAATTTCACAGAAACAGATTCAGTATTTTAATATTTGTCATTCACAAACACTGCCAGCCCATCCACCTTGAGTTTTCCAGCCTTGTTCAAATTTCTGTCAGCTTGTCTGGTCAGAAAGCCAGAGTGACAGTGGCGTCACAGATATGATACATATTTTAAACCAACAGTAAGCAACCTTTCAACCTTCATAAGATATTTTCATAAATTTAGTTATTATATATTGATTTAAAACTAGTTGAAGATGTAGATATATATGAACACAATATTTTAAATGCCATAATAATAAAATTATTTTAAAGCCATGTCTACCTTCCTGTTCATTTAACATAATATGCTTTTGCTTATGGTTATATGTCACATTAAAATCCTAGTCGCGATCATTGGAGTATAAATTAGAATGTAATATATAAAAAATGTCAAAGAAGGATTCATATTTCTGCAAGGCACAGGGCAAGCAGATATAAATCAAAAATGGTTTCAATGTGTTTTCTAACAGATTTAGTTCTGTGAAATGTAAAGTGAGTGATCTCCAAATTAAAATTTGGTTTTGCTTTTTGTTAAATTTCGTCCCTCATGTTCCCATCAAGTTTATACTGAAATATACTGAATTTACAGATGCAAATGTTTTAAAAACTCCATTCTAAGAATTGTAGAATTATAACAACAGGAAGGCACCTGAGAGTTACTCAGCTCATTTATTGCAACTTTTTTCAAACTGAGCTTTTCACTGATGGGTTTTTAACATTAAGGACCATTTTAAACATGTCATGACTTTGCTGTTAATGTTCAGACACAACCTCACTCACTAAATGGTTTGATGTACGTTTCTGGATTACATAAAGTACTGGCCGCCACAACACTGCCTTCTCCCGTCCCTCGCCAACTCAAGCTAGTGCCGGCTGAAAGTCAGCGATCCTCAAAGCACATCTTCAAAAGGTCTGGATTAAAGCAAAAGATCACAGAGGATTTGTAATTGTTCAAATTGAAAAGGCAGTGTGGAAATGTATATTACAGTAATTACAATTATTTGTTATTTTGTTCCCCATCTTGTCTCCTTTCAGGACAACAACTAACCCAATGCAAGGCCACTTCCTTAGAAAATCATTTTATTGATTTCCTCTTTGCTCTGAAAGCCAGAGCCAGAATATGGTCAGTTTGCACCCAAACCTCTGTTTTTTGCTGAATTTAATTAAAAGCACATGCAATGACACCTAAATCTTTTATTCTTTTAAATTATTTCAGGAACTCTACATGACTACACTTTACTACATCATAAGTTAGGGGCATCCAGCTGTTCTTTGTGAGCAGAAAAATGCTCTGATGTTTGGAAAGCCAATGTAATAAGGACTCGGAAACGATTAATAACACCGGATGGCATATAGCAGCTGTGGACCGAAGGGCCACTAACACGCAACTAGTGCCAGCCAAGACAGACACATCTGGAGCTTTAGCTGACGACACTAGTCTACCACCCACAGAATGGATGCAAAATGATGTCAGCTCCCTTACAGCCTGTTCTCAATTTTAGACGAGTTGTCCTTATCATTGTGTGGAGTTATAGGTTGCCTCGTTGCTCCGTCTCACTGTTACTTATTTTCCACCTGGTCCTGCTCCAGATTTATTATAGGATGAGTTTTCCCTCTACCCTGGACCCAGTTTTCCACCTTTAACTTACAGCCAGTGTTTGACAGCTGGCCTTTCAGCTTCACAGGAACTAGAGCACAGGGAAATCTCTTCGACTAAGCAGCAGCAGCATCAGAGAGCTAGGGCATTAATGGATCTGTATGAGCTCTATGATAAGGGATCATTGCCAAATAATATTACCTGCCTTTGATCTGTCCCATTCTGCATTTATACAGGAGACCAATAGTTCTAAAGACCTCACAGCCGCACAGCTAATTTGAAATACATGAACAAAATATTGTATTTAATCTACTATAATTTGGCAAAAATACTACAGTAATCTTTTTTCTGATAGTAATGATTAAATGGAATATAAAGTTTAGATCTGAGGTTTTTATATAAAAGATGTTGGCATCTACTTACATATTTGATTATTCCAGGGTGAAATGATTACTCAACCGACTACTACTAGGACTAACTAAACTATTTAATTTATTGTTTATTTTTTCCAATGTACATGTGGTCAAATACCTGCGTACAGGGTTCTCCTGAAAATTGTAATATTATAGAAACAAAATTATTAAATAAATTCAAGGGAAAAACTCTAAAATTCAGATGTTTTAGTAGGAAACAGATTTAGCCTCCTTATTAGGAAAAAGAACCCCAGTGCATATACTATACAATAGGAACACTGACCTACAGTGGTTATGAAAAGTATAAAAGCGCTATTAAATCTGAGAATTCGTATTCTTCAATGAGAGAGTCACTGGTTTGAATTTCAGCTCAGTCCGTTTCAGTCCTCTCCTTAGGGAAAAACACTTGACCCGCATTGGTCAGAGGTGGTCAGAGGGCCCAGTGGCGTTCGTATACAGCAGTGTGCACCATGGCATTTTGATGATTACAAATGACAACAAATGAAAATCTCAAATTCATCATATCAGAAAATTAGAATATTGTGAAAAGGTTCAAAATTGATGGCCCCTGGTGCCACACTCTAATCAGCTAATTAACTCAAACCACCTGCAAAAGCCTTTAAATGGTCTTTCAGTCTAGTTCTATAGGCTACACAATCATGGGGAAGACTGCTGACTTGACAGTTGTCCAAAAGACGACCATCGACACCTTGCACAAGGAGGGCAAGACACAAAAGGTCATCGCTAAAGAGGCTGGCTGTTCACAGAGCTCAGTGTCCAAGCACATAATTAGAGAGGCGAAGGGAAGGAAAAGATGTGGTCGAAAAAAGTGTACAAGCAAGAGAGATAACCGCACCCTGGAGAGGATTGTGAAACAAAACCCATTCAAAAATGTGGGGGAGATTCACAAAGAGTGGACTGCAGCTGGAGTGAGTGCTTCAAGAACCACCACACACAGACGTATGAAAGACATGGGTTTCTGCTGTCGCATTCCTTGAGTCAAGCCACTCTTGAACCACAGACAGCGTCAGAAGCGTCTTGCCTGGGCTAAAGAGAAACAGGACTGGACTGCTGGTGAGTGGTCCAAAGTCATGTTCTCTGATGAAAGTAAATTTTGCATTTCTTTTGGAAATCAAGGTCCCAGAGTCTGGAGGAAAAGAAGAGAGGCACTTCATCCACGTTGCTTGAAGTCCAGTGTAAAGTTTCCACAGTCAGTGATGGTTTGGGGTGCCATGTCATCTGCTGGTGTTGGTCCATTGTGTTTTCTGAGGTCCAGGGTCAACGCAGCCACATACCAGGAAGTTTTAGAGCACTTCATGCTTCCTGCAGCTGACCAACTTTTTGGAGATGCAGATTTCATTTTCCAACAGGACTTGGCACCTGCACACAGTGCCAAAGCTACCAGTACCTGGTTGAAGGACCATGGTATCCCTGTTCTTAATTGGCCAGCAAACTCTCCTGACCTTAACCCCATAGAAAATCTATGGGGTATTGTGAAGAAGAAGATGCAATACACCAGACCCAACAATTCAGAAGAGCTAAAAGCCACTATTAGAGCAACCTGGGCTATCATAACACCTGAGCAGTGCCACAGACTGATCGACTCCATGCCACGCCGCATTGCTGCAGTAATACAGGCCAAAGGAGGCCCAACTAAATACTGAGTGCTGTACATGCTCATACTTTTCATGTTCATACTTTTCAGTTGGCCAACATTTCTATAAATCCTTTGTTTTTATTGGTCTTCAGTAATATTCTAATTTTCTGATATGATGAATTTGAGATTTTCATTTGTTGTCATTTGTAATCATCAAAATTAAACAAAATAAACATCTGAAATATATGAGTTTGTATGTAATGTATGAATATAATATACAAGTTTCACTTTTTAAATGGAATTACTGAAATCAATCTACTTTTTCATGATATTCTAATTTTATGACCAGCACCTGTAGAATGAATGCATGATGGAAAGTGGTGTTAAAGCGCTTTTAAGTCCCCTCACTTGAACAGGTGCTTAGTAAGTACAGGCCATTTTATGAGGTGCCCCCAGGGACATAAATCAGAATTAACTTGCATATACACATATTAAATTACACTCTTCCATATAATATACTGAAAACCTCACACAAACACTAGTAAAAAGCTCTCACATAAACTAGTGAAAACATTGACCTCTTATATAATCTACTCAAAAGCTCTCATACAAAGTAGTGAGAACTGTTCATATAAACTGGTGAAAAGCTTTACCTTTCATACACACTACTAGAAAGCTTTCATATACACTACTAGAACGCTCTCATATACACTATTAGAAAGCTCTCATATACACTATTAGAAAGCTCTCATATACACTATTAGAACGCTCTCATAAACACTATTAGAACGCTCTCATATACACTATTAGAACGCTCTCATAAACACTATTAGAACGCTCTCATATACACTATTAGAAAGCTCTCATATACACTATTAGAAAGCTCTCATAAACACTATTAGAACGCTCTCATATACACTATTAGAAAGCTCTCATATACACTATTAGAACGCTCTCATATACACTATTAGAAAGCTCTCATAAACACTATTAGAACGCTCTCATATACACTATTAGAATGCTCTCATATACACTATTAGAACGCTATCATAAACACTATTAGAACGCTCTCATATACACTATTAGAATGCTCTCATAAACACTATTAGAACGCTCTCATAAACACTATTAGAACGCTCTCATATACACTATTAGAATGCTCTCATACACGCTACTAGAAAGCTCTCATACACACTACTGAAAAGCTACTAGCGGATTTCAGTTGAAACGGAAGGTGTTTCAGTTGAAACGGAAGGTGTTTCAGTGAAACAGGAAGGACCGTCATTACACCGGAAGTTGTTTTAAACGGAGGTCATTCTGGCCATAGATATTCTGGCTAGCTCCGTACATTTTGTGCTATCTCCGGCCGAAATTGTATCAAATAAAATTATTGATTCATGCTCAGCTATCCGCTAAACAACTCACAGAAGCATGGGCATTACTCGACTTTATTTTTTATGTTTTTGCTTCAACAGAGATCCTTTTCCGGTGTTGTGCGAAATTCTGTTCCCATGTGAAAATCTGTTCCACCTGTGTCGGAAGCGCGCCGCGCATTGCAGCCACATAAGCGGATCTGATCATTTCCCAGGCCTTTCGGATCATTTCTTGGTTAAATAAAAAGTCGTAAAATTATACAAGGTTGAGACATTTAGTTTAATCAGCCGCTGTTTATAAAATTGTAAAATAAAAAAAATAAATGCGGTTTTCTTATGCTGTTTTGTGTTGTTATTTTAAACGCCAAGAGAATCAGTCTCTTTCCAAGTTTTTTCACTTCAGCCTGACAGAAATAAAAGTCAAGTCACCAAATACCAAATTTGTATTTATAATTTTTTATTACTGATATAAGATGATGGGAAGTGCCTGATAGCAGTTCCATAATATAGAAACAAATTAATTTAGCTGCAAATCTTAAACTGTGTTTATTCCTCTCTTCATCAACAACAAACCATCTGGATTCGGTGATATTTGAGCAATGTTTGCCTAAATTAAAGGTGGGGGACCATATATTTTAGCTTTCTAATAGTGTGTATGAGAGCGTTCTAATAGTGTATATGAGAGCGTTCTAATAGTGTATATGAGAGCGTTCTAATAGTGTATATGAGAGCATTCTAATAGTGTTTATGAGAGCATTCTAATAGTGTATATGAGAGCGTTCTAATAGTGTATATGAGAGCGTTCTAATAGTTTTTATGAGAGCGTTCTAATAGTGTATATGAGAGCGTTCTAATAGTGTATATGAGAGCTTTCTAATAGTGTATATGAGAGTGTTCTAATAGTGTATATGAGAGCGTTCTAATAGTGTATATGAGAGCTTTCTAATAGTGTATATGAGAGTGTTCTAATAGTGTATATGAGAGCGTTCTAATAGTGTATATGAAAGCTTTCTAGTAGTGTGTATGAAAGGTAAAGCTTTTCACCAGTTTATATGAACAGTTCTCACTACTTTGTATGAGAGCTTTTGAGTAGATTATATAAGAGGTCAATGTTTTCACTAGTTTATGTGAGAGCTTTTTACTAGTGTTTGTGTGAGGTTTTCAGTATATTATATGGAAGAGTGTAATTTAATATGTGTATATGCAAGTTAATTCTGATTTATGTCCCTGGGGGCACCTCATACCATTTACCTGTTGCCATAAAACAATTTTAATATAACTTGATAAAAAGATAAAAGTTGCAAGACCTCATTGCAATGTGTGCAATACGGTTTTTGAAACTTTTATCCTTTTCATAATTTTATTTCAAATTATCTTAATTTGAAATAAGTTAAAAGGACAAAAGTTGCAAAAACCTTATTGCATACATTGCAGATTTACATTATTGAAGTTAGTTTATAAAGCAAGATGGTTTCTGACTATCTTTCATGAATAATGTTCATTAGGAATCCCATAAGTATCTTGTTAATGGCTAAATGAAATGTGCAGTTTATTTTGAATATCCTAGTGGTTAGGGCATGGGGCTTTGAATCCTGAGGTTGTGAGTTCGATCCCACACTCCCACTGGCTGTCACTCTGGCTCCCTGAGCATGACCCTTAACCCCACACTGCGCCCCGGGCGCCGCACAATGGCAGCCCACTGCTCCCCAGGGGGATGGGTTAAATCCAGTGAATTAATTTCGTTGCTCTGTACTTGTGACAGTGGAATGACAATAATTGAATTGTATTCTATATTTATTAAGGTATTCATGTGTGATATGATCCCTATGAGAATTAGGCATAAATAATCAGCTGTATGTTTTAAAATGATATTCACTAGAACTGTATGCTCACAATGCAATTGTTAAAAATTTGTTTAAAATTAAACATGTTTTTCTTTTTAGAATTGCAGCTAGGATTTATGCATGTACATTTGAAGTGATAGGAATATAAAAAGACCAACTCAAAAAGCAGAAATGTTATTACATTTTATCTTAAAAATTGAAAAACAAAATATATATCTGGTGTTTTTAGTATATTGTAACAACTTTTCAAAGAATGAACTCCCGATGAGGCTAAGTATAATTGTGAAATACTCCAGCAATTTAACCTTAATCTATAGGCAGGACTTTCTGTTTGAAATTCCTCATCTATCCTGGACTGTTTTTTGTTCCCTTTTTCCTCTGAGAACATTTCTATGATGAGTAAACGGGATAGAAAAAAAAAGAATCACTTAAGATAACTGGTGAATGAGACAAATTTTAATTTAGGATTTAATAGTAATAATAAATAAAAACATTTCATACCTAATATCACTGTTCCTTGGTGTCAGATATTTTGAACTTGCAGATCCTGACATTATGTGGAATAATCTGTTCATATTAGGTTCTCTCTTTTATTCCGAGTGCGTTCTTAAATAGGACAGAAGGAGTCAAAGTAAGTCTAAACATGACCAAATGCCTGGAGGAGAAATGAGACATTGTAGTGGAAATAAAGAAAAGCAATCCAGGCATAAAGCAATACAAATCTTCTGTTTCAGTTCCAGCTAAGAGACACATTTTTATGTATATATTTGTGTGCCTATTTGTATATGTGCCCATAAAGAGAACCATAAGGTGTTTGTTGGTTCTTGTATAATTATGTTTTGTGCTTTTAGGAGATATGATTTCATAGGATGCAAACCACCAGCTTTTCTTTGGTTCAAGCTAATATGTACTGTAAATCAAGTACAGGATTAAGACTTTTCAAGACCTGAATTTGTACCTTAAATACACATTTCCTCTACTTTAATTACTATTTGAGGAAATTTTGCAAACAAAAATGAGTAAATTACTTTGTCCCTAGCTTTGCAAAACTTAATGCAAAACCTCCGACAACGTGGAGCTATAATTGCCCCAAAAGATGGGTCTATGCATTGCAAGTTTCAGAGTACCCATCTTCCCTTCACTTTAAAATAAGGAAGTATGACTGATCATGTAAAATAAACTGGTTTAAACTTGGCCCAATGCACAACAATTCACTTGCAAAACTATGCACATGCTTTTGAAATTAGATTACAGAATAATCAATAGTAAACAAATAATCTGTAAGCCATTTGATCCAAACCATAACATCAAGTAGTACATCAGACTGATATTTAATAAAGATCTATACATCCTCTGATGGAAATGAAGTAATCACCTTACTTTGTTTGCGAGAAAATATTGTATTTGAGGTAACAACTCCATTTATGTTGTTTTTGATTTGTGTCATATGTCAGAACCACTGACTTTAAATAAATTCACACTCAACCGTAGCAGTCTAGGAACAATTCTTGGCATGGTTGTTAACTGCTATAATCAATACAAGCCCATTTATGTGCTTTATTAAAATGTAAATAACATGAATATTGATTATAAAAGACCCTGTGAGGCTATAGATTTATTATGATGCAAATAAATTTAGCTTTACACTTTATTCCTCAAGTTGGATTTTATTTGCACAGCTGTCGTATTGGATGCTATACTTGCTGCTAGACGGGGACCTACAGTGAGTTGATGAGGGATCTCCTTCAGAATTTTGAATTAAACTTGGAAATATCAGTGAGTACCGTAAATAGAAAGCACTTTTGAAATAAAATGATATAAATTTGTTTAGGTCTTCCTATATACAATGCAGCACTTTATTGAAATAAAAAAATAAAGGGCACAGATTCTTAACCCTTTTTTTCTATCATTAGGTCATGCTAATCTGCACTGCAAAATGTGCCTACTAAAGAAATTATATGGGATCCTTATGTCAACTGAACCTAAGTTGTTTGTTTTTTTCTTTGTACAGAAAACATTAAAAAAATTCTTTATTTTCATGGTAATAAAAATTTTATAATGAACCTATGATTTTTTTTAAATAAAACTAAGTAATGTTAATGTGACCTTAGATCTAGATAGTTTCAGAGAGGTTTTCTGATTTCATTTTTATGGCAGTAAAGTGACAAGTTTTCAGACATAGTTAACTACTTATCTGAAGCTGCTGGGAGATTTTTCAGACATTAATGTTGCATGAATATCAAAGAATGGCTTCACTCCAAGTGTCTGTGAAAATGTAAGAGCAACTGAAACAGAAATAGTGGTGGAACAACTGAAAGACAAAACCCTTTTATTTACACTTCAGCAAACATCTTTTTCTCTCTGTTTTTCTAAGTTCAATGTGCTGCCATTTTTGGCAACATCCTCACCCATAAATACCCTGAGTCAGGGTGAAAGTAAATCTGTGAACCTCATATTATTGTTCTATTTTTTAAGTCTATAATTTAGAATATTGTAAGTGTGCTTTTCATGGGTGTTGTCCAAAAAAAAATACAGAGAGACATTTCCAGTCTGTGGCTCCCACACATCATTAGACTGGTGCTCAGGCAGGATACTCCAATATTTCCACCCAGATCATCCCTAAGCTTCCACAAAGCCGAGGACAGGAGGGTAAACCTTTTAAACTCATATTATAGCCGAGGTTTCTATGTTAGAGTCCTACAACAGAAGGAGGTGTGCCTCCTTAGACTTTGTCTGGTCAGGTTATTCTATACTTAGGACTCAATACAGTAGTCTAACGCAGTCTTGCCTTTAAAAAAGCAGCGTAGATGTCATGATTACTGTTTTAGGCATGATGGCCAATTCTTTTGAAACTTACTGCTTTTTTGAAGTGAGAAAGGAAGTAGTTTGTTTCTGAATTGTGAACACATGCAGCTCATAAGGATTCCGAAGAGTCCGTTACAACAGCACAAAAGAAGCCCCCAACAATTAAGTATTAACATGTAAAAACTATCGGTCACTTGTAAAACAAAACATTACTGTAAAAGGTACAGACATTATGACTACTGGATCATAGGTAGCCACTAAAGATGCTAGAGGATCTACTTTAAAGCTTCCAATTGACCTTAAGCTAAAGGTGTTTTAATGTTTTGACTGTGTTTGATAATTCCTATCATTAAGTCTAAAATACAAAAATTGATCAAACTTATACTAGATAATGGTTACTTTAACAGAGCTTCTTCAAAAGGGAAAAAAATATATATATATTTTATCCTGTGTTGGCCCCTCTTGGGAAACCCTTATGGCACCTCCCGGGGGCCGGGTCTTTGGCTCTTCACAACCACTATTGAGCATTTTCCCCATGGATAAACCTTACACACATAAACGCACTCTCAGAAACATCTACAGGTGCTTGGATTCGGTTACATAGTCGCCAATGTTTATCTTCAGCTACTACTTTATGTATTCCATATTGCTTAATACTGAATGTGGCTGTACTCTATCTGTACTTATATATAAATTGGCTGAGCTGTTCTTTTTACATCTCTTTGCAGAAGATGAAGCGACTATTTGAGGTTTGTCAATATCTCTCTTTTGTCTTCCATTTAACCTTTTCTCCCTTTTCTGTTCTGTCCACATAACAAAAGTAAATTCCCTACATAAATCAAAATAAAACTAATAACATATATAAATCAAGCAGAGCATTATGGTGAAAGTGATAATGCTCCACTTGTGAGCGTAAACTCTATCTATCTATCTATCTATCTATCTATCTATTGCTTAAAACAATATAAAAACAAAAACATAGTATTTCAACTAAGCCTTTTTTGTAGCTACAAGATATTTCTTATGTACGTTGCAACATCATGGACTTTTTTTTTTTTACATTAGTTGCACAACGTTTTTGTTCTGCATATATCAGCTAAAACTTCACCTACTTATGCTTAGAATATGCAAAACTGTGCTGTCTTTGTCATACATTGCTAGTCAACCATTTACTCATCCATTCAGACGGCATCATAATGCCAAGGCATTAGTGCAGCTGTTGAATCTGCACTAAACTTAATGACCAAATAATTAAATGGCTTCATTTGCTTGTTGCTCAACAGACAATAAATTACAAAAGGAGTGCATGTGGAACGATGTTGACCCAAGATCACAATTTAGTTTTTTTTTCAAGGGAGGACTACATTGCTGAATTATTTAAACTTCAGGCAGCGATGATGTATTTGCCATGTTTTTGGAGCATGCTGCAGGAAATATGGAGCCATACATCTGGTAGAAATATTGAGATTTAAAGTTGTAAAGAAAGAAATATGTCTTACCCAGTGGAGGGAGTCATAATGCAGCCCCCGCGATCCACTGTCACTCTGCATCCACATCCCCTCTCAGGTGTGTCATGGTTCATGCCGAAGTTGTGTCCAAGTTCATGAGCCAGAGTGACCGCAGCTCCCAGAGGATTGTCCGAATGATCCTGAAAAATAGACCAGTCAACCATTTTTGCTTCATTTTTTTTTTAACTTCTTCTTAGCAATTATTTCACTTCTTCTAACAGCCTAGGACTATTTCAATGATTCAATCCCTTTAGATTTCAGTTCTTTTTTGGACAAAAAAAACAAAACAAATCAAATCCAAGCTCTCTAAAAGATCTGATGAAGAAATAACCTAAGGCTTGGATGGTTTAATTGGATATTGTTCAGATTAAGCAAACAGTTCAGACAGATCTGTGTTCAGCCGAGTGTTTTTATCATATTGTGCTGCCAGAAAGAAAAAGCAGCTGTAGTCAGATTTTGTGCTTTCTCTTTATGCTTGCTCAACATATTCTGACAGAGACAGCTGTGCTTCTGGATGTAACAAACAAAGATTTCCTCGAAAAAATATTTCTAATTGAAGACAGGAAAAAACACTGACAGGAAACACTGGAAACCAAAGATAAGATGCATTTTAAAAGAAAAGGGTGAGATTTAGGGCCTCCTGTTTCATAGGTCGAGCAAAAAAAAAAATAAATAAAAAAAAACCTTAAAACTGCAACAAAGCTACAACAGAATGAGCTAGATGGAAGCATGCTCATGTCTTGGTATGTCTAGGTCAAAGTTCATGCCTACATTCAACTGAGAAGAATAAAAATTACAAAAAAAAATGTTTTTGTGATTTTAACCTAAAATCTTTTGCAAAAAATTAGCTGAAACTGAACCACATTTCAAAGCATTGGATAAACAAAGACGAGCAAAAGTATGCAGCTTGCTGAAGGTTTCCTGCAAGGTGTGTAAAACATGAACACATGAAAAGGCTGAATGAATAATGCAGCTATGGGAGCTATCAGCTCTTCGTGAACGCAGAGCTGTGTGTCAGAGCACCTTGCCTCTGGAAGCTTCTGACACTGTGCATTATTTAGCAGTGCAGCACGAGTTGAACTCAGACTGACGAGCCGCTCTGCTGGGAGCTTATTTAAAAAAAAAAAATAATGAAAAAACACCAATCAGCTGTCAGCTCTACAATCCAACAGGGCAACCTAGACTAATGAAATGAAAGAACAATAACCCCTGACTCGGTTTCCTTTAAAGAAAATAAAACATATGCACAACAAATGAAGTTCCAGAGCTTAAATTAAATCATTTGAACAATTGCAGTCGTTACATGGAGAATCCATATATATAGTATAGTAATGAGACTTCCAGGGAATGTCAAGCTAATGAGTTTAAAAGTATTCTGTAAACAAAGGGACACAGCTCAGAGAACTTGGCTGTGATTTGTGAGCCCATATATATGTCAGCAGTTAATCCCTTTAGCCTGAATGTGTGTTTTTTTTTAATGACCTGGACCCAACTTCACCATCTGGGAGGATAGGGGTGAAGACTCTTCCGGGGGACAGGCCATTAACCGGCCAGAGACACTCCGGGTAAAATACCAGCATGATTTGTGCTAATGCTTCATGACTCAATCCCACCATATAGAATTGCAGATCTGTAATGGGTCATTATTTACATCCCATATATATCCCCTGTGTTTTCATTCAGGCTGCACACACTGCAGCGTCAAATTCCCTCCATTATTGCACCTCATTAAAAAGTCAAACATTTTCCAAATCATCTTTTCGAACAGCTTTATCACCATGACAATACATCATCTCCCTTTGGAAGTCAGGAGAAAATACACAATGAGGACAACCTCTCCCAAATTTTAGAACACAGAGTAATAATCTGCAGAACTGTTTTTGTAAGATAGGCAGTAGACCAAAAATTGGAGGTGGATATTAAAAGGAAGAGTCGGGTAAAGTTTTAGTACTAAATATACATACCATAACAATTCCACCGGATTGCTCCGCTGTACACATGCTCATAATGGGGGCCATCCCAATAGTAGTCCCCTGGAAATACACCCCACTGAAAGACAGAAAATAGCTTCACTTTTTCACACTTTTCATTTCATAACCATTAACCTTCATGGATCTTGTTTTTTTTTTTTTTCATGGGACAAACCAACAGAAAGTGGTGCTGATTAATGAGGTGGAAGAAAAATTATACACTTTTCTAAACAAATGAAAATCCCACAAGAGTTTATCTCATTTGTATTCAGGACCACGAAGAGGAAGGCTTTATTTTAAGAACCACGCAGGCGGCCCTTGGTAACTCTGAAGGAGCTGCAGAGATTGACAGATGGAAGAATAAAACATCTGTCATTTGTGGGAAAGTAGGGAGAAAAACCTGGTATCTAAAACATAAGAATGGGAACGAGGCTCCCTTCCAAGTCATAAAGCAACCCTAAACATATAACCAGAGCTATAATGGGATTGTCCAGATTACAGCATATTTATAAATAGCTCAGTAGAAAACACACAATGTGATGTCTCCTGCCTGCCAAGAGGCTTTCCTTTCCTTTTCGTTTGCGTTCTTAAATATCTTACTCTTTATTTAGCCAAAATTGATGAAAAGTTGGATTGAAACTAATTCATACCAGGAACACCATATTATCATTATCATAATTAGTTTTTCTAATAGATTTTGCCATATATATCGGAGGACTTTCAATGGAAATTGATGGATTTGATTATGAAAATCCATTGACTAAACCTGATTTTTGAGGTAAATATTTGATACTGGATACAGTTAACTCTGCTTGTGATCTCAAATACAGACAATTGGATATGGAATTCAATTTGGGGCAAAGCGATATTTCCGCTCTGCCTGTTTTTTCACATAGCAGCCTGTGCTGGAATGTTTTAAGAGCAAGGCAAAACAAGAAAGACAACTTACAAAGAAATCTCACCAATTAATGAAATCAGAATGGCCATGATTAGAAAAAAATCCCCATTTTCCCTCATAAAGGGAAAACTTGCCAAAAAATGTCATAAGCTAATAGGAGCCAGACAGCTAGAAATAATGGAATCTCTCTTCAAAGCAGGTTTTCGTGTTTGAATTAAATAAAACTCTCTGCATTTAACCCATCCCCTTGGGGAGCAGTGGGCTGCCATTGTGCGACCCCCGGGGAGCAGTGTGGGGGATAAGGGTCTTTCTCATGGACACAGAGTGGCAGTCTGTGGGAGCGGGGCTGGAACTCAGAACCTAAGGATTCCGAGCTCTATGCCCTAACCACTCAGCCACCCCTCACCCTCCTTTAAGCAAGGAAGTACACCTCAAAACTTAATTGACATAGTTTGTCAAGAAAGGATATACTTTTTATTCTGTGTGGAATTGGTAGTGCCCTAGGTCTTAAGGGAGGGCCCATGGGGGGCTGCTTACTTAGCCAGATTGTAGAGTTTAATCTCAGACTAGCTTGAGCTGTAATGTTCGTCCGTCAGTCAGTCAGTCAATACTTGTTAAATGCTGTAACATAAAACATTTTTTTTTAAAGTTTATAAGAAATAAAGAACCGCACACCTCAAAACTTCACCTGTGTTGTCAGTTCATTGAGATCATAATCCTACCTTTAACTTATTTACATGTATAGAGTTGAGGGGTCCTGCTGAGTGGTCAGTCTGGTTGCTAGACTAATTAAGCTAAGGACGGCGACACACAGTACGATTTACTGCCTTTTTCCAAATTATATTTCAGTCAGCCAAGAATTTTGGATCAGGCCAACTTTCAGCAACATTGTGCATCTTGTGTCCGGTAGAACAAAGAAGGTAAGGAGGGGCTATAAGCCTCTTTAAAGTACCCACTGATCAGTAATTGTATGGTTGGACAAAAATAAAACACTTTAGTCAGCTTGAAATTCAGTCAGCACTGATGAGGATGTGTTGTAGATAAGTTACATTTTAATTTTTCATTAATCTTTCATTAAATGCTCCCTTTAAGGCGACGGTCATAAAAAGTCTCCATGGGGTTAAAGATAAATGAAATATACTACAAAACCTCACAAAAAAACAATTAACCTACTAACTTCTGGCTACTGCTATTCCAGTGTTTGACACTATTGTTGCTGAGAGAAAACTTTGCCTATCATAACAAATGATTGAACTACAGGTCCAAAAGCAGCAATTATCAAAACAATGTTAAAAAGGAATAACAGGCACCATCTCAAACCTTCCCTTTCAGCTGTAAGGTTACTGATAAAGTTGTGATTGGGCAGTTAAAAAACTGACACCAAACCAAAACACAACATAACTGCACCACATATATTTTAATGCTCTGACTTTTCATATCAATGTATTTTTGTTTTTGCAATGTTTTTTTTTTTCTCCCACACTGTTTACATTTGATCACAGCAACTCTTTAACAAATGGAAATTTTGTGAGAGCTGTACGAAACAAAATGTAATTTTCTATTGGAACTAAAGATCAGAGTTCATAGTAAAGACCCACGAAACCTTCAAGATTTGAAGACTGTCTGTGTGGAAGAATGGGCAAAATTCACACCTGAGCAAAGCATGTGACTAATTTCTCCACAAAGTGGGCATCTTGAAGATGTCATTACCAACAAAGGCTTCTGTATAAAGTATTACTGTAAATACATTTCAGAAAGTGTGTTCTATACTTTTCCCTTTTACCTGAACCTTCAGAGGCAACATGAAGACAGTAACAGTCTTTCTATCACAGAAAGAACATCTCTAGGTTTAAAGGACTAATTTCTCAGCAGGAGCTGGAATAACTAATTAATGTGTTCATCTTTAGTAGAATTAATTACTGCAATGGTGTCTTGGCAGGTCTGCCTAAATAGCTGATCAGACAACTGCAGTTGTCAGTCAGTAAATCACAAAATGGCTTAGAACCAAAAAACATTACAGACTTTTCTGTGTATCAACTGCTCAGACTTCTCAGGTCTTTGGGATCAAATCTAGTCTGCACACATAGAACCAGAACTAAATAAATAAATTACAGAGAAGCAGCTTTAAGTTTCTATGTTCCGCTAGTCTGTAATCTGTTCCAAAATATTGCAGAAGCTCAGAAACCATAAATAACTATAAATCAATATTTTGATTTTGCTTGTGCTGTCTAAAAAAATCTTTTTTCAGTTTTCAGTCCAACTTTCCTTTGATTTTTTTTTATCAATCCTTTTTTCATAACAATTATCGTATGTTTTAATTATTCACTTTAACTATATTTTACACAGGATTCTTTTTTTTTTTTTTTTTTTTTTAGATGTGGGTTACATTGTGATTGATATGTTGCTACATCAAAAAGTATGCAGATTGCCTATTACTACCCAACTTCCAACATCACTTTAATGAATTGTTGCAAAAGGGCATACGGATGGTTATCTAATTTCAATCTTTCCATAACAGTTTTCTTTGGTGCAAAAGATTGAAAACATACATGTGAAACAATAGAAACATTCCGATGTACCAAAAAAAAAAAACTACCTGATCAGCTGGGCGTTGTCATGAGGCTTCTGAGGCAGTAATTTGACTTTTCTCCAGTCTAGAAACTCATGCAAGGTAGTGAAGGGATCCTGTGTAATGGGACACTTGTCTACATCACTCCATACCTCCAGCCCAACCAATGCAACTCTGATGTTCAAAGGTCTGTAAAACTGAGAGTTAAGAAAGAAAACAGGTTACGGACACAAACTGTTCTCTTTCAGTCTGTCTCATTTCTTTCAGCTTTTCAAAAGTGCAGACATTTGTTTTTTATTTTGGTTCAGATTTAGAAAAATTCTGTTGTTAAGCACCTTTTACATTTGAAAGTCAAGTTTTCAAATTCATCTGTGGCTAAAAATCCCTTCAGTCTGTGCACACAGATCAGATAATCTGCACAGTTTGCTGTTGTTTCAAATAAATCACATCTCAACACTGCATCCATTTGTTTTCTTCGATTGTTACCTTGTCCACATAATTGGCGATCTCAGCCAGTCGCTGTTTCACCCTGTCAATGTCTTTGCCTTGCTTCTGAAACTGGTTAGCAAGAGTAAAACACAAAGCACAGAACGTTTAGCCCCCACTCAGGTATTTGAAATGCAGTTACATCTTCTACAGCACTTTTAAGCCCTCAAAGAACTCTTGTTAGCTACGCTCACAAACTAAAGATAACCTTATAGACCTCCTATTATGTACAGCATTTATTCTGCTGCTCTAAATCATGTGATGTTGACCTATAAATCTTGTGCAAGTGAGAAACGCTCTCCTCTCTTTGAGATACTAAGTCAAGGATTTAAGGCTTATTCTGAGAGCATATCAGGCCTCATTTGTGAGTCAAGCGATTCTATGATGAATGCAGTAGGATGTAGAGGGAGCCAGAGCAAGGAAACGGATGAGTAAGTGACACATCAGAGGTGACAACGGGGCCATGGCAGGGCCATCTCATCCAGTACCTCGTGGGAAAACAACAGTTTAGCATATGACCTCTGAGACCGTTTCCTGTGGAACCTAGCTGAAGGGGAGAAGTTTATGACCTCTTCTTACCTCTCTGTTGTCAGCAACAATGATGAGCTCCACATATTTGGTGGTTGTCTGAATGTGGCGTTTATGCTGAAAAAAGAAATGGAAAATAAGGGACTGGATTCTCATTTCTACGTTTGTTCCCCTTTAGATGCAAAACTAAATAGAAAATTTAGATGCAAAAATAAATACAAAGAAATAGTTTGGATCCAAGCACAAATAACACAAAGAGAAGCACATAAACAGCTACAGCAGCTCAGAAAGTTTGAATATTTGCTTCCATGAGATTGATTCATTTTTTTAACCCATAACTAACAGATGGTGACATTATAATTCAATAAAAAAAATGTGAAATATATCTGAACATAAAAAAAAAAACATCTAGCAAATTAATTTAACAAGTTTGGACATTATGATCGTCTCTAAATATAATATAAAATATTATGATATAATATTATAATATAATATAATAATATACATATAAATGAAAAATGCAGTCAACTAATAGCCATTTGTTGCTCTTATCTTTTCATCTTTCATTTATGGTACTATTACAACTGTTGGTGTTGTTGACTCAAAGCAAATCTAACTTGACCGTTAAAGACAACCTTATCATAGTTAGTTTTAAAGAACAAATACATTTTTTCTTTAAATATACAAAGCTTAAAGATTTCCCTGTCGTATAATTTTGAGGCACACCTCGGGTAACACTACAGCTATTGTAGACTAAATAGCTTTATCTATTTTAGAGTTTGTGAACAGCTCTAAAATATCTCACCAACTCCCTCCATAGTTCACAATTTGAGCAATTTAAACAAAATAAAGAAAAAAGGATTGTTGGAAGGGAAAGGAGCATTAAGAAGGACGGGCAGCGTAAACTCATCAGGTGACCTCTTCACATCTGATCTGTTGAACTGAATTCAAAATGCAAAAGAAATGAGAATAAGCACATAGCAATCAGTTACCCTTTACTGTATAACCCAGTGCCAACCATGAGGGTCACAGAATCCTCTGATAACAACTAAATTAACTAGCTTATTAACTAATAAATCATTGTCTTGACTAATCTGCCTGCACTGTTGATAAAAATTGTAAATCTTGCATTCCTTTTTTATTTATTGCAAGACTATATAAGCTTCTGCAGCAAAGCATCAATATGATAATATTATAAAACATTAATGTAAAGAGTTTGAAATGAAGTGTTTTAAACATAAAAGTGTAGATTTTCCATATTTTCTTTTCTCCCCCACAAGTAGAATAGCTACTTTTGTTTTGTTCTCTTGTTCACCAGCTTACTATTGGCACAGTGTTTTTCCTCTATCTCAGACAGACATGAGCTTGTCCTTTCTACCCGCACACTACTACATCCAATGCTATCCTGCTAGCTCAGGGTTCTGCCTTCCTGCTGTGGCACTCTGTCAACCTGAGCTTCTCTGTCCTTTCTGGCCTGGCAGCTTTTTGCTCTTATCTGCCTCCTCCATAGATAAGCCAGCATGGGCAAGTATGCTCTGAAAGCACGCTATGGTGATAATCAAGTGTCTAGGGACACATTGGAGAACGGCCGTATGAACAGTGAGGTGAAAGAAATAAAAGGGCAGTCAGTTAGAACAGTGTATAAGTAAGAATTTCAAGCATATGTTTGATAACACTTTTATAAGTTTGTAGCTAAAGTATTTTTTACTCTTTGAGGTTTTATATCTTGGTAATATTAGAATCTCCAAAGTCAAAATTCTTTTAGTTAAGTGGCAAATCAACTTCAAGTAACATAATTAGAGGAACAAAAAGATAAATGATTTCCAAATGCCTTATAAACAAGAGTGTGAAACATGTCATATACATTCCTGATAAATCTTCCTGAGCCAACAGCTTAAAAAACATATATTAATCCCTTTAACAAAATCGGATTTACTATGTTCCCAGTTAGTTAATGGATTTACTGTATTTGTAAGGCATAAGAACACTATTACATTTAATATGCAACAGTTTAATATCCCAAACACAGCTGACAGACATGCCATGATGCCTCAAAGCAAAAAGTTTGCAGGTTCGGTTCTCTGTGTATTTTGCATGTTTTATAGTTGCTTCAAGCTTCCCCTAAAACATCCAAAATTTGGATGTCAGTTTTCCTTTGGACCTCTAAACTGACCATGACTTTATTTATGGATTTTTTATTTATCCATAATATCCCGAATTTGAAAAGGACTCAGAATCCTTAAGATCACTCTAACTTTCAACGCAATTTCAGCTCCAAGAGGATGTTGATTTTATTATTTCTTTTTTTTTTTTGGTCTTACAATTAATCCTCCATTATTCTTCATCTATTCTAAAACTATCAAGCTGTGACATCGTAGGCAGGTGACACTTTCAGCTTGTTATATTTGAAATCTCCATGAAGTTGTATTACTGAAGTGCAGGGCCTGTCAGCAACCCGTCATACCTCTATACCCTCTCTGAGCCTATCTACTGTAACTCCACAGGAACCCTCTACAAACCACTTCTTATCTTAACACCTTAAGCATAACACACTGCATCTTATTAACACAGCAGCTCACACACTTGTGCCACTTGAGCAAAAAACTACTCTGTTAGCTTTTAGTGTATCTCTTTTCTGCAACTTTTAATATCCTCCCCTGTTTTATTTTAGGTTTATTTGAATCACTTCTGTCTTTAATTTTGAACATAATATGTTTCCCTTTCAAATGTCCCACCACTATCTAAATTGCTGTATTCTTCAATTATTCAAAAGGCCAAAAGTAAATTTAAAACCACCCCCCAATAAACCCTCTCACGGTGCAGAATCAAACCAGAATTTTAACAAGCTCGTAAATCATCTGTGAGAGCCATTTTTCTCCTTTTGTTCGTATTCCCACTCTGTTTCTGTCAGGCATCCTTTGTGCTTTTGTCAAGATCTGTTTTCTCATGGTTCCATTATGCAGCCCTCATACGACCAAAGACAATACATGCAGCAAGAGCCAGCACTATAATCACCAGCAGAATTCAAGCTGCAATACAAAGCTTAGAAAAATCCCCAATGTCGATGTAATTTAGGAACAGAAAGTTAATCTATTAGCCAATACTTAGAAACTTAGACCATTTTTCACGCTGATGTTAATGAGCACCTATTAAAACGAATAGTAAACTCCCCTTAACTCAGCTATTTCAAGCAACTAAGAGTTGATTCAAAGATATATGGAGCTAAACGGGACAATCCTAAAAGAGAAAACCTGATGGAGATAAAAGTTGGTTGAGTTTTTTTAGTTTTAGGCAAATTGTAAAAGTTACCAAGCTTGATTCATTTGTTTCAAAACATATATAAGCATATATTTTAGGCTAGGCTGTGTAAGGGGACTGCTGCAGGGAGCGGGTTGGCACAGAATTCGCAACAACCCTGCAGTACCACTGAGAGCCACTAAGAGGCTACAACCTCAACGTTAAAAACCTCTGCACTAGAACAACTGAAAATTTGTAACAAGATTTGATGAGAGACGTTAACAGGCCATCCAGCTTGATGTAGCCTAAGCTATTTTACAAAGGTGAATAAAAATGTTAACCATACATTTCGAGCTATAACTGTTGTTCAAAGTATTAACAAAAATTAGCCACATTTTTCAGATTCTATCCTTAAGTATTAAAAAAAAACAAATATTTTTCTTCATTTTACAATCATGCACTACCCTGTATAAATAAAATAGCATAAAATCCTATTCAGTAAACTGAGTTTTGCTCTTGTAATAAGACAAAATGTAAAAGAGTTAAGGAGCATTAATACTTTATTAAAGACCCTATGCTTGCCTGACCTCTTCAGAAGTCCTTAAATATCCTTTGCATCTCTGACACCTCCAATCACTGTTTGCACTGATCTGGTAAATCAGCTGTGTTCTACAGGGCCTGCTTTTCTTTAAAACCAACACAGAGAATCACTGGAGTCTGTATTTTTCCCCTATCAGGGTTTATCATTTACAAAGCTGCATTCCCTCTGAGGGTAAAGATTTGATAAGGCTATAGCCACTATGATTTATAACTATGATAGGAGGGGTCACATGCATTGAGCACAGAAGTGCAAATTAGGTGAGATATTTCTTCCTTCTTTTTTTAAGTGACCAGCCCAGTTGGCGCCTTCAGCCTGATCTAATTTTAAGAACAAACTGCTTCTTACCAGACAATGTGTGCATTTCATCATTCATGTTTACCAACAACCAGGCTCAATATATAGTAGAAAATTAAGATGGAGAAATGTAATAATTAGGCTCGCAGCCTTTAAAACATACAGCAGCCCATTTGCCTAAATGCATATTAAAAAACGTATTATTCAAACGGCTTAGAGCAGAGGTTCCCAAAGTGGAGGTCATAACCCACTTGGGGGTCATGAAACAATAAGTGACAGTCACTAGATTATACTTTAAAATATTGTGATGTGATCTAAGAAATTATGAGATTTTCTTTTGACAGTATGCCATAATCCAAGTAGTTTACGATGATAACTAGTGGCTTTCTAACTGGTTCAAGTCTGACAAAACATGAGCTTGAGCCTCCTGTCAAATCTTTCTGCTTCTCTAATCTCAATCATCTCTAAACTCTCTCTGCTACAGACAAGATATTGATTGCTAATAAAATCTCCACAATGAAACTTTACTTAAGAAATCCTAAATATCTTTCATAGGAGTACTTCTTTCCACTGCCAACCAGGAATCTGAATGTTTAGGTCAACTGATCTGTATTTTCTGACAGCCTTTAACACTGTATTGTGTAAGGTGAAACATCAAGGTAAGAAAAAAAATAAAAATTCTTACTCGTGTGCCGAATGCTTTAAATGGACTGGTGTCTGTGTTTTGAGTGGGGTGGGAAATATTAAAACCATGACCACAGGTGCCAGGAACAAAATGTAGGTGTTCTGCTGGGTAGATCCAGTGAATCCCATCAGAACAGTTGGCACATGGTTCCAGCATGTAAGATCTGCTTCCAAGATATATAAAACCCCTGCAAAGAAATGAAGAAAAATAATGATCGCAGTTAATAGAGAACATTTAATGAGAACATTCTTCTAAATGTAATGTGTTACATAACTGGCAAAGCATACACTAAAAGTATAAAAGGTAAGACCAAAACAACGATAATCTTAGTTTTTTTAGCCTTCCTGTTACCTGCTGAAGTCTGTTTTGTTGTATAAAACACTTTTCTTGAATCTGTTTTTGCTCTTATGTATCCTAAACATTACATTTGGGCCATTAACCCTGATATTTATTTTGGTCATGTTGGACCAGTTTCCATGCTGATATTACAGTAATTGTGATCATTGGCCCAGGAGGATCCAGGTTTGCGCTGCAGTTGGACTCTCTTTGCAAACCCCCCTCTGACAAGAGACTCCTACAAACACATAAGGCACTGCCCCCCCATGGTGTTTTAAGGACAGAGCAAATATTTCATGCTTTTCTTATCTTCTTTCAGAGCTGATCTTGGGCCAGCCACATAGAAGAGGCACCATCATGGAAGACCACAAGCCAAGGACCAGAATCTACAGATTGATCAAAGGCTAAGTTGACCTAGTGGCTAACTTAAAAACAGCATTTTACAACATTTCTGATTTCTGAAAGTTCCTGATTTTCAGGAACTTTATGATGCCTGAAAGGACCAGGTGAGGTGGAGCATCTGAGAACAAAGGAGAACCTCCCAGTTGTGGGCCTGTCATGCTAAACTGCTAAGTACTGGAGACAACGCAACCTTTTCCACAATGGAGATTAGCAGAGGATAAAAGTCTGGCTTGTTAGCGGATAGTTTTGAGGTAGACAATTTGATTGTGTGATGATTTCTGATAATTTCATGAGCTTACTTTTGTGCAAAACAAGCTAACAAGATGGGCTGTATGGTACGCCCCGTTGAGATGTCGAGCTCTTTTTTTAGAGCTAAAACAAGCTTTAATTAATTAAGGTTTTAAATACCAATTTAATGTTTATGTGCTCATCACAGTTCATTACCAACATTATGATCACTCTTTTAAAAGAAAATCAATACTAAAGGGTATTGGATTCTGATCAAGCAAATCATTTCATGAAAAATGACCATGCCAAATAATATTTGATTTATCTTTAGTAAGAGCAGAATTAGAACAGGTCTACCCCAAGCACCACCTCCAGGTGGTTAAAGCCCTTCCACCGCATCTCCCTATAAACCTCGCACCCGCCTCCACAGACACCAGAGCAGGTATCTAACCTGTCGAATAGCCCGCCCCACCCCCAGTCGGTCACAGCCGTCCCAGGCACCCACATCTGTATGGTCCTTTTATACCCATGGCTGTCAGGTAAATGCAACCCAAGCAGTCCAGCCCCCAATGCAAAGTAAAGCACGCCAGCCACCAGAGCCCTGGCGCCAGACACCCCAAAGCGTCCCCTCAACCTAACTGGAGGAACAGGCCACATGCAGGGTCAGGTCAGACAGGCCCACAACACAAGCTGAGATGCATCCAGGCACGGTGGTGGCATCCCACCTGCCATACAGTCATGCCAGCCAGCTGGCTCCCTCCTAGACACTTCGCCAAATGCGAGGAACTGCCATCCCCCATCCCAGTGGACAGACAACAGATCAAAGCCATAGGATAAGAACCAAAGCCCGGAGAGAGCCGAAGGATAGCCAGAAACCCCCAACAAGCCATTGGCTAACCCCAGGGCCCAGCCCCATCCCCAGGTGGAGCAGAGAAAGAGGCGTGAAAGATCCCATGCCAGCCCCCCCTCCTCCTTGGATGTACTGTTGTTTCCTGTTGGACTACTGTGTATTAAAAACCCACACCTATCCCACCCTAAACCCTAAGTCTCTGAATGCTCCAATGCTCATGCCAACAACAGGTAGGTATGTGGATTGGCAGCAAAGCCAGAGAGGCTGACTCACCTCTAGGGCCAAAAATACATCCATCCTGATGCCAAATGTATGTCTTGGAAGTGTTAGAAAAGATGCTGACTTGGGAGTTTCTGTCACACTAAAGAGCTATTTTTAGTGTTAATTTCATAAAATATGTTCATGCCAGTCATAGGTCAAACCCCACTGTTTCTGTTGCATAAGTTTGTGTGTTTTTTTATTAATCAGTTCTCCTTTAGCCATTAACAATCATCTCATTTGTCATACCATGCAAAAGTATTCCTAATGCAATAACCCAGAACAATTGCAAATCATGTTTGATGTGGCTGTGCCTATGCTTACTGCAAAAGGCAAAAAAGAGAAGTCATTACATTGCGGTGAAACAACAATAATTTTATATGGCACTTGATTGCACGGCCTTTTATATGTGGCATTTTAAATTATTTTTATTTTATTTTCTACATCTCATAATGTAAGCCTTTGCAGTAGAAACACTAACTCTCCCAACCAGACTTGAAACTTTCACAGTATTTAATGCTGAATAAACCTCAGTGAGAAACTCCCCCGAGTCTAAGTGATGCCAACCTCAAACTAGGAGCCATTTGTGTCTACAAGTGGGTCAAACTATGATTAGTTCTACGTCAAAAAGTGCTGTTGTTCTGTCTCTTGTTAGATGGTTGACATAGAAACTAAAATAAATAAATATGACCAAGGTCAGAAGCAATTCATCTGTACTCGGATAAATCACTCTGCAAAGGGTATGGATTTTTTTGGTTGATTTATGTCAACATTCCTGATGCTTTCCAACAACATTGCAGCAATCATTTCCATTGTTTGACATCTAAAAAGAAAATGTTTCCAAGCGTGAAACTCTTCCCATCCTTAGAGCCTCACAGCATGTCATTTTTTCAAACAGAGTTTAATCTTTCAATATCTTTATTGTAAAATGTCTCATTTATTAGTTATTTGCTTGAAGAAACAACTGTTCCTGAAAATTGTCATTTCTATCTTGCTACATATAAACATGATCTAATGCGCTCAGAATGTAACTGAAGTAGTTTATGCAGTTGAAATGCAGCTGTCACTAAACACTGCTTCTGCAACAAAGAGTTGTAGAACATTACAGTAGAAAACTAAAGTAACAGAAAAGCAAATAGAAGAACTTGAATGTATGAAATTATGAGTTGTTTGTAAGTAACCTATATTGAGCTAGGAAAGTCATATTAAGTTAAAACATTTCTTTAGTTTGTTTTTTTAAGCAAAAACAAAATTGAAATATAACTATATTAAATTAAAATCAGTTTATTTATAAAGCTCAAATTCACATACATGTCATCTGAAGGCACTTTCAACCAGATCATACAGTCAGATTGTATTACATTAGAAAATCAAAAAGGGGAAAAAGACCAAGCAGTTAATAATACAAAATTGAAAAACCTTCCCAAATGAAACACTTTAACACAATTAAAAAAAAATTGGCTTTCTTTTTAAGAATTTATTATTTTTAAACATAACACCAGCATCTTCTCCATAACATTTAAAGCAATCCTTTCAAAGGATTGAATGAGAGCCTGCATAACAACAAAGCTTAATCCATCTAGTTATGTGTGATCCAGTCTCCCCAACATAAAAAAGCCTACACATAATTAATAAGCAGGAAAAATAGGACTTGAACACCATATATATATAAAAAAAACGACTTTAATTCATTAATCTTCATTAATTACTTAGAAGCATTTTTAAAATGTTACAACGCTAAAAAAAATTAAAGCAAATAAATGCAGTTTCTAATATTCATACTTAAGACCCAGGAACAAACCTTTTTAATTGCTTTTTCTTGTACACAAGTGAATGACTGGTTGCATTTAACTGGTTTTCCTTGACAGAAACTTGGAAAAAATTGGAATGTGTTGTCTCTGTAAAGTGCCTTGAGATGACATGTTTTGTGAATTGCCGCTTTATAAATAAACTGAATTGAATCTCATGCACAAGCGGCATCACAGCAGAAACTTTTTTACTAAGTATTGAAACAAGGCAACTTGTTTCAGTAACTGTCCTTGACAGCTTGTAGGTTTAGCTATACTATAAAATCCAAAATTAAAAAGGGGTGAAAACATACCCTAGAGGAACACCCTTAGGTATTTCAAGTGCTGATTATGTGTTGCTCTCTACCACAACACTAAGCTTGAACAAATATATGATTTCCGAAGCACTCCAAAGCCAGTTCAAAGAGTCCCACAATCCACACAATAAAGTACATTCACTAAACAAACAAAATAAACCTGCATTGTGTTTTTTTTCTCTCCAAAATGTTTATTTGTGACCTCTGTTGTTGCTGTTTATGTGATCCTTCTGCAGAGGCCTGGGTTAACTGGGGACAGAGCTTTATTAACTTCAGAAGCCAAATGTGAAATGTAAATAACTATATAATAGTTATTAATATATAATAATGTGATCAAATACTAGAATCAACAAGAAGGGACGCAGAAGACAGAGTATGCCTATTGCAAACATTACACTTTCAGGATTCTGATTTTCCTTCAAAGACAAGGACATTTTTTAATTCAAACTTAACCTAAAAAAGAACATAACTTTTATCCTAATGTTAACAGAATTGATGCTTTTTCAGCAATTTATGTACAGTTTTTTTTTTTATTATTATTATCTATTTATAGTCAAATTAAAACCAAAACCATTTTTTTTTTATTTGGTCTAGGCAGAATCTCCAGAGGAACCCACATTTAAATTACTTGACAGACTGACCATTTTCATGCTTATAAGTCTGACAATAAAATGTACGTACTAAATGTGAAAAACAATATTAGGAAGCCGGCTTTAAAAATCGATACGATGATCTGACTTTAACAAAAGCAAAGGAAAATATTAGGAAATCAGCATCTAAATACCAGAAACGACATATCCTGAAGATGAAGGGGGAAAGTTTCTTTGCATGGCACTGTATGGGTAAACCAACACTTACCTAATCCCAGCACAAGTACTGAGGCTGACATCTGACTCCATGTGGCTCTCCACCTCTCCATGGTAGTAGCAGTTTGTCTATGGAAGCAGTAACAAAAAAATGTAAAGATAAATTGTCTAATTATAGAATAGCAACAGGAATGTAGCAAAACAGGTTTAAGTGAAGTCCCCACCACATCTAAATGTCTTTTTTTTCTATAAACAGATACCACTAATAGTCAGCCAATGTGAGCCGCCTGAGACCCATGTTTCTCTTAAGTTTTAAAGTCTGCTGCATTCCAAGGTGCCCAGTTTCACAGACCACCTGTCAAGCTGGAGCAGAAAGTAAAGAAACTGAATTAGGTCCATGTTTATTGACTGAGGCCGTTCAGAAAATGGGTGGGACGGAAGCGTCTGGTTGAGAGAAAAAACAGGCCCCTGGCTTTCTCCATCACACAGGGCAGACCTTGCTCAGGTGAGGTCTGACCGACAGCACTCCTACCACCCAGTTCTAAAAAAAGAAAAATGTGGGATTTCCAGCCGACTAAAAGCATCTCTACATATAGTGGGCAGGCAGTAAATCTTAACATCTGTCCTCCTTTTAGGTGGCTTCATCTCTGGAGGCAGCTTGTTTGACATGGTCATCATCCAGAGGTTTCTGGTGTTAAACGAAACCTCTGCTTAATTTTTTCATCATTATATCCCTTCAAAGTCATTTTTGCAAAGAGTGTTTTCACACTTCTGACATGAGCTATTTAAAACAGTCTTACTAAATGCTGTTTTTCCCTCATTACAGACATCTTTAAAAACCCATGATTTGCTTAAATGTAATTTTTTCTTGGTGAGCAGCTTTGATTACTGTATTTAAGTCACATTCATTCTGAGATTTTCACAGTGATAACTTTAAGTCAAAGTATCATAGCCTCATGGTGTTTCATTATAAACACACAAGTTGAAATTTCCAAATAATAACATAGCTTTAGATGAACTACAGCGTATATTTGAATGACGTTCTTCAACGTTCCACCTTAATTTGACTTGCAAATACTAAGTAAGAATAAAAAACAACTAATGAACCTTTGTACCAAGATTCAGAGGAGCTCACTATATAAAATTTTTTTGTCATTTAGAACTTTGTAAACTAAGTGAGCTTTTTTTAACTGAAAACACATTGTAAAGGCCAGAACACACTAAATCAGATTTTACGTCCGATTGGACAGAAAATTGTGTTTGGCGAGGTCGTGGCATTTAGCGCTCATTGAAAGTCAATGGGGATGATCACACCTGACACAATTGTACACAAGGGGCTTGCGTAAGTCCGACTGAGATAGACCCTAGGTCTGTTTTAGTCGAACTATGCAGCAATTCAGTGGTAATTTTATGAGTCTAACAGGAAGAGAGATGCGGTTACAAAGTAAAACACATCCACTTTGGGGGGAAATGGAGTTGAACTAATAAATATGGAACTGTATTCTAGTTCTCATAAAAAAAAAAGGTGTCAGCTCCTAATTATAACTAAGAGTAACTTACTTACAGGGATGCTGGCCACTGCATAAGTATGTCCTGTAGTTGTTTCGCTTGGAGATTAAGACATTTTCCAAAAATTTCTTTTTTTCTATGATCTCTATATCCAGGAGGTATGATTATTAGCCTGGGTGCCAGTCCGAACTTAGTCCCGCCCACAAGGTTTGAGTTCGGGGAAGTTCGGTCTGGCTCTGCTCCATAGTAGCGCGAGTATTAAAGCCCACTGTCAGGCGATCCAATCAAATTGTCAGGGCGGGCTTTATACGATGATGGACAGATGATCAAGAGTAACGTTATCAACCACGTGACCAAAGCGCGCTTGGGTGACAACAATAATGGCTGCCGCTGGAGAGTTTGGGTGAGTAGATTCTGCTATTAGGTCTGTTCTAGAAGATATTGACAGCAAATTAATTTTAAAAGAGGAACAGAGAAACACAATCAAGTCTCATCTTCTTATTCTAGGCGTGAAACTGCACGCTTTGATTTTTGTGGACAACAACTATGCCTCGCTTAACATACGTCACACACTCCGTTGCTCTTATTGGTTGTAGGTCTATCCAATTGAGTACAGAGGCATTTTTTTCCTGGTTCGTTCAAAACATGCCCCATAATCACAGCTCTATGGAGCAGTATCAGACTCATATTCTGACTAGAATTGAGTCGGACTACGTCAGGCTATATGATTATGCCACTTCAGGGCCTCTCACACACTTAGAATGCATGCTGTTTCTCCTAAATTAACAAATAAATAAAATAAGACTTTTCATCCCCAAATATGATAAACTTAGTTTACCCTCCTAAAGCTGTGAAATTGTCATGGGGTTTCATTTTTCATTTACGACTAAAAGACAATATTTAATAATCCTTTGACTACTTTTAGACCTAGCAGCTTTGCTTAGTTAAACTCAGACAAGATAATGACATCTAATTCAACGGCAGCATGGACTTGCTAAATGAGGTCAACACCTTGCCTCCAAATTGAAATCAGATCCATTTCCGTGTCCGCTGTAAGTTTAGACTCAATGGTGCACTACATGCATTTCACCATAATGTTTCCACAGGCTTCTTTAAGTATAGGTATGATTACTGTGAGGTTAGGATTAGTACTAAAAATATTTCCCAACACATAATAGAATTTATTCAGTTGAATAGGTTTATAAAATTGTATACATCTTTGAGACTTTCTTTCCACTCAATCTATACATTATGTGTTTATCTGTATTGGTTTCAAATAAACAAAAAATCAAACAGAGAAGAAACTTCTGATTAGGTCTGAAACAATAAATCAGATTAATCGATTATTGAAATAATCAACTAATTTAGTAATCGCTTAATCGTTATCTGGAGTAAAGAGACTATAAAACATGCCTTTAGCCGATAGAGCAGCCCACTTAGAGCAGCAATTATATCAAAATAGTAAAAAAAATATATAAACATTATGCATTTGATAAAAAAAAAAATAATTCGTCTGTCACTATGCTCTATTCAGAACTCCTTAAGTGGAAAAATCTTAGCTTCACCTGGTTTGATTTGGCTATCCGATTGAATAATAATCAGCAGATGAATTGATTTGCAAAATAATTGTTAGTTGCAGGTTTATTTCTGTTTGTTCAGTCAAGATTGGAAATATGGGACCTCTGTAGTCCCTGCAGAAGAGTCCCTCATGAAATGTCTCTAATCGATTGCTCTGGTCTTTGTTATACAGGCTTCCTACAAGTTTCTAAAAGTTTAATTTAAGACTTTTGAAAACCACTTAAAACTGAATACTCATCCCATGGGCATAGGGGGAAAAAAGAGCATTCCTAGAATGTAAGAAAATGTATTTATTTATATCAGACTTCATTTTAATTTCCCACATTTGAGATAAACAACCCAACACTTAGCCTGGTGGCTTGCTGGGCTTAAAATACACTGGGGGAAACCCTGCATGTAAGACCTATGACATCACATTTCATAAGTTGTAAGACGTCTTTAAAGGTATTAAATTTAAATGTGTAAATTTAAGACTTAAGACTTTTGAACACCCAGCTGAACCATGGTTATTAGATTAAAAAAACAGATGAGCCTTGTTCTTGCTTTATCTTCCATTTACTGTAGCTTGAGAAAACAGTTTCTTTGACCCTTTCTCCAGCATCTCCTGAAAAGGATCCTAAACCTTGGAGCAGTTGGATGTAGCATTTTGGTCGTGCAGCTTTCAATACACTTACCTATCCGTCTCAAAGCAGATAGAGAAAAACTGAAATGTTGGCATGTGTTAAGCTCAGAGAGCACTTATAAAAGGGTGATTCTTTGTTGGCAATTTAAGGAACCAGGAGACTAAATCTCTGAAATGTTTCATTCTGCAGAGACGTTATGTTTTCACCACACCCTCTCATAATCATTAAGTCTTCAACATAAATGAAACAATTCTGCTAGGAAAAAAAATTCTGTTTTTCAGGGATTTGATGAGTATTTTGACATAGAAAGTCAAAACACAGACGCATACTTTTGCGAAACATCTCACGGGGTATATCTTTAAGTATGAAGTCAACAAGTTACTCCACACCTAAACGGTGATGTAGTTCTAAGAGATGGGTGTGTAGAGAATATCTGGAAGGTGACTGAGGGACTTAAGCTCACTGATGACTTTTTGGCATGAAGTGTTTCTGCACCTTAGAGCCATTAGGCCTCTGCAGTGCTTTCTTTAATTTGGTCTTGGGGTGCAGTATCTACAGTTTTTCATTTCACTTTGGTTTAAATCCAGAGATTTTTATGGGATGTTTTTAGTTACTCTAGACATTTCTCTATCTCGATGTTCTTAGTTTTACAGTTTGAATACAAATGCAACATACTATAAAGCACTTTAGAAAGAACTATATATTATTTAGTGACTGTGAAATTATATTCTTTAAATATAAGTGATGCAAATTTGCTTTAAAAGGATATGAGACTTTTGTTCGATACAGTTGTTTTGTGGATATACTTTAGGTTAAGCCTGTATCATATTAACTGAGAATTCCATGAATTTATGTAGCCAGTGATAAGAAGTGATCTCTTCATCCTGGTGTGGCTCCCTCGAGGTGAAATACAATAGAGTTTAGTAGGCGTATGCTAATTGAATACAGTCAAACACATGTCTTCTATTTAGGTATCTCGGTCATTACTTTGACTTGTTGTAAACTTGGAACATGTTGACCCTCCTTAAACTTTTTAACATTTTGTCACATTAAAAAATAAAAACTTAAATCAATTTGGTTGAGATTTTACATGAAACAAATAAATCCCTTAAATTTTGCTCTCAAATTTTGCTTTTTTTTTTAATAAAATAAAAGTGCCAGATGCTGTTGAATCAGGGAGCTAAACTTTTTTTAAAAGTACTTATTACTAAAACTTTGGGGGTCTTTCTACTTTTGCTCATCTTGAGTTGTAAAATCTGAAAATTTTTCTCTGTAAAACCTCTCAGAATCAGTCAGATTGAGAGCAGGAAAATTATTTAGCGTGTCTTGCCACAGAATCTCAATTAGATTTAGCTAATGAGTGAATTCTTACTAAAATTGTATTAGGCATTGTTATACTTATTCCAGGCCAGTGGCATAAAAACAACAATAAATTCAACAGCTTCTAAAATATAGATACTAGATTAAGCTGTGGTTGGTTTTGATTTGTTGTGATGGATTCCCTTACAAACAAAGAAGCTGTTTGACCCAATTTAAAACTCTCTTTGTAAAACTATTAAGTAGGGTTAACTTAAGGAGTGAACTACCAGGAGGAGTCTGGTTACTAACCAGGAAAGTTCTGAAGGCAATAATCGGACAGAATAATATTCAGAGGGTGTTAAAGTACTGATTACAAGTTTTTGGGCCACTTTGTGTTTGTCTATAACATTATTTCACAATGCATTTCTTTAAAGTATTTTACTTTAACAGGAGAGTTCAAGGTCTAGAATGACTTTTTTAAAGGCTAAACATGTGAATTGATAGTAAAAGAAGTAAAAAAAGATGAAAATATAGAAAATGGCCTTAAAGGTGGGCATACACTCTACGATATTTCCATTCTTTCATCTCGGCTACAGCTCAAACTGTACGATGAAATCGCAGGGTTTAAAAGTTCACTCTACAGCCCGACGCTTTGATACAATCTACCTGTTCACACTACACGTTCAAAAACCACACAAGCCTGTGACCGCTGGTGGACTCGTCAATCTGGAAGGTGAAGAACTCCCTTGTTTGCACATGCGCAGTGCGTGAGGTTCTGGTAAATTGGCTTGTAAATCTGCTTCAACAGCAGGATTTGCTCACCGACACCTCACAAGGGCCGACTATATTTCAAACATGTTTGATTTTCTCCCGACCTTATGACTCCTGATCGGAGGTGGTCGTAAGCCGCTGATTGTCGCTCGTTACCCTCTGTATACGACATGACACAGGACGAGGTTGAAATTTGGCACGATTGGAGAATCGGCCGAAAAGGGCGAAAAGTCGTACATTCTATGCCCGGCCTAACAGGATGTTCGTTTGTTAAGTTGTTTTGAAATCCTAAATTGATTTACAAAGCTTTGTTTAAACAAAAAGCTTGAGGACAATGTACTTTTGAAGTTTGTGGCAGAATATGAAACATTATCAAGAGTTCTTTATATGTTATCTTTAAGACATGTCAGAGTTTTTGGTTTGCAAATTGTTTTGACAATTTTTTTTCCTTTTCTCAGAAAGACTTTGCTAGGGTCTGAGCTCTTCAAAATATATGGAAATTTCCTAGTAGAGTGCTGAACAAGAATAATCCACAGTAATGAGGTAAAAGGTGCAGAGACAGGACATTATATTAAAAATTATATTTTAGTGGGGAGGAACAAGGCTGAATTTAGTGCCTAGAGCTAATGCGATCGTCTCATGTTTCTTTGATGAGATCATGACTATGATTCATTGCAATAAGGGATATGAATAGACTTTTTGTTTCTCTGGTTCCTGAATAAAGCAGAGAGGAAAGCACTTATATGTACATACATCAGAAATTATTAACAAAGATTAATATCTAAAAACTAAATTATAATGGAAGGTAACAGTTTTTTTAAATCCAAATATTTTTCTTAAACATGAATTATCCAAGCCGCCTATCCCCTGGTGTGATTGATTGTTCCAGCGCATGGCTTTTGTTGCAGCACACTTGTTTATTGGGCTCCATGTGGATTTAGATTTAATGAGAAAGGGAGAGGGTGATAAACATGATCAGGGAAAGAGCTGACTCATGCTGGAACCACTCCCAGCAGAGTGAAATCCGAAAGATCCCAAATCACTATATCAGCCTCCTCCTGGCCAGCCGGACAGATAAATTACCCACACCTCACTCTCAAAAGGTCTGGTTGCTTTCAGGAAAAGGATCCTCCCCTCAAAGAACCAGCTGTGACCGTGAGACAGGAATGAGTGGAGGGTCAGAGGTCAGAAGATGTTCCTGTAGTCAGTTTAATGTAACAGTCACTGGTTGTTAAGGGAATTACTGCTCATTCTTTGGACAGAAAAGAGTTATGAAATGCAATTTAAAACTTTTCTCTTTAGCATGTCATGTTATCAACATGTAATACAGATTGAATAGGGTATGTATAGGGTTTTTAAGAAGGCCTATATAAGTGGCCTATATTGTAAAGTGTATTTGGACATAGAAAAAAGGCAGTTTCTCAATAGTACTTGTACATTCTTATGTGTTAGTGTAACTTCATCAGCCTCAGCTCCAGCACTATTCCAATTGACAAGAACACAAGACTGAGAAAGGACAAAGTCTCCGGATGTTGTTCTTGCCCCTCCCTCTTTACCGAGCATGCATCAGGCAGACTTGTCAGCGGACCAGATAGCTCTTCCAGCATGCACCGTGGCAGCAGCACCTTTCAGGGGTTCGCTTTTCTGTTGCTGTAGTTCTACAAAAGTATGTTTTAAGAATGTTTGAGGCGAGAACATTATACCTTTAAGCCTCATATATGGCCCATTTACTGATTTGGTGCATAATATAAAAAAAAAGTACCATTCCAATTTTAATTCACAAGAACAAGAAGACAGAGAACTGACGCAATTCCCGGATAGATTTGTCCTGCTTGCCCCCGTTCTCCCCGAGGCCATACTTCCAGTGTTCTTGACAAGAATGTACTTGGTCATAACCCGAGTCCATACTGTACTCACATACTTGTAAATTGGGAAACGGCCTTAGTGTCTGTTAATACCTGATCTAAAAGAACTTGAAACAGCTACAGGAACAAAACAGAAAAATAAATCAAAACGGCCCTGTTTCTTATCATCAGAAGATTATCCCTAATAAGCCAGCCAGATATTAGAAAAACCTTTTTCCTTGATAGCCCCATCCTTGGTCAAACACTACAAAAAAAAAAGGGGGGGGGGGGGGGGATCAAAAAGTTACTCATTAAATTTTGTTCATAAATGCATCATAAATGCACTGCACTTTATTATACACTATATAATATATATAAACTACATGTAAAATTTACGCAAAGGATTTTTGCATTTTTGGTTAATAGAAATGCAAAGATTTTCAGACAAACTACAGAATGTCCTAACCCTAAATACGGAATCTATAGAAACTGGTATTTGTGTGTTAGACATCGAAGAAGACCAACCAGAAGAAAGTCTAAGCATGTCTCTTTGTCACCTCAACATAAACACCACATCCAGTTCTTTCAGTTTTGGATTAAAAATTCATCTCTTCATAGTTGGACATCTAAGCAATGACCTCTCACAAACCACCACACTGGCCTGGTACAACCCTTTCTTTGTATTTATGCTCTGGAATGACAGTGATTTTAATGAGCTGGGCAAACCCCATCAGTGAAGTAGCAGTTTGCGTCTGACAACAGTTAAAAAGCAGAAAAGGTTCTCCGTTTTGTCATGTGCATTCAAAAAATTGCAATTCAATTAATCCTCTTTACGTCTTTTTTCTTAAGACAAACTGACCATTAAGCTTCAACACACACTGCTGGTGTGTTTTTTTTTTTTTGATGATTTATTGGTATTTTGAAGGAAAATGTAGCATTTAATTGCTTTCCAAACTGCAGAAAAACAAATCCCTTGAAATAAAGCCAGCTGGTGGAGCTGCAAAGCGTAGAAACTGCTCAATGCAGATATAATTACCTTTTTATCTTTACCAAACCGAAACATAAAATGCCTTTCAATGCATCATATTTGTGCATCCATGGAATATAATTTCAAAGTCCCAGAGTATTTAAATGCTGAATATGTTTTGCTTTAAGATGCCTAATTGAGTTTGATGAAAATGAGGAGTATTTATCACAGCATTGACACAAATTAGCAAAGCGTGTAAAAGAAATAAGTACTTTTGCAGCAACAGACCAAAACCTACACTTACAGTAAAGCTATATGTTAGAACTGAACTGGAGTCAAAGATTATAGGAAAGCATAATTCATTTGTCAGACTTTACAGAAGTATTTTATATAAAAACGCTTTCTCAAATTACTCGCTACAAAGCTCATAAATGATATGAATATTTTACTCAGCGTGACTTCTGAAGTGCACTTAAATGTTCACTAATTCAAGATATTCGTGCAGACCTGCATAACAAACCATTTTTAGGAATGCCTTTAACGTTATCCATTATAAACGACTGGAGCTGTTTCCTAAAACGAAGTCTATTTTTTGACCCCTGTCAGCCTTTATTCCATCAAATATAAATCCACCTGCTGGAAATGGGCCCACTCACCTACACTCTGTGAACAAATCCAGGTGGCCTTATGCAGAGGCTAGCAGTAATATCACTATAACTTTACTTTCTGAAGTCTCTGTAATATTAGCACAATGAAGCAGAACATTTCTAGAGAAAGACTTTAACAGAATCCCAACACCTATTTGAGATGCGTGGTAGCAATTCAGAAAACATTACAAGTTTTGTTACAGAAAAATAAAAGGAAATGTACCGTGAAGTTGTGAGGGCCTGTGACTTCTCTGCCGTCTTCCAGGTAATGGGTTTCCATATAGTTACCAGCAAACAGCCCCCTGGAAAGTAGAAAAAGATAAGAAAACAAACACTTAAGATTGACCTCAGGGAGCGTGATCAAACATAAAGGGATCATCTTGGGTTAAACCATCTCACTACTGTTTCCCCTGCACGGAAGATAAACCATCTACTGATATTTTAAACCTTACTCAGTTTCAGGATCGCATAAATGAAGCTAAGCAGCTTTGAAGGCAGAAAACAGCTTAAAGCCTGCTGTATTATTTTCTATTAAATAACCTTTTACAACATGTGCACCCACCATGACGAAGCATTCAATACCAATCAATAACTCATTCTAGGATACAACAGGATGGAGATTAGCTTAGACGCTGTTGAGCAGACAAAATAACGAATAAATTAGTATAAAAGTGAGATAAACATTCTATTTGCAGATACAAATGAATGTGTGGTAAAATAAATTTATGGAATTAAAGGGATTCTCAGACAGAAACACGGCTCAGCGCAAAATTTTTTGTTGCTGGAAAAAAAATCAAAATGAAATTTTTATGCATTAGTGGGGTGTTAAAAAAGAGGAAATTAAAACGATGTAAGAAGCTAATCAACATTAAACAAGAAGGCTGGTAGAAGTAAAAATCTATTTCAGCTTTCGATATCTGTTAGTAACATGTTAAATTTGGTAAAGTTGCCAACCTTCTGCTAATTTCAAAGTTAGGATGATATACAACTATAAGGTTACGTGTGGAGTCTCCTGTTTTGTAACGCTACCAACAACAAATGGATTTCTAACATAGTTCTTGAAAAATACTTAAATTGGCTCAAATGTAAAGCCACTCACCCACTGAAAACCCGGATTTGGCCGCACCAATTGTTATGTGAACTTATGTTGTTGTAAGATCTGAGTTGGGGAAGCAGGTAGATATTAAATAGAAGGGGGCCTATGATGGACCCCTGAGGAACAATGTATAATTTTTTTGTGGTCTCCATCCTATATTTATCAACTTAAACAAAAAAGGTGACCAAGGTTTGAAGGTTGTCTCATAAAGTGGAGTGATGGGTCGTTGTAGGGTCGTATGCTGCACTAAGGTCCAATAAAAGCAGCATTGTGGTTCTTCCACAGTCTGTATTTATATGAATGCCATTAAACACTGTGTCATGGGCAATCTCTGAACTGTGGTGAACATGGAAGCATAACTGGAAGACATTGAAGTGACCGGTCATTGTTAGGGGGGTTTTTTAGCTGCCGAGGCACAACTTTTTCAATAATTTTACTGATGAAGGGAAGGTTTGAGCTCGGACTGAAGTTCTGTAGACAGAAGAAGCTTTTCTCAAGGTAATCATTTGAGAATTCACATAAACAAACAGCTTTAGCCATGATTTGGATCAATATTTAATAAGGCGGGATAGCTACAGTCATAGAATACCAAATTAACTCTTGGAAATCCAGTACTATCAATGAAAACAAAAAAAATAATGTTATTTTGAACACAAAAAGTTCCATCATCAAAGGTAAATGAGCTTTGTGTTTTTTTTCCTCCCACAGCTGGAGGGGAAACAGTGAATGAACAGCAGAAAGAGCACAGTATATTGTCACTGAAAGAGTGACCTTGCACTTCTAGATCAACATGTGGATTCACTATTTATATAATCAACCGAGTCCTCAGTCCAGTGTATCTCTGTTCATACAGAAACCACATGTTCAGCACAACATTGCAGAATATCACGAGATGTTTGGTGAGTGTTCAGCAGAAAAACAAACCTCTACAGGCAGCTGGATTCTCTTACTGACCTCAGCAGTTACTCACAACCCAGCTGGGAGCTTCAGCTGTTACAACCCAGGGAGGGGGGCGATTTTCTTTGGGAGCGGTCAGTATAGGACACAATGCTTCCCCACCCTCAAGTTCTTTAGTGAGCCAAAGACCTGATAATAATCACAGGATCAAAGCAGGACTTTAGAGAAGGAAAAGCCAAATAAGATGATGTGTTTCTTCAGACTTGATTAGGTTTTGGACATACAAACTCAGCCTCTGCCTATAAAAACAGACCAATGCGGTGAACGAGTCAATTTCTGAGAAAAAGCTGTAAAATGAATCCATATTCTAAACCAGTTGCATAATATCATCATCTGTGCTCAACATTACAACATGCATGTAATAGATGAATATTACATGCATGTTGTGCAAACAGTTAAGAAATCATCATTAAGCCAGGAAAACCGTAATGCCACTTTGGCACTGCTAAAGAAAATAAAAAAGGGTTATTTAAATAATTTGTCTTTCCGTTTCTCTGCACACGAAGCCTCCAATGCAGGTGTGTTGATTTCATAAATCATACAATTACAAAAAGTCTAGGTACAACCAAATCCTTTTACAAAGGCCTTCTTTGACTTCAAATATTCACCTGTTGAGTTTGCTAATAGCCACTGGAAATGTAAATGGAACCACATTTTTTAAAATTAGTCTAAAAATAACTTTTTTGGCAACCTGAACTTAAGGTGTTTGAAGATGGAGACAAATGGTGAATATAGCGAAAAGAATCTAGTTCACACGGTTAATAGCGTTGGGGTTCTGGGATACTGTGGGCCGGTTTCTCTTTTATAGGCCTTTGGAAAATTCTTACAGTGGATGAGCTTTTAGAGATATAGCAGCATTTTAAACAAAATGTAGAGGTCTTTTAATGATTTCATCATGCAATTAAAATCCCACCACTGATAATATGGAGCACCTAAAGGGACATTAAAGAAAAAAAAAAAGGCTTTTTTTGTATGCAACAGGTGCTTTCTTGATACTATCCATTTAGGGCCTCAGTACTAAAATATCCATCCTAAAGGTGTTCAAACACTTTCTCCTAAAAGACATAACTCTTCATCCTAAGGTATGAATCCTGGATTATGGTGTGGTGTAGCTTTAGACTGGTTTTGATCAATAAAAGGAAAATATGTCAACAAAGGTGGTTTTATGTCTGATGCTTTTCAATTATGGAGAGCTGCTGAGTTCAATAAGAGGTAAATAAAAATGACCTTTCATTTTTATCCATCTATATTCCTTTTTGGGGGAGTATCTTAAGGAAACATGGCATATCCTTTCCATGCTATGCAGATGATGATTTTTATGTCCCTTTAAAGAAAATTATTAGCTAAACCTTCCAACCACTCATGGGAAACTTTTATTAAAGCCTGAGTGTTTTTAGACTTTTTAAAGTTCACAGAATAGAAAACAGACAATGTTTTTTTTTTTTTCCAACAGTACATCTTTTAGTGTTTCTGATCAATCATTGTGATTTTAAGAAGAAAGTCAGTGCTGCTTTTTGGAGACTTCCTTGACGTGAAGCAGATGGCTAAAGAAGATTTTGCCAAGACCAGCCTGCAGTCATCTTAACTCCACTGGACCCCTGTCAGATGCTTTGTCTTGGCGTTTACTCAGCTGATTTTTCCCAAATCCAGTTACTCAGATTGTTCCACCAATTTCATATTTTCCTTGGGTTCCTTGTGTTTCACAGAGAAGGATATAAACGTCTTCTTTTCCCATATTAATATCCTACTGGCCGGACGACACTGTAACTCTCTGACCTGTTTTCAGCTTTATCTTGGTCTCAATTATCTGTGGATTAAACGACCTCCTGACCAACGATGCATTTCGAACCAGACCTAATTAGGAGAGTAAACCAAGCAGGTAGTAACAGGCTGGAACCCAGCCTTTTAACACCTGCCAGGTTTGTACAATGGGCTCTATGCACAACTCCACTTCCATAATTTAAGGCTGTTTCCCATCTTTCATTACTTGAACTGATTAATCCTAGTGGACTGGAAGCAGTTATTACCACCTCCTGGAAAACGAGCACCAACGTGAAGAGAAAAAGTGTGCTAAACTCAGCCTAGGAGTAAACTCCAATGTGACATTTGCTGACCAATAGCTTTGTTGTGGACAAGTACTGCCTGTAAATAAAAAAACTAGCCAATGACATTTGCAGTAGTCATAAAATTGCACTAAAAACGACAACTAAAAGCAACAACTATCGAGACTTTCCCAGCCAGCTGACAACACTTAGGAAAGCTTCTCATCCATGCCAAGCAATGATCCAGCAGCCACCTACATTATGTGGCGAATGTCACAAGTCAGGCACACCCACATGGCCTTGGAAGCTCACTGTTTATCAATCAGTGGGAAGTTAATGATGCGAACGGAAAGGGTGGGATTACGCCCCTCCATTTAAAATGCATTACCCACAGGAGGTGCACACAGCAGGGCTCCATGTAACTGACTGGGAGCTGGCAAAGATACGAGATTTTTGCCAATTAATACAACAGAAACGGTCTCAAATGGCGTGCAGCTTGACATTAGAACAAGCACAAATACAGAAAATGTGACACCACTGGGGGTAAATATGTTTGCACTACTTCAACTTGTCTTCAAACTGTGGAAAACAGATAAATATTTGTACACAATCTCTCACTTAGACAAACAGTTACCATGTAGTGTATTGCTTCTTGGGGATAAAAGGTTTTCTAGTAAATGAAAACATTTGAAATATTAGTAATTAAGTCAAAGATTTTGCATAATAACAATCCTGACTGCAGGCTAAATCTAATGAATTGGTTTCCCTGGGTACCTTTCAGGAAAACTGTTTTTTTATTTCAATGGATAGATGGACCTGCACCTGTCTCCACCCCCCTTTTATAATTAAATTTAGATGTTTATTTTTCAGGACAGTAGAGTTATGATATGAAACATACTTAGAGTAACACTGACAAATGTTTGGTCCAATTTGATATAAATTAAATAATTTTTCAGGTCCATATACTACCCAAATACTGATGCTCTGTGTAGGCTGCTATTCTTAAAAATTTGCCTATGCAGCTTGAAAGAGTTGGATCATTCACTGAATATGACCCAGATCGTTGCTTTATGGCAGTCTAAACTCACCTTAAACATTAAAGCTACTGAAACTAACCTCAAAGTTGTTGTTATGCAATAAATCAGGTATGACACTTACCTGATCAGGCATATTTAGTTCTCTTACATAGGATTTAATTTAGAGGGATGAATGTAGCCTTATTTTCACAAATAAATACATTACTTTTCAAAGCTGACTGCTAACAGATCCGATAATACCAAGGACAGCTGTTTATATTTGTGACACTGCAAATGTGAAAGTTTTGGGCTTTTATTTCATTGGAAAGTTTTTCTCTTTACTCCTCCCTTTATTTGTCATTGATGTGGTTTAGCCACAGATTTACACATCTGGTAGCCATGTCGGTACCTGATACTAATATACTATATAATAAGTAACGTTTATTTGTTTTTTGTTTTGTTTTTTTACAAACAAAGACAGAAAGCTACAGCTGATCCTTCCTGCCTTCAGCTACACCTACAATAACTGTTTACAAACTCACTTTTGAGTTACTGCAACAATAAATTTCCCTTTGGGATTAATAAAGTATTTTTTAATTTGAATTAAAACTAATTCAACCTTTCGTTTTCTCTCCTTTCCTTCTAGAGATTCCCATAATCCTTTTATGACCTTATTTACATTTTATCTATTACCTATTTGTAGATCATATTTTGGCAGGAGTAAAACTAGATTTAATCTCTTCCACATTCTGCTTCTTGTTCCTAGGTTTGCTTGCCCTTCTTTAGAACACAAGTGGTGAGCCTTGCAGCAATCCTCCAACTACATCATCTTTACTGACACCCTTCATGTTATCGTTGTAGGGGTGCCTTGATTGATCGGCTGGCCAACCGATTAATCGATAATTTTGGGTGACCTGATCGGCCGATTCCTAGATGCAAAACCAATCTTTTCCCATGATCATATACTTCTGCAAAGCTCTGAAAATCAATATGCTATACTTAGATTTTGATTTGAGAGCATTTATTTCAGTTATTATTATTTACAGGAATTGATTTTTTTTTTTTTTTTTTTTTAGTAAGATGAGATTGAAATACGCATTGCAAATTCTATTTTACCAACTTGTGGTCAGATTTGTCCATAATGCCTGATTTCACTATCTTACTCACTGCATACTGTGTCTGGCGTAATCAAAAGAAAAATCTCTAAAAGTTAAAGGCTTAGAGGACTTCAAAATCTCCAATTCCAAGCTTGCACATACCCAAAAGTATACGCATTTTCACATATTGCACTTAAATAACTACTTTTCTATGATTGCTTGTGCTTCCTGGGGCTATTTCTACTACTAGAGAAGAGTTGAATCAATGGGAAACAATCTGAAAGTCACACACTGTGTTTTGTCTCATTAAACTTAGACTTCTTAATGAGGACTTTTGAAGAAACTGGAGATAAGTGTGATAAATGAGAGGCAGGGGTCCAGAATAACAAGATGCACTCCAAATACAATGGTGGACAGTAATGGCGCCCAGATAAATATTTGGAGAAAATTACATTATAATCAAAGAGGTGCATCTGACATAAAAAACAAAACTTTATGTTGCCTTTAGTTTGTGTACTTTATTGAAACTAAAAGACTTGTGAGGAAATATGGAACTAATAACTTTACTCAGATGTTATTTGGCGAATTGCGAGAAACCAGCGTCTCTTGGAAAAAGCATGGGGGGAAAATAAACAGGATTTCTTGCATGAGAACCCAGCCTGGAGCCAAAAAGAGCTTGCCTCAGTGTTAGAAACTTTGCCTTTTTTTCCAGCAAGGGAAAAGGACCAGTTGTTCTGGCTGTGATCTGTCTGACATCAGGCAGCGCTGTAGGCCTGTGCCAAGTAGAGCAGAGAAGAAGAATTCCCCTGCTTGTCCTAAAGTCAATGCAACTTCCAGCCTACATGAAGTATGTCATGAATACAACCCCTAAAGCATGCCAGGAAATAACTTTTGCAATGGAGGGGTGGAAAATGGGGTTAAAGAGCAACCAATAAAAAGCAGGGAACAGGACAACTCAAAATGTGTTTTTTTGTCATGTGTCAAAAAGTCAGTGGCACAAAAACAAACAATCCTCATGTTTCCTTTATGCCAAGCAGGATTGCTGGGCTTTTGTCCCTGTTTCAACTCATCATAACAGCCTCATTATGATTCTTAACACCTGTGTGGCATCTTGTGGTGGATAATTGGCTAGTGAGATGGTCAAGCAGAATGGTCATTATCAGCGGAGGCACGCAATTACCGCAGCGACTGTCACCTGGAGATTGATGTGGTTAAGCCCAAGCATGCCCTGTGAAATCAATAAAATGTCATCTCTGAGCAGCGTCTGTGTGATGGATTACCCCACAGGTTCTCAATTACAGAAACGGGATGATGAATACGACCCTGACAATGGCTAAGATAATTGGAATAAGGAAGGAAATGCAGCACTGATCTTTGATAAAATAATGCCTTGAGAAGCACAGGTTACTCAGCTAAAAAAATTGAAAGCAAGAATGTGTTTGTTTTTTTGTTTTTTTTAAGAGCAAATAGAAAAAAAGACAGCTTGTAGGTATTTATAAATCAAAGGCTTATACTTGCGTTTTATTTAGCTTGAAAGTGTTGGTATAATAAATTCATCAAATGCGACCATTAGAGCAGGAAATAGAGGAAGTCCCAAGAGGAGCTGCAGAACATGTTCTGTTAACAGCTTTCAAACATAGTCATCGACTGTGGATTGGTTGGTACAAGCAGTTTGAAAGGTTAACATTTATGCTTTCTGTGAACTGAGTCCTTATATAGTAAGAAATGACTGTTTTCAGTAATAAAGTTAGAGCAAGAAAGTACGACAGAGCAACTTTCTTTAAGGTTGGAATATACTGTGAGCCCTAAAATTATTCATAACTCTAATAAATTCAGGTGTAGAATAATCTTTAGTTTTATCTAGATGTCTTTTCTTTTTCCAGCATTCTGTATAAGACAGGATTATCTTTGGGTTGGTCTGATAAATGTTATTTTATTGCACACAGAGTATAATATTTTAAGTTTTGGATTTGATTGTTAAGGTTTACCATGAATGAGACCTCTCTTTGGAAAGGGCACACTGCAACAAACTACGACAAAATTATTTATAATACAGTTACTTTTTAAGCTCCCTGGTAAAGCAGAACAATCACCAAAGTAACTTATAGTCAGACATATGTAGAAAAGCAAGTACAACGCGAATTACATGCGAACATATGTTACATGACCTAAGCACACCACATATAAGCCTTAAGTGGACACATTAACACATTTTTGACACTTATGGAAATTCATACATGGAAACCTTTAATACTGGTGCTGGAAATATTACTGCTTTCCTGTCATGTCAATGCTTATTTTTTTTTTTTTATTGTAATCATATGCTTGCGCTTTTCAATTTTTAAATTACATTTAAATTCTTAACTGTTCTTTTATTGTTTCCACTGCAAAAACAAAAACAATTTTCGCTGAAAAGATTGAACATGTAGGTCATTTCATGAGACATCAGAACCTGCTTTTCCCTTTCTTCATTACACTATACTCCAGTTTACCCAATTTCACTTTTTAGCAGAATTAAACATTTTAAAACACAAATGTCCTACCAATGTTATAATCCTTTCTTTCAGTCTTTATTTCCAAACTAAATTTGTAGGGTTCTGATTTTACACGTAATGGTGCAATGGTTTTTTCTTCTTCTTTTTAACTTGAAAAGCAGTATCAAGTCACATCTGGCTCTCATTTTGTTTCCCTAACTCTGCCAGTTTGTGTCACTTAAAAGCATAAAAATGTACACACTAAACCGTATCCATGACAGCAGTCAAACTCAATATTGCATTCACGTGCCCTCTAATTAGTCACAACCAGGCAATCCTGTTTTATTTCAGCTTGAAAGACATAAATATTCATTTTATTGCTCATGATATCACAGATCACCGGGGTCTAGGAGGAAACTAATCTCGTGAGTAATTAAAGGCAGCTGATTTTTTTCTGACTGAACTCCAATACGGCATTTTAGGTTAAACTATGTGATGCTCTTTTAGTATTCATGATTACAATCAACTGATACACCTCAAAGTCAACAAATTTAAAAAAATAAATAAAAATAAGCACATTAAGGTTTATTTCAGGAACTGCCAGACTGTTATGTGAAACTAACCAAACACCTTTACTAATGTGAATCCCTAGAGGAAGAGACCTTCTTCCTCCTTTCTTGTACTCTCTGCCTCCAGGGCTGCTGTTCCCCTAGAGCAGAGTGAATCTTTCTGTTCTGGCCCCTCTTATTCATCAGGAGCTACCCTGGTTGGGTGCAGGGGTGAGGGAGAGATATAGAGGGAAAGTGCTTCTCTTGTTGCATGGATCTGCGCCTGCATGTGTTTGGCTGCTTCATATGATTTATGAGCATCTGTGTGGGAGTGGGAGTGTACACATGCAGCCATAGTTGTGGACTTTGTTTGGGTTTCACACAGAGATAGTTCGAGGCTCATAGATCATGCAATACATTCTGTACTTTCAGCATTATCAGCTAACCAAAACACCCCCTTGAATCTAAGACATCAGTTTATCGTGCTGTAAAAAATCAGCAAACAGTTATAAGTCTTTGAAGTCCTCCTTAAATGTTTCTTAGAAGCACAGACATCATGTATTGACCTAAATATACAGTTTATACTAGGACATGTTCAGGACTACCTTAGAAAATTGTTGTCTGAAGGTTATACAGACAGAGAAACTGCAGTTTAACTTTGAGTGTATGTCTTTTATGAGCAGGATTACAGTTATTCTTAAAAGCACAGGTACAATACATGTCCAACATTTTGCCAACATGATCAAAACTAAAAAAAACTGTCAGGTTTTAGAAATTTTTACACAAATCAGGTTCAAAAACTATTCCTTAAAGGTGTGAAATTGAATTGTTTTATTCTTAATGAAGTGCCTCGCAAACAAATTTAAAACCCTTCAACTTTTTCTTATTTTTTCACATTACAGCCACCATTTATTCTATTGGAAATAGTTTATCTTTACACTCCAAGTTTGGCTTCATTATTTTCTGTAAAATTGCTTAGATTGAAAAGGGACTTTCTGTAAACAACAACTTTCATGTTCTGTGACAGATTTTCAATTAGGTTTAGGTCAAAGCAGTTCTAATGTAAATGTATTCTTTGATTGAAACCATTCTGCTGCAGCCCTGGCAGGATGTTTAAGAGGTTTTAGAAGTTAAAAGATAAAACTTAAATCTTATCTTAAGGATTTTGCAGCCCCAAACCAGCTTTTCTTCAGGGCTTACTGAAGCTGAACACTATGCATTATTCCATCATTTCTAACCTACTGCTCTCTTCTTTCTATACAGAAATTCCCCACTAGGGGTGTCCCGATACACCTTTTTAATCTCCGATATTCATATATTGATATTGCAGCTTTGCCTATTGATCAATACCAATATTGACCCAATACGATATCATACAGATTTTTATTAGTCGTTTTATAGTGTGGAATGATCGGAAAAACTTGATCAAAAATGGCTTGATATTTCCAAACAGAAAACAACACTTAACAGGTAATGAGACGACTGGGGTATTTCTTTTTCACTCTTAGAAACTTTAAAGAAAAACAGATAGAAGCAAAATGTCTCTAAGATTTTTGAAAGCAGGCTGATATATTCTGATATTCATATTTTGGCTGATATTGGACCGAACCCTGATAGGGATATATGTGACAGTCATATGGTCAGTAAACCAGCACACAACAGTAGCATAAATGGATTGATTTATTTATTTTTATATCGACAATGTTAGAAGACATTAGTTCCAATTGTAGTGCACGCATTTGGTTAACTTTTGTATATTTCATTTTGTCAAATGCTTAATATTGTTTGTGTTTTCTATTCTGTTGTTGGGGGAGTACCTTTAAAGGGAGAATGCAAAGGACTCTGGCTGACATATTTATTGAATAATTGGGTGATACCATCTGCAGTTCTACTATGGGGGAAGACACGGACTTCACATTTTTAATATGCTGCATAATCTCTTCTTATGCTTTTGTGATTTGCTCATTTTGTTAATTTTGTTTAGTAATAGTAATTTAAGTTTAACCATTAAGCTAACTGTTTAGTTATTTCTTGTTACATTTTTCTAGATGTTCTCCCTACCTCTTTCTCGGTGTGTCAGTCTGGTTTGATCAGCCAGTATTTAAGCCCCCTTTGTTTGCTGTGTGTCAGTTAGTTTGAGGTTTTGTTATGTGCAATCTTGATATTTTTTTGCCCTAATTTAGTCTCCTCATTTGACCTCTTTTAAAGGCCCTGTAAATATTGTTTGGATTATTATTACTTTGGGGAAATAAAACCCATTTTTCTTGATAATCACCCTGTCCCCATGCTTGGCTGGCTCAGTCCATCACAATATCTGATCTGTTAAAATATGGAGCTTGTTGTTGTATGTTTTAAAACATATTTACATCTTAGAAGATAGATTGTGTAATTTTATGAGCCATTCAGAACTTTATATATGATTTTCTAACCTAACCAGCCTTGAACTTCCCTGACCTGACCGCTGTTTCCCATTGTCTTCTTAGTCTTCTTAGATTTTAATGAGATTGCCTATTCATTAAACTACTTCTAAATAAAGTTGGACGAAACTGATTTTATTTACTGTAAATGATTTAGAGTGAAAGGGAACATAATAGTAATGCTAGTGATATGCCTACAAGACACTGATTAATCATATTTTCAACTTGACACAGACTAGCAGGAAATCAAAAGGTTCGTGTGCAGCTTGAAAATAGGGGCACATTTGCTTTTGTGTGTATTATGCTTTGTTTAGGTTTTTTTTTTTTCATTTTGGCCTCTGGCATCCACCGTGTTTTGCTTAAAAAAAATAGAAAATAATAGGGAAAACAGATCATTTCCTTCCATATTTTGGGCCCCTAAGTACCAACTGAACAGATTTTGAACCCTTCATGATCACAGAACACCCATCTTCTGATGGTTAGGGGTAAATGCCCCATGGTACAAAGCTGAAATCATCTAAAAGCGCTCTGTTGAACATAAACATTAGTTAATAATAATAACTGAACTTTATTGATCTCACTTTGGATAAATTTACCACTGCATTTAACCCATCTCCTTGGGGAGCAGTGGGCTGCCATCGTGGGAGCAATCGGGGGTTAAGGGTCTTGCTCAGAGAGAGTGGCAGTCTGTGGGAGTGGGTTTTGAACTCAGATCCTCAGGATTCCAAGCTTTATGCCCTAACCATTAGGACACCACTTCCCTCCATAGTGACCAGATTTAGAGTTCCTCTGGCATGTGGTGAAATGGGAGATTTGCATTGTAGCTAGTCTATAGATATTGATCTGATGGTCTAATGGTGTCAGTATTGAACAAACATTATGGTAATGCAAACACTTTATGAATCTGCCCCAGGATTATTAGGGTTAACCTATTACTAGAATGGTAGGGGCTGTTAGCGTGCAAAGTAGTTATAAGACAAGTGGGGCTTATTTGGTGCCAAATCCTAGTTACTCCACCCGGCAGAAAAAAAAAAAAAACATGATGTTCAATAACTTATTTCAGTGGTAGCTATTTTCCTCCATCTGTCAGCAAAAGAACTTAAACCTTCTAAATGTATCTGAATTTACAATGTTCTTGTGACCCTTTCACTGTTTATGATTTCAAAACATAAAACTGTGTCATGGAGTCAGGCTTTGATTCCTCTGGGTCCATGCACCCCAAAGCAGTCCTCAGCCTCTTTATCACACCCCTGCAGCCCCTGTTGTTGTTGGCAGCTCACTCCTATCCTCAGAGCAGAAGGGATTATGGGATAGTGAGTGAAGAGGTTTACTACTGAGGGAGGCTGAGGGAGACCCTACCACATCCCACAACCCCACTGGGAGTTATTAGAAGTTACTGATGACAAGAAGATATATGAGCGAGGAATGTGAAGTCTTGTGTACAGAAAAATAGGAAGCTGTTTGTTAGGTTTGATTTCCTTTCCTTGCTTTTTCTGTTCTTCAGTCACATCAATGTGGCGCCCTCAGAGTAATGTCCTTGTGGGGAAAGAAGACAGGAAACCAAAAGCATCTGTTTTGTGAATGCAATGTTGGTAAAGGAAGAGGTGTGCATTCTTTTTCCTTTTATCACTAAGCTATAGAGTGTTGAAAGAAATGTATAAACTTCAACTCTGACAAAGTTTTCCCACCATTACAATTTAAAGCTTTAAATCAGTCATTGGTTCAAGGAGAAAAGCAACAAGAAAAATAACCTTAAGTTTAAAGCAAATGGAAATGATTTCCCTCCATTTACTTATTATGGACAAGGACATTGTTAACCAAAATAAAAGGCAGGGTGTATCTACTTCAGTGTATCTACATGGATTTTAGAGTTCAGTGAGAGATCAACAGAAAGTACCACAGAACTAAGAATTACAACAAATGTTGTTTTCAAATAGGCAAGGGGAACAAATGGCAGAGCAGCAGCCAAGAGGGCAAGACAGCGATCCATAGCTCAGATGGGAGGATTTGTTCACAGGACAACTATTAGTATTTTAATTCCACAAATCTGACCTGTGTGGAGCATTGGCAGATGTAATGTCTTTGTAATTTTTTATTAGGCCACATTAGGGACACAAAAAAACGGAAATATTCCCCTAAAATAAGTTCACCTCGAAGAAAAAATGTCTGCAGTACAAGATGAAGGTAGCTTCATTATGGAATGAGAATGGCTTTCTTCAGAAGGGACATAAGCCCCATTAACACAACCTTCTGAAGACCAACTTGTATCAGAGCTCGGTTCCCTATGACCGTTTACACACCATGCTAGCACGGTTCCTTAATTCCTAGTGACAATGTACGGTACTACTGCTCTCTACAAGCAAACAAGCAAACAAACATGGCGGTGCCCATAACATTCAGGAAGTTTGTTTATAACTCATATTTCGTTGCTTGCGGAGAGTCAGGTGGAAAAGGCATCCTTTGCTGAATTTACTTGACAGAGTCGGCTTCCGGAAGTGGATACGACAAACGTTCTTCTCTGTAAGCCCTGATTAGACTAACGATGTGTCTAATGATGTGAGACAGGAAAACAACAACAGATGTTGAGGTTCATGATGTTGCTAAGGTCTGCTCAGGTCTGCCTGCCATTTAGACTCAACAGTTATCTCAGTTACTGTGCTGGGACAGATCTCGGCTTTGTTTCAAAAGGGTAGTGTAAACGGGGCTATAGATACTAGGAATGGCGATTGAGTAAATACAGGGTAAAATTGGGGGACTTGTTAGAAGACTTGTTAGAGGGCATATACCAGGTCAGGTGTTAAAACTTCCAGCAAAATAATTAACCTAGAAATACAGCTGGAGCTGCAACAGCGGGGGGTTTTCTCAAAGCATAACCTGTATTAGCATAGCCTTGTCAAAGCTGAGAGCTGAATTCAGAGGAGAATGCAAACTCACTGACCATCTCCATCCCATCTGGAGAACTTTGAGCTGCTTTGCCTAGAACAATGTTTTCCTCTACATATATTTGCCCCATAAGTCTTACAGTTTTTATTCTACTGTATGCTAAGGCGCTCAGACCAAGCATTGAACTATGCCCCCAATTTTTGAAATCTTCAAAACAGCTAATGCAACGACTTAACATTTATTAGGCTACTTATTTATCAGCAGTTTGCTTCTACAAAAGTCACTGCTGTGATTTCTTAAATCATATTATGTTGTAATGGCTGCTGATCTGTTTATTTTCAATGGATGATACAAAATCCTGAAAACAGATTCTTTATGTGGTTCATCTGAAGCAGCTGTTGCATTTCTATTGACTAATCAGTAGACTGATAGTAGTAGCTGTCTCCCTCTAAGATCATTATTCTTAATTTTAGACGCTGTCAGATAAATATTGTAGATTTTCTTTGGACAACAAAAATGGCCATCCTTGAACCTGTCTAACTATGATGTACAACAACAGATGTAGAGTCATGACCAAAGATTTCTTTACGATTTTCCTACAGCCCTCGTCTTTCATCTGTGACAGCAAATAGTTGCACACTCCATACCCAGCATTAGAAGGATGGTTATAAATTAATACATTTTTTTTTGCTGTAAAATAAATGAGATTCTTTTCAATTGTGTTGATCCAGCCCATAAATTCCAATAAAATAAGTTGAAATGTGTGATTTGAACGTGAAAAATTTTGAAAAGTGATGCAAATTCTGACCATTTGACTGCTATTCTGCAAGAAACTGCAGTCTAGCAGGATTAGACTCCTTATCCATCAGCAAGAAGAGACAAAATTCAGTCAGACCAAATCTAACTAACCATTACTTTTTGACCTAGTCTGTGATCCCAGATGCAGACATTAGAGGTCATAGGAGGGTCAGGGGACTGTGAGATAAAGAAGAAAAGGATGAGGGATGAGCTAAATAAGCATTTGCTCCCAACCGACACTTACTCACACTGTAACTCCAGTAAATCTATTAGTCTGACTGTCAGGGGGAGGATGGAAGCCAGGACAGAGAGTCTGGATCCATTATCAATATGGTCAGCAAGAAAACGAGGTCAAAAACCTCCACTGCTTTAAACCTCCACTGCTTTTTGTATATCCACTTTGGCAACCTAAATCCTTGAAAAAACAGATATTTGGAGAGATTACTTTTAATTTATGAAGAGCACCCATTTAAAGAAGGGAAAGAGAACAACTGAGAAAAAGAAAACAGGAAAGGGAAAAACATGGAATGATATGTAATACTGTATAGCAAAGGACACGCTTGTATCTTTCACATCATACCATTAGAGACTTTAATAGGTATTCCTGACAGTTCATATTTACATGATGGATTAAAACGCACACCTCTACTATTTTTCCAAGGTGTGAAAACAAAGAAATATTCCTTCAGGGCATACAAATCAAATAACTACAATCAGAGTGTGTGTTCATGCTCTACTTTTATGGCTCCATCAGATGACTCCCAGGAGCCAGTTATTTTATGCTGCTGCTCATTTCCAAGTCAGAAGTCTACATGTTTGCAGTGAATAGATTCAGATGTTATTATGGAAAATTGTTATTCTGATGTATTAAATACAGATTCACTTCACTGAGTAGAGATACACCAATCAGACTTTTATTGCTTTATATAACTTTATGGGTTATTTTAACATCTTGCCTACCATTTCAGATCTAAGTCTGCTGCACTACTCAATCTAACAGCTACAGCGCATAAGAAAATGTTTTTGTAAACTTTGATTAAATGAAATTGAACACATAAAACACTGAAATTAAAGAAAGAAATATGCTTAAGGTTCCTTAAAAGTGGTAACAGTTTTGTTTAGGCTTTTTACCCCTACAGCCATGGCCAAGAACTTTTTTTGAACAAAGTTTTTTTCATTAATTAATAGCCATGCCACTGACACGGTGACAAAGTTTATCAAGCTGCTATACAAGAGGCTTGCAGCAGGTAGAGAGAGGAAAATACTGAACCTGAATTTCTCCCTCTGTTCTCGGTAAGGTAGCAGCTCTATAATCACTCACCTGAGGAAAGCACCTCAAGCAGCAGCAACAGCTTCGCTTTGGATCGCTCTCACCAGCAGAAAGTGCGCTTTTATTTGCATGAGGTCACAGCTTGTACGTCTGATTGTGCAGACTTCAAGGTTTTGTTGTCTATTTTTGCTAGATAAAGTCACAGCCCTAATTAAGAATGGACCAACGGGTATTGGTAAGAGGATGCAATGTTTTGAATCCGACTGAAATGACTACAGGCACATTCACGGCTGCATCAGGGAGCTACTGCTGCAGTAGATGTAAATAGATAGAGAATTCTGCAGTACAGCCTCAAATAAGATAGATTTTGACCAACATTTGGGCTCAAATCTAAACATGTGACAAAAGCAGAAGTCAAGAAATGGGATCAATTGTGACAGGAGCCAAGGCCATCACCTGGCCTGGAAACACAACAGATAGTTATGCTTAGCACTAACAGTTGTTGTTTTGGTGGTTTAAATGACAACTTGATATGTAGCAGAGTTTACATCTTACGATATATAATATTTCCAAAAAAATATATTTTCGGGGTGGTTCACAGCAAATCAGGGAACTTGCAGAAGGTGCATGGTCTGGGCTGTGATTGATCGATAAACTGCCAGCCACACAAACATGGAGATAAACATAGGTGTGCGCTGGTCTGTGGATAAAAAGTTTTAGTGATGGAAGAGGCCAGCAGACCTTAGCCATACTGTTGTTTTAAGTACGAATATTTTTAAACCTATGGCCTTTATCTAGACTCGCTCCAACTCACTATGGAGGCATATAGACACAGAGCCACTTTGTTTCTCCAATTTTCATTCCTTTTTAAAGGATCCACTTGAACACTAGAAATGTGGTGCTCTAACCCAGGTTAAACTCCAGAAAAGTGCCAAACAGACACTGTGCAAATGTGCAGTAAATTGCCAAGACAATGCCAAAGACATGCAGATGATAGATCAGCAACTAAAGTTGATTTTAGGAGTAGTCATCCTTTAAAGTGCCTTTCGAAGATGTGTGGGAGAATAACAACACAAACATAACCCCGAAATGATTCCATACGTCTCTTAATGCCCTCCATCTTAAAAGGGAGAAGCAATCTATTGTAAGACCTGTCCAGCGTGACTGCCTAATTAATTAGTAAGATGTGGTGCAACTTATTAATTACAGCCCTAAGCTTGAAAATAATTGGTGCCTCTGAGAAGGTAATTCAAAAGAGGGAAGCTCCATCCAAAAGTCTCCTTTTGAAGGAAGCCTTTAAATGAGCTGGCTATGGTTGAATAAGCCCATCTTTGAAAATAATGAATCACAGTATATCATGGCCTTGCAGCAGCAAGCAGGAGAGGGGATTTTAAAAAGTAGAGTGTAGTTCCTGTTAACTCTTACTTCAGGTATCGTGATTCTGATTTTATCTTATAATGCTGTATCTTCTCATGTTTAGATATTGCAGAAGGCAAAAAAAGTTTCTTTTTTTCTCCTCACAAGATTGGAGCAAATAAGAGTTTTCTCTAATGAATATTATTATTTTTCTGCTTATTTTCAAAAAAAAGTTGTCATTCAAGGTGTTCAGTGTGTAATTGTGAAATTCCCTGAATGTAAAATTTAGGGACAAGGCTAAAGTAGTAAAGTCCCTGTAGACCTTAAAGCAAATCACGTTTCTTCATTTTCTTCAGTCTGAGACAGTGGCGGCTGGCCAATAGAGGGCGCAAGAGCACAGTCCCAACCAGCGAATGACCTTAATTAAGACATAAACATTAAAATATTTTGAAATATATTGATATATATTTTTTAGATGTGCAAGATAATCTATAATTAGGAGTAAAGCTGTTTTAATTTTTCGTTGGATTGGTGACGTATTTCTGCCCTAGGGTGCAAATTCTTTGCACATTAAGTCGTTAAAAGTTGTACATGCGCAGTAGCTCCTCTGCAATACAGAGAGCTCGTTGCACACCTGGCGGCAGGAATTGTTGTACAAAGACAGATGGAGATCCTTCACTCCGTCTTTCTCCACGACCTGGTTAAGCTACAAGGCTTGGCTAACTTCATCTAGCGAGGCTAAAGCTTTATTCTGCTGCCTTGACTGTCGGCATTCTTTTTCAAACGTCTTGATCTGACCCAGCATGGATAAAGACAGGTAGGACTGATTTAAAGCTCTTTTTCAAAAAGGCAAAGAAGAATGAACAATCTCGGATTCATATGGAAAATACAAGATAGTGTACTTTTTCTTTGTTAATTTTCATAGTTGCTCTTAAATAAACACATTCTCAGAAAATAAATAGTTGTTATATATAAAAATATATAAAGCTGACTAATAGTTTCTCCATTATTAAACTGGTACATAATCTTTTAAGGTTTGTGACACAATATTGGACCATGCACAGCTTTACCTTCAAAAAGCCTCAGATTTATGTACAAAAGGTAAACATGTACATGAAATGATGTTTTGTTTTTATAAAATGTTTTTTGTTGTTGGCATTCATATAAATATACTGGTGTGATAACTTGGCATACATTTGATTGGTTTTTGGTATACATCTATTTTGAATTTATACTGGAGAAAACTGCACCAGCCGCCACCGGTCTGAGATATGATAAAAACATATTCAATCTCATTACAACAAAATTCAGAGAATTTATATCAGATTGATGAAAACAACACATGGCTTTCCAAACTTTAACAATAATCTGAAAGGTGTGGTGTACACATGCATATAACCACTGACTCAGTAGCTCTTAGAATACATTTTACTGAAAGAACAGCTACAAGTATTTTAGGTTAAATGATGAAATGTGGCTTCGGTCCCAGGCGCTCTTAAAAAAACATTTTAATTGTACAAAACATAAGGGGAAATTTATAAAACATGTTTTCTTTTATTCTATGAAATCATCTTCACAGCATGATGCAGCTTATTTTTACTACAAGGGTGGTGCAGTGTGTGATTTTAGTGTTTAGTTTTATGGATGTCTTGGCTGCTTCTCTAAATAATACCCTATTTGTCCATCCTGTCAGTTTAGGAGGAAAACATTGTTTAGGCGTGTTTGGAGTTGCACAGAATTCTTTTCCTTTTATAATAAATTTAACAGTTAGATGTAAAAATCTTGGCATATTGTTTTACAACCAAAGTCTAACATGCTTGATGCATACCCTGGGCTTTCTGAATGTTATTTGATCAATAGCACCTGAAAAAAGAATGTTTGATTGTGTCAAAATATGGAGGGGAAAAAACAGGTTTGGAGGGAGACCTAATGCTTATAAAAAGTTATCTTTTCATGTTAAATCTCTATAGGAAACAGCTCATTTAAATGTTAGCGTAGGCACTTCTGGGGGTGCACAAGTGTTTTTCTGTATGTTTCACAGCAAAAAGGCCTGCGCAAGTTGGAAAGTGTTATTCTAAGTGCCTTGAGGCTAAACATGATTAGCAGGAAAACCTCATAAGTAAACTAGACACATCCTCCATCCAGCTGATGAGCCATGGGTGTCTTTTTCAGTGAACCTGTATTCCATTAAAAAGTAAGTTACAGATGGAGCATATGCTGGATGCTTAGCTTGGGACCCACCTTGCATGCCTGGAGGGAAGATAACACATTCAAAACTACAAAGGAGCTCAACTTGCCCTGCCTGAAGTGGATCTGCACCCCACAGTAATAATAAACAAAGAGTCCTTATTGGAATACTGGTTTCTAAGATTTGGTGGGTTTGTGATTATGTCCTGAATGCAGAAAGATAATGGTTTTAAAGTGGGTTAAATGGTCAAAAGACCCATGCACTCTAGAGTATGTATTACCTTTTAAAGGCTTTGTAAAAACTGCCCAAAAAACTGCTAAAATAATGCATATAGGCCTACTTTTTGAAATGTATCAGATCTATTAGGAACCCTTAGGGTTAGTTTTTTCTTACTGGTGTTCTGTTGAGTTTCTATCAGCACGCAATCTTCGATCTATAGAAAACAGATGATATAGTAGTCACTCCTGAAAAATAAGTTACCAGTTAGATACTCAGGTATTGCATAAATATTTACACTGTTCACCTTTGCATTAAGGGTCTAAATGATGGGCTTGTTATTCAAATCCGAGATCGAAAAGGTTTCTAGAGGTTTGTTCTCTCATCTCCAGACTATTGCAAAAAAAATGTAAATATCCTGTCCTGGGGTGATGCTGAGAAACCAGTCAATTCATTTGTCACCTCAAGGCTGGACTACTGTAACTCTTTAATATCAGAAAGTCCGCAAACTATAGTTAAAAGCCTTCAGCTGATCCAAAATTCTGCAGCCAGAGTTTTGATGAAAATTAAAAAGAGATAATATATTCTCCTATCTTAGCTTCCATTCATTGGTTTCCTGTTAAATCATGAATAGAAGTTAAAATCCCCCCTCACATACAAAGCTCTAAATAACAAAGCTCCATCTCATTTAAGGGATCTGATAATTTCTTATGTTCCTAACAGAGCAATTCCTTCTCAATCTGCAGTTTTACTAATGGTTCCTAGAATTTCTGAAAGTAAAATAAGAGGAAGATCTTTTAGTTATCTATCTCCTCTCCTGTGGAACCAACTACCAGTTTTAACCCGTAAAGCAGACACGCTGTCTACTTTTAAGGCTAGGCTTAAAATGTTTCTTGTGGATAAAACTTAAAGGTAAAAAGATAGTGATTGCTTAAACACTTGGGCGAGTGCAGAAGTAGCAGAGTACCGGTAAACAGAGTTATGCAGCAGAGGAGAATTCAGTATGAAAATAGGATTATTAAATTGGCTATGCCTTTCTCATACCTCATCGGAAATAGTTAGGCTAACCTGAGGTATTTTCTAAATTTTTGCTGCTATACATTTAAGCTGCTGGAGGACATAGGTACCACTTTTCCTCATTCTTATTTAGTATATCACTTTTCTCCCATTCTCCAGTATTTGTTAGTTCAAACAACTTTGTGTTCTTTCTGTTTTTTCTGTCGTAGTAGCTTCATCTGGTCTTTTTGTTGTTTTTGTGTGACTGTGACTCCATCCTGGATTGAAATATCAACTGTGCTGCCGCATCAACACCTTTGATGCTGGAGTTTTTGCCTGTTTTTCAGTGTAATCCGGTTTCTCTTACTGTGACTAACTGTATGTGCTCTCTTTCATCCTCAGACATGAGAGCCGGCTTGGAGCTCATCTGCCAGGCTGTGTCTTTCCTGGTGCTAGTTTACAGTTACCTTTTGTATCTCTGCTTCTCTCTGTACAACTGCTTCTATCTCCTTGAACCCTTATCCGCAGCCTCGGCAGAAACCGACTGCCTCTGATGACACTAGTTTTGAGTGTTTTTTTTTCAACTTAGCTTTATATATGTAGTGTCTAATTACAGGGTGTACATAATTAAATATTGCTATTACCAAATATATAATGGTATTCCATTTTTTTTTCATTTCAAAAATAAATTCAAAATTTTAGCAAATGTGCCAAACTGTTCCAAAAGGGCACAGTAAAGGTTCGCCAGGATTTTTTTCCAATCTAAACCTCTACAACGTCTCAGTTGCTTGCTGTTTGGGTAAACCTGCTACCTATGTAACTAAGATTTGTAGTTGTACTTTATTATCTACATTTCCTTCGTTACAGAAAAAGTGAGGAATTTTGTTTGCGAACATCATTTGTTTTCTTTTAGGTAACATTTATGTTTTGGCCATTTTAATCTAATTTCCTCAGTCACAGAATATTTTAGTTTCAAATTTTCACATCCACATGACCTTTATGTTGGTAGACAAAAATACTAACAGTTTAGGCAGTATGCAAGTTGAGAAAGCCCTATTGAAGTATGAGTATGCCTTTTTTGGAAAGGCGTCTCCATTATTGAACTTGTACATTGTTTTTTTTGGGTTTGTAACACAATATGTCTGATTTATTTTTTGTATACATGGATTTTGAACTTCAGTCGCCACTGCTTTTGACAATTTTTGGGAAAGAGACTGATAATAACTTTCATGTGTTTGAACTTTAAGTGTTAAAATAATATGTGTCACAAGCCAAACTTCTCCTCAGAACAGCTGGATTGGATACAAAAAATGAACTGTGTTGCAATAAGGACATATTGGGGCTTATTCTCTTTAGAACTCAAATTTCTGAAAAAAATCTGAGAAACATTTATGGACAAAGCTGTCTGAAATGAATCAAACTAACTGTTTTACATTAATCAAACAATTGGTTGTAAAACTAAACAGCAATTGTCTGAAAATGTTGTCATTTTAGAAATACACCAGTGCTTGTATGCTCAAAAAATCTTTTCCAAACAATAATTTTTTTGAATACAAGTTAGAAAAGCAAGTTCAGACGGGGACACATGCTGACATTTAGCTCCAGGCAGTAGGTGCCCTTTGTAAGATTGTCCAGGGATGCTGTAGGAATATCTGAACCTTAAGTCTCATGCTTCCCCAACCATTCATGCCAAGAAAGAAGACAAACCAGAGAATGCACCATATTTCAAGAACCGCAAGCAGCTTTAATCATTTTTAAAGCAAATCTCAGGAGCTCCACTGCCACCATAAAACGAACCACAACAGCAATAATCACTGAAAAATCTAAGTGAGGCACCAAAAACACTGAATACTGTGGCAAATTTTGACTCCAAATTAAATAGTTGAAAGGAAACTGATGACAGCACTAACTAAGCAGCTACAAAATTCTTACATTAAATAAAATACTGGATTGGAAGTTCCAGCAGGAAAAAAAAAAAGTTATATTTTATATATATAAAATATATATATATATATATATAAAATATATATATATATATATATATATATATATATATATATATATATATATATATATATATATATATATATATATATATATATATATATATATTTATATATATACTGTATATATAAAGTTGTATTTTGAAATGCAGTGACATAAAAAGCACACAAAAAGACAGTGAAAGAGATTCTTATTAAAGAAAAATTATAATATAACCTCAAGGTTGGGTACCAATGTTTTGAAAAAGCTGCTTCATATTTTTATTATATAACTTTAAAGTGCGCACTTAGATGACCCTGTATTAGGGCCATCTCCAATGGCCCTTATACAGGGTAAGAAGAAGTACTTTTCAGATAAAAGAAAAAAAAAAGAAACAATGTTTTTGAAAAAAAAAAAAAAAAAAAGGGAAAATCTCGTCATAGGGTTATTAATTTGCAAACCTAAACGTAAAATATTTTCATGATAAAAACAAAAATGTGCAACATTTAAACTTAGATATTTTCTGACATTGCAGCACTATTATGAATCAGATTCTTATAACTTCAAATTTCAAAGGACACTTAAGCAAAAGCTGAGTTGCATCTGACAAAGTGCTATCCAAATATTGCTGCCAGTAAGGAGAGGGGTAGAAGGAAGAAGCAGTATGTTTCCTATCTTTTGATTATGAAGCCTAGATGCTCTCATCCGCCACATAGGAGTTATAAGATCATACACAATGCTTTGTGTGACAGAACATATAGGCCTCACAGAGATTAACAAAGATACATAATTTCTTCAGGTTTGCTTTGCGTAGTACTTGCAAATAAACACTTTTCATATGGTGATCAACCAGAGGTGGTCTATTTGTGCTTGATGTATAATAAGAAACTTTTTAAATATATATTTAAAATTATTTGCGGTGAATGCTCTGAAGCAACTCCTTTATCAGAGCTGCAGAACAAGCAGCCCATATATCTGTGTTCATTGTGATAAAACTTAATTGATAACTCCTCATTCTTTATTAAGTTATCCCTGAATACTGATTCCTGAAAATAAAAAAAATAAAATACAGAGATGGCAAAAACATAAAATCAGATGTTCAAAACAATGTCTTATTTTATCAATATTTGTATATGTATCATTTACAGTTAGTATGTAACTCTGTTACCATTATTTACTCTTTATATTACAATTTATGTTGAATAATACTAGGGAATACAAATAAATGATGAGAAGCTCTACATAATCAATATAAACAAAATATTCATAATATTCTATACCTGTAAATGAGAAACCACAATTAGTTTAGAGCTATAATTTGGCCCTTAATATATATAAATATATATAATTCCAAATGCAAAATTTCAGCTCGATCAAACAACGGAAAGTGGGTCAGGGGCATTACTTATTGAACGCCCCTCGTGTTACGTCTCAGGTGATCAGGTATAGAGAAGTGATGCTTGGAATAAGATTGGATTATTGTGACTCATTATTTAATGTGATTATTCATAGACTCTAACATGAACTTATTGAATTTTAACAATAGCTTTAACCAACATTATCTTGATGATAAAAAAAGACATTAAGAACAGTAGATGTAGAAGGCTTTTGAGAATGGACCTGATGGAGACAGGTTTTAGCATTTAGCATCTAAGAATAACGTCTTTCCCAGCACTGAATGGCGGATACAAACCGGCAAAAAGTCTGAGAGCACGTCAGAACGACATACCCTTTTTCTTTTTTTGACTAATTTACATCTCTGCACTTGGAAAATTATAAGTGTCTCACATATTGAATTCATTTTTTTTTATTTAGTACCCTTATAGGTTCTGGTTTAGTTATATCTTATAAATTACTTTAATAATGTGTAAGAAGAAAATTGTCTTTCTTCAGTCAATATCTAAAATAGCTGGCACAATAAATTATTAAAAAAAAAATGAAGAACTAAAATGTTTACCTCTTCATGTTATGGAAAGATCCTCTTAATCAAAGAGGAAGAAAACTCAGGCTTTTAAGTAAATGGCTGTTTATCAATTTATCTTTTGTCTATCGATTAGAGCAGTCAACTTTAGATTAATTAATTGAATGAAAACTTGCATCCCTTTCAGACAACGTGATTTTAAGGTTTTTCCTAAATGATGCAAGTCTTAATACATGAATAGCATAGTGGGTGACTTTGCTTATTTAAAGGCATAAGAGCTTCCAAAAATGAGCTATACAATGCTTAAGCCTGCTCAAAATTTTAAAAGCATCACCTAAACTCACTATTAGTGAAAAACATTATTTGTAAATAAATAAATAAATCCCCTCCTATAAAAAGGGACTAATGTGGGTGTTTTATATTACTTGGTTGAATGTTTAAGTTGTTATTGGTACTTCTGTTTTAGCTGGACACTCATTAGCTCACTCTCACTATTAAAACACTGCAGGCAAGACAAGCTGCTGTTAATCAGCATAGTTTTTACATCCTGCTGTTGCTGCATTTTGGTTTTCCACATCAAGTTGCAAGGCATTTACTTGCAGGCTGTTTCCAAACCTGACCAGTAGTTTCTAAATATACACAAGGTTCATTTAATTCAATATCCTTAGCTTTTAAATCTCTAAATTGATTTCCTGTCAGAAGAGAATCATTGCATTTTCTGGAATGAGCTCAGCCAATTTCACGTTTAATTTTGAATAAATGCAAGAACATTTCCTTCAATAAGAGGACTTTAATATATGATTTTTATGAAAAATGTAAAGTTTAAAGGCTGAAATAAATGAGACACAGCAACAGAGACAATACACTGCCTACATTATAGGCACAAGTCAGGTAATGATTCTGTCTCTCTGTTTGGTCCTTGTCAGTTTGTTTCTTAACCTTTTAATATGCTTCTTATTAACTTCTTAGGCATAACGTGATCCCATCTATCAAATGATCCAAGTTCCAAATGGCAAAGAAAAACTGAGAATATGGCACTGAATGACCTTTTAAGATGCTGATGTACATTATTGTTCTGCGTTTTAGGTCAACAGATAGTCTTTCATTATAGGTCAGGTAAAATCCCTTGAACAAAGAAAAGTGACAATCAACCCTGATTTTCAATGACTTTGACCAAAAGCTGAGGTGACTGAAATGTTATTAGGTATACTTTCATGGTTTATAGACTGGGGAGATCACAACTATGATTAAGATTATTCTGAATACAAATAAAATCTCTTTCGATTTCTCTCTCATTCATGTGTGTGGGGGGGAGGGGTTTAGTCTATAGTAGTGGTGGGACTTGATTGATATTTGTCGAGTTGATCACAGGTTCTGTAATTAATCAATTGAGATTAATCACATTTAATCGAAAACCTTATAATTCTTATAATCTTTTTTAAAAAACCTTTTTCCTCCTTAATATTGAATAAATAATATAAGAACATATATTTTCTGTTTAATCCATCTATTAAGTTATTAAAGCTTTAGATTTGTTAAAAGTTTATATATTACACCCATAATAACTAACACAATTTCTGTGAGGAACTACTTCTATAGAAGTGTGAACACTAAATATACATTCGTTATACTGTAGCACAATTCCTTCCACCAACTATGGTACAAAAACATATACAGGTGCTTGTCATAAAATTAGAATATCATGAAAAAGTAGATTGATTTCAGTAATTCCATTTAAAAAGTGAAACTTGTATATTATATTCATACATTACATACAAACTCATATATTTCAGATGTTTATTTTGTTTAATTTTGATGATTACAAATGACAACAAATGAAAATCTCAAATTCATCATATCAGAAAATTAGAATATTACTGAAGACCAATAAAAACAAAGGATTTATAGAAATGTTGGCCAACTGAAAAGTATGAACATGAAAAGTATGAGCATGTACAGCACTCAGTATTTAGTTGGGCCTCCTTTGGCCTGTATTACTGCAGCAATGCGGCGTGGCATGGAGTCGATCAGTCTGTGGCACTGCTCAGGTGTTATGATAGCCCAGGTTGCTCTAATAGTGGCTTTTAGCTCTTCTGAATTGTTGGGTCTGGTGTATTGCATCTTCTTCTTCACAATACCCCATAGATTTTCTATGGGGTTAAGGTCAGGAGAGTTTGCTGGCCAATTAAGAACAGGGATACCATGGTCCTTCAACCAGGTACTGGTAGCTTTGGCACTGTGTGCAGGTGCCAAGTCCTGTTGGAAAATGAAATCTGCATCTCCAAAAAGTTGGTCAGCTGCAGGAAGCATGAAGTGCTCTAAAACTTCCTGGTATGTGGCTGCGTTGACCCTGGACCTCAGAAAACACAATGGACCAACACCAGCAGATGACATGGCACCCCAAACCATCACTGACTGTGGAAACTTTACACTGGACTTCAAGCAACGTGGATGAAGTGCCTCTCTTCTTTTCCTCCAGACTCTGGGACCTTGATTTCCAAAGGAAATGCAAAATTTACTTTCATCAGAGAACATGACTTTGGACCACTCACCAGCAGTCCAGTCCTGTTTCTCTTTAGACGCTTCTGACGCTGTCTGTGGTTCAAGAGTGGCTTGACACAAGGAATGCGACAGCAGAAACCCATGTCTTTCATACGTCTGTGTGTGGTGGTTCTTGAAGCACTCACTCCAGCTGCAGTCCACTCTTTGTGAATCTCCCCCACATTTTTGAAGGGGTTTTGTTTCACAATCCTCTCCAGGGTGCGGTTATCTCTCTTGCTTGTACACTTTTTTCGACCACATCTTTTCCTTCCCTTCGCCTCTCTATTAATGTGCTTGGACACTGAGCTCTGTGAACAGCCAGCCTCTTTAGTGATGACCTTTTGTGTCTTGCCCTCCTTGTGCAAGGTGTCGATGGTCGTCTTTTGGACAACTGTCAAGTCAGCAGTCTTCCCCATGATTGTGTAGCCTATAGAACTAGACTGAAAGACCATTTAAAGGCTTTTGCAGGTGGTTTGAGTTAATTAGCTGATTAGAGTGTGGCACCAGGGGCCATCAATTTTGAACCTTTTCACAATATTCTAATTTTCTGATATGATGAATTTGAGATTTTCATTTGTTGTCATTTGTAATCATCAAAATTAAACAAAATAAACATCTGAAATATATGAGTTTGTATGTAATGTATGAATATAATATACAAGTTTCACTTTTTAAATGGAATTACTGAAATCAATCTACTTTTTCATGATATTCTAATTTTATGACCAGCACCTGTATATCATCAAGACATACGATATTGCGTGTAAACATAAGATAATATTTAATTTCTAATACTGACAGAACTATGAAAACATAAAGATTTGCCTTTAGGAGCTTAATTACCATTCGATGTGCAGCATTTAGTACAATTAAGACATTTAGGCCACTGAGGCTACTGTTTATCATTAAGCCAGTAACTCACACAAATAAATCCACAGTAGCTTAGTAGTCCATACAGATATCAGGTATTCTGTAGAGCAAGTATACCTCGCTGTAGAAAACTTGTATTTGTAGTTTCATATTTTTTGTTTTTTTTTTGCGTTTTTCACCATAAATAGTGTATATATTTTTCTTAACTTTGTTTAACTTACTATAGAGAAAAATAACAAGGAAAATAGATGTTAACAGGGATTGAAAGAAGGATACAGATAGATACAGACTAGGACTCATCCCATAAAATGCTTTTAGAATAACCAAGGTTTAACGCAGCATAAGCAATACCTTGGAAAACAATATAATAAATAAATCATCCCCCTATATCTGTTTTTTAGTGGTGCATTTCCACAGGATCACAGAAGTTTGAGATTTTGCTGAAATTTACAGACATCTTCGGGAGATGACATGAATGTGCTGTGTCTATTAACTCGAACCGAACAGTTCATTGCATGATGTGATGCACCGGTTCCATCTAATACTGCTCCTTATCTTCAGCCTATTCATTATGAAGGCCTTCATCTCTTTGTTGTTTTTGCATTTATCCTTTGTCATGTTTTATTTGTTCAAAGATGTTTTGTGTTTTTCAGTAGTGGATAACTGCACATTAAACCATGCTTTGCTGTTTTTTGTTTTTTGCCGGGGTTTTTTTTTTTTTTTTTTTATCTACAACAGTAAAAAAGAAAAAAAAATGTCCTCTAACTATTTAAGAAATGGCACAAACAGCTGAAGCCGAAAACAAGATAAGGTTCAAGCTAGGTGCAGATTATGTCCATAATGTACAGCGGGTTATGTGTTAATCTACGGTAATCACGCTTAAAAAAAAAAATACAAAAGAATATAATGCCAATAAAAAGAAGTAGAATCATTTTCTATTAGCATTGTTAACTTTGTCAGATGTATTAAAAAATTCAACATTCCCATTACCAAGTTATTTATTGAGAAAGACCATGGGCACAGGCACTTTTTGCTGCTAGGCAACAGTCCTACAAACTGTGCCGCTCCCCGAGTTGATCCATTTATTGGAATTACAGCTACAATTGTATTTTGTTCAGTCTTTTTCTTTCAACAGCAGTTTTCTTTCTGCCATTCCAGATCTGTTTGTTCTACTAATTGTTCTCCAATCAATCGATTCTCCCACCTAGGCTGCAGAGAGTTACCAGATATCTCTTGGCTTCTCATTGGTTTAGGTGGGTGACCATGTCTTTGGATGTTTGCACTTAAACTGCAATCTTATTCTTCAGATTATGCAGTTTTTGACTTATACTGAGCTTAAATTATACATGTATAGACTTTTCTGAGGGCAGGTAATTGCAAAGAATTAAATAACTTAGGGAGATGCTAAATAAAACTGATTAGTATTTACACTGTTTTAGAATGTTTGTAACAAAGTAAAAACGATTTCCCCCCCCCCCCTCTCCTCTATTAAGTTTTACTTGTCGTTAACCACACGAAATAAAGTTTGTGGTTGTAATGAGACAAAATTTGAATTTCAATACTTTTGAAAGGTAATTCAAAACTATACACTTCATGTCCCCCTCCTCAGTGAAAACCAAACAAGTATGCCCAGCTTTGCTTCGTGCCTGCCGTGCAATTTAATGTCACCTACATTTAACTGCAACCTGAAAAAGAACCCCCCCCCCAAAAAAATGTTTTTCAACTTACATCATTTCTCCATAGAGCTTCTTTTCCCTTCGTCTACAGATGCTGAAAGTGTTTTAACAACTGGTTTTCATCGAAGCATGCGGTCAGTATGTCGGCATTCTGAGACTAAAAGCTTCACTAATGCAAGCACAGCAGGCTTTGCTCTGGCTGTGCAACACTGATCTAGAAATATACGCTTATCCATACACAACCTCTTTCAATTATTGTCTTTTAAAATGTTTTGTTTTCCTAAACAGACATAAAATAAATATATTTATGAGGCATTAGTTCATCTTCGTGCAGAAAGCTCTTCTGCAGTAATTAAACCTTGACTTCCAGCAAGCTTTGACAGTAAATTCTGTCAGGATTGTATTTATAATGCATCAGTACTTGGAGGGCTAGTAAGAAAAGCCATACTAGCCCTCCATCATCTCTGTTCTTCTTTGGATTGGATCAGTAGACTTTTAGATTAATGCAAAGAAGATTCATACGGGTGAACCTAAAGTGTTTTTCTCTGCGGCTTAGAACAATTTGACAATCTGCAAGGCAGCTCTACAAAATCCTCACCTAAGCAAAGAAAGACAATTCACCAGGGGAATGACTGTGATTTCCAATGAAAATATTTCCAGAGCAGGTAAGCCATAAAATTGCACTTTCCGGTGTTGAAATCTTTGTTCCACAGTTTGCAGGTGGAATTTACATACATTAGGTACAGAAAACAAGTGAGAACCGCAGCCGACGGTGGCATTAAACCCGTTCACTTTCCCCTGCTTTGTCTCTCCTCCCTTCTTTTCCTCTCTCCATCACGCAGACAGCTCCGCTTGTTCGTGGTTGCTCATGTGTGGCAGCAAAGCTGGATGGAAAACATACTGCTCCATCAATCAACTCCCATTCTTTCTCAGCTGCAAACTCAGCTGCGAGACCGTCTGAGGCTGCGAGGCCACACAGAACTGTGCAGACATGCAAAAATGATGAACATTCATGCAAATGCACAGCAGCTACGACTCTATTAAACTGCCTGTACGCCGATGACCTGATCTCTTTCAAATGATTGCACTCCCTCCTCGTGAGAGTCCCTGGGTTGACAGAATCTTAATGTAGAGTGTGTTTGAATGTCTTCTGTGTTCAAAGAAAACCTCCTTTTCCCCAGTGTAATGCTGGAGGATCAAATGGAAATACGGAGCAAGAAGAAGGAGGAAGATGTCGGTTTTTATCAATGTCTGGCTGATGTATTCAGGAATTGCTGTCTTTCAAGTCTTTGTTTCAGCACAGTAAAAAGTAAAGCACACACAGCACTACCATGCTCACACCAGCACAAACTGAGAGAAAGACTCCCTCTTTTTTTTTTCTGGGGTACAGCTTTAGCCCCCGGGCGGCCCATATGTCACCTATTTGTACTCCAGAAAGCATTCAGTTAGAAGTCGGGCATGAGCATGAACAGTGGGACACTTACTCATTTTTCTCCAGAGCAAGGACCAGCTGCTCACCTTCCACCTCCACCAAGAGCCTCAGTGATACAGGGTGACTCTGAAGAGACAAGAAATATGAGAAGTGATGTATTTCACCCAAAGATCCTGGGGTGAAAATCAAATCATTTCCTCAGTAAACATTATATAAACAAAGTTATAACTTTACTTATGTATTATGTCTAAACATCATTCATAATTTCAATAAGAAAAAAAGACTATGCAGTACTTTGCAGAAGTATTAAACCCATTTCTAGCTTTTTCATATTTTGTCATGTTAGTAATGCAATCACGGTTATTTAGAGGGCTAAACTAAAACCAAGCACCTCATAACTTTAAAATGGAAGAAATATGGTGCAAATAATCTTAAATCTGTGACAGGCATTTAAATTGAACCCCTCTAAATGAATACTTTGTAGAACCGTAATATTTTATGATTGCAGCTGCAACTGTCTGCAGCAGCTTAACATATCTACAGAGAGCATTTAAAAAACATTTTTTCATGAGGTAAAGCGGAGTCAAATATGCTGTCAAGTATTACCAAATATTACTATTGTTTTCGCTGTTCTTTGATTTAGGTGAAGGATAATGCAAAACATGACTATGCTTTAAGCCCCACCACCCCACACACAGACTGTAGCTCTGGTCGTATATTTTAGATTTATTGTACTCTAACCAAGTGCTGAAGATTCCTTAAGAGGTCCTCCCAACACCTCCACAGCCTACTGTATAAGATTTCTGTTTCTCTTCCCATACTGCCATGTACGTAGCTCCATCTATCCTCCCATAATCGACGACCGGCTTTTCTGTACCTGCTTAACAAAACATCTCCTCAGTAAGATGCTGACACCTCTATTTTTCATCAGCATTTGGTACCATTCCATTTCTGTCAGGTTTTATCCCTTCTGGGGTCGCAAAGGGTGCTGGTGCCTATCTCCAGCTGTCTACGGGCAAGAGGCAGGATACATCCTGGACAGATCGCCAGTCTATTGCAAGGCACCACAGAGAGAAACAGGACAAACAACCACTCACACACACACACTCACACTTAAGGGGCCTTTAGATAAGCCATTTAATCTAACAGTCATGCTTTTGGACTATGGAAGGAAGCCGGTGTACCCGGAGAGAACCGATACATGCTCAGGGAGAACATGCAAACTCCATGCAGAAAAACCCCAGGCTGGGAATCACACCCGGAACCTTTTCGCTGCAAGGCAGCAGTGCTACACATTGCACCACTGAGTGCTTAGAAAAAAACTCCTGTATCTTTAAAGGAACAAGATAAGGTTTTTGCAGGAGACCAGGGTCATAAAATCTACTCCAGAGCAGCCAAGATAAGGGGGTCCCTTTACATGAGGGTCAGTTACTAAAGCCTATTCTAAATTCTTCTAAGTAAAAATATATACAGTCATGCACAAAATACTAAGTAAGAGAATATAAAGTCATGCTAAAAATGTTTCACAACATACGTGAACAAACTTATTCATGTGCAATTTTAATTATAATTCTTATTTAACGGAAATTATAGCAAACATTTGCATTTTCAAAATTAAAAGATCATCGACATAGTTTGCAAATATTTTTAATGGAATCAAGTTTTTCTTTTCCTATGCTCGGTCTGCCCACACTGGATTCTAATTGGCTTCAGAATCTGGTCACTTTCTGAACAGCACTGAGTTGTCACATGGCGGCAACTCAGTGCATTTAGGCATGTAGACATGGTCAAGACATCTCCTGCAATTCAAACCGAGCAACAGTATGGGGAAGAAAGGTGATTTGAGTGACTTTGAACGTGGCATGATTGTTGGTGCCAGAAGGGCTGGTCTGAGTATTTCAGAAACTGCTGATCTACTGGGATTTTAACGCACAACCATCTCTAGGGTTTACAGAGAATGGTCCGAAAAAGATAAAACATCCAGTGAGCGGCAGTTCTGTGGGCGGAAATGCCTTGTTGATGCCAGAGGTCAGAGGAGAATGGCCAGACTGGTTCGAGCTGATAGAAGGGCAACAGTGACTCAAATAACCACCCGTTACAACCAAGGTGGGCAGAGGAGCATCTCTGAACGCACAGTACGTCGAACTTTGAGGCAGATAGGCTACAGCAGCAGAAGACCACACTGGGTGCCACTCCTTTCAGCTAAGAACAGGAAACTGAGGCTACAATTTGCACAAGCTCATCGAAATTGGACAATAGAAGATTGGAAAAACCAGTGTTGGGAAAGTTCTCTTTCTACGTGAACTAGTTCAAAGTTCAGTTCACACATTTTAAAATGAACTAGTTCAGTTCATAGTTCACAATTCCAAAAAATGAACTAGTTCATAGTTCTTTTTTTTTTTCATATATTGCTCAATTACACCATAGCCTACTGTAGAACCACAGACAGCAATTATTTTATCAGTTGTAACTCTGAAACTGTGCGTCAGATTTCATCTTCATATCCAGTTTTGAATCCTTATCCAACCAGGGTTTACATTAGCATTGAGGGGACAGCATTTCCCCATTGTTGCTTTAATGCTTTGTTGCTGTCCATTCACTTCACACTAGTAGCAGCTGCAGCTTTCACCCCTACAGTATATTCTCAAAAACATCAGGAAAAATGTGCTGCTTGAATGGTCTTTTTTATGAGTAATTATTAAAAGAAAAATAGGAAAGTAGTCTTTAAGGTGCAAGTGTTTTTTTTTTTTTTTTTTAATAATTTTTTCCATTTGAAATTCCATTTCAATACATACTAAAAAGGAATACTGGAATCCTGGAAACATTATACCAGGCAGGTTTAACAAACAAGTTACATGGATAGTAAAACCCTCAAACACAGGGGTCTTCTATGTTTTCCAGACCAAGGACCCCCAAACTGATGGCGAGATGGAGCGGGGACCCCCTATTTATATATATTGTATGAAATTGTGTCCTATAGTCACTTTATTACAGATGGAGTAATGTAAAGAAATTAATTTCTCCCTGGGATTATTAAAGTTTTTCTGATTCTGATTCCTGGTTGTTGTGAAGGAAACGGTGCCCAGCTTGAAAGAGCTCCTGTGTGTCGCTGAATGTGAGCATTGATGACTGAAAGACATCTTCTGCCTCCATTTATCTGTTTACTACAGTGTGTTGATTTCATGTTAATGAGTATTTAAAGACATTTCAATTAGTGGGGGGAAAAAATGCAGGGGGGGAATATAAAAATATCAACTAACCATGCAGACCCTCATGCAGTACCTCCGTAGACCCCCTAGGGGTCGCGGATCCCCTGTTGAAGACCTCCGCTCAAGAAGATTGTACTAACACAAGCTGAGGGACCAGGCTGAGGTAGGAATTTAAGGTTACTGAAGGCGGATTTTTTTACTGAAAGCCGGCGGGCAAACTTGTTGCCATCATCCTCACCGACCACCTGGTCATAAACCTGTTTTAAGTCGCCTCCATGCTGCTGTGGCTTCCACGCTGCATTTTGTTTTGATGACGCACGCGGCTGTAGGCTACGACGCTGGTAGCTGGTGTTGCCAGATTGGGTGTTTTTCCCGCTACATATTAAGGCTTGTTTACGGTGTGATTTAGCCGGGGTTTCGCCTGGAGGGCTTTATAGAAATCTGGCAACCTATTGAACGGAGCTGAACTGAGAGAGCGTGCCGTTCACAGACACCAGAATGAACGAGTTCACAATGACGTTCATCAGGCAATAATGCAGTACGTTCAGTTCACGTTCGCCCAAAGTATGAACGAGTTCATGAACTTTCGTTCAATGAACGCGTTCAGGCACAACACTGGGAAAAACGTTGCCTGGTCTGATGAGTCTCGATTTCTGCTGCGACATTCGGATGGTAGGGTCAGAATTTGGCGTCTACAACATGAAAGCATGGATCCATCCTGCCTTGTATCAACGGTTCAGGCTGGTGGTGGTGGTGGCATGGTGTGGGGAATATTTTCTTGGCACTCTTTGGGCCCCTTGGTACCAATTGAGCATCGTTGCAACGCCACAGCCTACCTGAGTATTGTTGCTGACCATGTCCATCCCTTTATGACCACAATGTACCCAACTTCTGATGGCTACTTTCAGCAGGATAATGCGCCATGTCATAAAGCTGGAATCATCTCAGACTGGTTTCTTGAACATGACAATGAGTTCACTGTACTCAAATGGCCTCCACAGTCACCAGATCTCAATCCAATAGAACATCTTTTGGATGTGGTGGAACGGGAGATTTGCATCATGGATGTGCAGCCGACAAATCTGCGGCAACTGTGTGATGCCATCATGTCAATATGGACCAAACTCCCTGAGGAATGCTTCCAGCACCTTGTTGAATCTATGCCACGAAGAACTGAGGCAGTTCTGAAGGCAAAAGGGGGTCCAACCCGTTACTAGCATGGGGTACCTAATAAAGTGGCCGGTGAGTGTATATCAACTTTCAATAAACTTTTTAATGTTTTGTTTGTATGGCTAAATTTCTGTCTGGTTCTCAGAGGTCACAGCAAAACTGCTTGCAAGACATTAATAAAATTAATTTATTTACAAAACTGTAGGATATATTATTGAATTTCTAAGCCATGTTATTAATCTGCTCCTAGTACAGAGCCGACAGTATTCTTAATATTCAGATAACACTGAGTAGAAGCAGTAACAACCAGTCAATTGATCAATCTCAGAGGGCATAATTTGAAAGTCTCTGGTGTAAGAGGTCAAGAGTGTCAAATATTTTCAAGTCAATGGTTAAGTACAGTGGTTTTAAGCATGCAAGCCCATTATAAGTTTTTTAAAACCTTGGAGGAGGTAGTCACAGTGCTATGCCAATAAATGAGGAACGGCTTTCTCAGTTATGAGACTGTATGCTGCCAATGTTTAAAATTACCAGGATAAATCAAACTGAATCTGTGTGAGGCAGTAAAGTCAATGTTTAAACCCTTGCCTGTGGGATCAACTCCTTCAATTAAGATAAAACTTTTGACTGAGCCACCCTGCACCCTGCATGAGCAGTAATTTCAATAGATGAAAATTCTCTATGAAGACACTTTGTTTCTTGGAACAAGGGCTGAGAGGATTAGCTTTGTGGTTCTATTCCATTTGACATTAATCCTGCAGAACGTGGCAAGTATTCACAAGCCCCAAGTCAAGCTGATACACTAATCATCACTGTTAGACTCAGATGAAGCGGTTCTGTGTCATTTATATCACTTCTGTTTATCACAATTTGCTACAGATGCAAAAAAAGCCACACAAAGTCTCAGACTGGGAAAAAGAAAATCATCTGTCGCTCGCTTTTCCCAACACACTCACACACACAGTCTAAACATGTGGTTCAAACTGGGTCAGCTCTAGCAGAAAGTACCGATCTGGGTTAAGTCATCCAACACCCCTCACAAAGAAGAATGCCGAGTGGATCATGAGAGGATATGGAAGTGGAACACTTAACGGTAAAGGCAGTATGATTTTTAGCCTATTTTCCCTTCCAACAGGTTTCCATATCACTCAGTCAGATATATACATGCAGAATCATCACACATCTCTACTGTGTGGCTGAACTTATTTTTAGGAATTTAAGAATTTAAATGAGAACTCTGTTTCAACTTTGTTTCGTATATTTCTTTTGATCAGAGATTTTGTTCTGGTTTTGGAGGTAATATAATCCCAGAGAGGCTGTCTGTTTGGTTAGGCCAAGACTAATTAATTCACAAATGAATTAATTATGCAATAACATAAATATCAGATTGTTTTTCATATATTTCAGTATGGTCTGGGATTTAAAAAAACAAATAGCCCATGCGGTTATAATTTAAACATCTCATTGATGATCTCATGAATCATACTGTAATTACTTCCTGCTTTACTTGTTTACTGCAGAGAAGTTTCCCCACAAAATATCAACTCCTAAAGAAATAATAAATGTTGTTGCCATGCTATACAATCTCTATGTAAAAATAATCATCCATTAAATTTACGCAAACTTTTCACCCAATGAACCAAAATATGAATGTACCGGTAGTTTTTTTGGAATTCTATTTTTTTATTCAGCCACATACAGTAGAGTAGTGCATAATTGATAGGAAATGAATAAAGTAAAACTACTGTCACATAAATTGTGTAGTGTGGCTGAATAAGCTAATCAGAAAGCCTAACTCTGCCCTATCAACCCAGTCAAGGTAGTGGGAAGCAGAACTGGCAAAAATCAGTCTTTGACAACATCTACCCCATGCAACAAGATGCTTGTTGAGTCAAACCGCCTACATGCATGCAGATATCCTATTTAATTTTATATTTGGATTAATCTGGTTGAGGGATTGATAATTAAATTGCATACATAATGTATAAAATACATCACAACATCTGGATTTCTACCCAGCGCTGTGATCAGTTTATGCATTTTACATTTTCTTTTGCTGCTTAACATATGCTCTTGTCCAAGGAGAAAGAAACTGTTCACATGATGCTACAGTAAATAAGGAGCAGCTTAATTTACAGTTGTTTTAAATGATTAAAAACACACAATTCTCTTTCTGTTATTTCTGAGTGATGTGGAGAAAGTCTCCTTTTAAAGAGGGGAGTTTTTTACTTTTGGGAAGAATCTTTAAAAGAAGAAAAGGTCCGTTTGGTGGTAGCTTTATGATGTGATGGCAAGGAAAGCAACAAGGAAAACATTGATTGTTTGCTATGATCCGACACTTCAGAACATTTCAGAGTGAAGGGGTGAAAGTGTGCATAACAGATACAGGATTCATAACATCTCAGGCACACAGATAACTACAGTATTCTAAATAACTGCTTGGCAAAAAGCAAGAGCTTGGCTGCATCTCTTTGCCTTTAGGATGTAGGAAGCTTTACAAAATGTTCAAAGTTATCTAGCCATGTTTAAATAGGACATGAAGGTTGTGGATAGTATGGCACAGGATTAATGCAGTCTTACACAATCTTACGTATATTGTCTAGATCAGGCATTCCCAAAGTAGGGGTTGGGACCTACTGAGGGGACACAAGAATAACTGGAGGGTTATAAGATGGTTTTCATAATCATTGTGATGTGATTCCTGAGGTATATGAAAGGCTGCATAGAGGAAATCCATATATATAACATTTATTTATTAATGTATTTATGTAATACATGAATCAAATATTAAATATACCATTAGTTACACAAATGTGCAATTAAATGTTTAATTATATGATTACAAGATACTTAAAATTGATAAAATTTCATTTAGAAAAAGATAAAAATAATTACTTCACTTTACATGTATGTAAAAATATGGAGTAATTGTATTGCATTAATTTTCAGGGGGTCACCAGTCTGTCGGATTTTTATTTGGGGTCACCTGAAATGTTTGGGACCCCTGGTATATATAAATGAGACAAAACTGTGTGAATTTGGAAAGATTTAACTTAAAGGTGTAGTGTGTACAATGTTTTATTTATGTAGCATTTCAGCATTTCACGGAAAGATGAGTTGTAAAAACATATTTTACAGGCATCTGCTGGCTTTTTGAAATAGATCTCAACACCCCTGGCACAATAATAAAAGAGATAAATGTAAAAAAAGTGAGACAACCTGTCAAGTCATAAACCAAAGCATACTAATTTTATTTTCAAGTTGTAAAATCTACCTGGGGTTTGAGTTTGCTGACTGGTTTCCATTCTTTTCCAACCAGCTGAAGAGGCACTGTTGTCTCGTAATGTTTTGACCTTGCTGTTTGTCCTTGTTTAACAGCTACATCCGGACTTCCTGTAAAAAAAAAAAAAACAGACAGAGAAGAAAAGTATTCAGAGAAAAATGTTTGTTAGTTTTAAAATTTCACAACATTTGTGAACCAATCAGCAGTTTGTGGACCTAATCAAGTCAAGCAGCACATTTTCCCCGGCAATGTCGTTGTGCTATTTATCCATACGCTTGTATTAACAAACAACATCAGGCCTAAGGCTGACAGTAAAGCCGCTGTGTCTTTTCACCTGAATCATGACCTTTTGTGAGTCACAGCTTTTGTTTCACTGCCCACAAAAAGCCTTTTTTAATGTATGTGCTTGCCAATGCAACAGTTATCTGAACTGACATGTTTGGCACATGTCCACCTCCTTTTTAGAGGCTATCAGTATGATTGTTCCTCTCTTCTCTGTCATGCAGATTATACCAATATCCCAATTAATAGCAACCTGCCACATAGGATAATGACGGCTTGTGGCTGTCCTGTTGGTTTGTAGTTTTTTTGACCCACATGCAGAATTTACAAAAGCAACAAGAATCTGGAAGTGCAGAAGTGCAGGAAGTCAGCTTAACTTTCTGGTTGGTATGGGGGAGAAACCAGACTGATCAGAAAGGAGTTAGTTGATGACTACTGATGGATTTCCGTACTTAAGAAATAAAGGGGAGGTCGAATGGATCTGTAGGGGTTTTATTCAGCTGCCCCCCTAGACAAGACAGCCATGATCAAAGAGACGTGAAAAACAGGATGAATATTTAAAATTATCCGGCAGGATGCCATCATCTACCTCCTCAATTGGGTCTATGCCGACCTGGACAAGCCAGCGGGCACTATGAGAGTTATGTCCTTTGACTTTCCTGTGCATTCAAGGCCATCAGGCTAGCTCTACTGGGTCCTCATTGTGTCCTGGATTGTGGATTTTAGTATGTGCTCCTGCAACATTGGAAGTCATAAAAAGGGCATCGGCAGCACCGGGGCCCCGCAGGGGACTGTCCTCTCTCCCCTCTTCTTCACCCTGTACACCAGAGACTTCAGCTACTGCACAGACACCTGCCACCTTCAGAAGCTTTCTGATGACTCTGCCGTAGCTGGATGTATCAACAATGGTAAGCAGGAGGAGTACAGGGATGTGTTGGACAACTTTGTCATCTGGTCTCGAGTAGAACCATTTGCAGCTCAGCGTGGCAAAGACCAAGGAATTGGTGAATGATCTGAGAAGAATCTAAGGCCCCAGTGACTTCTTTTTCTACCTGTAGGGTCAACGTGGGCACTGTGGAGGATAATAAATACTTAAGGGTGCACTTGGACAATACATTGGACTGGACTAAAAACACAAATGCCAGAACCATCTCTATTTTCTAAGGCAGCTGAGGTCGTTCAACATGTGCCCGACAATGCTGCGGATGTTTTATGAGTCTGTGGTGGCCAATGCCATCCTTTATGCTGTTGCATGCTACAGTTAAACTCATCAGCACAGCCAGACACGCTATTGGAGAGGAGCTGGACTCTCTGACAGCAATGTCAGAGTTTAGAATGTTGGCCAGGATAAAATCCCTGCTGGACAATCCTGCATTGTCTTCATGATGTGCTGGTCAGCCACAGAAGCACCTTCAGTCAGAGACTCATTTCATCACACTGCACCACAGAGCACCACACAGTCATGTGCAATAATAATAATTTAGGTACTGACCAGCACTGTAAATTGTAAATACTGTTTTATGGATATACAGTGATCCTTATCTTATTTTATTCCTATATCTTATTTTGCACTGTTAATATAAGAAGGGTGTAATTTTACAGTGTGGAATGTAAATCTACATATTTTACTTATTTTATTCTGTCCTATCATATTATACTTTATGGTGCTCTATTATACTTCTGTTGCACTGCAAGTACAGATTTCCCCTCAACAGATTAATATAGTAATTCTGATTCTGATTCATGTCTGATAGCAAACTGCCAAAAGGAAAGTTTATGTCCATTTCAACATTTTTGAAATGGACATAATGCACCATTAAGGAATGGTTAGTAGAGTCCACAATAAAAAGTTGCCCTTCCAACATCTTTGAAAACCTGAGTTATGGCTCTCAGCAGCTCCTCCAAAGTTATAATTCTATGAAAATATAAAATGTTCACCTTGCCCAGTCTTTCAGTTTAAACTAAAAAAAAAACATGTCTCTCTCTCTCTATCAAACTATGCAATAGTCTTTTCATCTTGGAATAATGACATCTCCTTTACCTTGGGTCTTCCCGATGTTGTTTATCCACTAATTTTCTCTAATAAAAACCTCTTCTTAGAAGAGGGGAATTTATACTGGAATTAATTTAAACATAGATGGGCTGTGCTCACAAAGGAAGTGACGTCTCAAGGCAGTTGAGGCAGAATAAAGCTAAAATATGCTATATTTTGTGTTGGTTCATTACATAAATATAGATAAAATACATTTTATCGGTGGATAGTGAGGGAGCAAGGTTAGTGACTGTAGTGTGAAGAAATTTGGTAACATTTAAGGGGGTTGAAATTATTTTAGAAAAGTGCAAATGGGGTATTTTTTTGTCCAACATTCATGACTCTCCTCTCTCTTACTATTCTAAAAACATTAGAATGAGAATTTTGATGTCTTTAATACTTGGAGCTCTGCTGTTTCACCATTTATAGGTATGTTCCCCTCTTCATCCTGTGCTGACAACCTGACATCAAGCCAACTACGAGATAAATCTATATGTGTCCTCTGGAAGGGGCAAAGTTTTACCTAGGGAAGAAGCTGCAATTTTTTTTAAATTGTAGAAATTATGAGCACACAGAGTATCAGAACTGGAGGGAGGACGCTGAAGGCAGGGTTCCTGGAGTAATCAGCTTCCTGCAGCGGGAAGTTATTTTGTTCCAAGGGTGTCTCAATAAAACAGCAGGGGTTGTTAGCAGAATTTGTTTCACTGCAAACATCCTAAACCAAATGTTTGCTTCTTTTTATTCTTTCTTGGGGGGCTGTTCCATCAAGCGTTGCCAAGAAGCATAGAAACAGATTTAGATTGAGGAAAAAGCCAAAAGTTTGACTCTAGGTATAAATCATGTCATGTTTTCAACTTGAAACTTTCCACCATCCTAATTTCAAATCAATCAATCTAAACATAGGATTCAGTCAAGGGAATAGATCTCATCACAGATTATTATTGCCAGCAGATTCAGACACCCTTGAGGTTCACGTTGCTTGAGTCTTCTACACATGATTTATATGACTAAATTGCTTAGTCTGCTTATAATTCAGCATTATTAACTAAAGTCAGGCATAAGGCTCCCCAGCTGAGCTATGGTCTGCTCTTCCTCAAGAGGAAACAACCACTCTGGAGTTCATCATGGAGCTATCCGGCTGATAGCGGGGAGCAAGGGGTGACTTGCTCAGCAGTCCTCACCCAGCTTTAGCCTGATGATGAGAAGCAGACTACAGTGAGAACATTGACGGCATCACACACACACACAACAACCAGAGATGCATACCAGGCTCATTAGGCCCTGAAAAACGCAAACCATGTGAGAGTGGCGTCCACGCTGAGTAAGACAATGTGCAGCGAGCTATGAGAAAAATACGAATGGATAAACAAATGAGAGGAGAAAAAACACGGATAGTTTTGACAGAGGAAGTTCAGGTCTACGCTGTGGCTGAGCTGAGGGAAGATGATTGTAGCATCAACTATCACCTAGTTTAAAGCACCAAATTTAGTTATTCTTCCCTCTTTAGAAGAACTCACCATGGGAGACCCAACAAAGAACTGAATCCCCAGACAAAACAGCCCTGAGGACTATGGGGGGTTTAAATCATCTGCCATGTTAAAGTTGTGGTTCTGTGGAGGTGGTCTACACTCAACCTTGGTTATGGGATGAGGAGCTCGATACAGTACAAAGGAAGCATTATTGTTGTGGGATCTGACCAGGATGGGCATTTCTCACTAGAGTTCAACCCAAGAGCAGACCTAGACTTGCTAAAGGGATTATATTTGTTTTTTGGCCTTGAAACACCTTGGGAACCCCAGGACTGAACTAGACAACTTTGCAGTTTTTTTTCCCCTCCTTTTGCAACCTGCCTGATCAGATCTTGAATGAATAAAAAACAATTGGGAAGACAATATTGCATTAGAGGCAGATAGTCTATTGCATAGGATAACATACTGTTTTTAATCTTCAATTTGAAGTCTGCAGTGAATATAAATTTTGTTATTGTAGTGCTAAGTTAAGTTTAATTTCTTCTCTTATTTGTGTAGAATTGGTCTTGAAATTGATTTCTTTTCCACTTTCTGGTGGAGACAAAATGTAGTGGCAGTATTTAACTGGGCTTTCTTAGCATGACTGTTATAAGAGCAAGCATGGGTGCTTGGGGAGTGGTAAATGTGGCACAAGGACCCCTAGCTTTATTTATATGTTCAATAAAGAAGAGTATAAACAGAGGTCTTAATAAAGCAAGTTTATGGTATAATCACCCCCCTTTATGTTCCAATGTACAAGGAGGGCTTGTGTTCTTTATATTGCTTTAATGAAGCTATGTTAGGTATAATGACTGCACATCTGTATGTGAGACCGAATGTTAGTATTTTCTTTCAAAGAGGAGAAATGTGATACAGCTTTGACTATAATGAAATATATGGGGTTTTAATGAGGGCTGAAAAAAACATGCCTCTTTTCCTGTATGTTTTTGAAAAATATGAATGCACGTTCAAGGAATAGATGAGCAGATTTTAGGTTTAAATAAGGGTTTTACGTATTTTTGTGAATATTATATAGAATATCAATAACAGAGTTATTAAAAATTTGCTCTTGTTTGAGCCTTACTTTGGTATGAAATGCATACAGGGGCAACAGGTGAGCTGACCGGCAACGTTTGATTTAAGAAAACATTAAAGCAACGTAAAGACTTTTTCAGTAAAGATACACCCAACTTCAAAAGTGATGGCTATGTTAATAAATTGTGCATTGCATTATATTTTTAGACAGTAATTATATAGTTCAGGTCATTTTTGCTCCATTTGCAGCTGGTCCCCTTAAAACAGTTTTCGTTTGGCTACCAAGAACTGAAGTTTGCAAGAACCTCCTTCAGTTTAATGGTGTAATCCCACAAAATGCAAAAGTGATTCTTGTTACGTAGAGGTGCATTTAAGAACGAAGAAATGTATGAACACATCTTCTAGTGATGCAACAGCACAATAAAATTGAGTAAAGAATTTCACCAGAGTTCCGAAATCTGAACTTATTTTTTTTTTTCTTGTACCGTGGAGGAGTGTAATTGACAAAGATTTTTTAAATCAAAATTGATAGAAAAAAAAAAGTTACCATTAAGTTTGTGGGTGGTCTTTAGAAATGCTGTTTTATTCACATGTTAGGACTGTCCAGAGTTGGTCCTGGCTCAAAGTCACCTATGTCCTACTCTGACGCTCTTTATGCCAGGGCTATTGCTCTAATCCCCCGCTGCTCCTGTCTGAGCTCAATGGCACCTCCTCACCTTACCTCTGCTGTGTGTGTGTGGTATTAATGCCATGTTTCATGTGTGAAAGTGAAAGTATACTGTATTCTATTCTTTGCCATTTGATTTTCTTTACCTTCAAACAAAACAGTATTATTTTAATGTGCATAATCTTTTCTGACCTGATCATAATAAAAATAATAGAGTACAGTAAAGAAAAAAAGACAGTATAATTAGGATTGCACGCTAGATTAAAAGTGCATGGAAATGCTATCTGGGCTTTGAAGAGCCCCAGGCTTCTCTTCCAAGCCCAAGGCCTTGAAGGACAGTGGAAAATGGGCTTATATAGGTATTTCTGCCCCCCCCCCCCCCCCCCCCCCCCCCCCCCCCCCAATCAGTCTATGTAAATACTTAACACAACTAGCTCCAGCAGAAACCTAGAAATTTGCTGCCACTTGGGTAGATGATGTAACAAATTAAACGCCTTCGGTTTTTTTTGTGGCACTACTGATTATGCTGAGTAACTCTCTGGCAGCGTCCACTGAGTCTTGTCAGCTGATTGGCTGGAATCATCCTTCTTCTCTGGGTACGGACTGAACTGTCAAACCAGGTTAGTGACTCACGCGTTCATAATCATCCTCCATCAGATTATGGTGGTCACTAACCTGTGTTTCTCTATTAGACTTTCCTGTTATAGCCACAGAAACCGTGCATCCACAGCCCGTTTGTTAAATAAATGTTTAAATTATTCCACTGTCTGTCTTGCCTGAATTCTGGGTCCTCTGTTCTGAAACCTTATATGAACCTTCTGTCTGATATACAGCTGTATGAGAAGTGTCCAGCAATAGTCTTCTGGTAATTTTTTGTTGCTCACAAATGAAGAAATAAAAAATATTTGTATCTTTGAAGCACGCAGTTGTTTCCACTTTGTCATAATATATTTGAGTTGTTTGTTATGTGTAGAAATAACGATGGTTTATACATGAATTTGGGGGGTTTTGATCACCTGAAATATTTAGAGATTAGATTGAAATGCCTTACCATGCATGGAAACATTCCTGTAAAAAAAATCAAAAGAAAAAGAGAGAAAAAGAAGTCAAAACCTCTTTAAAATTTGAGGAACAAGTGACATCTAAGAAGGAGTACATAAAGAAATTACCATTGGCTGTTGTGTGTTATCTTTTTATCAAAATCTTAAAATGAGTGCTTCTAAAGAACCAATGAGTTGTTAGTGTTATACACTGCCAAATGTCCTCCCTAATTTCTTTAGAAATCGCTTGACATCCTGGGTTACAACCCTTCTACAAATTCACCTCTTCACTTTATTACTCAGCCTCATCTACCAAAACAAATCAACGGCTGCCCAGCATTATTGAACCCCAGAGGCATCTTCCTTGCAGCAAACCAGGACTCTCTTCTAGACAGGCAACCAAGTAATGTATTCATAGAAATCTTTTCTTTTGCAACACAAATGACCTGCTGTTCTTCTCATCTCAGAACTTGATGAGGCCTTGCCCCCCACTGACATGCAGCACCTCACTGAGATGGATGTGCACATCAATAAGGAGCACCCAAAACAATATTTACTCTTGGCCTGATGACTGCCACAGTGTAAGCACACAAGGATATTCTGACAGAAACTCAATACTAGGTTTAAAATGAGAATTTATACCTTTTTCAAGCTGAGGGAAACAATTTGACAAGAAAAATCACCTTGAAGGCAGAAAACAAAATGAAAACACTGTCAGTACTCCTCTGTTACTAATAAACTTATGATACCACAGTGCTTCCGCAAAGTTTGCTGGTATTCTTGTAAGATATTTTGTCTCGGATTTATACTTCTCAGTATACTGCTTTTATGCATTTGATACTTTAGCTTAGCTTTACAGTTTAACTGTCAGCTAAGAAAGGTTGCCTTAGATATTTTTTTAAATATAACATTTTCCAACATGGATGGTACAACTCTTGACACCATTTGCTGCCCACACGCTTTGTGGACTTATTTGATTATACTTTGGCCTAACCTCATGTTACACTATGCAGACACTCAGTCTGCACTGGTAAAAACTTCAATCATCTTGAGGCTAATATTTAGGGCCGAAAAGTGACCTATATTTGGATATTTCATCTAATAACAATGTGAATACTTTGGGACACTATGTCCCTATACGGACTGGAGGTAAATGAACCAGTTGAGTGAACAGGATGAAGGAAAACCAGGCAGGGGTTTTTACTTTTTGGACTTGGATTATCAAAGTCTGACAATAATATAGTATTTGCCATTTAATTTCTATTGATTTCCAAAATAACTTCTCAATATTAATGTATAAGAGAAGAATAAATAAAAACATTTAAATCTTGTTAAAATAATGATCAAGTTGGTTGGCAGCAAGTATAATTGAAAAAAAAAAAGTCTAATCCTTACAGTGATGTCGTTGATGCTTTCCCAGCTCAAACTCCCCGTTTCTCAGCAACAACCCAGATTAAGATTCTCTATTGGGTTGAGGTCCAGAGACTGGATGGAGCACGCCAGAACCAAACTCTTGCAATACATGGCCCCAGTCATTCTCTCCTTAATACAGTGCAGTCGCCCTGTCCTATGGTCAGAAAAACATCCCCAAAGCATGATGCTACCCCCCCTATACTTCACAGTAGGGATGAGGTTCTTAGAGTGCTACTTATTATTCTTCTTTCTCAAACACGGTTAGTGGAATTATGACCAAAAAGTTCTATTTCGGTCTAATCTGACCGCATGACTTTCTCCCATGACTCCCCTGGATCATCCAAATGGTCATTGGCAAACTTAAGAGAGGCTTTGACATGTGCTGGTTTAGGCAGGGTAACCACCCATATCATGCATAATTTCAAACCATGACGTCTTGGTGTATTACCAACAATAACCTTGGAAACGTAGGCCCCAAGCTCTTTTCAGGTCATTGACCAGCTCCTCCCATGTACTTCTGGGCTGATCTCTCACATTTCTTAGGATCATTTCGACCCCACAAGGTTAGATCTTGCATGGAGCCCCAGTTCCGAGGGAGATTGACAGTCATGTTTAGATTCTTCCATTTTCTAATGATTGCTCCAACAGTGGACCTTTTTTCATCCAGCTGCTTGGCGATATACCTGTAGCCCTTTCCAGCCTTGTGGAGGTGTACAATTTTGTCTCTACTGTCTTTGAACAGCTCTTTGGTCTTGGCCATGTTAATAGTTGGATTCTTACTGACTGTATTGGGTAGACAGGTGTCTTTATGCAGCTAACGACCTCAAACAGGTGCATCTTATTTAGGATAATAAATGGAGAGGAGGTGGACATTTGAGTGAGAGAACTTGCAAAATAGCAGGGTGTCCAAATACTTATTTTACTCACTGTACAATGACAAAAAGTTAGGCTTGAATAGAAAATATGTAATGGAGCAAAGATTGCATCATACAGTACAACTTGGAGCAACTATAGAAGTAACATGGATACAGACATACATGTGGAATAAATCAGGGACAACAGGCAAATTGGCTTTGGCCAGATGTAATATAAAGTATAACAAAGTATGTCAAAAAGCATATGAATAAGTCTACTTGGTTCCATATGGAAAATGTTCTTCATAGAGCAGATCTGATAAAATGATCACATTTTCTGCATCAAAAGAATGTGTTTGCAGTCTTTAATCAGAGTGTTGACCGGTTTTGGGATGGGATCCAACAAAGCTTCTACACAGAGATTTGCTTCTTACATCAACCCATGAGGGGAATACTCAGCCAATGTTTATAACTATTGTTCATATCAATATCACATATTCAATTTATTTCTATTCAGAGCAGGCGACTGATGATAATTCAAACAGAAATGTGGTTGGAAGCGGAACGATTAATTAAGCCACGAGAAAGAAATATAAAGTAGACACAATCTTAGGGGAAAAAAGACAAAAGACTCTACTAAATATTTATATTTCTTTTCTAATTCCCTAGTGACCTGTAAACTATTTAATCAAAGTCAATGTTGAATTCTTTGATTACTCATTTAATTTTAAGTTAATACAAATGCAAATAAAGAATAAAAACTTCAAGAGAACACAGAAAACATTTAATAATTACCTAAAGGTCAAATTTAATCACATATTGAAAATCTTAATGACTTATGGTGGAGTAAGGGTGAAAATTTACCGGTTAGTCTCGTTTAACCAAACAAAAAACAACCTACTTTAGTATCCCTTTGCAAACTTCCCAAGAGTTACATTACAAAGCACAAAAACGTAGTGGTGACATCATGGTGTAAGAAATCCATTCATGCCGTGACTATGTGATTATTAAGTTAAATCTAATAGGGAGCTGCATGCCCAGAGTAATAAGAGATGTTAATAGAAGTATTTATCGGAGGGCAATATTTGAGGAGCGTTTTTAGGCGTACAATTAAACCATTTAACTCTGCGCTCCCTCTGCTTAGAAATATCTTTTTTCTGTAACTAAAGAGCACATTAATTATTCTATAGGAAAGTTCCCCTTGGCTCAACAGTAGATTAACGCCGTCTGACAAACTGGTACCATTATGCTCCCAGCTGACATCATTACGACATCCGGCCCCTTACGGCTGCTGCTTACTGCCTGCCATGAACCCTTTTGTTCCTTACTGTACTGAGGAAGGTCAGAGTCAGAATGTGAAGCTTATTATATGGTTCCCCGATGAATTTCCTCTACGGCTCCCTTAAACTCTGACATGGCACGCATACAACTTCTGCTAATTCAGTATGAAATCTTACAACTGCGCATATATATATATATATATATATATATATATATATATATATATATATATATATATATATCACTATTGGTCATTTAAATTCTACATATAGATGTAGAGATGTGAAACCTTGAAAATCAAAGTCCTGCGATTTGCTCTTTGCAATATGGTTTTCCTCTACCTTGTCTTGCAAATCATTTTAACCAAGACAAAAAGCATTATTTTATTAATTCATTATTCTATTGATTGCTGTCATGATAAAAAAAAAAAAAAAAGTCACATTCTGCAGTTTGTTCTCTTATTGCTTAAACTTCTTTTATGAATAATCGGAATACATACATCTTTTTATTTTTCTGGTAAAAGTGATTTAAAAACCATATGTACCTAGTTTGCTTGGTCTATCACATTAATAACATTGAATTTATTGGTAATAAATTAACAAAATATATAAAAAATAAAAGAAATAATTAAAAAAAGCAGTTTGAATACAGCATTATATATAAAACATATAACCCGAAATGGACTTAGACTTTTTTTTTTTTTTTTTTTTTTTTTTTTTTTTAGCTAGGATGAACATCAGTCAATAGGATCATTTCCCTGAAAGCAGGGAACAGTGACAATATTTCTTAAAGGTTAATCAATGAGAAGAAATCCTTTCCTAAATACAGTGCTGGCATACGTTTACATTCCACCCAAAAATGTATATCAGCTTGTCTGTTTGCAGGTTAAATGCTCATTTGATGTCTCATTTTCAATGACCTTTCACTGCTAATACAGTTCAACTGAAAGAAAACTAAATGCATACCCTTATTTAGTAAGAAAAAGATTGCTGGTAACAAAAAAATGGAACTCGCACTAAAATAGGAAAGCAAATATTTTGGGTCCAGACTTAAACACTTCTTCACCCCTGATGTAAATTGTGCATGCAATACTTCCATAGAGTAAGAAAAGAAATATGTTTGGCTGATTGGAAAGCATCTCACAAGCAGTTTTCCCTTTTGAAAATTTAATATAAAAAGCCTTTTTTCAGCCAATCCAAACTTTTATAACAAGACTGAAATGGTGAGGTTAAGGTTAAAACTTTCTGAGCTATTGATGTTCTGCTAGCTCTGTTTCATTTAAAAATACATCACAAGTTTGGCCTTGAATAAAATCTTTGGCAGACAGAAAAAACGACTGACAGCAGCAAACCTTCATTGAGCCCAATTTGTTGCATCCTGCATCCTATTATGCTAAAGCCTGGGCTTGTTCCCCGTCTTGGAAAATTGAGAAATTTAACATCTTTGCAAAGAAAACAGACAGAACAACAGGATCATGTTCTGTGAAGCTAACCTGGACCTGGTTTTGGGTTTTCTAATTCACACACAGTTATTTAATGTTTTGTTAAATAAAAATACATTAAATAATATATTTCAGATTAGAAAACTGTACACACAGATATTTGATAACATTGTTTTTTTGTGGCCATAGACTGCTTTGTTCCACAGTCTGATCAAAGAAAACTGATGTGATCCCGTTCCAGGCCTATAAATTTGTTGCATCTGGAAATGACATGCAATAACATCAACCGAATTATCTGAAGTTTGATCAAAATCAAATCTTGCATCAGCCATTTATGTCCGAGTTAACATTAGAGCCGATAAATAAGACACCAATAATATTAGGGAATTTAAATCCTTTGGCTCCTTTGTAGATGATTTGCTCAGAAATCCTGAGATTTGTTTAAATAAAGTAGTAACACTATACTAGACGTTACAAGCCAAAACCCTATTCACTTTTTGTGTAATTACTGGTGTTATGCGTGGTGACAAATGTAGAAGAAAAAAAAAGATAAAGTAATTGTGAAGTCCAAAAGGTCTGGTTTGGGGACCAGCAGATTTCTTCTTCTTATTGTAGCTGATGTGGTTCCACTGACTCCTTCTCCCAAGACCTAGAGATGAAGATCAGCCTCTTCAAGTCTGAGACTATAGTTCGCAATGGGAAAAAGGTGTATTGTCCCCTTCAGTTTGGAGATAAGTTCTTGCCTCACGTGTAGGTGTTCAAGTAACTTCCTTTTCACAAGTGGGGAGAGGATGCAGCGGCAGATCAATAGATATATTGTAGCAACTTCTACTGTAAAGCAGATGCTTCACCGGCCTGTTTGTGGTGAAGAGGGCCAACCCTTCTACCTTAACCTATGGTCATGAAATCTGGATAATGACAGAAAGGACAAGATATTGGACACAAGTGGCAGAAATTAGCTTTCTCCTGCAGGGTGGCCGGGCACTCCCTCAAAGCTGAGATATGCAAGCCATGCTGGATCCCATAGAATGGCTGAACACTTTTAATACATAAACTTTTAAACTCTTGGATTTCATCGCACAGTTTGAGCTGTGAGTGCAACGATTGGAAATATTGTCCAGTGTATGCCCAGCCTAACCTAGAACTACCTGGTTATGCATAACTGTATTCAGCATCAAAGTCTTTTGCAGGTGTCTGAGCACCAAAGACTTATTAATTTCTTCATGTTAATAAAGCTTTGTAATTGATGCTTTTTTCTGAATGTGAGCCTCTCCAGGTTGAATTATTGCATAAATGTGCTGATGAATAATAAATAAGTGAAAATGTAAACACAAAACTTGCTGAGGTGTTCCCTTAGAACTGTCAGGACTTTACCAAGGAGAATGCAATATGAAATGAAGGTGGAGTAATCAAAACCATGTGTTGAAGTCTTGATGTGTGAAATATGATGTAATTTGTTGATTTTATGTCACTCAGAGCAGCTCCAATGAAACTTCTTTTATAAAGACAATTTTATGTTTCTATATCTCTCCATAACAAACTCCTCCGAGCTTGTGCAATATTGTTCAAAACATTGTTTATCTACAGTTATGCTTCAACATAGGCAGGTATAATAAAATTAAAGCTGGAACAGAAAATCTAATATCTGTTGTAACATGTGAAAATGTCCACTGTGGACAGTTAAATGGGTGTATTGTTCATTTTTTTTAGAAATCCCAGTGTGAGAGAGCTGTCTCACAGTTTTATTATACAAAAACAAAATGTTATATTACACAATCACTGTGTCATATAAAACAAATCTCTCCTGGAAAAATACTGACTGAGAAAACTGGGAAATGCATGAACAGCAAAAAAAATGGGCATTTAGGGATTCTAGAGTAATGTTGTTGGAGACGTTTCAGGAACATTTCAGGCTTCATTGCTTCACTTACATATTTTTGACTAAACAAAAGGAGTTGGATTAACAACTATTTCCTTTTTTTTTACGCCTAATATAGTTAATCACCTGTCAATATAGTTAATCACCATAAAATAAGTCAAGGTTCTCAGTAAGGATGTAATGAGATATTGCAAGTTATCAATTAACCTAATGCTGATTGATCTTATCAATTAAGTAACGATTAATTTATAAGCAACCATTAAAACAAGAAACACAGTTTTCTTTTGTACAGTATCAAGATTTTTACTTTACACTCAGGTGATTCAGGCGTTTATCAAGTGTTTATATGAACAGAACTGCATAATATAATTTCTGCATCCTTGTCATTAAACAGAGTAAATAATCCAGACCGGACTTTGGAGTAATGGTGCCTTCATGCGGTATCGTAACTATGGTAAATACCAAAGGCTGACAGGAAAATTGTAAATTAACACCCACTCATGTCGTAATTTCCTCTGGAAAACTGGGAAAATTCTATAATACCATAGTTGCCGAGATGAGGCAAACTTTGACCTTTCAACATAGAGCAGAGAAACAGAAACAATTCTGCATAGTGAATACTGCATTGTTAAATGTCCTCTATCGTTAAGTTTGTAGCATTCACAATGCTGTGACATATATTTTCTAAAATATATCCTCATTTAGTAGTTAGTGAAATGATTGTTATTGTTTGATTTTATCAGTTGCTTGCTACCAGTCAGTCGATGCATTTGATGCACCCACTTCTTCCTGATGAGAAAATTAAACATCAGCATCAGGTTCTAGATGATGAGCTTAACTTTAACAGAAGGAGAAATTATGAAAATATATTTAAGCCACATAAGAACAGTCTTGCCATTTCATTTCCTTATACATACACACTTTCCTACAGAAGGAAACAGAGCAACTTGATCAATTTTTTTGGATGCAAAACCTCTTCTTAACCAACTGTTCTTTACCATCTCCAATAGTTTAATATCCTGCAACATATAAATCTATTCATACTAAAAAGACCGTAAAAGGCTTTGACTTAAGATGAGTCTCATCACAGTGATAATGTCTCAATGGGGAAAGACAGTCTTGACTACAGGAATGTTTTACAGCCCTCCAAAAATATATCTGCAGCTCAGCTTTCATTTGTCTGTAAGTGCAGCCAGCAAGCAGCACACAGCGCTCAGGGCTGCAGCAGACGTGTTGGCTTAAACTGTACAACAGGCCCGAATGACAGGGAGTTTGTCAACCATAGGAGGAAATCAATCACAAATGATCTCAGGCTAGGAAACAAACATGAATGACAGGCAGCAAAGAAAAAAAACAACAACAGGGAAGCTTAAGAAGTGCTCCCATGAAATATGTATGCAAACATGACATTTCATGGAGATAAACGGCTTCATCTTTTCTCTGCAGCTTCACTGGATGAAGGACAGAGTGTAAGGACAAAGTGTTTGTGCACAAGGAAATAGTCCCTAACGGTTGATATCTATATCATTTAATGAAGTGAGACCAAAATAATTGTGCTTATAAATCTAAAACCTTTTAGTTAATCCTTTACACTGTTCAGAAAAATATGACTCAAGTTCTTTACATTTCCGCTCCTAGTTTCCTGTTAAAGGATTGTGAAACACGTCTAATTAGAAAGTATAAACAATATCTAACCAATGCAAATATTTATTAAAGCTTTGTGGGTTTAATAACATCAACCACCAAAAACATTTTTTTAATCCCACGACCACTCTGTCACTTGAACTGCAAATCCTCTCTGTATTAATCTTAAAACATAGAATCTTTGAGAAAAATCCCTTTGGAAAATTCATTTATTCTTGTTGCAAAACCCTTGTGGATTACAAGCATTGCTGGGGATCTACAGTCTTGAAGGTCAACTTTCATCTTTTCCTACACACAGATTGTTCTGCAGGACGTTATTGGGGTGATGCTCCTCTCTGCTTTCCTGGTTTACATGCATTGCTTTGTAAAATCATTCATACTCCCTGAACTTTTGTCATGTTGCAATCTGTAGCAAGGACGCAGCATGTTTCTTAACACCTTATATCCCATGCCCTTGAAGAAAACCAAATGCGATTAAAATTAACCCAATTAATTCACAGAGTCCATATGTATGTCCTCTAATCGCAGTGTAAAACCGCTTTTGCATGAAGGCCTCAAAGGGATTTTTAGCAAACACAAGTCAACAAAGAGCCTTTTAAAGACCAAAGAACAAAGCTGGCACTGAGTACTCTTAGTAAGTCTTGTCTCATTTCTGCCTGCATCATTACCAGGATGCACATCCATTTCAGATGAGCTGTTCACTGAATAATTTCTCAAAACCAGTCAAGACCAAACCTGCAAGATATTTTGTTTTTACTTCACATTAATGTCAAACTCCAGTTTGTATCTATGACACCAATTAAGTTTTTCTTACTTCACATGTTTTCTAATTTTTTACCTTAAAGAATGAATAAAACAAGATGCATGAGAAATGTTTTCCAGTGCACATATATATATAAATGGTTTCCCATCTGTAAAACATGCAGAAAGAGAACGGTAAGTGAGTTAAATCCTCCACCTGCCTGCAGCTAATGCTAAGTCTGTTCATATTACAGAGCGTATGCACCCCTTCTGAGTCTGACAGCACATGTACACAACCATAGAAAAGCTGCTGTACAGATCTATGTTGAGTAGTACAAATGTTATCAGGAACATTGTTTTCTTGACTTTTCATTTACATACTTGCAGATTTTCTGTGTAAATGTCTACTACAAAAAGGAAAACTTCACTTAGGAGGTAGTCTGCCTATAGAAGCATTTAACATCCTCCATTAGCTGATACAAATTAAAAGATTCGTGTGCAAATAAAAGCAAATTACAAAAGAAAATAAAGGAGGGCTTAACTTTTTTGAAATGCTATTGCTGCTTTCATTCTATTTAACAGAACTATCAAATCTACGCTGAGAAGTTAATAACAGATAATCATTCATTTTAAGACGAGAGTTAAGTTAACTTGAGGAAATCTGGGCTGTTTTCTTCATGTTTTTTTGGTGAAAGATATAAGGGTTACACAGCTGAAGGTGATCATTTTTTGCACATCATGAAGCGTCTCTTCCCAGCACTTCCCTCCTTCATTTATCTCAATCAGCCCTGATGACCGTGACACGTAGGTATGCATGCTGCAAAAAGAAAAAAAAAAAAAGAAAGTCATCCTTTCCACAAACGCGGTGGTAATAATGAATTTTCGGCAAGTCAGAAGCCCCGTGGGGGACACACATCAAGGCAAACGTCTGACAAGGATGAACTGATGATGAATAAATGAACATCTTCCACGGGCTTCAGCTCTAGTGTAGCACTTTTGGCCCTGTTGATAATTAATTCCCATGATTCCACAGTGAGCGTCGTGACTGCTCTTTTTTTTTTTTTTGGGTTTGGGGGGGGTTTAAGCAGGCAACAAAAAGTTAAATGTAGCTCCTCCTCATTTGAGACTCACTGTTTTCCCTAAATATTGTGCTGTTTCTACTGAATTTCATCCTCAGGGAACAGAGCACTGGTGTCATGAGCCTCAGCACAAACAGTTGGCATCATTACACAAAAGAAACCCACAAGGAGCTTCACTTAAATGTTTCTTCAAACCTCTCAAGCTGTATTATTTCTCAATTTGCTTCAGCGATGTCAATTTCACAGACATAATTCTAAGCAGATTTCCTATTGTGCTCAAATCAATCCAGTGCAATCCAGGGAGTCATCCTGTCTGAGGTAAGGATGGGCTGGAGGATTTAAAAAGTAAAACTTCCAGAACTGCTAATCATTTTTGCGATACAGTAGCTATAATTTAAGGTTTTGGTTGGGTTTTTTTTTTTCAATTAAATACCAGAGTAAGTTGTGTTGTACAATATTTGGAAAGTATGACATTCAGTCCGAACATGTGATATATTGCTCTTATTGATACTCAAACAACATCCACAAATCAATACATTGAACAGATCTAAAGGAAACAAAACTTACAAAAGAATTATCAATTCTGACCAAAAAAAAACTTCACAATATATGTATACAGCCCACCCCCCCCCAAAAAAATAGAGGTAGAATCAACTAAAAATGAGGGGTGCACAGTTTCACTGAGTCCCCATCTTTAAAAAGCCTGATTCTGACTGATACAGGTTTATTGTAATAACTGACATCAGTTGTTTCAACATCACAAGACACATTCAATATTTCAATCTTATCTTACTAAAAGGCATTAAGCAGTACCCGTGAAAGAATAAAAAAGTGAGAAATTACAGCTCTCAAATATAAATCAAAGTTTAGCCTGTTGATTTTTGTAGACCTTTGCAGACATAGAAAAGATATGTGGAAAACACCAGTTTCAGTGTCAGCCGATCACCGATCTCCCACAATTAAGGAAATCGAGGCGGATAAATAGATGGGGAAAACTAGAAAAAAAGAACAGGGGAGTTTGATTCACTGAGTGGAGTCATTTTAGAGGATTATAAGCAGAGGAATAACTACTAATACTGAGAAAGCTCACAATCAATCACAAGTAACCACTAGAAAACAAACCCAAAACTAAACAAGCCCAGATTATCATGACATTAGGAATGTCAACGAAGGAGCCTGGTTCTCTTATCCACACACAATTATATAGATGCACCAATCACATTTTAACCAGCAGGTTTTTATTTTTCCAAAAAGTCTGGCTTCATGATCCAGGCGTGTCTTATTCATTTTTATTCATTCTGGGGAATTAAATAATACAATCAATTGATGTATTACTATTGAACATTTCAATGTGTTTTGGAACACGCCCAAATTTTCCTCATTACTTTTTTCATTTTCAATCATCACAGAACCCACACCCCTCTGCCAGATAAGACAGTTCCCTAATTCCTGTTATATATATATTAATTTCCTATAAATATGATCACTGAGGCTTAGAATGAATGAAACCCTCATTTATATGTTTTATAAACATGTATTTCTAAAAGAAATACTAACTTATAATCTGCATGATCATTGGAAAGGTGCCCCTCTCCAAGGAGACACAAGACGAGCCTGGCTGTATGGAGAGGCGGTAATGGAAAGTTTAGTGGATGGAAAATGTGCTGCAGAAGAACGCAAAGTTAGATGATTTCATGTTGCCATGAAACATAATGGTTACTAACCTTAAAATAAATCATTTGCTGCAGGTCCCTTAAAAGATGCCATGGTTTTTGTTTTAACATAAACATGGGCGGTTCTAGACAGGGGCCAACGGGGGCCAGTGCCCCTGTAGATCATGTCCTGACCTCTGTACTAAAGACATAATACTAAGAGAAATTCTAATTATTATATGCGCTGGAGCAGACATGGTTTCTGATAGATCCTTTGGATCTATAAAAAATTTTTCTTTGAAAAATGTAGTTTTACTAATCATTTAAAAACAATAAGGTGATAGCTTCAGTGATAGATAGGATCCCAGTTTTTATCTGTTGTTTATTTTTTAAACAAATAAGAAAAAATACTTAACTTTTACAGCTGAATTTATCAGTCTGTCTTGAGTTCTATTTCTGATTTTATAGAAAACTATAATTTAAACTTACTCTTTTAATATATGCCTATTTTTTTTTCCTTTTTTTTTTTTTTTTTTTTGCTTCATGCTTTTCTATGCCTCCATGAAAACACACGCTGGCCCCCTGGTACATCTGGTCTAGAACCGCCACTGACAGTAAATAAACAGCATGCATCAACTTACTCCATTTACGTACATCAGAGAATATGCATAGCTGCTGATACACTTTAAAGCAGAAAATGTAGTCTAAGATGATGCACACGAAGCAGATGATTTTTCGTTTCTCTTACCTTCTGCAGAGGGAAACTTTTCACAGATCAACCAGCTGACAGTCAAAATCTGAAGTGCTGTCAGAATAAACTTTACACTCTTCTTGGTCTGGTTTCTCATGATGCTGAAGCGTCTCTACAGCAGCCCAACCATCATACAACCCCAAATCCGACAACAGCTGATATTCAACAGCCCCCCCTAAATAAGTAGAAAGGGACTTCCTGAAATTTGATCAAGTGCGTCTGCGAGAAGCGCGTCAGGGAATCCTGATAATAACAGCTGCTTTAACTCAGCGCGTCTGTGGCCATTCAGCGAGGGATCCACAGGGAGAGGAGCCTCCTGACGGGGATTAATAGAAATGGGGAAGGAGATGTTGTAAAGAGAGGAAAACATTAGGAGATACACAAGCTTCTTCTGTCTTAGTCGCCCACTGGTATGAGATTTAATTTCCAAGCAGAAACTGCTGAGAAGTGTTGCCTTTTGAACAGAGACCATGTGCTTCTGAGAGCAGCCTCTGCTTGGTTATAAGTGACACATCTGCGTCAAGTCATTTATAAGGCAAGCGCAATATCCGGTTTGAATTTTCAAAGTAAAATCTTGAATTGTTGGTATTATTTCTTTTTCGATTAAAACTAGACATTTATATATATATATATATATATATATATATATATATATATATATATATATATATATATATATATATATATATATATATATATATATATATATATATATATATATATATATATATATATACAGATTACTTGTATAAAAGAAACAATTTATATGAGCTTATTTTTAAATTTGCTCCTACATATTTTGATATTTTTTGTTGGAATTGATTTGTCCACATTAGATTAAAAGCACTCCCTCTGGAAAACCACTATTTTTAATGTAATAATCTGAGTTCATAACAAGTATTTTATTTAAACTGTGTTCAATATATAAAGAAATCTATAAAAGTAAGAAGAAAAAATACGACAGCTTAAACCTGGTTTTCTGCCAACCCTTTCAAGGATTGTTTCCAGGTTCAGTTTTTTTTTTCTTTTTTTCCAAACATCTTTACATGTTCATCTTTCAGGTCTATTTGTAATTTCCTAGAATCTTAAAAAGATGTTATGGTTAGACAAAATCAATCTTTAGCCTTTCTATGTTATTCCAGAGGGTAAACTGCAATCAAACATGGATAAATATGTAGAACTAACCTTAAAAATAATGCCAAATTTTGTATATTCAGCTTGTTTGCATTAATTTCTCTCAACAAAACTGTCCTTTCCCATAATAAGCATGTAATAATTGAGTTGAAATACTTAACATAAATGTTGTTTGTTCACCCAACAAATAATTATTATGTTGGACTTACCCATTGTAATTGAGTAAAAGTAACACCAATACCTTATGTTGAACCAGCATATTTGCATTAATGTCAATCAAAACAAAAAATCTTGCTAAATTACCATATATTGATTAGATGGAAATACTTTCCATCATTTTTTTATGTTCATCCAACAAATCGTTTTTTTTTTTTGAGTGTATGTCTAATATGTTATCACATCATAGAAAAAGAAACAACAACAACAAAAACTTTACTTATCATGAAATATGGTGATGGCAGCTTTGTTGTCAAGGGTTACGTTTCTTCAGATAAAAATAAAAAATGATTTCAAGCTTGGTAAAATCCTGGGAACCTCTAATGTCATAAAATGTCACTGATAATAAGCAGACAACGCATAACCATTATTATTTGCAGTAATACCATGGGTAAATGCCACAAACAGCAAAGCAATGACTTCATTGGAGGTAAAAATTAAAGCTTTAAAGTCTTTCAATTCTTTGTGATGTTATAGGAAAAGGGGCCTTGAGAAAAAAAAATCCTTAGATTTCTTATAGATTTGTATGGAAGAGGATTAGGGCCACTGAAAATATTAAAAAAGTTAACTGATTTTTAAATTTTATTTCAGTATAATATGGGAAAAATGTCAGAATTCTGACTTTAATCTCAGATTTTTGACTTTTTTCTAGAAATACTGACTTTAATCTCAGAATTCTGTCCATGAAGGAATATATCGTAGTACGGAAGAGGATTAGGGCCACTGAAAAGAAAAAAAGGTTTACTGATTTTTAAATGTTATTTCAGATTAATATGGGGAAAAAGTCAGAATTCTCAGATTAAAGTCAGAATCCTGACTATTTTCTCATATCATACTGAATTTAATTTATTTAAGAATCAGTTAGCTTCTCTACATTTTATCAGTGGCCCTTATCCTCTTCAATAGTTTGGATAAATCTAGCATGAAGAAATAATGTAAGCTTAAATCTCAGTGTTTGAGGTGTTTACAGACTAAAACCAAGGGTAAACAACAGTGAGTGTAAATGCTATTGAAAAAAACGTGGTTGTTGTTGCTTTTTTATGTTTTGCAAAAGAAACAAAGTTGGGTTGTTTCTTTTTAGCACTTGGCATGTCCTACGTTTCAACCTTTATTTTGAAGAGAACAGTGCACTTAAGTTCCATAATTTTTCTTGATATTACTATGTTAGCTTTACTAATACAGCTCCACCTCATGCTCAATGCAGATCTATAACATGAATATTTAGCATTAAACATTTCAGAAAAGCATCTGTTAATTATCTTATATCTTGGCTATATCATATATTTATTCATTCGTGCTATACTCACACATTTAAGCATTTTTTAAACAAAAATGGCAAATAAATAAGAGGTTACACCCTGAACCAGTCAATTTAATTAAGACAGAAACATTTATTTATACTGTTTTCCCGGACACAATGTGATATACAAGGAAATCGTGATAGAATAAAATAAAAAATTGTCCTTTGTTTTTATCTTTCTTAATCAAAATCAATTCTGGCAAACAATTATGTTGTTAACTGTGACTCCTTGATGGGCAAAACTGGTGTAGTAGGTTTGTTCTTTTCTTTCTTTCCAATAATGCCTATATTTAGACATTATTCTTCTGTGTTTTATTACATAGTCCTAATATTTTTGTCTACTTATATCCCAACAATGGAACCATTTTTTAAATAAGCTTTATTCGAATTCCACTTTTTAGATTACAGTTATATTTTAATAAACTGCACTAAATTGAAAACTTAATCATTAATCCAGCAATCTATATGAATGTATGTTAGTTTCATAATGTGTTATTAAACTTTAAAACAAGTTTAGCTCTTATTCTTTTATAATCCAGGTCCAGGATCTTATTGAATTCCCCATTTCTCTGAGCATATTGCCTGCAGATCAAAACACTCCCATTTAAATATGCAGAGTTGAGGACAGAAACCTATTACGAAACAAAGACTCGATTCAGCTGTAATGTCCCCTGACACTGAGAAGAGGTTACATTCCTTCATCCAGAGGCTGATCGCTGACACTGGACGTTACTCCTCAGGCATTCTATTTGCCTATTTATTGAGAAATGGGGAAGACAGTCATGGATTTTCCCCACATCCGACTGTGAAGGATTATGAATGTTCTGTCTTGCAGCCCTGTTTAGCATCACATGAAGTCATGTGAAGTGACAGTGGGAGATGTTATGAGGTAATCTGGATAGAAAAGGCAAATTGCACTTAAGTACCCAGAGCAGCAGATAGAATTGTAAAACTGTGACATTTGTAGATGCAACTCTCCTGCATGAATTAACCATATGCAAACAGGTGCAGTTAAGATGTTTATTTTATGTAAGAGGAATGAAAGCAGAGTCTGAGTTGACAGCCAGACTCCTGGGATTTAGTCTGAGGGAGAGAAGCTTAAGGGATTTCTGAGAGTACCAGGTGAGCTTTGATGGGATTATTTCCTACCTCTGAAGAGATGCAACAGTCTCAAGAGAGGTACTGGTAATTCCAGGGACAGTTATGGTTGGTGGTGGAGAAGTCGTTAGGACTGTTTGGTTAGTCCTTTTTTAGGTCTAGCAGCCTAGCTCTCGAGAAGCGAACAAGCAGGTGCAAGTTGTTGTATTAAAATTGTTCAAAGGGCCAGCGGTGAGTTCTCATTAAGGTCAAGGAGCTAGTCAGGAAACCAAGAAACATAAAGAAGCACAGATTGTTTGGATTTCTTTAAAACCACTTAGCAAGAAGGGCTGGAATACGGAAACCTGGATCGACAATCTTGTAGCAAATGGGAGTTTAGTTGGGTTTAATATGGCTTGATAAAACCTTTACAGGTTGTAAGGTTGTTTTTTGTGGACTGTAAAGAATGCAACAACTTTGGACAAGAGTTTTAAAGGCTTATTGAACACAAGGAGACGTTTCTTTAGGATTTGGATCAAGATTCTAATGGAGTAGAAAAGTGGGTGGTTAGTTGTTGATACCGAAATGTTCTGAGATTGCTTTGAGATAGACAAGAATGGAGACCTAAGGGTTGCAACCAGGCTTTTAGAAAGCAATGCATACGGCCGTACATTGTATGCCTTTTACTAAAACTATATCAAATTGTACATATATTTTCCCCCTGGAAACTTTGCTCAAATTTTCAAACTTTCACAAGCAGCAGATATTGGAACATTTAAATTTTTGCTGCTCAACGTGCCACATCGACCAATCTGGGAAGCTGCTCGGGGAGCTGTCAGGGAGACAGACAGTGGTGCTGAAGCAGACAGCTATTGTCACTCCACTGAAAACTGTTTATTAACACCTAAATTAACTTAGTATATCGAAACCTGCTAGCAAAATATTATGAAAGTAAGCTGCAATCCAATTCAAAATGCAGAAAATAGCCTTTTAGAGAGTAAATTTCCTAGTGGAGCATACTCCAGGACCCCCTCCCTATGCCATGCAGAGCCTAAAGATGTGATACACCAAGATGTACACCCTATGCAGTATTCTTAGCTAAAAGCCTGGTTGCAGTTGTAGATTTTTAGAGAGTTAAAGGGTGGACAGTCAGGTGAGTAAGCAGCGGAAGGTCATAGGTTATCCAGATATCAGTTTCCAGGATGGTTGCCAGAGAAGCAGAAAGAATGTCAGGAAGTAGTGTCCAGAGAGACGCTGGGAATGAGAAAGCCACAACCAAGAGCCCATGGTCAGGACATCAACAAGGAATCAGGTTTCTCTTGCAATTTGATTCTGGGTTTTTTCATTTTTTCAAATTACAGACTTAAAGAAATTTACCAATAATCTCTTAGTGGCTAAATGGTCATGGGCCCTGATCGATCTTATAGCTCTTGTAAAATCTGTAGGTCATCATAGATCTGTTCTCTTTTCTCCATAGCTCTTGAGCCAATTTTCAAATCATAAAAGAAACCAAACAAGTTATTCCAACCTGTCTGTAAAGTTCGGTGATGACTTTATCAATTCACCTTTATCTGATCGTGTCTATTAATCTGGTTAAATGGTATTTTTGCTGTTTCTTTCACTTTTTGTGATGCTTAATGTTTCCTATCTATTGATGTATGTCTTTTTTCAATGGAAATATGTTTAACTATTTTGAATTCCTGTATGGAACTTTGCATTGTCGTGTATGTGAATTGTTTAGTATTAGTTTTCAGAAAACAAGATTTTGTTTTTATTTTGTGCTATTGCATGTTTTCATCACAAGAGGCAGGGCAAGGGACAAATATAAATGAAAAGCAGCAGCTTATGTTAAGTGGCTCTGGCGGTTTTAAAGGATTTGTGTGGATTTCCCTCTTGGAAAAGCAGATGTCACGTTTTATCAAATTAGTTGATATTCGAGGAAACAAAACAACAAAGTGTACGACAAATTAAGCAATCTTAAGATGCGTTTTGATGTTTCCATCTGTATTCACAGCCATCATAGGTCACCCTACTCTTATTTTATCCAAATTGCAGAAAGTAAATTAGTGATTGCTTCTTTAAAGAAACATTTCTGAAACAATAAAACAATTACATGAATGACTAAAACGCTTTACAAAGAAGTTGTCTTAATTAGTCATTCTTCTTGGTGTTCTGCAGCAAGAAAAACTCACAAACATGTTCCACAAGGCTGAGATTTTGCACACAGAACTGGAGTTTGGGTATCTGGCTCCTCTTGTAGGATCCTCTGTATCCTGCAGCTTTGTCTGTGTTCTCGCCCACAGCAGTTTGTGTATGTTTGTGTGATTGGTGTCACTACCACTGCTAGTGAATTGCCTTTTGTTTCACTCTCATAACCTCAGCACAATGGCACAGTTCAGGATTCTGGTTCATAATGAGAGACAGAGTGTGTCTGATGTGTGAAAAACAGAAATAAAAAAATAAGCGTTATTAAAATCAAGTCCAAATTTTTTATTTATAAATAGAGCACAAAATAATGTCAATTTAAGTGCTTTAAAATAATCTTTGTGTAAGTGGTTTTTAGCTTTCAATGCATTTTGTGGCACAGGGAAACCCTTTGACAACAGTGACCTCTTGTGGTATAACAGAATTATTACCATGAAAAGAAAAAATAAAGGCAAATTTTCACTTTTTTAATGTTTCTTTCGAAATGGAGCAAGAGCTATATCCAAAAGATAAAAGATAATAATATAAAAAAAAAAATCATAGCAAAAAAATGTATAGTATCTTGTGGTAAACACCAGTCCAGTAGGTGAATGCACCACATGCATTTACTTGCACATGAATAAGAGCTCTGACATTTTTTAAATAATATTTAAAAGCATCGTGAACACCAATGGACAAGGCAGTCAGAAATAAAGTTGCAGAAGTTTAAATCAGAGTTTGGTTCCCAGACAACTTTCCCAGCTTGGAAAGTGTGACAGATGGTTCTTGCTGGTGAATATTCTCAATCATCCAGGTCATAGTCATTCCAAAAAAGAAAAAAAAAAACAATCCACTGGACTTTGTTTCCAAGTTGGAAGACGTTTCACTTCCCACTCAGGAAGCTCTTTCAATTCATAATGTCAGAAATAGCATTGGGTTTGAAGCTATATAGAGTGGACAAAAAACAAAGCCTTTTTTTGGCTTAGAAAACATGGACATTTAATTGGACTAATGGGTCCACCCCTTTGGAATGGGCAGTCATTTGGGTTCTTTGATAGCTGTTCGATGTCTCTGAGTGCTGTTATATCCATTGTCTGGATATATAGTGAGATTTATTGCCTGCTTACCAAGAATGACCAGTGAGTCCAACCAAACTTAGGGGCCACGGAGGAGAGATTTAAAGTCAAGAAACAGTCCAGAAGTCCACAAAATCTTTGGACAAGCTAAAGAGGGCAAGAGCTTAGAAGGGATAATTAGTGGACAGAAATCTGCCCTTCATGCAAAAAAAAATTACTAAAAGAAACTATTGAAGAAGCCTAAGAAATTTGCATTTGCAGCAAATAGGTGGAGGAAGATACTCTGGTCAGATGAAAGTAAGATTGAATTTTTCGATCCATATGGAAAATTATTACTACACATCTTTCTGAACAGATGTATCACCATGTTCCACCCTGAACAGTAGAGCATAGTAGTGACAGCATCATGCTCAGATTTTCTTCAGCAGGAACATGAAAACTGGTCAAAACATATTGGATAAGATGGATGGTGGTAAATACCACACATAAAGAAATGAGAGAGCTGTTGAGTTCTATATCTTTGGTAAATACAGACTAAAAAAATGCAAACTAAGATGTATATTTGTAAAAACTTTTGCAATTTAAGCCATTTAACCCTTTATTGTTATTTTTTTTTTTCAATTTTGTGTTGTATCCTTTATGGTTGTTTCAGAAAACTTGGAAAAAATAATCTGACATTTCAAGGAAAATCTGCAAAATCTGAAAGTAAAAATATTAGTGTTATCCATCCATTTCCCATTGCCCATCCATCAGGGACACAGGGGTTCCTGTTTCCAGCAGCATTTTTATTATTATTGTTATTATTACATCTCAATGTGTAAAACCGGTATTTCTGTTTAACCAGAATAAAAGCTTCCATGGCATTTAAAGCTGTTATTTACTGAGGCGGCATTGTTAAAAAAGGAGAAAAAAGCTGTGTTATTAGCACATAATGCCTTTAACACCAACCATTACTACAGCTAGGAGGTCTCTGTGAGTTTAATGGACCCCACAAAAGGAAGGTGGGTTGTTAACCTGCTCAACTGCCTGTGGGCCATTTACACAGTTAATGTTCTGCCAGAGTCTTACATGTGTCTCAGTGAGAAAGTGAATTGCTGTCATGTAAAGCTTTGGGCATTAATCAAAGTGATTTTCTAAGTAATTTCTTCACATTTGTCATAAATGGTGCTGCAAAAAGAGATGAGTCACTGTGCCAGCTCACATGGGATGGGTGTGTTTAAGTCACTAATTGTTGTCAGGTTTCATACACTCTGCTTATTAAAATCAACTTGTATTTTTTATACAATTATATAATTCTGCTTCAGAAATGCAGAGTTATAACATATGATGAACATCTTCCTTACTTTGTTAATGTCAGGATCTATGGAGTTTTGGAAAGGACCCAGATGCAGAGCTGAAGAGGCAGAGATGATTTCTTGCAATACTTAATGAAGTTTTGTGAAAGAAACAGAAGCCATTATCCGGAATCGATAGACAAGAAACTCAGGAACCAAAAACTAGGAGACACTTTAGACTTGGACATGACTTAGACAACTTTTATTATAATTTTCAATAGACAGAATGTATACAAAACAAACTTTTGTTTTGTAAAGGTTTCATGACATTTCATGACAGGGAGGAAATGAGAGGAATAAACCTCAGGAATGAGGAGAGTCCAGCAAACAATAACTGCAGAGGAGGAGTATATATGATGAAGAGAACAGTAAAGGGACTAATAAACTGATTGGAAGCAGGTGTGGACAGAGGGACCTGGAAGGGAGCTTGGGAAAGGAGACTAGCTTAAAGGAGCAACTGAGAGTAAAGAAATACAAGAGTGACATAAATCAAAGTTTTACTGAAAACTTAAAAAGCAAACTTAAACAGAACCAAAAAGTCAAGAAAAGGCAGAATGACTCGAGTTACTACCTCTATTCTCTTTCCCACTTTAACGAGTTACCAAAAAGGGGCCCTAAACCTATTAATGAAACTCTATTGCAGTCTGATCTACCTGTAGTAGTAAAATATCATTCCATTATTGGTACCTACTGTAAGGTACTATAATTGGGTAACCTGACTATCTGATCTAATTTTTCTTTCGTATGGTGTCAGTTAACACTGTTAATGTAGCATCACATCTGATCAAGACTTTTAAAAACATTGCAAATATATGTGGTGAGATTTTTTTTATTTTCCCTTCCAAATAATTTTATACTGGTTAAAATAAATCAGATCAATCTGTAGTTAATTATAAAAAAATTGAAATGCATATTTAAATGTAAAAAAAATCTATAAATGTAAACATTTTGATCTAGAGAACTTTTATTACCATTTTGTACACACAAACTGTATACAAAACATTTCATTACAGGTTTTAGACAGTGAATGAGCAGCAGCTTAGCATTAAAATGAACATTTCCATTTCATAAAGAGCAACAGTGATCAAATGTAAACAGTGGGGGAGAAAAAAAACATGGTGCAAAATTGATATGGAACTTCAGAGCATTGCAAGGCAAATATATATGGTGCAAATATGCAGCATTTTTTGGTTTGGTATTATCAGTGTGATGCAGAGTCTGTGACATGATTTCGAGTTTCTTTCAACAGGTTAGCAGTCTGATGGCAGTGGGGAAAAAGATGTTGCGGAATCTGCTGAACCTGCATCGAATACTGCAAAGCCTCTTCTTAGAGGGCAGCAGGGAGAACAGTCAATGGTGGGGGTGTGAGGGGTCATTGATGATTCTCGGGACACGCAGTGCTGGGATGAAATGTCTTTAATGGAGGGAAGAGGAGCCCCGATGATTCTCTCTGCTGTTCTCACCACTCTTCTCATGTTCTTCCAGTCTGAGGCGCTGCAGCCTCCACACCACATAGTGAGACAGCTGGTCAGAACGCTCTCTATGCTGCTTCAATAATTCTGTGCTTCTTGATATTTATTTGGCTTCATGTTCTCCTGCTGGAAGGTGAACTCTTAACTTGGTCTTAAGTCTCTTTCTATCATTTTTTTTTCACCAGGGCTGCCCCGAATGGAGATCCTGTCATGCTCCCTCTTTCATTGTGAGGCCTATTTATAGTGGTTATTGGTTAAGTGGTAGGGTAAAACCTGGACTGATCGCCAACCCATCACAGTAATGGAAATATTTGAAGAGGATTTTTTTTTTTAAATGGTTTTCTTCTGTTCATCTCCCATAAAGTCCAGATTTATGTGGTACATGTGAAGTAGTCATCTCAAAAACCCCGCAGCTCTTCCAAAGTTACCAATGAACTCAGTTTCTTTTCTGATAAATCTCCCTTTGTGGCTTGTTTTATTTAATAAATCAATGCATTCCAAAACATATTAGAACATTATGAAGAAATTGCATTTTAGATAATGTAGTTGTGAATTATAAAAGGTGCCCATATTTTCCTCCTGTCCTCCTCAATATCCTACATACTGAACATTTTTTTTAATTCTGTGGGCAAACAAAAAATTAGTTGTTTTATTTCCAAATGGTTGGACAAATGTGTTTAATCTTCTATGAATTACTATGGGAAGTACTTGTGCAGGATATTTCAAACACTGACTCAAAGAATCAAGAGAGAACAAAACTGTTTATTGGCAGCACAGGTTTCTGACAGATGAACCCAAGCAGGATACTGTGCAAGGAGCAGCAGGCCTTCAAATGCATAGACAGCAGCAGAAAAGGTAATATGGATGAGCGCATCAGTTAGCCTGTCAGGGAACAGCAGGAGCTGCAACTCGCCGCTTGGATCTGGACTGGACGTCTCTCTGGGAAATACCTCTGTCTGTGGGTCTGAAAAGGTTACCTGGAAAAATATTGACTCTATTACCAGCGGTGAATAAAAGTACCGGTAGTCAATCAATAAAGATTGTCCTAGTGCCGAAACTTCAGGGAAATGTCAGGATTTTCACAGAAAAAAAAATAAAAATCTAACAAAGAATTAAAAAAAAATGTTCTGTTGGTTTCCCAAGAATAAAATCATAAAACATCTTGCCTTTTGCATACATCAGACCACCATGTAAAAACCTGCAGACACAACTATCCTCACTCCTTCCTAGCTGTAGTTTCCTGTTTTGGGCAGAAGAGGGCAGAGACAGATATAAAGAAAGCATGATTTCTTTGAAGCCGGAAACTTTGAGAGCTCATTCAGAGGTGACCTTAAACTTAGTCCTACTGTGTCTCTGGTTGTGCAAAGTTGTTTGAATTGATGGCTTTTCTATCTCATTTTAGTTTAGTTTTACTTGATTTGGTCACAGGGTGTAATTGCTGAATCATACTGTAAAACCTTGGATTTAGAGTCCTGACTCTTTTTAGAAAATGTCACAGAATGATGTAGAATATGGTGGAAGCATGTGGGGATAAAACTAAACTCTTAGTGAGGCACTTCACAGGAAAACTAGACCGATGTAGCACAGCATGAGGGATAAAATAAACATTTATGTCAATTTATCTCCCAGATGTCCTGGTGTCCCTTAGGTTAATCCAGTTTCTTTCATGGATGGAAGGTCTGCTCTTAAGGTTATTGGTTTGAAAAATCTGAAGACCGTGAAGGAGCCTAAGGTTTGGACAATTTGATATGTGGGATAAAAATCTGGGACTCAGATTTGAAATGTAAAGATTTTTCCAGGATAAAAGCATTCCACTGAATAAAAGTTTTAATGACAAACATTTGGTTTTGAACTTTACAATACCTTCTGCTTCAGCCTTTTTCTTTAATCGTTTGAAAAATGAAGTAGGTAACCATTATGTTTTGCCTGATTTTGCTGCAGAAAGCTTTCATCTAAGCAGAAAAATAAATCAACAGACTAAAAAGCCACAAAATTATGCCCTAGTTTTAAAAAGCAAATATGTTATTATTTATTTATTTTATTCATTTTTTAAGGATGCATTGTTTTTTCCATACTGAAAAGTTAATGTTAAGAAGTGATCCAATCTATCCAACTAGCTAAAGGGGGAAGAAGAGAAAAAAAAGATTCAAATTTCAACAATGATTAGGGAACACATACATATCTCTATGTTTACCTGTATGCTTTTATTTCCATATTTGCTATGCTGTTGGCCGTCCAGCATTTCCTAACTGTGGGACCATAAAGGATATCTCTATTTCAATCCATTTTTCTTCTATTCAGTTAGATTATTCCCTCCCAGCATTCAGTAAAGAGTAACAGTGTCTCTGTGAGACCGAGAGAACAAGATTGGTCGACAGCTATTCTCTCAGCTCTTTGTTCTAAATCTGCATGAGGGTGATTAGTGATGTGGCATATGGCCATTGCAGCTGCAAAGGGACAATGGTCAGCAGAATGGTTTAGAGAGGGGCCTTACCATTCAAAGAGGTAGGCCCTGTGCTGCTGTTGGCCCTTAGCTGTCTGAGCTGATCTCCTCTTAACTCCAGCCTCCCCGCTCCTGACCGCTCTCTCCTCTCCTGCACCTTGCGTCCCAGTGCTTGTACTCTTTCCTGGGAGCGGCTGATGAATTCTGGTCTGAACCTTTTCAGTGCTCGCTGCCAAAGACACAAACACATTCCTCTCTTTGACAAACCAGTTACACAGCTCCCAAGCATCCCAAAGGTAACTGAAAATAGGATTCAGGTGTTTCCTGACATCAGAGTGGTTTTGTTCCAGATTAACTTTCATCCTAGTTATAAAGTAGTTGGGTTTTTTCTTTCTTTCTGTGCATCTGAATAGAGCATATCGGTTTAAAAAACAACATTCAAAATAGGTTCAGCTTTATTAATAGGTGGATATTTTTGTACCAATGGCTGCAAATCTTTCCTTCGATTTAAGGAGATGCATTAACTGAGTGAAACTATCCCTCGCTAGAAAATAATGGTCAAAATCGTCAGCATCAATATAATCCCTAAAATCGTTACTAAAATGGTTGCAATAGATCCCGTTTTCAGAAATGATGCATCACAGAAGCTTCTATTAGTAAGTGAGGACTCCCTGTTCTTCAGAGGGAACATTTTCACACATTTTGTCACAAACCACAAAGTGTTTTGTTTATTTATTCCTATGGATTAAAATAGAAATACACATAATCATAAAGTGAAAGAAAATAAAATGTACCATTTTAAAATCGTTCAGACTTTTCCAAAATGTTTGCAATGCATTTATGTACAGCCCCCTTTATTTCGATACCCTTAACAACATTATGAAGATAAATTAATGCAGCACACAGATTAATTAACAGAGAAGTTCAAAGCAAGATTTGTTATTAAACAACAGGTCCCAATCTTTGAATATCTTTTGGATCACTGTTTAGTCCAATCTATTGTTGGCCAAATGGAAAAGTGTGGCACAACAATAGAGCTACAAAGACATAGTTGTTTATCTACAGTGGCAGGCCTGGCAAAGGGCAAAAAAACAGCTCATTGACAAAGAGAAGAACCCCACAGCTGCACATGAGGAGCTGCAGTGATACTCAGCTCAGGGGGGATGGTCTGATGATAGAACATCTATGAAATCAGCTCTTCAGGTAAGATAAATAACACAGATGAAAGAAAATTAAAAAATGATATAAGGGACACAGTTAACACTGAGCTTGGATCTGCTGGAGGCTACTTCCTGTTAAGAGGGACCTTTTCTTCTCCACTGTCGCTACATGCATGCTCAGTGTGAGGGATTGCTGAAAAGTCAACAACGAAAATCATCGCCGCAGGCTCATCCAGCAGAAGGCTGTATTTCAGATCAATGACGGGATGCAATTAACTGGTTTTCCTTAACCAATCAGATTGTATTGTCCCCCTAAAGGCCCTGAGATGACATGTGTTGTAAAATTAACTAAACTTAAAGTTAAAATATATAGTATGGAGAGCTCTGGTAAGATGTGACCAGAATTTATATATTTTATTATTTTGTTGTTATTTTTATTTTTTGCTGCTACATTGAAGATACAACTAGAAGTGGAGAATTAAAAGCACTACAGTGATGGTAGTAGAAATCTGTGTGAATTTTTTTTTGGTCATAGTTTATAAAAAGCTGAAAGTATCTATACTAAACCTTAGGCCTTAAAAAAAATCTGAGGCTTCAGAGGACTTGCAACTACGGCTGGAGGTTTACTTTCTAGTAGGACAACAAACCTTACATGCTTATTAAAAGCTTTCTGATGTGTTGGAATGGCCTAGTCAAAGTCAAATTTAGCTTCAACTGTCATTTTAGGATAGACAAAAGGTTCAGACATGACTGATAACAGACTGACAAAAGATGGTTCTTCAGAGTATTGAGTCAGGACCACTGAATATAAATGGATGCCACATCTTTCAGGTGTTTTTACATAAAGAGATTTAAATAAATGTATTTATAAATAAAGCTAAGTAAACATTGTGGTTAGTAAACACAGATATTACAACATGAGCAACGGCAAGTATGACAAACAAGACTAGAAAATTAATGGTTTTAATGTTTTTAAATATCACACACCAAGAGGAGAAGGATGATACGGAAGAGGATTAGGGCCACTGAAAAAATTAAAATAAGTTAACTGATTATTAAATTTTATTCTGACTTTTTTTTTCTCAGAATTCTCACTTTAATCTCAGAATTCTGACTTTTTCTTGCAGAATTCTGACTTTAATCTCAGAATTCTGACTTTTTTCTGAGAATTTTGCCTTTTTTTTCAGACTACTGACCTTAATCTCAGAATTCAGACTTTTTTTTTTTGTCAGAATTCTCATTTTAATCTCAGAACTCTGACTTTTTTTCCCGGAATTCTGATTTTAATCTTAGAATTTTGGATCTTAATGTAGATGGGCACAATAAAGGAAGAGATAGGTAGGGTAAAGAAAATCTGGATATAACATTACAGTGTCACAGACTTTATTTCAGGTGCAATAAATCATTTATTCATCTTTATTTAAAGGACATTACCGAAAAGCTTAAAATGTTGTTTGGATAAACATCAGGAACAAAAGGTACAAATTAGAAAGTTTCCACTCAATATAAACTACAGAACAAGATTAATGTGTTTTTACTAACAAAGAAAACCATCCCACATGCTTCTGTTCCATTTATTTATCCATTCATAAAGTGAACTCACCTGAAGGGAGGCACACTCAGCTGACCTTTCCCGGTTTGGTCCCAGTGGAATAAACTCAGCATGCGGCTGCCTGTGATACCGGGCTTCACCTTTATTACCATTTATATATTTTCCCTCATCCATTACTTCCAAGAGAGAAAGAGGAAAAGAAAAAGAAAAAAAGTCAAACAGTTTTGTGTTTCATTTACACCTTGCTTGGCTTCGCATGCCTGAGTGCTGTGCTCCCCAGGCCTGCTGGAACATATTACTCCTCAGCACTCTGGGTGAGAGGGAGCAAAATCTCCTTGTAACCCAACTGATTCAATCAAACAGTGTTGAACCTGCAACTTTTTTCATGAGGTGAGAAATGCTATGAGTTAAAACATTTCCCCGACACATTTAGTGACAGAGGTGTGAAATATTACCAGCATTTCCCTGGGGAGAGGCCGGGGAGCCCCTCTCTGAACCTCTCAGTGTTTTCTTCTTCTGACTAAGCTGCCTCTGGAGTTTGATGTTTGCTATAATCGCAGCAGCGTTGAGGGCGAGCACCTCCTCTTGAGACTGATGGGAGTCAGGATCTAAAGAAAGCAAGAGGACTCTGATGTTAGCAAAAAGTGGGTGAAAACAGTGAGGCCTGCTGTTATTGAACGCAACATGGTGACTTTGATGGGATTGTTTCTTTTTTTTTTTTTTTTATTCCGCTTCATTGAGTGACCGACTGAATCAAATACTGAATTTAAATTACCCCGCCTCTGGCCTTATAATTAATTGTCCACACTCTTAATGAATGTGATTAGAGGGTGTTTAATAATTTCATGCAGGGCTAAGATAAATGAAGAGGCATGCTTGCAAAGCAGAAAACTGCCTCCTTGCATTATTTCTTCTGGGTATGTACAGTTTGATGCGGCTGTTTATTTTAGCAACTTCAAACAAGTTTTAATTGTTTCTGAACCATATAAAAACTCCTCTAATTTCAGATGTTGAGCCACGGTTAAATCACAAGATGGAGAGATACAAGACTTGCTTGATAAACAATGTGCTTATATGTAGCAAAGAAATAAAATATATAGGACATAGCTTGAATAGAGACTGTGATTTTACTAATAATGTTTTTTTTCCTTTAACCACATTTTAGACAGAAAAATTTTCCGTTTTTTCATGGCAAAAAAAGTGTGTGAGGCAAATAATGTCTATATGAGAAGGCTTATTTGCACATATACCACTTGATATTCTGATGTTTACCTGGTAAGAGCGTTAGATGCTCTCAATGCAACAAATAGAAGGATATTTTTATAACAATCTGATAATCAGCAAGACATCAAAGCTTTGGGACTATACAGATGGAGCGTAATAAGTTGAAGCTAAAAGGCAGAAACAGTAAAAAAAAAAAAAGGAAAAGTATATTTAGACACTTCAGTGCTTTGAAAATATAGATCAAAGACAGATGGAGCTTGTATGTTGACAGGAACACTGTCAAAGTGGGACAGAGAAACCTACCCGGGGCCTTGATGAGAGTAAGACTCGGCGAAGCTCTGCGCCTTCCATCCGCTGATGGCGTCGAGTCTATCTCGTCTCTGTTTGGTGTCAGAGTGTCAGCCGCCATGGGCTGACCCGCCTCCTTCACTGATTTTCCAGAGCTGATGGGAAGGTGGTTAAAGTGCATGTGGTTGGGAGAGGTTTCCTGTGAAGGCCTGGAGCTTTGTCTCCAGTAGGATGATTGTTCATCACTTTCTTTGCTTTGATCCGAGTGTACAATCAAACTACCATAGCTGCTCATGGGTCTTTGCAACCTCCGAGATCTTTGTCCGGCAGCCCCTGGAGCCGGCTCTAAGGGAGGAGATGCAATGGCCGGAGGGTTGCTAAGAAAAAAATTTAGAGTAGATCTGTGCAGGGTCTCATTTTTCTTTGCGTTTGGAGTGTTTGGGGTTGTAACTGCACTTGGTGAGGAGTTTAATAGATAAGGAGGTACTTTACTGTTCAGTGTGCTGTTATTCTTATACAGTCCTTCAGTGTAACTGTGCCTGTGCTCTGGATTCCTTATCTTGTCTGTGCTGTAAGTCTCCTTATGCTCAGTCACTTTAATGATGGTGGCCTTTCTTCTGCGAACCACTGTGTCCAAAGCATTGCCAGACGGAGGCGTTCCAGGTCGACAGGTGCTTGGAGAACCGTTTGATACCACTCTCTGCTCTGTCACTTTGACTATAGTAGCTTTCCTTTGCACCCGTACTTGCCTTGAGTCTGGGTCCATGGACTGTTGATCTGGTGGGGAAGGAGACAGTGACTTCATGGATCGGGATCCAGGCAAACTCGCTGATCTGCTCACTCTTTTAGAAGAGATGGTGATAGAAGAGAAGCCAGCTTTGTTTTGTGGGATGAGAGTCGTTACAGGGGAACTTGTCTGTATGTGTGAAGATTCAGAGCTGCTATTAGTCCCATAAAATACGGTGGCCTTTAAAGGCTGAACACTGCTCGTTCTTTGCAAAGGTGTATGGGGCTTCTGTGTCTTTACAGCATTTGCTCCTTGCAGCAAACTATAATGACCAGCTGGATCAGCAGAAGCCCTCCGATGCAGAGGTGAATGGTTCACAGACTGTGTGCTTGTAGTTGTCATCAAACGTGGCTCCTCTCTGAGCCCTCTGCAGATCTCATTGGAATCATTGCCTCCAAAATGACCTGACACCCTGTTAGGCTTCCAGCCTGTTGTCATAGAAGGCCAGCCGACAGCTTGGTTACCCTCCTTAGCAGGAGAGTTCTCAGGCCCCTATGAAAAAAAAATAAGAATACAGTACCTTGAAAAAGCATTCACATACTACAATCTATAATCACAAACTAAAATGTATTTACTGAACCTGTATATTGTAACAGTATAAATTTGAAAGTGTGCAGTACAGTTATATTCTAACCCATAGTGGTGATATATATTTGGTTGAAATATCTTTCATTGCAATTTTTAATGCAAATAATACATTATCTTCCAGGTATATTACTATTGTTTTAAACAGCTGAAATCTACCCAGTCTTCATATCAAAAAGTATCTAAATCAATTTTCTCATCATTATTTTGGCCTCTACTCCATTCTGTTTTCCTCACAACTTATGACAAACTGCTAATGGCACTTCTTATGGCATTTGCTGAACAATGCCTTCAACACTCTTGGATAGAGGTCAAATGTGTGGATTGCAGGACTCTATTGTTGATTAATGCTCTCTTCGTCTGGTCTGTCAGTTTTGGAGGACGACCGTATCTTGGCAGGTTTTCTGTTGTGCCATATTCTCTCCATTTTCAGATGATAGATTGAGCAATGATCTGATAAACGTTGAAAGCTTTGGATTTGGTTTTATAGTCGATCACAGTTTAAAATTCCACAACTGTCTCCCTCACTTGCCTTTATGGTCTTTATGATGAGTTTTGCTCACTAATGTTTAAATGTTCTTTTTTAAAACTTATGTATTATTTCTCTTGAACTTTATAAATATGCAATACCTTCTGTTGATCGGTCTTAAATTAAAAGGTTTGTGATAAAACATGACAAAACATGGAAACTTAAAAAAATTACGGATCATTTTGCAAAAAAAAAACATGTTATTATAGGGTAAGATAGATTTGGTTTGGCACTCTGACCTAAAGAAGCAAATACAAAAGAAGTACAATATCAAATATTAAAAACCTGTCATGTTTTCAGCTGTGGAATTCGATTGTGTCTGTTTTGTTCTTTCTGGTGTCAGGTGACCCACCACATGCTTGACACAGGGACTGCCCCAGCAGCAATGGAAGGAGCAACAGCCAAAGCAGCACACAGCGTGACTTATCCCTCACTGAATAACAATGGGACTTTTTCCCCGACAGGAACTGAGAAGCAAAAAGCAACACATCCTGTCTCTGGGCATCAGTATTCTAATGGTATTTTGAGAGCTTTAAAGAAACACATAAATATGTCTCAAACATAACCAGCAATAAGGATTAATATATAGCATCTTAATATATAGCATTAAGCTGTTCCTCAATTGAAAGGGTGCATTTCCTGTGCTGATTTTTAAGAAACTTTGGAAAGTGGAGCATTGTTGGAAGAGCTGGTTAAATTAGAGTCTGTGCCTGCAGCATTTTACTGCAAGTTCCAGGTGGAGGACTTATGGAAATATTCAAGATTACAGTCAGTGAAGAAGCATAGGAGGTGTGAGGTCTGGCTGGAGGAGAAAAAAACTCTTTATTACATTACTTCAAGCAGGTTGAATTTCTGGGAGAAAATGCAGAAGCCTCTTATTTTGTCGTGCGAAAATGAAATTTCTGACCCACAGCTTCTGTGAATGTTGACTTTATACCTAAAGCAGCCGTAGCCGTTCCTCTGCAGAACAATTTAGCAGCTATAGGCAGGGAGCTTCACCATGCACATAGATTAGTCAAACACTGTTTTACCTCATTTACCTTCAGATAGAGTGACATCCTTTTTTGTACAGGCTTCTCTATAGACATAGAGTGGCTAGAAGCCCTCAGAAGAAGAGTACACTGCTGTCAGATGTACAGCTCTAATCAGACAATGTGTTCACTAAGTTAAAGCAGATATTGACATACTCTAATTAAAGACTTCATATTTTTTACGGCTTTCTTACTGCCTCTTCAGACAGACAAGATATTCTCGTTTAAGACTAACTGAAATTATTCCCACTGCTAAGTGCAAAATAGATATCAAGGTTTTTTTTTGTTTTTTTTTACTTCCTTAAAAGTCAGAATTTGGTATATCTTTTTTTTGGTACTTGTTAGAATTGAATTACCTTTTGAGCTGTAATATTTGTTATGTGCCAGTATTCTCTATTATTCAACAACATTTTTAGTACAGTTTATTTTGGCTCATTCTGTCATCTCAACAGAACAGGCGTTACTAGGTTAGGTTTGAGTTCAGATTCTGTGGTGTGTTACTTGCTCTTTAAAAAACTTGTACATTATTAATCGATTATTGGAATGATCAACTAATTTATTGATTGATAAATCACTGAGTGGTGTGTAGAGACTCTGAATCATACTTTTAGCTCACAGAGCAACGCACTTAGAGCAGTAATTATACAAAAATTGCACACAAAAAAAGACATAAATATTGTTTATTTAAGATATATTTTTATTGTAAATATGCTCTACCCAGAACTCCTGAAGTGGAAAAGTTTTAGTTTCATGTGGTTTAATTTTGTAAAAAAAAATCTTTCTTAAGGATCCTTTTGCCATCCAATTACATCTAATTACAATTGCTAATCGATTAATCGACACATTAATCCTAATAAAGAACAATCTTTGTGTCCATAAAGTTTATTAAAACAAATAAAAGAATAATTATTATTTCAGACTCAAAATATCTCAACATTAAGAACAGTGGTGTTACATGGCCTATTTTAGGAAGACGAGCCTCCCCAAAATGATTCTCAAGCTTCAGACAAATATGTGGTTTTTAATTTAATCTGTATATTTTTTTTTAAATTTGTTATTAAAAATACCTCTTCCAATATAATGTGATCTGAATAGTTATATAAACTATCAATATTTACTCAAACATCTTCATATCTTCGGTCCAGTTTCTAATCATGTCTGAGGAAGTATTTGCAGTATTGCTGATTTATTTTTTTCTTTTGCATGTTTGTCAAACTTAAGTGTTTCAGAAAATCCAACCAATTTAGTATTTCTCAAAAACAACACCAGTAAACATTAAATACAGTTTTTCATTTAAGGTGGGGAAAAATATATATTCTTCTCACACTTATTTTTTCAACAATCGTATGTGTATAATAAAAATTAGGCTACCTTAATGTTACTTTAATTAAAGTAATAAAAAAAGTTTTTTCAGGATTTGAAATTACATTTATATGGCTCACATTTGGGTTGCAAAATGTAATCTGTGCAACGTTTAACACTGTGTTGTGTGATAATCCATGCAGTTAGTCTTTATGTTGATCATTTAGTTTTAAGATATTGTGAAGGGACAGAAGGAGAGGCTGAGGGACAAACAAATCAACATACATACTCCCTTCATTAGTGTCTGCATTATCGAATGGTGTTGGGAGCTGGAGTAGTACCATCTTTCTCCAGCAGAGTCCGCCGTGGATCCTCCTGAGCAGAGCCTCCTGCACAGCTGCTGCTCATTACCATCATCAGAGGATCCACTATATAAGCTGTCTTCAGACCTTGCCTCAATGCCGCAGTGTTGTTCCAGTTGGTCAGCTCTAAAGCCTAGATCTTTGTGTTATCTCTATGACTTTGAATCCAGGTTGGATTCTAACCACTCTCTCTGTGTTTCCAGGAAACCCGTGTCTCCTCTGTGAAAGCTCAGGTAGAGCTAACCTGCCAAGCCGACCCTCTGAGCCAAACCCTGAAGATTCTCTGAGAACCTCCAAGCAGCTCTGGACTAGAGCTGGGAAACCAAAGCCAAGGTCTGTTCAAGCTAGACGTGAGACGCTGAAGCAGCAAACGGACTCTGCTGACAAACTCTTCTCCAGAACCAACCGTGACTCTCCCAAAGAAAACCTCAACGACCCTTGAGACTCCGGTGAAACCAGAATCCAGGCCCAAACCAGAATCTATTCATTCTGTGTGTCTGTGCTAAATAAACTGTCAAACTTTCCATCCCTGTGTCCGTCAGAGGTGTTCTGCATAATTGGGTTACCTCCGAGTTCCAATCATGACAGAACACTGCGGCCAACAAAATTTCCCAGCGGAACCCCTCTGGAGGCTTCTGAAGGATCTACCGACTCAGATTCAGAACCTTGAGGCCTTCCTCCGTGGGAGCCACGATGAATTGGCTAGAAGAATTGAGTGTGCCATTCCAGATATTCAGGACCGGCTTTTGGACATAATCATGGGTGAGCTCAACACTCGACTTAATAAGTCTCCGCAGGAGTTTTCCAGACAATCAGCTCCCAGAGCGGAGCCCGTCCAGCTTCCGTTTCCGGAACCAGAACCAGTCACGTCACTTCCGGAATTTCGTCCGTCTCTCCAAGAGAAATTTTCAGGTATCCCTAGCAAGTGTAAGGGGTTTTTGTTTCAATGCCGACTTATTTTCCAGAACTCTCCAGGCAGCTTTTCCACAGATTACAGGAAGATAAACTTCATCCTTTCTCAGCTAACAGGTAGAGCCTTGGAGTGGGCTCAGGCTAGATTTCCCACCGACGACAGCCTTGATGGCTATTATTCAGACTTCATCTCCGAATTTACTCAGGTTTTCAACCAAGATTCTGACCAAACAATTGACTCTCGAGCTCTGTTAAATCTTAAACAGGGGAACTCCTCCGCAGCGGATTTTTCCATAGACTTCCGGGTTAAAGCTGCAGCCTCAGGCTGGAATGAATGTGCACTTAAGAGTGCATTTTTCAACCCTTTAAACGAAAACTTAAAAGATGAACTCGCCACACTCGAGTCACCTGAGACCCTAGAGGAACTTATCAGGCTGACAATTAGTTTGGATAACCGTCTTCGAACCAGATCAAAGTCTAAGATTAAGAGTCATGTTTTTCCAGTTTCTGTTTCTACGGCTAAGAGAAGGGACACCTCTTCTTTTGTTTCTCCCGAAGAGGCGTTCAGAACTGAGAGCCGTGTCCAGCCTGAATTTGAACCCGTGTCTAAAACTCATTTTGTTCCACCAGCTTTTGAACCAACTGAGGGGGAGCCAATGCAGATTGGTCACACTAGGCTCACACCCGATGAGAGGAGGAGAAGGTTTAAGGAAAAGCTTTGCTTTTATTGTGGAATACCTGGGCATTTTGTTTTTTCCTGTCCAGCAAAGAATAGGATTTGGAGCTCGTCTGCGATTATGGGGGGTCTGGTGAAGCATCAACTAAATAGAAAATCCTCTCATCTACTTTTACCTGCTACCCTGTTCTTTTCTGATCAGACTCTCACTCTGTCAGCCTTCATAGACTCTGGTTGTGAGAGAAACCTTATTGACTCAAGTCTAGTTCAACAGCTAAACATTAAGACCACCCCTCTGAGGAAACCACTTAAAGTCTCAGCTATTGATGGAAGGAGTCTACACCAAGTTACCCACGAAACTCAGCCTCTTCAGCTTCAAGTTTCAGGTAGTCATCGAGAGACCTTAACCTTTCTTGTTTTCCCATCAGCCTGTTCTCCCTTGGTTCTGGGATATGAGTGGTTGGAGCGACACAACCCTCATATTAATTGGACTCATAGACACGTAGAATCGTGGTCTCCCTCCTGCCATGCCTCCAGTCAGTCAACCAGTCCCCGTTCCGCCGAACCTTCTGGAGTCCCTCCTCGGCCGATCCGAGCATCCAGGGGCCCTCGGTGGGCGCCTCAGGACACCTCGGAGGCCGCACCGGAGTCATCGTGGGCGGCTCTCTCCATGTTGCAGCCAGATCTGCAGTCGGCGGTCCTCTCTGAATCAGCTCCGGTGCCGCAGTGGGCGGCCCCGCCCTGCACCTATTTCTGAGCTGCTACCGGGTGTCTCCCAGTAAGATATCAGAGACATTCTTTGTTGACGTCCACCTTTTTGTGGATTGTTTTTTGTTCTGGGACTCAGTTTGTTTTTTCCTTTTTATTTTCCTCCGTCCACCCTGGGTGGGTTGTTTCTTGTTTTGGACTTGGCTTCTTGCCTACCTAGTTTGGTGCCCCCTGCGCCCACCCTTGGTGGGATGTTTTTTGTTGTTACCTTGTTTCCCTAGGTCTTGTCTTAAGCGTCTGGAATCCGCCCTTGAGGGGGGGGTACTGTTGGGAGCTGGAGTAGTACCATCTTTCTCCAGCAGAGTCCGCCGTGGATCCTCCTGAGCAGAGCCTCCTGCACAGCTGCTGCTCATTACCATCATCAGAGGATCCACTATATAAGCTGTCTTCAGACCTTGCCTCAATGCCGCAGTGTTGTTCCAGTTGGTCAGCTCTAAAGCCTAGATCTTTGTGTTATCTCTATGACTTTGAATCCAGGTTGGATTCTAACCACTCTCTCTGTGTTTCCAGGAAACCCGTGTCTCCTCTGTGAAAGCTCAGGTAGAGCTAACCTGCCAAGCCGACCCTCTGAGCCAAACCCTGAAGATTCTCTGAGAACCTCCAAGCAGCTCTGGACTAGAGCTGGGAAACCAAAGCCAAGGTCTGTTCAAGCTAGACGTGAGACGCTGAAGCAGCAAACGGACTCTGCTGACAAACTCTTCTCCAGAACCAACAGTGACTCTCCCAAAGAAAACCTCAACGACCCTTGAGACTCCGGTGAAACCAGAATCCAGGCCCAAACCAGAATCTATTCATTCTGTGTGTCTGTGCTAAATAAACTGTCAAACTTTCCATCCCTGTGTCCGTCAGAGGTGTTCTGCATAATTGGGTTACCTCCGAGTTCCAATCATGACAAATGGTTTCTTAAAACATTTACAAAATAGGTATTTCTTTTAAATCTGCTCAAGTAGTGGGAAAGTACCTTCTTAGTTTTTGTTAGTGGTTTGAAAAATAGTTTTTTCCAGCCTTGACATTCGTCATCGTGTGCATCTCTGAGGGCTTATCCTCAAAACCTAGTGATGCATCTAAATAACCATCTTGTATTCTGTGCTGTTCTGTGCATTTCTGTGTGACATGAGCAATTTCCTTCCTTGGCAAATTAAAAATGCAGCCTGTTTGCAGGACCTGGAATAAATGTATGCAGGTCTAGAACTGCATTTTAATAATGGCATCAATTGGACCCACCACCACGTACAGCTGCTGCAACTGGGCAGGAACTCTTTATAGAGGTGTGTGCATTGAGGAGCAATAGCCTCTATAAATGGAATGGCTACTGCTGCACTATGCAGCATGAAGCACAGAGATGAAAGAAATCCTCAGGTTTCTACATTTATTAGGTCAAATCTTTCCTAAATGAAAAAGCAACTATTTTTCTTAGAAATTTCTCTTTTCATAGTAAACTGGACCATAATGATCCAGGCTGTTTGTATTCAAAAGCATAGTCCTAAATAGGCAATTTTGTTGTACACTAACAAAATTATAAAATATAATATCTGGGAAGTTTTCTTTTTATTAAAGTTAATCTGCCATAACATTTCTATAGTTTGAATCTTATTGTTAATAGATACTCTTATGACAAAAATCTGAATCTCATTTTGCCAATTTCTTAAAAATACTGCATGTTCCCTACTAGTGCTATAAAAAAATAATAATAACTATGAAAAAATAATTGGGCATTAAATTATTATTTGGGCATTTTTTGATGGGCTAATGTCTACAATTTCAAGAAAGGTCAAAGACAGGTCATACTTAAAAAATAGTAACAACTATTGTTTAAAAGAAAACTATACTTAGTGTTTGAATGTCTCAATAATTAGCACTGAATCTATCCATTTGGAAATTTCATCCAAGCACTGAAAGTACAATACAGCCTTAAATTTAAGATCAAATAATTCGCTCAGACTTCCTAACACTTGAATTTACCTGGTAATTACTGCTGTATTTAATTTCAATCTTCTTGATAAAGCTTAGCTGATAGTTTTATAAATCAGCCAGATTACCTTGTTAAAAGCAGAGCCTCGATCCAGAGTAATCCTCGTCTTCACACACGGGACACTGGGGCTGGTGTGACTTCTCTCTGCCTCTGCTGTATCAAGGCAAAACAAACAGATTACTGGTAAGACAGGATGTCTTTTTCTCCTCGGCACATAAAAACACACACACAAACCCATGCATTTTTCAGCAATCCTCTGATGACTCTAAGGAAATGTTGACACTGTCAATAATTCACATAGGCACAGAAAGGTGAGTCTGGCACCGCTTTGGAGTCACTGTCCTGCTTCCTCAAAGAGATGACAGGATTTGTGTGACTGATACCTGATTGCCATCCCTTTCAGCTTGCATGGCTGTATTTCCACTTGCTGCTGTTACCATAGTGACAGGCCCTCACTGTGGGATAACCCTTAGTTATTGCACGTTTAATCGGCTGTGTTTTCCATTTAAAGAGAGAAAACGAGAGACAAGCTGAAATTTGCAGCACTTCACTGTGAAACTGCAGCTGGAGAATAAATGACCCAGGCTTTTCTATTTAACCACATTTCTATTAGTTAAAAAAAAACATTCCTTCAGTAATTTATTCAATATTCCTCCCATTTACTCACTGAAATCAAACAGTTTTAAACCTTCTGCTAGCTCATCATCTAGTACAAAGGTCTAATAGACCATAAAGACTCAAGCATATACCCTCTAAATCCCTATCAACACCCTTTTTGGCCATGATATCTCAAATATATTCACATAAATACTACATGAAAGTACACACAAATACCTCCAAACTTAACTCCTTAGAATTAAATTCTTTCCTGTTTGGGAAATGTGACTCTTACCGAGTGACAGAGCGCACAGTCTGAGACTGTTTCTATGAAACAAAACATGAAAGGAGATATTTGTAAAAGGCATAAAAGATGGCAGTTGTCTTACTTTTTAAATTCTTTATTTTCAGCTTTAAATGTTCCACTGGCCAACTTTCAAATTTGTCCAATGCTGCTGGCTGCTAGAGCTACAATTGCTGGCCTCTCTGTCTGATGGCATAAAATAAATCTGTAAAGTCCTCACCCCCCTGAACTGCACACACCATGATGATTGTTTGTGTTTTTGTATTAACCTTTTTTGTATTGAGTTGCTAATCATCCCCTAAAAGACACACAGATGATCAGTTTTAACTTACTGGGCTGAGATTATTTAAGAATTGTCCTTGTCTCACAAGGTTTCCAGGACCCACAAGGCCCACAACATCACCGATCCTCTGCAAACTTAATGTCACATTTATGCCCCAGAAAAGCAGAATTTAATGTATAGCTAATAAAAAATACAGAATGTCATATAAGATGGAGGGTTTGTTCAAAGAGCAGCAGAACCAGAAATGTGTGAAACCTTCATGTAGGGTGGAAAAGTAGTTCCATGTTTCAGACTGATTGTGTTTCCAAAACGTTTAAATCTATTGTGTAATGTTTCAGCACCACATTTCGTTCCCCGCCTTTTTTTCTCCTTTCCCTTGTTTGTTGTTTAGGACCTCCTGCTTAATCTGGTTTCATCTCTAAACTCAAACTTCTCTTTACAGATATCTTATTTGGCTTTGTGTGTGTGTAGCTTCAACTCAATACTAAGCCTGATACCTAATTAGCTTTAAACTAATTCACAAATTCCTGTTTGTGACCAAAACATCTGTCAGTGGAACAACAGCATTTACTGTGCCCTGTTGTTCTGCATTTCAATTGGGATCAATAGAAGGGCACTTCCCAAAAAGGTTTCAAAATCTTCCCTTACTAGAACTGAAGTACTTCTAGTAAAAAAACAAACAAACAAAAAAAACTTTTGAATAGGAAAACATAAGTCGAATTGTTAAAGATTTTTCATGGCCATCCTAATTTTCACCACAATAAAAATCCTATAAACAAAAACAACATATGAACTGATTCATTATATTCTGCACCAGCCTGGTAATGAGCCATTCAGGTGGGTGTGTTATGAAAGGGAACTTTCCTGCAACTTTTAGACGTATTGTTATTGTTGAGTGGAGTTGATGATCCCTCAACAGACGAGTAGGATGGTCAAAGACCTCCAGCTCCTCACCAACATTAGTTAATGTAAGAGCTGGCTTACAACTGGGCAGCAGATAATTTACACAGGGGGAGGCATACTTTAAGGTTTTTTTTTTTGCATTATTGCATCGTGATTTTTTTTTTTTTTTTACATATTAATATGTTTCTGAACCACTTGCATATTCACTGCAGTCTGTAAATGTGGCTTTAAATAAGAAATGCACATGCAGCAGTACAGCGTTTTCCAACATTCATTGGTGTTTGGGATTTGGTCTTCTTTTGTTTGTTTTTGGGTTTTTTTATTGTCGTCATTCTGCCCTTTCTGGACTTTTCCATTTAGAGTCATTCAAGTTATTTTCTAGTTATATTTAAGCACTGTTGTATTTCTTGGTTTCTCTCTGTTGCCACCTTGTCCCAGTGTCCTTTCACGTAGCTCCCTTCTAAATAATTCTGTCCACACCTGCTCCCAATTAGTTGATTACTCCATTCATTCTTTTTTTTTTGGCATATATACTCCTCCTGTGCAACCACTGTTTGCTGGATTCTAATCTTTCCTTTGTTCGGTTTATTCCTCTCTAGTATCTCCTAGTTGTTGTTTCCTGGGTTTCTTGTTGATCGGTTCTGGATAATGGCTTCTGTGTTTTTTCTTCATTAAATTTTGCAAGAAATCATCTCTGGCTCTTCATCTTTGCATTTGGGTCCTCAACAAGTATCCACTAATACTGGCAGTTACAAAGGTCTTTCAAAGTTTTGTTAATTTCTCTTAGTTCATTGTTGTATCTACAATGATTCCATGCTAGTTTAGTCTGTAATGTTTGGTTGATAAGCTGTTCTAATGTTCTTTCTTTTTTTCGCATAAAAAAAAAAAATCATTCACTAGATCTGTTACACACATTAAGTTTTAAAAACATTTCCGTTTGACAAGGATCTTATCTCCACTTTTTCACAGAGAATTAAATATTTGTAGGGAGAGGATTCTACAACTCAGTTGACAGGGCATAAGATTACTTGTTATTACTTTTTATTTAGTTATATTTACTGTACAACACATGAAGAACTACTGAAATTATTTTCAGATTACACATAAATAGATTAATTAATTCCGCTGGGGAAAAGGAATTACTTTAGGGTTAGGATTCACTGGATGGTAACAACCTAATGAGCCTACTGGCACAATCTGAAGCCATTCTATGGGACTGATAACCGCTTATAACTGCCATTGATTGGGATGATAACATCCAAAGCTTGGCTGCAAACAGCCCTTTATTTACTGTGTAAAAGAAGACTGAATCAACATGAGGAGGGTCACATGAGATGATCCTCAGGTTGTATATATTAGAATGTTTTTAGGCTTCATCCTCTCCTGCTGCCAGAAGATTTCTCCAAAGTGGATACATTAATTTAATACAGTTCAAGAAATAATCCCGTATAATATTTTCGATACGATACGATAACAGTACTATGGCAAGCCGTTTTGATATTTACTAGTTCTCAATATGTATTCCTGATGTCTGAAAAAACACAAATTTTTCTTTGTATAAATGACCATTTTAGACAAAATGACATCCTCCACATCTAGAATAAACATTCTGGATGTCTTTAAATTAATTTCAGATCTCTATATTCCTAATATTACGCATCAGCATTTGCATTATTTTAACTGTGAAAATTTTTTTTTCAGATATCATACATTTTCAGTCAAGCAGATAAAGGTCAGAACAGCCCATTAAATTGTGTAAACATTTCTAGATATATAAAACTTAATTCTTATTAGTGTAATTTCAATTTTTTTTTTTACTTTCTAAAATTCAGTTTCTGCTACAAAAATGTAATTTAAAAAATATATCATTACAGTTAGATCTAGGAGTGTGATTTTTATCAGGAAGAATCTTATTTTAGTGATCTACAAATAGAATAACAGAAAGGAGAGTGCATTTAATAAATGTAAAACGGCATGCCATAGTCCACTTCATATAATCTTATGCTTTAACTCGAGCAACAATCTCTTCCTTCTCCACCTTCCTCTCCTTTGAAGCTGTAGTGCTTTTTCTCTGTCTGTCTTTTTTATTTATTTATTAATTTTTTCATTTCTGCATTAAAATCTCTGGTTCCAGTGGGGTGAAATAGGCACTTCCTGTTGCCTTTTGTCATGGTGACTCCTTGAATCTGTGCTCCACTGATAATGGCTGTTCATACTTGTTGCACACGCACTTAACTCTGAGGGAACCTAGTGAAAATTGATTGAACTAACTGATATCAGCTGTAGTGAAACCGAACACTCAGATTTCCCAACTTTAGGCTAGATCAATTTGGAATTTCGGATTTGAATCTGAATTTGTTAAACCTGCTTTGTGAAACGGACCCATGTTCTTGTATTTTTAGACTGATAGATCTATGTTGGTAAACGGTGTCTGTGTTGTGGTCCAGCTCCATTTGAATTGATAATTCTTCCTCCCTCAGCTTCCCCGCTTTACTCCAGGCACAGCTGTTCAAATTTATTTAGTTTCATTGTCATTTTTCACTCTTATTTCAGCATTTAAGCTCTTGATTTTCCATCATCATAGTTGGATCCTTCTGTTACGATGCTTCATGGATTGTTCTGTCTGTGATCGCATCTTGTATATTCTCATTATTTGACCTTTTAAACAATTTCGTTTTACCTCAGCGAGTCACTTCACTTCGGTCCTTTATAACCACATGATGACAGTGGTAAGACTGCTGCAGTGTCTGATGCAGCTCCTTGGTGCCAAACAGATAGATTGCTTTGATTTCTGCAGGCAGCATGAGCCCTGCCAGGATAATCTATGTATAAACAAGTTTGAGGTTGAAAGATCAAGCTTCAGATCAAACCTGGTGAGTGCTGCACTGCTGTGTTCAAGGATGAATGAGGCCCCTTTTCCAATCAGTCTGCATCTCCTCTTATCTTCCTGACTCCTGCCTTAATCCCCAAACTACCTCTTCTTGTTAGCTCTTTAGGCCTATTCAAGTCCCATTTACTTTGCCTAAAATGCTCTCTGAGTACTGTGGTTGATAATACAGGACTAGTTGCACATTACTTTTGTTATTTTAGAGGGATGCTTGATGATATGGACAGCTCCACTTAGGAAGGCTAATAAGAAGTGAGTAAGTTGCTTCCCTGCCAAGCAAGTCATGTAATTTTCATAAGATAAGGTAGAAAAAGGACCTAATTTCTGCCAGATGGATGCAAAATAGTTTTCTTAATTAAAAAGGAAAAAAAGCACAAAAATGAGACGATCAATAATCTGGACACTGAAACCCATTAAACAGGGCCTACATAAGAGACACATGGAGCATGAAGAACTAATATACAGTTCAGTGTGAAGGTGATTGCTGAGTGTGAAACAAGTCAGGCAGTTGCCTGATGGGAAGACATTGAAAGGGGAGCAGGAAACATCAGAAAACTAATGGAATGAAATGGTATGTCAGAGCATTCAAGGCAAGGTAAGGAAAATGAAACTACTAAAACTAAACCACAAATAATGCCATCCTCTCTCAGTTTTTGTTGTTAGACTCCATTTGTTTTTTGTCATAGAACAAAACAAAAGTATTGATTGGAAGTTTTTTATTCTTGAGGTTTCATGTTACTGGAATAGTTTGTGTAAAATAACTTGCTTTAGTCTGTCTAGTTCTATCTCAATGAGCCATGATGCCTTTAACAGCACTGATATATCCACTAACTGTTCATTTATCCGGTTTTCAGAGTAATCAATTTTATAATACCATCAGAAGATAATGCTCCAAGATTGCCGTTTGATGCATCTAATGATCTTGCATATGTATTATTGATTCCTAGATAAGCAATCCTTCTCTAATTCTTTTTTCTACATTATGGCTTTTTGTCCTTGGCTGATTTATTCTGCCTCTTTAGGGAAAAACCCACAATCCTGCAATATACATCTGAATGTATACATACCGTTGTAAAAATGCATTTCTTTGTTCTTTTGGATTGCTGGAGTGATGGGTTGTTTCAGTTTAACCTAAGGGCAAAAAATGAAAAAAATGTTTGTGTTCTGTTAATATCAAGACAGTTTGACAGATTTAAAGATTTCAAAATAAGTCTTCTACAACTATGGATTAGATAACATTTTTTGGTCGACTGGGTAGTTGGAAGACAAGGGGTTTGCTCAATCAAACCTCCTATATAGCACTGCAAATTATAGATTATGAAGACATATCTTAAACAGTGTAATGCTGTGTTACCATTGACTCAGAATTGTGCATTTGCTCAGGAACTAAGCTCAGTCTCTGCCTTTTCAGCTTCAATCTGGTTATAAAGCAAAGCTTTATGATTCTGCAGAGTTGGTGCATTTTAAAAGAGGCCTGTGTTCTGCTATCTCCCTGGGTAACTGAGACACTCTGCACTACAAATGGCCCTGTCTGGGAGTACTGTACTCTGCCTGGCCCAGAGCACCATCGCCCTTCCCTACAGGACGCTTACCTTCAGAGTAGCAGAGCTTACATCGACTGACAAACATCAGAGAATTGCAACAACACAACCTGAGGAAATACTAGGGTATACAAGCTTCAAGTCTTTACAAAAGGCTGTTCTATTACATTTATGGGAATTGTAAAAGGCACAACATAGTTACTGATGATGCAGATCTAAGCTTCTGAAAAAAAGACATCCAAAGTACTTAAGGACAGAAAAAAAAGGCTGTAACTGAAAAGGTTGTGGTCATATGGACACAAAAAAATTACCTTTTTGCAAATATGTCACTCTGTGACAATGATTTGCACATGACCTTTTTCATGAACTTACACTAAGTCTGAACACCAACATATTCCAAAAAAGATTATCTTGAAGCTATTAAACTATGTTAAATGCAAGCTCTATGACACCCAAAGTTATGATAGTTTGTTCATTAAATAAATGTCAATACATGTCTGAGATTGCTCTTTAAATAATGTTTCACAAGAACTCAGTAATCCTGAGCACAAACTGCTTCCTCTACTTGTATATATTACCTAGTGTTTTGGAACTGTGTCTCCACGAGTACATAAAAAAAAAATTTAATATTATGTCTGATCTGCCTCTAGAACATGTTTTTATAATCAGCGCCTGAAGACATCACATCGGGGGCTTTCTGTGAGGAGTAGTACAATGAGTGGATTATTCATCTGGCAAGTTCCTTCTGCCACAAATATAATCTTTGCCTCACCGCAGATTTGGGCAGTGAAATATTCTTTTAAAGTTCCAAAATTCATTTTTCTTTTTTTTTGTCTGTGTTTGTTTTGTTTTGTTTTTTTGCTCTAAGCACAAAAACGTATTCAGCATTATTTACTTTTCTGCAGGTACCAGGATCCAAAAGACTTGAACCGACAGGACGATCAAACCAGTAAAAATTAAATCTCAAAGTCCAAATGAGTGTCAGGATGCGCCAAACATGATGAGGGAATAGGAAATAAAGTTCTCAGAGAGAGGTCAGTCGTCTGATTTGCGTGAAAACGAGAAATCCTCTCATCAATTGTAATCTTGTAGTTTAGAGGCAGCCTGAGCTGATGGATAGAAGATGGCATAGTTAGAGGTTTTCCTCTTTTTCAAATCTTTTTTACGACTTCACACATGAAACCTTGGGTTAAAATCTTAGGGAAAAAGAGAGAAAGTTTAATAGAATATGTATTAATGCTTGATCTCTTCAGATCTTTTTGCGATATCTCTGACAGTAGAAAGAAATTGTCATATATGTTGCTTTGTTTGTTTACCAATTTAGCCATACCACTTAGTGGGATAACATGAGACAGTTCCATAAATGACTATTTCCAATATAACGGTTTTAGTTAAAGTTCAATTAATGAGTTTTCAGGTAGAAACCTCATTAATCTTCACAAAGAATGCAACCAGAGGTCACCTGGTTTAAATGTCAAATTTTAGGAAAAAACGTTGTCATCTTATCAAAGTTAATCTAATCTTTTTTTTTAAAGAAATACAATTAGGTAACCTCATAATTCTACACATGTGTGTGTTTAAAGAAGGGAGACAGAACAGAGGCTAAAGAGTTAATTCATATAAGCTCATCTAAGATAAGGTTTGTCAGTAGATTGGGAATATTAAGATGTTTTACAAGTTTTACATTGCCGCTTATCTTTTTGTATCTTTATGACTCATATGATTTAATTTGGGTTATTTATATTTCAAAGGCTTCGTTCAGGAGTTTATTACAGACAGCTGACTGGTCCAAAGTAACAAAGTGCTTAATGAGTTAGAAGTATTCAACTATGAATGTATGAACGTGTTTAATTTTTATGTCACCATCAGTCCTTACCCCTCTGTTGATTTTATTAGTTTAATTACTTACAAAATAAAATGTCTTTAATTTCTAAAGTATGTCAATCTTTATGTAGAAGAGAAAGAAAAAATACATTTTATTGCAACGACCAAAATAAGAATTTAAGTCTTATTGAAACCTGACTAAGAGCTTAGATTCACAGGTCACACAGGGCATTTCTTGTAATTGCTCAGGATGTTTGCACACATTTCAGCAGGGATTTTGGCATTCTAAATCTTTTAGCTTTCATGGTTGCTGCAAAGCAACTTAAAGCTTTGTCTTTCTTTAAATCCTATAAAAAAAAAAAGAAAAGAAACTGGGGTGAAAATTAGTAAAGTTGAAGAGAAGAGAACATAACAGAAGCCCAAACTCTGAATGATCGAGAGAAATTGTGCAGATAAGTGCTAAGGATTATTTTTATTTCGGCAGCTTCTTTTCTTCTTATTTGGTGAGATAGGAGCCCTGTTGCGCTGGGAAACTTTTCCTTTTTTCTTATCTTTTGTATTTTTATTAAGAGAAGATGGTTCTAATCTCTTATTTAGAAGTACCTGTCCTCATTTATTGTCCTTTAAAGCTATAAAGATATTGTGTACATTTATCAAAGAATAGAGCCTAAGTATTATGCATCCACTTCCAATCCTTACTGAGGGAATGAAGCATTTTTCTTCTTCTAATCATACTCTTTCATATATCATAGGTTTGTGGAGATATTATGTTTTTTACTCTGTGCTTTTACAGTGTTTCAGTCTTTCCTAAAAAAAATAAAAAGATTGGTATAAAAGAAACCAATATACAACATACACAAGAAGTAATGTGCTGAGATCAGGAGTATCTAACATTACAACATGTAATAGATCGAATTGTATTTGATTCTAATCCTACAAAAACAAATATTCAATTAAATAAAGTTGCACTGATAATAAGTGCTTTTTTGTTTATATTTTCATTTTACCACTAGGATTAAACTAACTAATGAATTAAAACTTTAGAATCTGCAGGAATCAGACATCTCTAACCTCGATAGAGATGCTCAAAAATCAATCAATTCATTGAATGGTAAGAAAACGTATAAAGTGTAGTAAGAGGGATTTCATTAAATGTTATAGACATGTTTTGTGTTTCTTACTTGGCCAGAAGATGTGTCCATGTACTGGTTTTGGCTCCCGTTGTTCCCTACCACCATCACTCTTCTCTGGATTGGCAACCAACCAGTTTTAACTGAAGCCAGACAGCTAAGCTGAGCTTGCTCCTTTGATGGTGACTGCAAGATATGAACTTTATCCCAAACTCCCCTGCGCTCCTGAGAGGGAAAACACCCTGTTTGGAGGGACTCCTGGCTGCTGGGTGAGCTCCCACGTGAAGATGAGGCTGTGCTGAAGGAGGAACCGCCTGTCTGTCTCCAGGCTCGTCCTGTCGGCTGTCCCTCAAGAACAGGCATGGAAGCAGTCCGATCAAATGATGGTTCTTGAATTGGGGATATAACTTTGCTCTGCATTGTCCTCAGGTGCTCCAGCCAGACGTCCAGTTGACCTCCCTCAATGGCGCTCTGTGGCCGAGGTGCACGGGAGAAGCGAGGAGGCTCTTCTTCTGATATGAAGCTGTCCCAGTAGGACTCGTCCCCTGATCTCCTCCAGCCTGCAGCCCTCCTTCGGTGGGCAGCTGGACGGCGGAGAGTCATCTCTCTGTATTTCAAGTGACACCTCACCGGCAATTGAAGGCCTTTTTACACTCACACCACCTTAAGAAGCATGGAAGAATTCCTCATCAAGAATGATACAGGTCATCTTTCTTATTGATCTGTTGTGATGCTATCAGAAGGTTCAGGCAAAGAATAAGTGAATATGCAATACAATAACCAGCTTCCAAAACATGATGTCGCTAATACTCACCAAATGCTGACAAAATGTTCCTTTTCTACTCTACTCCAATTCTTCCCAGTGCAAAGGTCTTACGAGATAAACACTGTATGTCTTGGTGTAAACTAGGTGCTGGTGGGTACTGTCTCCAGTCAGGCATGTAGCAAAGTGAGAGATGCTTTGGCAAACAAAGGAGTTACTGAGCACAACAGCCGAAGAGCCAATAAGTGGTGAAAAGAGACAGACTGAGGGATGGGCTTGCTGGAGGATAAACAGATACAATTGTTGATGCAATGAATTATGGAAGATATTTACCTAAATGAGGGAAATCTGTAAAGTTCAGCTTTAAATACTACTTTACAAAAAAAAACATGATGAACAGATAATGCTTATAAGAGGTGCTCACAAACCACTGCGCATTCCTAATAAGTAAATTATCAGTATTCTTCCATGACTTGCCTTCTGCGTCACAGATCCTCTTTAGTGAATCTGGTCTCGTGGTCGGTGTCTGATGATGAGCGTTTACCCTCAAGCCTCAATGTGAGCCGTGTGACTCCAGCGAGACCATCTTTAAATAGGCCAGTGTTTTCTTGGATAAGCAACTGTGACCCACATGATGTCCTGTAAGTGTGTGGAGACAGAAGAGTTTGATCCAACCAATGTTTTTGTTTATCTAATTCCATTAAATCAAAGATCTGCATAGGGGCCTCTGAGAATGAATTCAGAGAAATTTGTTTGAGAGCTTTTAGAAGAAATCAACGCTCTATTGGGTTAATAAAGCAGCATGAGTTAAAATGACAAGACGGACAAATCATAATATACATATTTATATCTTTTAAATGCAAATATGATAAATTCCCTGGAGTGCGACAAGGTAGATTGGAAACTACTTTTATCCAACCCAAGAAGTTGAATACAATTATTTATTTGTCTACCTTTAATAAAATAAGGTATGTTAAGATCAATTTATACCATTTTAAATAATCCATGACACAGCAATAAAACCTTATTTGTCTGTTTTTATATGTTTCCACTGGTATTTGATTGATGTTTTAGTTTTGGGTGATTAGCATGCAGTAGTTAATGCTGGTAGGCATCCTTACCATTACCTTAATTTTAACCTCCCCTTTATAGATTCTCTGTCAGATTCAAGGTGGTGCTCTAGAAGATTCCAAAAAAGTTATAAAACAATCCACTGGACTTTGTTTCCAAGTTTGAAGACATTTCGCTTCCCATCCAGGAAGCTTTTTCAATTAAAAACATGATCTAGAAGATTAGTAATACTTCAAAACTTCAGAAACTTCTTAAAACTTGTGTAATTTTAAAAGAAGTAACACCCTCTGGTGGAAAAACCCTACACAACAAGTGAGGAATGATCTATTCTGTAATCCAGAGTGAATTAAGATTAAAAAGTGTGGATCAGGTGCATGTTCTTTAAAGCACATACATTAACTACAGGAGAAAAATCCATTTTTGGTTCAGTATATAACAGATTCCATTTGTTTTTTTGTTTTTTTTTCTTCTCTCCTAGCTTCATTTCACCACACCAGGAGGTGAGTATGGACATGGACAGAATGCCCCCTGATTCAGTGTTTGAGTTAAATATATAAACTATTGTTGGAAACAGATGCATCTTTTGGAAAAAGGTAAGTTTAAGTTCAATAGACATATTTGTGTAAAAGGTTTTATCCTTTTTAAATTATCACAGTAATTTGAAATTCAAGTAGGGAGACAGAAAGACTTTCCAATGACCTTTCACAGTGTTTCGAGTCATATTTTCTATATCTTCTGTTTTAATTGGACTTTGGCTGCTTTTTACTGTTTGAGCTGCTGCATTTTTTGCAGTATGGACTTAATTTGGCAAGTTTAAAACTTAATACATTATCTAGAGCACACCAAGCAATTGCAGATATGGTTTTAAAAAAAAGTTGAAGGGGGATATGGAAAAAAACCTCCTAAAAAATCACAAATAGACTTTACATTACAAAATAATCCCATTAGTCAGTTGGTCATCTGCCGTATGTAATGTTAACAACTCATAACTCTTTAGGAATTACTTCGATTGGAATAACAATGCTGATAGTCTTTAGAGTAACTTATTGGATTTCAGGGGGTTGAAGACCTTCACTAACTTTAGGGTGGCATCATAGTTCTTCTGTAGTGTATTTTGTTGAAGCACCGGAGTATTTACAGCTGAGAGGCTTTAGGATGAGCCATGGACCCATGCAGGTTTTGGAAGACAGTAAAAAAATGAGCAAAAATGGTATCACTGTTGTGCAATGTTTCTCAATCGATGCATAAAACTGCAGAGCAAGAGAGCATTTTTAGTGAAATACAATCAGTGCACTAAGGACATTATCAATAATCTTTCATCCTAGCCACTATCAAACTTTATAAACATCATTCTCCTCTAACAAACATATAATGAGTTCACATCCCAGCTGGTAAAATCACAGTTTATTCCCATTTTTGTAAATTGTTTTTCGTTTTATAACATTTTGTGAACCATCCAACATGGTTGCACATTTAATTTCTTATTTTATCATGCACATTTCATTTCTACTTGTTTTTATCTGTACAATATTTCTATTTTTTTGTGGTGCTCTTTTCGATTACCTTAGGCTAATAAATGGTAAGTGATCTTTAGCAAGTGCTAGAACCCCCAAAGCCCTTTACGCAACACCTAGTCATTTAAACACACTTCTACAAAACGAAAAAGGTAAACATGTGAGTAAATGTAGCCATGACTGTCCTGGGGCAGAAGCAAGGCTGCCATGGCTACTGAACACCAACAGCAGACAAGGTGGGTGTCTGGCCAAAGGACATAATTATCTAAGACAGACGGAGAGAGGGCTCAATCTGGCAACCCTTAGGAATTTCCACACTGAAACAGTTAAGGATTATTCTATTCTATTTGTATGGTTGTGGCCTAATGCGATGGATGGATGGATGGATGGATGGATGGATGGATGGATGGATGGATGGATGGATGGATGGATGGATGGATGGATGGATGGATGGATGGATGGATGGATGGATGGATGATCAATCGGTCCCCCATAAAATCTGCCATTATTTATCAAGGTCAACATTAATTATAATTAGATGAAAAAAAATTGCATTTCCTGGGAAAATTAGAAAACTTCAAAATACTTGGAAAAAAATCCTCTCTAAAGAATCGATGAAACAAAAGTAACAGTAGAAAGAAGTGATTGTAAATAAGCAAAAACTACACTTAAAGAATAAAAAAACCCCAAACCACTAGCAATTTCCAGATTTTTGAAGAACGTAAAATTTTACACATTTTAGGAAAATCAAAACCTTCACACTTAAGTTTCTAAGATCGAGCAAACTGCTCATAAATAAATAAAATTCCTCAATAATGCAAAGAATGTTAAAAATAAGCTTGGACTTGAGACAAACATTTATCTTGCACAGTTAAATTACTTAGGTATTTTGTTTCTTCAACAATTACTTTATTTTATAATTTCCCTTGAAGGGCTTACTCTCCTGGTGAATCTATCTACTGGATGTGTTCAAATAAAAAAAATTAAAAAAACACTGTATAAATCCCAAAGGGAATAAATGTTAAATGATACTGTCGGTATTTAACACTTTTCTGGGGAGGATGCTAGAAGAAACAGCTTTAATTTCCTGCTCCTCTCTCTTCTCCTTGCTCCTGCCCTCCATCTTCAGGACTTCCTTCTCCAGTCAGTTGGTAATTGTTAAAATTATTATTAAAAATACTAAAAGTATTATTTCACCTTCTTCTAAAAAACATAATTTTGTATTTATGCAAAACCACAGAAAAACTCTTAAATCATTTTTCTTTTTTATAGTCCAACTCAGATGCTGTTTATATCTTTATATTTTATTTCAAGGGTGGCTTAAGACAAATCCAAGAATTCTAACCTATGCCCTGCATTTTTTTTGTGTGTGTAAGCTCTTGAAGATTTGACTCCAATTGCAATTTGCACCTTAAAAATCTATCTAAAACTCTTAAATGGGCTATGTATTACAATCCTCTCAAGGCTGCATGGTGTTTGGGCATTTTATTCTACCACATTTCTTCCTTCCACTAAACCTTCTACATCCTTGGAAATCTCGGTATGGGGGCACTTAGCTTTAGGGGAGTGGCAGCCTAGTGGTTAGGGCATAGAGCTTGGAATCCTATGGCTCTGAGGTCGAGCCCCACTGCCATTCTGGCTTTCTGAGCAAGACTCTTAAGTGCATGATGGAAGCCCACTGCTTCTTCTTCTTGTGAGGTTTTATGGCGGTTGGCAAACTAGTTAAAAGTGTACCAACTGCCACTAACTGATAAGGAGTTAAGCAAGGAAACAGACTCACCCCCAGAAAAAAATAATATATATATATATTTTTTCCTAATCCAACATAATAAATACTTAATCACATTCACCTTCATAATTTCTAATTTATCTTTAAGTTATGATCACTTTGCCAGTTTCTGATGGTCCTATTGGTTTTCCCATCATGCTTTCAACTATTTCCCAGTTTAAATCTCTAACTTCAAGATACTTTTCTGTTGCTTTCACTATTATTTTGATTTTTTTTTTCGGTTTTCCTTGTCGTCTGAGCACTACAATTGATCACTTCTACCATGAAAAGAACAAAATCTTTCTTTTTTTACAATCAATGTATCTTCTTCAATTTTGGGACACTGTCAGCCCACTGCTGCCCAAGGGGATGAGTTAAATGCAGAGGTAAATTTCTCCCATGTGAAGTCAATAAATTTCAATTAAAAAAGTAATTGAGTAAACCATGCATGTTTACCTTTCATTGAAATAGAATTTCAGATTTTTCGTTCACTATTGATAAGATATAACATTTTTAATTGCTATGGAATCTTTAGCTTTTGAATTGAATTCTAAACATAAAATATTTTTTTTATTAAAATAGATGATAAATGAACTTAATTTAGCTTTAATATATATATATATATATATATATATATATATATATATATATATATATATATATATATATATATATATATATATATATATATATATATATATATATATAAAACATCATATGTGTTTGCAGTGTTGTCAACTCTCACCCATTGGGAGTGAGACTCACCCATCTCAGTGTCTTCACACACTCTCACTCCATATTCCCAATTTCTCACACTAAAACATGACAGACCTTAAGACTCAACTCCATTTCACTTATTTATGTATAAAAATACCATGGTGATCAAATTCCACTCTGCGTTTTTAATAGAACCTTAGTGCTAACACACGAGGACATGCCAGTTTCATATGCAGTTCGTATTCCCACCTATTTACTGTGCCAGATATTGAACAAAGACAGTTCTTACGAGGTATGTCATTTTAATTTTTATCTTATCTCATCTGCACTAAGATATTTCTCTTTGTAAATTATTGAAGATTTTAAGCCATCTAGGTCCACAAAAAGTTAAAAGAACCATTGAATTTTATTTTTCAAAAGATCAGCTAACAAAGAAAAGACCAACCACATCCAGAGAGGACGTGCAGAACAGCTCAGTTATCCAGGATTCATAAAGGGAGAACCACGGGAATGTTCTCATTTTATTATTACTTATCTTATTAATTTATCCTTATTTTGGTCCATTGAATATGTTAACTTAATTTCCATCAGATTTTCCTAATGAAAAATCCAAATAAATGTTGTCTCTTGTCATAGTGATTTTTTTAATAAAATCTACAGCCTCCTAGAAGGTCTGAATTGTTTAGCTGTTTTGTCAATTGTAAAAAAAACTAATAACATAACGAATGAAGCTTTTTAATCTTTAGCCTATTACCAAATATTTCTACAAAGTGTTGTTTGCATGGGATTCGATTGCACTGGTTCCTGTATCAGTGCCAGTAATCCAGTGATAACTTATTAGTCCACCATTGTTTATTTTAGTTAAACTGCAGAGAATAATGAATAAACAAAGTTGTGAAATTGTTAGTTTACAGTATATTTAAGATGCAAGTATTTCAGTAGGGCCTATCCATCTTTACTTCAATTCTCTAAAAATCACCAGAATATAGAAAATAATGTATATTGTAAGAAAAATATTTCACATAACTACAGACCACTTATTGTTACTCAGTAACATTTACTGTGCAATGAAAATCACACATTCTGACTCTTTGTTTCAGTAAAATAGCAGTTTTGTTATCCATTTCTGACACTTTGAAAAAATAATATACTCAAATAAATTTTCATATGCTGATATCAAATTGATTTTTAAAAACGCGGTATCGATCTATATCTATCGATCTATCTCGTGAAATTTCATCGTCCTGTTACAAACTCTCGTGATATTTTGCTAATTCTTGTGAGATTTTGTTAGTAAAATAGATCGATACCGGGTCAATATATCAACATATAAAAATATGGCAAAATTTTGTGAATTTTCGGGGGATTTCGTAGCATAACGATGACATATAGCAATATTTCATTAGTAAAAGAGATTGATATGGTGTTTTTAAATGGCAATATATCAGCATATGAAGATATTGTGATATTTTAATGTATCAATATTTTTTCCCTCGTCTTTAGAAGTTTTTAAGTCTGTAAAAAATATGTTTTTGAGGAAGAAGAAGTAGTATTTTTTATTTTTATTATATATATATATATATATATATATATATATATATATATATATATATATATATATATATATATATATATATATATATATATATATCATACATCACATTATTGATATGTGTGTGAGGCGATTTTTAGATCAGCACTCTTTAGTTTTAGAAATTAATTCTAACTTTCTTATTAAAATAGATAATAAATTAACTTAACTGAGCTTCTATCTATCTATCTATCTATCTATCTATCTATCTATCTATCTATCTATCTATCTATCTATCTATCTATCTATCTATCTATCTATCTATCTATCTATCTATCTATCTATCTATCTATCTATCTATCTATCTATCTATCTATCTATCTATCTATCTATCTATCTATCTATCTATGTGTTTGAGGCTGTTTTTAGATCAGCACTGATTTAATTCCATAGTTTGATGGCAGGCCAGTTGAGCAGGATGCCTTCAGCATGAACGCCTACGGGGTGAGAAGAAAAGTTGCGTTCCCTTCCTCCCCCTTGCGGAGCGTCCTGTCACTGGTGGAAAATGGCTGCTCGGAGCAGCTGCCCAAAGCTCACCGAAAACTGAGGGGAGAAAGTCTGTTTTGAGCTCCAGAATAATAATAAAAAAAAAGCTGCTTTGGGCGCTTTTTTAAAAAACAGTCTACAAAGGAGAAAACTCTGAGGATGTCTCGCTGGGTGCCAACAAAGAAGGAAAAGTATGGAGTTGGTACGTAAGAAAAACTTGCATGCTTTGCGTAGTAGGTCGTAGCTTTCTGTTGTTCTCTCAGATTCACTGAACAAGTTATAGAGGGAAAAAAAACTGGATTACAAAGCGGAAGGCTGGGTGGGAGTGTTTCAGGTAGAAGTTTGCCTAAACTGCAAAAATGCATATCATAAGCGTTCAGGTTGATCGCCTGGAAAGAAGAACTAGGATTGTGTGCGTTTCTTTTGTGAGGAATAATGTGGTTTGGGGATTGTTTAGAGGCGCGCCTAGTTCCAGCGCTGTTTCCTGTGTGTTTGGGGCCTCAGATTGTTACAAACTAACCGTTTAGTTCCCGGTTGCTCGTTTGTTTTTTTGTTACTGTTTACGATTCTGATTATAAACACTTTGTTTCTCTGATTCCCCTGTTTAAATGCTTTGAAACTTGGCCCCAGGAAACATGGCTCTCTCTCCTGTAGGATGTCTGGAGTCATAATCACAGTTTCTGCTGCCAGGGAGCTGCGCGCTCAAAAAGGATATGCCATTTATGACCTGTGTTTATTTTAATGGGAAAAGGTCGTCATTTTATGCTGTTTCTCAGTGCAAGGCAGAGGCGTTGCCAGAACATTTTTATAAGGGGGGCAAGGCAATAACCAATGTACACTGAGGGGTGGCCCAGAGTAGATAGGCACCAAAACCTCCGGGTCAATCTACACCTGGGGTATTCAATTAAAACTTAAAGAGGTCCACTCCGACAATATTTCCCAATACAAAGGTCCACAAGTCCACCTATTTAAGTTTTTTTTTAATATATATATATATATATATATATATATATATATATATATATATATATATATATATATATATATATATATATAAAAAACTTAAATAGGTGGACTTGTGGAAAAAAGGATATGCCATTTATGACCTGTGTCCACAAGTCCACCTATTTAAGTTTTTTATATATATATATATATATATATAAGGGATGGGACGATTTATGAAAACTGTCCGAACCGTTCAGTTCGACTGTCTCGGTTCGATTCGCGTGAGTTTCGTTCGGTTCATGCGCTGCTCCTTTTTCTCATAGGCGAAGCGTTTACACTCCCGAGCAGAAGGTGGCGGTACTGCGACCAAAGCCAACCACCAGTAGTAAATAAGAAGAAGAAGAAGCAAAGCAGCTTAGCCGGGCATAGCAGGGAAAAAAATCAGTTGTTATGGAGAATCATGTGGGTATGGCGAGTGGGAAAGAACAGGAGTTGGAAGACGTGCCAACAGCACTTTATAGGTCTGCTGTATGGGACCGCTTTGCATTTAGAGTATGAGTCCCTTGGAGATGGTAGAGAGCATGCGCGAGATGATTAAATTCAAAGCAGCAAAACGTACGGAAATGATCCAGGGTTTCCGCGGATCATTTAAAATAATTACAATCCATTATTTTTTGGTTGTTTTTCATTAATTTCACGTGGGTGTGAACCGTTCCACCCCTAATATATATATATATATATATATAGATATATATATAGATATATATATATCTATATATATACACATATTTGTGTCTGTATATATGTACACATGTAGTTGTATCAATATCTGCATGCCTTGATTCAAATGAAATGAAATCAGTCTTTTTCAAGTACTTTTTGACAATATTTATTGTCATGAATCAAGGAGCTGAACGTCCATGTCTTATTTACTGAGTAAAAGTAAGATGTCATATTCGAAGGAAAACTAAGCATAACATTAAAATTGTGCATGCTCTCAAGTGTCTGACTTAAAAAAAAAAAAGAGAAAAAAAACATTTGGAGGCAAGCTGGATTTCCATTGTTCCCATCTGAACTCTCTCAAACTATTGAACCATTTCAATGTAACACATTTAATAACTGAAGATTTTGAACAATCAGTTTTTTTTCTTTAGCTTTCAGAGCCATTCTCATGCATGTGTGGTGGTGCTCATGTGTATGAATGAAACTTGAACGATTGTTTGTCTAAGTCTCTTTCAGAACTTTCACTGCTTCGGAAATTTAAATAATCCATTTCTTGCTTCCCAGTTTTCAGTTTAAGTTTCCAAAACATGAATATGTTTTTATGTAAAACGCTCCATATTTGCTTTGCCTGGATGTTTTTTCTCGAGTCTCTTTCAGCTTCTTAAATGCTTCTATCTAGGGGTGTAAATAATAATTGTTTTGTATGGATGCATCGATCCAACAGCTGACGATCCTATGCATCGACACGTCTGCAAGAGTATCGATTCATGTTTATTTTTATCCATTTGCTCCTGGACGTAATTCTGACTCCCGTGCTGTGATGGCGCTAAACCTATTTTGCCCTCCTGCCTTGCTTCCTTTAGCCACTACCCTCTCTCCGCTTGCACACACACACTCACGTAAACACAGAGGCATTCTTATTTTTCAGTGAATGAGGTTTTCTTAGGCCTAGGTGGAGTACAACTTTGCTACTTCTGTTATTTGCTGTTGTTTGTCAAATAAAATACATAATGATATTACAGCTACAGTCTAGCCTGTAAGGTAAAAAAAAATGTACCAATTAATTAAATTGAATCCTATGGTGGTGTATTATCGAAAATAATCAAATCGTTGGTTCAGGGAATTCATACTGAATCGATTCGCCATGGTGGGTGTGATTTACACCCCTACTTCTATCCATGATGGCGTTGTTTTTAGCTCTATTTTCCCGTTAGCGCTGCATTCCTTTTCCTTTTCCCTAGCTAAAGAAAAGCAACTTGCAGCTTCATTCTTCTACCCTGATGTTACTCTGTAAGGATGGTGCCGTGCTTTTTCTCTTGCGGCCATGACTGTGATGTGAATGACTAAAGGTTGCCCACTAACTCTTCTCTTCTTAAGCTGGGCCTCCCTGCAGCTCCTCCAGTGTCACCATGGACTGGACCTCTTAGGTGCTTCTATGTTAAATGCTTTCCATTTTTAGTTGTCCTGTACACTTTCCATTTTCTGAGATGTTGAAAGCTTGTCAAACCAAGTAAGGGGGGCTGATTTTAAATGTAGGCCATACTTTTCAGAGGTGTACTAAAATATGAGAGCCATTTAACCCTTTTTCACTTCAAAGTTATGCCTTGCGCTGTGTTGGTCTGTCACATAAAATGGCAACAGTCTACATTAGAACGTGTTGTTTTAATGTTAAATAATATAGAAAGTAAGAAGTTTTTAGCCCTATCAATACTTTTGCAAGTTGTTATCCTATTTGAGCATTACAGGGTTGATTCTTTATCAGTCTGGTTTCCTGGTATCAGAGGTCTACAGCAGCACGGAAGTTATTTTCTCTGGGAATCAGGAAAAAACTGTCAAAACATTCTTAGTTTATTAAGTCATTACAGTACACAGCAGATGTAAACAACCCAGATAAATAAACATCATGCCTCAGATTTTTGGATTTATCTAATTATGTCAAAAAAAAAGAAATCTGTGCGTTAACTTCTGCAGATTACCAACAACTAGTTCCTGCTGATCATTATGTTCAGCAACTTTTTGTCCACTGCTTTACAATTTTTAAAGACTCTTGTTGGTTTAAAGAGTAAAATAAACTGTGTTCCACCCTCTAAAGTTTGTTTTTCTGAGTTGCATTTTCACCACTGACTGCATTTAGCCTCCTTTTTTTCCTAGCCTTGTTAATCAGAGAAAGAACATGCGCCCTTTATTGTGCATCTGCATGGTGCTGGTGATCATTGCTCTATGTAGAAAGGTGATGGTCACTCATTTTTCCAGGACATGATAGGCTGCTGCTTAGCGAGCAGAATTTACGCGAATTTCTCATACATGCATGGATCTAATGAAGCACTGCTCTGGGTATGAATTAGATAAAAGAATAGCACTGTAACACAAATGTTTAGAAATTGTCCCCCATTTGCTAAAATGCAGGTGTCTTTGCTAAATGTTTATTAGTGTATCGACCCTTTGACCTAAATCTGGGCTCCCTTTCTCAGGACTCTGTCCAGTGCATTCCAACACCAATGCAGGCCACAATGAAATTTGTCAAAATAACACAGAATTTAGGCCAATATGTTGACTTTTAATGAGCGCAACCATTACAGAAGCTTTGTTACTATTTTACCTCCCTATTTGCACATATATATGTGTGTAATGTATTTTAAACACATCTTACACTGTAAAATTTTGCGAAAAGATTTATTTAGATTGTTATTATGTTTTATTTCTTTACACTTTGTCGTTAGTGTTACTTTCATGAATAATGTTAATGTTCATGTATCCTTTGCACCTTGTGCTTTTTTTACTTCTTGGCAATCTTGTAAAGCTGATTCCAAATCTCAATTGATTTTTGAACTTGTTAAATAAGGGTTAAATACAAAATAAAAAGAATATAAATGAAGCCGAACTGACCGATTGTTTTACCTACCCAGTAAAATGCAGCATTACTGCACCAGTGTGTTCCAACCTTAACTTGGCTAAAGGAGGATATGGACATTGCCTCCAACATAAGGAAAAGATCAAAAGAAAAAAAGAGTAGGCTTAATTACCAAAGAGACAAAAAAAAAAAAGACTATATACATGTGCAACCTGTGTCGCTGTCTGAGGCTTTATTTATTTATTTTTTTTGGTAGAACTTTTACAGCATGCATAGTGAATATTTGCAAAGTGTAGCACCATCTAAATGTGGAGTTCCACAGGGCTCCACTTAGGGCCACATTGTTCTTTTGTCATTGCTATTATTTCCTTTAGAAAGTGTTTTATTCCATTTATCAGCTTTGTTGGTGATAGTTACAGCAAAACGTCTCAATGCAACTTTTTGTTTAGTTAGTTGTAAACAATGTTGTCATTGATAATGGAATTTTGACTCCAACCACTCTATTTCTAGGACGGAAAAAGCATATATGACTCAAATAAACAAAATTATTCAAAATAATGCCCCCCCCCCCCCCGTATTTTATGAATCTATGTCAACAAAGATTGTTTTTAGCTCAATAGCTTATTATGTTAACGTAAGCTTGAGGTGTCTGAATTTGTATTCCTTTACAGCCCAGCACTGATGCAGGAGTGTTTATGATGGAAAAGCCTCATAAACCATTTTGATAAAAGGAAAGATGGGCAGAAATGTTTACATCTATTATCTGTAATGAATTTCTACGGCCTTGTGAAAGTGGGTGCGACATACGAGACTGAGATAATCTGTCAAAAATTCCCTACATGGTATTAGACTTTTAAACGATAAAGCGAAGGGAATAAAATTAGATTCTTCTGGAAATCCCACTGAACACCAAGATCCAATTCCTTCAAATCTTTATCCATTTTCACGCATTTGAGGATAAGATTTGGTTTCCCAGCAGTCAATGGGTGTTTTGTAATGCTTCTACTAAACATGCCACTGCACACTGAGCTCTTGTAGTCTCCATTAGTGAGGGTTCGCAGCTGAAAGACACCTGCTGATGCTGATTGATGGATGATTTCAGGAGGTGAAACTAAACCTTTGACTGCACCTTTTAAACAAGCTCCATCAGGTTTGTGCTGCTTTGCACCTGTGTGGGTCTTTAAAAGATGAAGACCTCATGCTAATGATTTCTCTGTTCTCATATAGATTGAAAAGTTTCTCTCAAAAATTGTGGTAGACGATTCTCTCAGGGTTTCCAGGAATGCAGTGGTGGGATGACTCATTAGATAAAAGAGAAGCTGCTGCCACATCATGGCTGGAGAGGATCGGTGGGGTGCACGGCTGATGCACTTTTAATACTTTATGTGTTGACCGAGGATTCGCTAATGAGCACTCTCTGAGGCCTCTGTGGCTGTCAGGGCTCACTCTGCATCTATTTCTGTCTCAGCAAAACTTTTTGTCTTGCCATTTAAACTGCTCTCATAATAGGCCAAATAGCTTTGTTGGTGGAGGTGGAAAAAAATGTTCTCTTTTAGCCATTTTGCAGAGGCCCTGGAAATAATTGCTGCTGTCTACAAAATGTATAGCAGTGATTACCAATGGGTATGGTTGTAGAAGAGCCAGGGGAAACTATAAAATTGATTTGCTTGATTTGCTGTTTTTTTTTATAGTCTAATATGTTTCTGTTTTGGTTCACTTCTACATTATTAGAAGTGCAAAATGAAAAGAACAATTCTAGTGAGATCTTTCTTAAAAAATGGTGAAGGATATAAAAATAATCTCTTTTTATTTGAGTCGGGGTTAGAGCTGCTGTTTATTTTATCGATTATTCAATTATCGATATAGTAAAAGTTTTTTTTTTTTTTTACAAAATTAAAGCATGTGAAACTAAAAGACTAAAAACTAAAAACTTAAATGCAAAATGTTTATATATATATATATATATATATATTTTTTTTTTTTTACAGTTTTGGTATAATTGCTGCTCTAAGTGGGTCACTATGTTAAAGGCACATTTTACAGTCTCTATACTCCAGTTAATGATTAGTCGATTACTGAATAAGTTGACGATTGTTTCAATAACCAATTAGTCTGATTAATTCTTTCAGCCCTAATTGGTGTACAGATATCTTTTTTGCATAATTTGGAGGATTTTACCTTATTTGAGGATTTAATGTGCTGCAGGGAAATGGCTCTTTTTGTGTATGTTAAAAAAGAGATTAAGAAATTTTTGGTTTTTATTTATCCTTAAAGTAGAAATAAAATATGTTTTTATTCAAGGTTTTCACAACAGAAAAACAAAATTGGTTTTCACATCTCAGAGAGATTTGAAAAAAAAAACGTATTGCTTCCTTATAATTATTAATAGACTGATTTTTAATTATTTATTTTTTGTTAGAGTTCAGAATTAGGCTTGAGCTTGTTGTTTTGGTGATTAACATCTTCAGCTGCATGTTTTTAGATCTGTTAGATCTGCAGTGAAAGTAAGAGGGAGAAGAAAGGGAACCTGGAGATGAAATTGAGACAAAATACAAGTGTGAAGATTAAGAGAGAGAGACAGGTGGAACAATGGAGCTTTATGAACGAGACTTATTGAAAGTTGGCGAGTTTAAGTTCCCGGGGCAACCATCCAAAGCAATGGGCAGTATATAGGAGAGCAGCAGACAAGAATGCAGGACGGAAGACGAGTGTCAGGGGTGATTTGTGACTGAGGGATGGCTGCGGGGGGAGATTTTTTATGATTTATGGTCTTTATGATGAAAGGAGGTGGAGTTGAAAGAATATGTTAAGAATTTCATAGGATGTGACTAGAATGGACAGGGTGAGAAATGAGTATGTTACACGGAGAGCTAAGGTTTAGCAGTTCTAAGAGAAAGTTAGGCTGGAAAGGTTGAGATGGCTGGACATGCCTGGGGCTGGGGGAGTAGAAATATCTGACAAATGATGATGAATGAAAAAAAAAAAAAAGAAGAAAAAGAATCAAAACACTACAGACAGAGCTTAGATAGGCGACAAATGCAACAAGTGAGTTTATTTTCCTGCTAACAACATAAATACCTGGAACATGAAATATTATAGACTACCCAAGCAGTCAACTTACAACTATTGCATATTGATATTGGAGTGATTTGATATGGTGTGCAGATATGTCTTTAAAAAGGCACCTGTTCCTGTAATCTGTTTTAATGTTTATATCAAAGATGTTTTCATGGTGTTTATTAGGTTTGTTTTGTTTTAGTCTTTCTTTATCAAAAGGAAAATAGCAAAAAATATTTTCCATTTGCGTACATTTAAAACATGAAAAATTTTCTTATAAATCATGCATTAAAATGCCTTATACTGGTAGCTACATGTCCCAAGTATTTTGTTTTTATTAATTTACTCCATATATGTTGAAATCCTAGCCTGACGTAGTCCTACTCAATTCTAGTCAGAATATGAGTCTGATACTGCTCCATAGAGCTGTGATTATGGGGCGTGTTTTGAACGAACCAGGGAAAAAAAATGCCTCCGCACTCAATTGGATAGACCTGCAATCAATAAGAGCAACGGAGTGCGTGACGTATGTTAAGCGACGCATAGTTGTTAACAAAAATCAAAGCGTACAGTTGCACGCCTATGATAAGAAGATGAGCCTTGATCGCATTTCTCTGTTCCTCTTTTAAAATTAATTTGCTGTCGACATCTTCTAGAACAGACCTAATAGCAGAATCTACACACCCCAACTCTCCAGCGGCAGCCATTGTTGTTGTCACCCAAGCGCGCTTTGGTGACGTGGTTGATTACGTTACTGTTGATCATCTGTCCATCATCGTATAAAGCCCGCCCTGACAATTTGATTGGCCCGCCAGATATTGTGCTAGCATACTCGCGCTACTGTTGAGCAATGCCAGACCGAACTTTCAGACCTCAAACATTGTGGGCGGGACTAAGTTCGGAATGGCACCCAGGCTATTGAAATCCCGCTTTTGTGTCTAAACCTGTATTTTTGATGCCCTGCTCAGGTTTAAAAGGGGTTACTGCATCTGATTTTTGCTAATGGCTTAGCCAGTAATGTGATGTACTAAGTTAGGAGAGCTTATTTTTATGCATATAACTACCGATCCCTGATGGAGAGAAAAAATATACCATAGGAGTATAGGATATTATGGCCAAGACGACAATCGACAGGTAGCGCCTGTCCTACATACACTATATTGCCAAAAGTATTTGCTCACCCATCCAAATTATTGGAATCAGGTGTTCCAATCACTTCCATGGCCACAGGTGTATAAATTCAAGCACCTAGGCATGCAGACTGTTTTTACAAACATTTGTGAAAGAATGGGTCGCTCTCAGGAGCTCAGTGAATTCCAGCGTGAAACTGTGATAGGATGCCACCTGTGCAACAAATCCAGTCGTGAAATTTCCTCGCTCCTAAATATTCCACAGTCAACTGTCAGCTGTATTATAAGAAAATGGAAGTGTTTGGGAACGACAGCAACTCAGCCACGAAGTGGTAGGCCACGTAAACTGACGGAGCGGGGTCAGCGGATGCTGACGCGCATAGTGCGAAGAGGTCGCCAACTTTCTGCAGAGTCAATCACTACAGACCTCCAAACTTCATGTAGCTCAAGAACAGTGCGCAGAGAGCTTCATGGAATGGGTTTCCATGGGCGAGCAGCTGCATCCAAGCCATACATCACCAAGTGCAATGCAAAGCGTCGGATGCGGTGGTGTAAAGCACGCCGCCACTGGACTCTAGAGCAGTGGAGACGCGTTCTCTGGAGTGACGAATCGCGCTTCTCCATCTGGCAATCTGATGGACGGGTCTGGGTTTGGCGGTTGCCAGGAGAACGGTACTTGTCTGACTGCATTGTGCCAAGTGTAAAGTTTGGTGGAGGGGGGATTATGGTGTGGGGTTGTTTTTCAGGAGCTGGGCTTGGCCCCTTAGTTCCAGTGAAAGGAACTCTGAATGCTTCAGCATACCAAGACATTTTGGACAATTCCATGCTCCCAACTTTGTGGGAACAGTTTGGAGCTGGCCCCTTCCTCTTCCAACATGACTGTGCACCAGTGCACAAAGCAAGGTCCATAAAGACATGGATGACAGAGTCTGGTGTGGATGAACTTGACTGGCCTGCACAGAGTCCTGACCTCAACCCGATAGAACACCTTTGGGATGAATTAGAGCGGAGACTGAGAGCCAGGCCTTCTCGTCCAACATCAGTGTGCGACCTCACAAATGCGCTTCTGGAAGAATGGTCAAAAATTCCCATAAACACACTCCTAAACCTGGACAGCCTTCCCAGAAGAGTTGAAGCTGTTCTAGCTGCAAAGGGTGGACCGACGTCATATTGAACCCTATGGATTAGGAACGGGATGTCACTTAAGCTCATATGTGAGTCAAGGCAGGTGAGCAAATACTTTTGGCAATATAGTGTATCTATCTGTCATCACAGTCATTATACAGTATGATAGCCGCCATGCTCCTAGCCTGGCTTAGCAGAAGGGCAGCCATGGGTTGTACATTTGTTTGGTTTGGATATTTATTGATGGTCTCAAGGAAATCCATTGTTAATGTTGTGCCAGTTTATAGTTAAAAAAGAACGAGCTCGAAGTTCAGTTCACATATATGAAAATGAACTAACTCGCGTTCATAGTTCACTTTTTCAAAAAATGAGCTAAGTTTCCAAACCTATAAATAACTAGTAGAACGCATTAGAATCTCACATTTTACCCTTTAAATGTGTGATCATAATATACAGAAAACACTGAAAAATACTGTATGCTGTAAAGCCTTTATATAGCCAAATTACACAGAAGTTCAGAAACATACAGGAACATTCAGGTTCTGCTGAAAAGATCTGGAACAAAAATTATTTCTTCCGCTCCTCATTGAATGGCAGATAATTCCCAAGATAGCTTGGATGCTTTAACTCGATGTTTAGTTTAGTTTATTTAGGATCCCCATTAGCTGTAGCAAGCTACAGCTATTCTTCCTGGGGTCCAACAACAAAACATGAAATAAAAAAAATACAAATGAAATAAAATTATGTGGACATTAAAACAACATCTCCCATAATCTATACATATACATGTATACATACACACATATACAGATACATATATACATATACATATATACCCATATACATAAACAGAAACAATCCAAACTAATCAAAACAAACTACAAAGCACAGCAAGTGAAGAAGACAGTCCTAATCATGTTTTACCTCTATATTTAATAAATGTTCTTTCAATGATTTTTTAAATTTCCTTAAATCAGTTATCAGTTTAATGTAATTCGGCAGTAAATTCCATGCTTTCATACCTCTATACATAACAGTTCTTTTTAAGGCATTTGACTTTACTTTAGGCAAACTAAAGTTTCCTTCAGTCGCATGCCTAGTCCTGTATTCGTGATTCTCTGAACTAAAAGTAAGGTTTGTAAATAACATATAAGGTGTTTTTAATACAGATATGTTTCTAATCATAACAGTCAATGAGTATGAAAGTCTGTCTTTAACCAACAACCAGTTTAATTTTTTATGCATTGTTATGATATTTGTCCTTAAATCACACTTCAATATTATTATGTGTCGCTTTAAATTTGAAGTGGACTTGGCTGACATATGGGCTTGTTTAATTACTGGTGAGGACAGTTTGCACAAAAACTTGAGTTCTTTTTTAAGTCTTCCTTTGTTAGTTCATTAAACTCTACCAAGAGCTCTGCAAAACTGACATCAGAAATACCAGTAGATGAGTGAATTGAGCAGAGTAGTACTAGCAGTAGACATGCTGGTCTGCCATGCTGATCGCTGTAATAAGTGCTGTAAAACCTGACGTTAACCAATGAAAAGTGTTATTAATTGACGCAAAAGTGAGCTGTGTGTGATGCTCATTGCTCCCAGAGTAAACGTCGCTCTCGTTCACGTTCAGAACTTCAAAGCTGGTCTGTACAATTCACCGTTCACTAAAAATGTGAACATATTTAGTGAAAGTCATTCATTGAATGCAGTCATGCACGACACTGTCCATAGTATGAGGTTGGAGGGATCAGCAACACAGAATCTCTGAGCCAGCTGCTCAAACCAATACAGCTGATCCTCATTATTAAAGTTGTACTTTAGTATTGAGCATGTTGTTATAATTTACCAACAATAATTTAGTTACAAATATTTTCTGTATTGGGGAGAAACAATTACAGTATATTTTATATCCGTAGTTTGAAACAGTGAATTTTTTTTTTTTTTTTTACAGTCTTAAAACTGTTTTTTTTTTCAAAGTCTCATAGTTTAGCATTGAGGAGGTTTGAGTTTAGCCTTATTTGTAGGCTGCTTTTGGTTTCGGCTTCAACTACTAGTTTACTATATGTTTTAATTCGTCCAAAAAAGGAAAAGACGGCTGTCAAAGTGACATTTCTCTTTTGACCTTGAGCTAATTTCGTGCCACAGATTTTATATCTAGACAAATGTAAACAGCTAAGCATAAATTAGGAAGATTAGGGTTTTTGAAGTGTAGTTATTCCCGTGGCATCCCTAAAATCTTAAAATGACTCAACAACGTCCCCCGGGCAGATTTGTTTAGCCTTGACGGGCCTCGGTGACGAATTTACCAGAAATACTTTTTGATGCTAATTTCTAATGTTGAGTCATAAATTCTGTTTCATCAGGATGTTGCTCTTCCTTAAGAGAGACTTCAAAGAGTTGTAGTCTAGAAGGGAACCCAGGGAACGCTCAAAGAGGATTTCACTGAATCAACACATCAAGGTTGAGACTGTAGCACAGATTGCCTGTGAGAAATGTCTTCCTCTCACTTTCTTCTCTCTGAAATCAAGTAGAACTGGAGCTCAAAAGAGGGCATGTGGAAATGCAGTTTGTGTTTACGACGGTTTATCCTAGAGGAGGAAATGCTTCCTGAGGATCAGATGGCAGCTTATCTCAAGGACAGTTTGTCACACAAGAAAACACTCTAAATTCCAGCACCATTGTTTCTATGATTCCCATTTTCAAACGGAATTGAAGACTGATGGCCAGGAAGCTGACCAGCTGATGGATAATTTATTAGAACAAGTTGATGCTGGGTTACATGTTGGGAGCATGAAATAGAAAATGTAGATGCAGTCGGTCAGTCTTTTAACTTCAGTTAAAAGCAATACCGTATTTTCACGACTATAAGGCGCACTTAAACGTCTTTTTTTTCCCTCAAAATGTGCGGTGCGCCCTATGGTGCGGTGCGCCTTATGTGTGTTGTAACTGCGACTTTTGAGACCACCTCATTGAGGAGATGATGAAAGAGTGGCTGAATGTAAGGAGACCAGGTGTTTTTTTTCCACCCCTCACCATCGCTGTTAATATGTAAATCCATGCGTGCCCATCTCACAGCTGATGTGAAAAACATGGGGAAACAAATTAACGCTGCTCGACATCGGTGTGAACCGGACCCAGCAGGTGCAGCAGAAGCAGCGAGTTTACATGCAAAGTCAATGGTTGACGCGCATATAGGTGCAGCAAAAGGTCCCGCAGCGCATTTTGGTGCAGCACGTTGGGAGCGTTTAAGCATCTGAAGCGCCGCGCTTCTGCTGCTCGAGATGGAAAAATTGAAGTTTTGCTGCTGGACGCGCCGCATCAACCAATCAGAGAAGCTGATCTGGGAGCTGCCAGCGAGACAGACAGCGCTCTGAGGACATATGATATTAACGCAAATGGAAAAGGCTGGATGGTTGCGTGGCTGAGGCAGGTGTATGTGAGAAGACTAGGTGGTTTTTTCCACGCATCACCATCGCTGCGTGCCCATCTCACAGCCGATGTGAAAAAAAGGTGAATCAAATGAACGCTGTGCTCGCCGTTATCCCGGGGGTCTGACAAAGGAGCTTCAACCGCTCGACATCGGTGTGAAGCAGCCGTTCGAAGTAAGGCTGCGAGCGGCGTGGGAGCGATGGATGACCGACGGAGACCACAGTTTCAGGATAAGAAGGCAGCGCCAGGCAGATTACGCCACAGTTTGCGGATGGATTGTAGATGCTTGGACTAAAGTGTCTGCTGGCTCTGTTGTTCAAGCTTTCGCAAAAGCCGGCATTATTTCTGAGGAGACGAGCTGCACGGAAAGTGACTGACAGCAAAGAAGGGGAAACTGGCATGTCTGATTTAGCGCAGCTGTTTTATTCAGAAACAGAGGATGATGACTTTGATGGGTTTGATTAATACTTTGTAATAAATACATGAATAAAGCACAATCATACTCAGTTTTGCTCCCGCTGTATTTTTCTCCCTGAAAACTTAATTCAACAGCATCCCCGGCGCGTCTCCTCCTCTTCATCGCGGTGGCTGGCAGGTGTTTTTTCATCTAAATAATCTAAATCTTGCAGCTATATTTGCTGTGATCAGTGGGAATAAAGTAGTTTTAATATGTTTTTAAGTGAGAAAGTCCACCTGAAAACTTAATAATTGCAGTCAGTTCATCCAGATTATCTATTTCTGTCGGAGGCGCTCAGACCCCCACATACCAGCGGTGCGCTGACAGCAGAAATCTCTTCATCAGCAGCCTGTAGGCTGGGCAGCCTGGGGTTCACCGCGGCTGCTGGCAGGTGTTTTTCATCTAAATAATTTTAGCTGCAGGCACCAGGATACCGGCAATAAAAGCGAACATATTCCGTCAGCAGGTTTCAGGATTTTAAGTTAATTTAGGAGTGACCACAGCGCTGTGTCATCTGCGATGTCTCTGTCTCACGGCCAGCTGCCAGGTTTGATTAATACTTTGTAATAAATACATGAATAAAGCACAGTCATACTCAGTTTTGCCCCCGCTGTATTTTTAAATACGCAGTAGAGGTATTTAAAGGTAGTAGAGGACTTGTACCTGTATATAAAAAACGCGCCCTATAGTCCGGTGCGCCTTATGTGTGTGTTAAATACAGAAATGGGACACATAACTGAGAGTGCGCCTTTTAGTCCGGTGCGCCTTATGGTCGTGAAAATACGGTAATTAAAGGCTTTACGCTGCTCTAAACAAACAGAAAAAATCATCTCCCACCGTCCGAGTACAGAAAATGAGCTAATTTGACTGCAGTTGAAACACAGTCTCAGCTACTTACTTAAATTCCTTCCATATGTTTTTTTTTATTAATTATGCAGCTATTCTTCTTCACAAACCTGAGGTGTTTACCATTAAAAAGGTTTTTCCTCTTTTTATTTGAATGCTTTCTGCAATTTACTTGTCTCAGCTTGAAATTGCCAATAAATCAAACAAGCCCCTTCCCCACCTGTTGCTGACTTTACTTGTTAGGCTTCCTGTCGGTGTATTTCAGTGTAATGTGCTATTGCCCCCCCCAAAAAAGAAAGAAAATCAGGACAATACACTCATTTTTATGAGCATATTGTCCCTTTAACTGAACCCAGCTCATTTCAGCACAGATGTTGGTTATACTGAATTTTTAGAATCACAATGGAACAATATCCTGAGTTTTAATGAGCGTCACGGCTGTGGAAACTGTTAATTGTAGACATGAGGGAAGTACTGTGAAAACGTTAAGACTGCCAATGCCTCACCAGGGCAGATGAACGCACCACAGCCCTGACAGCAGAGAGTAAGCTCCTCAGCTGGAAACATTTTGGTTTCACCTGGTTTAATTTAGTAAAAATATCTTCTTTAAGGAACCTTTGGTTTTTTGATTGATAATAAAAAAAATTATTAACAGATTAATCAGTTTGCAACATAATATTTGCAGCCCTACGTTCAAAAAGGATTACAACTAAATACATAAATTGGAACCTTTTAAAAATGAGTTTAATGAAAGCTTCTGAATTTATGAGCCCCAGTATAGCCTGCATATCAGTGTGAAATGTAATGAGATACATTATAATAATATTATTTTCCTTCTAAAATTAAAGAGCTAAAACTTACGCAGAGTTAAAACTCATTGGCTCTCCTCCCTCTGTATTAGAAATTAAGCCAAGTACATAGTGTCATACTTTTCCATTTTTTAGATATCAAGATTTATACTTTATTGCAATAAATGTTATATACTAAAATCCAGTACTTTAACATTGGGTAATTATACCATAAAAATAAATGGGGATGAAAGCAATTCTTGCTGCAGTGTATTCAAATCACATCCAGCTTCAACGGAGGGATGTTTAAGGAACCCATTTCTTCTCTAAGTTAACTCAGATGGCAGATCATGGTGGTACTCAGCTTTTTCTGAGTTATCTAAAAGAACTGACTACAAGGTAAGACATGCAGCGAACAACAACAGGAGGCCTTCTCTCTTTTCTTTCTAAAGGGATCATGGAGTTTGGGTGATATTTCTAAAGTGCAAAGACTGTGTGTTCCTTTTGCTCTAGTATCCTACAGCTGTGTTACTTGATAAGGGAGAAGTGTGCAAGTGTTTCCTACCTTAGCAGTGAACCAGAACACCATTAATAATAATTTTATGCATTTGTGCATCAAAGGGTTAAACCGTTTGTTTTATGTATCCATGCTGAAAGCCCGATCCATCCTCCACCTGTGACCTCAGCTTGTTCAGGGTTATTTTTGTTGCTGGAGGCAATGAGCAGATTTGTAAAAAATAAAATAATCCTCTTTTTGTGAGTCACCCCGACATAAATGACTATAAACGTTGCTTACTTGGAACAATATATTCGATTCTCATGGCAACCTGTGTGAACATAGTGTTACGGTTCTTACAAAACAATGTAAAGTTAAAATGTAGACAAAGACATTCTGGTTTTATTTATAACTATTTTCTTTCATCCACTGATAAAATTTGATTGACAAAAACAGCATATTTTTGCATATTTTGTCCTTCAGTCTGAACATTGCCTCCAGAAACCATATGACTGTCTTGAACTTATGCTTTATATTAGATTATGTCTTATCTATGACCATTCAATGGTTTCACAACAATTACATCCAGCGTTGTTTATGATGTGAAGTAATCTGATATAAGCATTTGCTCTGCATTGTGCAGCAGATGTCGTTCCTCATGACTGAATCCTGATAAACAGAGGATTTTCTATTTAATCTTGTTAATCTGATGGCCAGTTCTAGGTAGCTCCTTCTGAATCAACAGTTGTGTTATGAGAGCAGATATGTTGTTTTTTTTCCAGTTTAGAACAGATACAAGCCTCTGTTTTTGACAGATGTCCTTCACCATTACTGTTCTCAGGGGTGTAAGAATTAGAACAATTGCTGCTTGCCTTGTTGTTGCTTAAGGGCAGTCTTTTATTTGCAGTCGGTACTGTCCTATTTGAAAGGTTGCTAAAATAATTATCTTTGTGTTATATGTGTATATGTTCTATGTGTATATATATCTAAATGTATGTATGTATACCCCAGGGAAGAGAGCTTCATTATTCATTAATCGTTTTATAGAGATTAAGAATAGATTTTTATTGAAGTAAATTATTTTTATAAGGTGAGAATTTCTGTCTCCCACTGAATCAAATTATTTCCAGTTTCAACTTGATAAAGCTTTTAGTTTTTATGTAGTTCTATAGCACCTCCTTAACCCTACCTTATTCTTCATATAACCAGTCCAATATGACTACTTTACTTAAGTAGATTTTTATGTTACTGAAAAAATAACCCTATAACGTATGCCGTTATTTTGTTACTCCCAACGCTGGCCGTTATAAACATGCTTCAACAAACCCACTTTCATCGACATAAGGGATACATGTCCTTGTGTTTATCCAGTGTATCCATTGTGCAACACAATTCTCTTATGAGACAGTTCTGAAAATCCGAATATGATCCAGATGTGTTGTGCTTAAATAGTTCACTAATAGTTTGTGATGATGAATTGGGATTGTAGGCAGGCAGACTGGTAGCAGTTTGGAGAAGGTTGAGGATCGGTTAACCAGCTTGTGACAGTATGGACAGGCTTGAGAAACTGGACTGATTGGTGGCAGGCTTTAAATTGAGAGACAATGCCTGCATAGACTGGTGACTGACTGACAGACAGACTGGAGGCAGGTAGAACAGACAGGTGAAAGGCAGAGGTGGTCAAGGATGTAGGGAGGTGGTGCTCACAATCAGTGGAGTAAAGTTTATAAAGGAAAAGTGGGAACAATCTGGGGAAGACTGAGAGAGACGGGCATGAAATTATAGGCATGATTGCAGCTTGGAGGAATGAGAGTGATTAGTAAAGAGGCAGATGCATCTGCTCATTCTAATTAACAGAGTCCCCCCCCCAAAAAAAATAAAAATAAATTATCGGCAGGTTGCATGACAAATTCAGTTAATTTGCTTTGTCAGAATCTCTGAAAGGTGAAAGTATAAGGCTTTTAGACTGAAGGGTCAACTGTCTAATCACGTAGTCAGCAGCACTGGAGAGGATTATCTATAAATTTTTACTCTGTACATCTTCAACTTCTACTACTCTGATGACTCTGTACTCATTTTTTTGTGCATCTCTGATCCAGCCAACAACTGCAGACAGTTGGTGAACTGATGTGGCATAGTGAAAAAAAAAAAGAGGAAATGAATTGGAAAAAAGCGCAATACGATATTTTGCTTGCTTTTTCTGAACCCGCAGATATAGCTCTGAAATCATTCAAATGTTGCTGCTTAAAGGTATAGTGGAGGATTTTCCCAAATAATTGAAAAGACCCGCTCTCTCCGCTTTAAAAAAATAATGCACATGCATAACCCTATATCCGCTCCCGAGAGGGAACGCCTATTAAACGCATGCGAGAGTATGCACATGCTCATGTCTCTTCGTACACGCTGTGTTTAAAAGTTTTTATTTGCATCGCCCATACAAGCTTACTTTCCAAAAGAAGATTTGTATTTTTTTCACTATTTCAGACTCATAATTGAAAGTTGGGAGGAACACTTATTTTGATGACCCACCCAGAAAAATAACATCTTTCCACTATACCTTTAACAAATGGACAAACCTGGGGAAACTTTTGTATTAAAATAAAGTGTGTATATTTGTATACCTTTATGTCATAGCCAAGTATATGTGATGGTTTTATGATTTTAGGAAACATACCCTAAAAGGGAAAAGAAACATCATAGAAGTGAGCTGACAGTATAAGACACACCGGCAAAGCCTCACAATATCTCTAAATCTTCCAGGTACTGGTGGCAGAAGCAGTGTAACTTCATATTAGAGGAGGTTTAAGTAGACTTATGCTTGTTAAATTTTATGAAAACACCCAAGGAGCCCATGTTCCTTTTTGTCAGCCTCAAAGGAAGACACGAAGACAACGGGACATTTGGGCTGTGCGTCCTGTTAGCGTTTGCAGACGGGTGGTCTCCCTGGTATCCTCTGCATTGATTGCGGACATTCTACGCAACTCTGCTTTTTGTCTGAAGGGAGTCATGCTGTGTTGCTTTGGCTTGCTTGACAGATGGCTAATGGTGTATAACACGCCAAAGTGAAACAAAGGTCACTGGTGCAGATATGTGCTGTTACATAATTTAGATTCAGCAAGCTCAGATTAGCATGCGAGAGCTTTCCGGCAGGCGACACCTCCAGTTACAGCACTTGCTAATTTTAGACACATTGTTTAGTACGAGGAAGAAACTAGTCATGCAATTATTCAATAAAAATAAAGGGTGTGTTGGATCCACAAGTCTTTTTTTATCCTATAACATCTATTTTCTTTTCCTTGTTTTTGCATTTGTACTTGTATCTGATTTTAACAAATACAACTTGAACTAATCCAAATCTTAACTAATTTCCAAATTTAAGGTTAGTCATTAATTAGAAATCTACTCAGGCAGTGTGTGTTATAAAGGCTGAATTTTTTTAGTAAGCTTAAATAAGTTCACGATACAAAATCTCCCTTCACCAACTGGCTACACTCTGAATAATTACTGTCTGTGGATTCTTTAAAACTTTAGAGTTTTGCTCAAAGTGCAATATATTGAATGGAATATTATTTTACAAAGAATTTGCTGAAATCTTGCTTTCATGTAATCTCTGTAAATCCAGGTTTTGCATTGTCTTCTCTCCAGATGTGGATGCAATGTTTCTTCTTTATTGAAGACTAACATTGTTTTATAGGAAGGGACAAAAGATCTAAAAGTTAGCTGCTGGTCGTTACAAGACTCACAGACAAGGCAAATTTACTTATATAGCACGATTTAGTACAAAGACAATTCAAAATACTTAATGTGAATTAAAGAGTAAAATAGAAGGAAGGTATAAGTAAGTAAAGATAAAAACATGATAAAAGCAGGTAGTAAAGCAAAACAGTTGGATCTTAAACTAGTTATACCTTATTTAACAGTTTAACAGTCAAAGGCAGCTCTGAGCAAATAGGTTTTTTTTATGTTTGACTTAAAGGACTTTGGCTTTCAGCACTTTTACAGTCTTCTGGGAGTTTGTTCCAGATAAGTGCAGCATAGGAACTATATGTTGCTTCTCCATGTTTGTTTCTAGCTCTGGGTGAAGAGGGTCGACCGGAACTAGAAGACTTGAGTGGTCTTGGAGGTTGATACAGTGACATTAAATCTGTTTTCTATTCTGATCTATTTAGTTATCTACAGGATTTTAACGTCTTTTCTCTGTGCTAGAGGTAGCCAGTGGAAGGACTTCAGAACCATGCTGATGTGTTCTACTTTCTTGGTTTGGGTATTAACACAGGCAGCAGCGTTTTGGATCAGCTGGAGCTTTGTGATGTTTTTAGGCAATCCTGTGAAGCCACTGTTGTAATAATCAATTCTAATAAAGATAAATGCATGAATTAGTTTTTCTAGATCCTGCTCGGACATTAGTTCTTTAATTCTGGAGATATTCTTCAGGTGATAAAAGGCTGACTCAGTAACTGCCTTTATGACCCTCTGAAGGTTCAGGTCTGAGTTCATCATGACACCAAGATTTTGGCCATAATCAGTGGTTTCTAGCTGCAGTAGCTGAAGCTGTGAGCTAACTCTGGATCTCTCCTCCTTTGGTCTAAAGATTACCTCAGTTTTCCATCCATCCATCCATCCATCCATCCATCCATCCATCCATCCACCCATCCACCCACCCACCCATCCACCCATCCATCCATCCATCCATCCATCCACCCATCCACCCATCCATCCATCCATCCATCCATCCATCCATCCATCCATCCATCCATCCATCCATCCATCCATCCATCCATCCATCCATCCATCCACCCACCCACCCACCCACCCACCCACCCACCCATCCATCCATCCATCCATCCATCCATCCATCCATCCATCCATCCATCCATCCATCCATCCATCCATCCATCCATCCATCCATCCATCCATCCATCCATCCATCCATTGTTCTGTTCAGGTTGTTGTCAGTAAATACTTTTAGCAGTAGGCGTGTGTGAAAAAATAAATTTTGAGATATTTCGTAAAATTTCGGCTGCCCAATATGGTATTGATCTTTCAGTTCCTAATAACAATTTTCAGAACCTTTTTTTTTTATTTTTTTTTTTTACGTAAAACATTGAGGGAGAAATGCGCGACCTCTGCAATGTCAGTCTGATAGATGGCGCTGTGGAGCCTTTTTCCTCTGCGCTGCAGCACCATTTCTGTAGTGGAGCCAGCCCCAATAGAAAACATGGACTGACTCAAACTAGAAACATGGATTCTGATGAACCTATAAATGACTTGCTTTTAATCTATACATTTTGTTTTGAGAGCTCTGTAAAATATTGCAATATATATAGTGATATTGCGATAATCTCGTATTGTGACCAAAATATTGTGACACGCATTTTATTGCAACACCTTTGGCAAATGGTAAATGGCATGTACTTATATAGCGCCTTTATTCAAGTTAGGAGACTTGACCAAAGCGCTTTACACTACATTCATTCACCCATTCACACACACACTGATGGTGGCAAGCTACATTGTAGCCACAGCTGCCCTGGGGCTCACTGAAGCGGGGCTGCAGTACACTGGCGCCACCGGGCCCTCTGACCACCATCAGTAGACAATGCAGGTGAAGTGTCTTGCCCAAGGACACAACACTGAAAGTCGGAGTCGGGGCTTGAACTGTCAACCCTTCGATTTCAGGGCAAACATTGAGGGAGAAATGCGCGACCTCTGCAATGTCAGTCTGATAGATGGCGCTGTGGAGCCTTTTTCCTCTGCGCTGCAGCACCATTTCTGTAGTGGAGCCAGCCCCAATAGAAAACATGGACTGACTCAAACTAGAAACATGGATTCTGATGAACCTATAAATGACTTGCTTTTAATCTATACATTTTGTTTTGAGAGCTCTGTAAAATATTGCAATATATATAGTGATATTGCGATAATCTCGTATTGTGACCAAAATATTGTGACACGCATTTTATTGCAACACCTTTGGCAAATGGTAAATGGCATGTACTTATATAGCGCCTTTATTCAAGTTAGGAGACTTGACCAAAGCGCTTTACACTACATTCATTCACCCATTCACACACACACTGATGGTGGCAAGCTACATTGTAGCCACAGCTGCCCTGGGGCTCACAGAAGCGGGGCTGCAGTACACTGGCGCCACCGGGCCCTCTGACCACCATCAGTAGACAATGCAGGTGAAGTGTCTTGCCCAAGGACACAACACTGAAAGTCGGAGTCGGGGCTTGAACTGTCAACCCTTCGATTTCAGGGCAAACTCCTACATCCAACGCCACTGTCGCCCCTACTCGCCAGTATTTAGCAGACCACCATAACTGAACCTTTTTTCAGTTTGAGGTTTCAGCTTTCACCTGAACGGATGATGTGACCGACTAGAACTGTATGAGCTCACCTACCTGCTGTATTTTGAGCAGCGGTTAAAATGACCTGCTTTGTAAGGGAATTCACTTCAGCAGTAAGGGATAAGGGAGAATGCAGGCCCTTAAACTAATCATAAATGGCATCAACAAGTAAGTCAGTATAAACTCTCCACTCAGCCTGTCTTTTTTCTTATATAAATGTGGATTTTCTATTATCTTATATTGTTTTTCAGTTGTCGAATCTGATGTTGAGATTCCTGCATAACAATCTTAGAGCTCAACAGTACCTAGACTGTGGAGATTATACAAATGTCAAGCCTAATATTAGCAGCAGTCCATATTAATGTTACATTTGTCACCTTTAAAATGTCCCGTCGGTTGTTGTGGAGTCTTGTAATTGAGGTGTCAGTCATTGATTGTGGCTGCAGACGGGCTCAGGACGCCTGCATGCAGTAGGAGACAGCCCTTCACCAAGCCTGGCATTTGATGAGATGGCCTTTTGTGTGTTTTCTGTATCTGTGTGTACGTGTGTGCCTAGCTAAATACTTGATAAAGTCAAAACCTTGCAGCTTGAAGGCTCTAGAGGCAGTTTTAGATTCCACTGACTGGCAGTTCGACTTTGTGAGCAACCTTTAGGGATTTGGATGAAGTTGTCTCAAAAATATCCCTGACTCCTAGCTTCATTTCACTGAAAGAAAAGCAGGTGAATTGGATGTTCATGAGTGCATCAACCTTTTTTGCATAAAGCTGTGTTCTCTTTGCAAGCAGGGGCTAAAGTAAAAAGGATTTTGCTTTATCTACTCTGCTATGTATATATGCAAATTCAAGTTTGCAATTACCGTTAATTTTATTAAATACTTCAACTTTTGGTAGGTTTTTAAGGTTTAACATTGGTACATTAAACCGAAACCCTAAAGTCTTCTAAGGATCCCACAGGAACCACAAGCTTAACTTCTGTGCTGCCATATAACCACCAAGGTTTCGTACGTAAACACATTGCCTCTGCAAAGATAGCAGCTTGTTTCTCATCAGATGCATCCTGTTTAATTTTTTAGAGGTTGTCAGAAGAAGAAAGGGAACCCCATTTATACATTGATAACAATAATGCTTTTCTGGTTATTTTTGTTAACTTTAATGTTAAAAATGTTGGCTTAAAGTTGTTGAAAACCCTCTTAAAATAAAAACAAATTTTAAATTCAGAAAATGTGGTCTATTCAAATTATATAACTTTTTTCAGCTAGTGACATATCGGTATACTACAGTGAATAATCATTCAATTACTAAATTAGTTGATGATTTTTCCAATAGTTGATTAATTATGATTGAAGCCCTACGTTTTATCAACATGCATCTGGCCAGAGTTGCTTTTTAACTGTGAGATTCTTTAAAATAATAAGCAGCAGCAAACAAACAGAAAAAGTTTTTTTTGTCAAAATTGGATTTATTAGTCCATGCATACTTAAAAGCATCTCAAAACACAATTGAATCAAAAGTGTAAGGTATGAAAAGCGACATTTGTACACCCACATCACATACTGCCACTATTAATGGAATAAAGGGCTGCAACTGTAAACAAACCCCTCCTCAAAAGCCCAGAATGTACCGTATCTTTAAAATGACCAATGCTCCAGAAAAGTAAATAGACTTTACTCGGGTAAATGTGTATAGAAATTATACCTTGGCTTTCAAGGCTTTGGAGTGGCAGGGGAAACAAGCTTTGGTGATGTGATCTCCATCTTGTTTGATCAACATTTAAGAAGTAGTACCTGTATGACTGAATGTTTCAGAAAAATAAAAAACTGCTGAAATGAATAAAGCAGGAATGTTGAACTAGTGTTTTAGTGTTGGGTATTAACTTATGTCACAGTTGTTTTTGGAACACTGCTTCCTTACAACAACCAGGTATTTCAGGAATTTCTGTGACATCTGCTACGGTAAGACAGCCACCGCTTTATGATTATAAATAGCTGTGTGAAGAAAACAGGTTGCAGGCATTTCCTGTTGTCAGTCTGCACCTCTAATTGCAGCAGATGTGAAGTGATAGAAGTTCAGTGTCACTTTGATGAAGTCACTGCTGTTGGCTAAATGTCAGCGAAGATGTTTTAAAGTAAAACTGCTGAGTCAAGTCTCGAGTTTCTCTTAAGGTTTGAATGTAATTGCGTGCTCATTAGCCCTGTTGCACAAGAGTTGCATTGCAGAGCAGGAGAAGGCTCCTCTGCAAACTATGATTTCTCATACAGCACATTAATATATTAGTTTTTTAACAGGTCCTGCAAGTCCTTTGAGTGGGGAATGCACGACTAGTTGTTGGGGCATAGAGCTTGGAAACCTGAGGGTCTGAGGGGAGCAAAAGGGAACCCCTAACTCCCGATTGCTCCCTGGGTGCCCCACGATGGCAGCCCACTGCTCCCCAAGGGGATGGGTTAAATGCAGAGGTAAATTTCTCCAATGTAACATCAATAAGTGAAGATATTATTGTTATTATTAAAAATGTTTGCCTTGCAGAACTATAGACACCGTTGAACATTTCCCACCCCTTTTTTTACATTGCAATTACAAACGTGTATGTTTAATTTATATATATGATAAAATGTCCTTGAGTAATTCAAAGCTTTGCATAGTTGTGGAAGGACATTTATGTATGGTTTGCGTTTGTTTATCTTTTAACGGCAATTAGAACCATTGTTTGCAATAGTAGTGTGCCTTATTTGATTTGGTTTCTCTTGATAAAATCCAGTGCAAACTAATGCCACATGTGTGCAAATTTGCTTGTAAAAACACAGTTCCTCTTTTCACATGGTGCTGGAAGATATTCAGAGTTGAGGGGAAGATGCAGAGGGCTGCATACAGGGAAATCCTGTAAAAAAAAAAGAACTGTTAGAAACTGCATTGTACCTGAGATTCGCATTCCAGCCATTCCTGAACAGTCAGTCAGTGCTGCAATGGAATGCTTTAGGGCTGCAAATTAGAAGAAAACACATGGGATTTTATAGTTTGTTTTAAGTAAACAACATTTTTAATTTTGATACCTTTATCATGTTCCTCATACTACAGTTATGCACATTGTTAAAAAGTTTAGGTAATCTGAAGATTTTACAACACTTTTTATTTTAATATATTATAACTTATTTAACGATTGTCTTAACATGTAAAAGCAAAAGCCTCTCTACAACCATTACTCATTCTGCAGCTTTCGATCTGTGTGCAAAGTGCAAGCAGGGTTGCTTCTCAGAGCCAGCACAAATACACATGCACTACTACAAATAACACTAGACTACTGTGTTGGAGATTCTCAGTGAAAGGCTTTGCTCAGTGCTCTGTAAAGAGCTTAGATCTGCTCTTTCTCTCTCTCCCTGATGTACTGCAAAGATGATTTTCAATTAAAGCTCCACAGAAGCAATGGAAGCAAAGTTATTGCCCTGCTGTATCGTACCCACAGGCCTCTGCAGGGGCTTGGTGAAAAGCAGGAAGTTGTGCCAAAAGGCATTACCAATGCCTTTTGGCATCTAGTTCTGGCTAGATTTTTTTATTTTTAACCACCTGCTCCGATCTTTGTCTTGCTTATCTCTTCATGGACTGTAAAACTCCACCTTTCCTTCCAGTAAACAATAAATTTTACAGTCTCATTTTTCTCATATTTTTTTATCTGCTGAATGTATTGTTGAACTTCCTCTAGACATAAAAAGTGTCAGCATTTCCTTCTGGCTTGCTGGAAGAAGCCCATCTATTGTAATACAGCCATATCTTCAGCAGCATTTCCTGCTTTCTATTTTTTTCCCGGTGGACAAAAATATGTGTTTCTAACCCAGTGAGGGGGGGAAAAAACTGGTTGTCTCTTTCTGGAACTCAGCTACACTTGTATTAATTTCCGTTTGGGTACAGTGGCATTATCTCCATTTTCTAACTGAAGACATGGCTATAAGGCTGTTGAAAATAGGTTTGCTTTTTTTGTTCTCTTCTTAGACATTGCTGTCCTAAGTTTGCCTCTAAATTAGAAGTATCTAAGTCTGAATGCCAAAACTAAATCATATAGCTGTTGCATAACCGGAGAGCTCCTTCAATGACAGACTGCTGCACCCTAAATGCACCAGGCAGCGTTATCACAGATCCTTCCTCCCAGCAGGAGTAAGACACTACAACCACCACTATTCCTAACAATCTGAATACGTTATTACATTCAGGCTTAGTTAAATAACATGCTGCTGTCATGTTGCTGCTATTTCCAAATATCCATTACTGTAAAAATGTCCAAAGCTGTATATTGCTTATTTATGCTCCAGGTGCACAATTTTATTTTGTTAAAACAATTTACAGCACAGTATTTTATTTATCTTTAAACTCTTCACTAGTATGTTATTCTTATACATTTTTCTGTCTTTTTGCTGCTATAAACACCAGAATTTCCCCATTTTGGGACAATAAAGGGATTTTCTATTCTAAACCTCTTTATTTTATTAACTTTATTGGACTGAACTTGAAATAATTAAGCTGTCCGGCTTTGTTAGCTTCCCTCTCTTAGTGCCATATAGTTACTGAAAAGCAGATTGTCTCTTCTCTTCTTTGCATGGCTCTACTCTACTGAATGTATATCTTTATTTTAAGTGTGTTATAGCTAGATTCAAGTAAATTGCATTATATCTTTAAATCTTTACATATTTTCAGTGTTTACTCTGGCTTTTTGCTAAAAGTGTCTGTGATTAATTGTTGAAAAAATAGTCTTCTTGACTATTTGAGATTTAGAACCTTTCTCTCAGGGATACAGATGTTTCAGATAAACATATTTGAATTGAACTTAATTGGGCTTTAATGCCGTATGATTAAATGCAGCAGACACAGAGATGGAAAGGAAGGTTTGAAAGGGGATAAAAATTTAGGGTGCAGAGAAAGAAACGGAGATAGAAAAGAGGGTGGAAACAAAACAAAAAAATGTATGTATGGATGGATGGATGTATAATTAGTTACTAAATCATAACTAACTGAGAGTATGGCTGATTGTTTTGTGCTGGTGTTACAGTAACTCTGTTTTGCATTGTCAGAGTGGCGGAGTGCCAAGTCCTTCCAGGCTCAAGGATTGGTTGTTTCTGTCCAAGCAAAGTAATACTGCAGAACACAGGAAAGAAGCAGATACGATCATTAAAAAAAATGAAAAACCTCAAGCTATTGACTTTTATTGCACATATTGAAACGTTTTTTTTTTTTAACACGAATAAAATGTTCACCATAAGAGTCGACCATCTGGTTGGACTTATATCCTCATCCCCGGTAGCATGGTTCAACTGTGAGAGCAGTCAGTCAAAACCAAAGTCTTCCATAGCTGGTCATCTACCTAAAGAATGAAATTGTTTTTGAGTTTTCTTATCTCTCCCCTTCATGCTCCTCAAGGAGATTGTAGGCACTTGTGTGCTGCTTTACCTGCTGTCTGAACCTTTTTTTTATTTTCTGCACTTATTAACTCACCAGATTGCAGCAGTCTGTCTTACTATTGCAAACTAAGACAGTGATCAGTTATCAATGATCACATACTTTTACAAAAATATCGGCCAGTTATGATATGTTGCCAATCAGTCACCACAACACTTATGAATATGGTTCTTCAAATGATTTCTCCAGGTCAAGGGTTGTAAACTTAAAGATGTCAAAGTTAAAAACTTTGGCATAAAAAGATAGGGTTAGGGTAGCGGTATCAAGAACTTTTGGACTGTGGAATTTGTGGAGTTTGTGAAAAATGAATTATAAGAGCCATTCTATGTATTGAGAATTGGCTTGGGGTGATTAAATTGATCAAATTCAATTTGATTTTACATATTGGGGGAAAAAAAGCATGGTTTTTATGCAAAGTCAGTCTTTATTCAAGTTTGAAAATATGGTGCATGGGAATCAGACATTCTCCCTGGGTTTAGCGAACCTTGCATACTGACAGCTGGTGAGATTAACTGACTGTAACAGTTTGTTCACCCAACATGGTTTGAGCATCAGGGCATCTGGTTTACAAGGAAAGTCTAGAGTGGCATCAAAACATCCTGCAGAGTGACTTGAGCGCCAGAAGCGGCCACTATTTCAGCACATTTCAGATTTAAGTGTCAAGAGACCAAAATGGCAGAAGGTGAACTTGGGAAATCTACATTTCTGCTGTCGGATGTGGAGCCTTAACTAAACAGAAGCTAAGCCAGTCAAGCAACCAAGCCAAGCTGTGATCTCTGCTTCTGCTGAGCTTTCAGCATACAACTATGGAATATTAATATGTATAAATGGGTTAAACTTCACTGGTTTTACATGAAAAGTTAAAAGTGTATTTTTCTTTTAGTCCTGGAAAAGGTTCTGACAAGTATTACTGCTCTAAAATATTTTCTTTCCGAATTGTGGTGAAACGGTTATAATGCCTACATTAACTAAAAAATGTTAAGAACTGTCTGAAAAATATTTGATTTCACATTTTAATATATTTGGTAATTACAGGTTTTACCACAAACTTGGAAATAATATTCACCTGCAGCAGCTATGAACTGCTGCAGGAAATCCTCAACAACCTGGCCTGCTTCAGAAAGCTTTCATTGGGGACACCCGGTGCCGTCCCGGCCAGTATGCATGGGTCTGCTGGTCCAAAGAGCCGTATTTTTAAAAGTAGGACCATAATCCAGTGGAAGTTAACTTTCTCGCTTAAAAAAAATGTTCAAACTACTTTTTTCCCCATTCATCAAAACAAATAGTCAAGCCACTCTGTCCATTGCATCGCCATTGTACAAGAGACAGATGGAGAAAAAGAACACAGCAGCTCAGTGCTCTTGACGCCCCTTAGGAGCATTGAGCATCCAGTGTCAACAATGCTACAGATGTGGATCTGACTTTAAATTGCACAAACTTCTTTATTATTATTATTAAAGTTTATTTGATAGGGACAGACACACATTTACATAGACAAACTGAATTAAACAGCAGTCCCATGTTTGCATCATGGTGCAATAGCAACAGCTAATTCGTAGCACTTGTCCCTAGATGGGCTTTTAAAAATAACTCTAAAAATTGAAGTGAAATCATTTGAAATAACACAACATAATATATATACAAACTTCCAAGGTGAAGCATTGGATGCCATCTTTGAAACTCCTAACTGGTTCTATGCAAATGCATCATAAGTACAGCAGGAACGAACGTCTGTGAAAATGTTGGAGCGCTTTTGTAATTAAGGAATATCCTGATAAACGGATCATATATTGAATTTAATTAATACTAAAAACATAAACGTTGATTTAGTGCCCCAGATAGCTTGAAATATTTAACTGTAAACACATTTTATCACTTGAAGTATATTTTCTTGCAAATTTCTCCTCACAATTTCAGAGAATATCCCATTATAAATATTGCAAATATATAGGCTACCGCATCATTTCGGGAAGATTGCATTATCTTTTTGCAAATATACAATTTTTATGACATCTGGGAAATTATTCTCAAAATGTACTAATCTGTGGCCAATCTTTTTTTTTTTAATCAGCAATGGCCCTAATAATCAGTCCTGTTGAGATACTTAAGGGAGTTTTACATTTTCTGCAACTTTAATCACAGCTTTGTTGCTCGTCATCCACAGAATTATTAAGAGTCTGTTCTAAATTGCGGCTCATGCTAATGTATATTAATTGGGCTCCGGTTTGTCGCTGACAGTAAAACTTAACTTCAGATAATTCGTTATTCTCTGTGTAATACGTTTCTGTGAAGCTCCTCTCTGCTAACTCGTCCTTCTGTCCTCTGAGAGCTGAAATGCAGCTGGAGTGGAATAATCATCCTCTATTCATTCTTGCTGCACAGAGAAGGGTGTTCTCAGTCCACTCTGCGCTTGTTAAAGACCTCCTCTTTCAAGTTAAACACTGTATTAAATTTATATTCCCTTCTCAGTTTCATTTTGGGTTCATCCTTTTTCTCCTTTTCTTTCCTCAAACATGACAAGATTCTGAGAGTAGCTGTTTCTGTCCTAAAGGAGTTTTGCCTTTTTGCAAAAATAGACTTATCTACATATCGTTATCATGCAAAATGTAGAGATTCAATCTTTTCACTTCTGTGTAATATAGATTTGAAACACCACTGGTTAGGCCTTAAATTAGTTTTTTTTAACTACTTCTTTATAATATGCATAACTATAATCATACTTTTTAAGTTTCATTATACATTCAAGTTTCAAGGTCTTTTTCTTGTCTTCTAAACAGTCGAAGGATAATCCTTGTATTTCTCAAAGATTTTGAGAAATGCAAGTGAAGTTACTGTAACTCATGCCTTTTAAGGCCAATTTATGCTTCTTACGCATAGCCTTTGCAGCCATCAAATCTTGTCTCTGTGAGCGACTACGCCCCCTGCACAGAGGTTCTGCAACCATCGTCGCGCACCTAAAAAAAAATCCTGACTACACATGGGAGGGTTGCAAACCCACGGAGACCTCAAGTGGAAGTGTGCAGACAAAAAGCAGCTATGATTGGTCCTTGGTATGCCCCTCCGGCTGTCTGTGTTGTAGTCCTTCACCATTCGGTGCCAGGGCACGCAATTTTTAAATACCAAGGAAGAACTACAGTGGACAACTACGATGAAAGTTGAATCGGTCTTTTTGCCAACTCCATTAACAGAACCTGTCCCTCTTTGATGTCTAGCATCTCTAGATCCATCTCCGTGACCGTGATATCTTGCAGACATGCCATTGTTGTTTTGGAAGATAAACACTCCAGCCAGCGCCGCCGAAGTTCTCGCGAGTTCTCGAATATGCTCCCCCTTGCGCCAAAGGGCAAGGGGAAGAGGTACATAGCCTAGAGGTACATAGCCTCCAGGCTAGAGGTACATAGAGGTACATTCACACTTTTGGTCCAGTCCATGAATCGCCAGCTATCTTTGTTGTGATTTAACCTTCCGCCGCTGGTTAAGGGTGTGACATCATACTCGTCACTGCATTTCATTGCTCCGAAACACTTCCGTATCGAGGCTAATTCCTTGGCTTCTGGCAAGATGTATTTTGGAGAGTTTTTGAATCCACAAAACTTCGACAGTACATCTTGCTTGTCAAATGTAATCCAAATGTCATGAAATACTTTTTTTTTCTTTTCCAGCATTTTTATTGTCATTACATCGTCACAAGTACAGAGCAACAAATTGAACTCTCTGCATTAACCCATCCCCTTGGGGAGCAGTGGGCTGCCATCGTGCGGGGCCCAGGGAGCAATGTGGGGGTTAAGGGCATATGCAAATTCTAAGCTAATAAAGAGATGATATCAGCCAATACATGCATGCCTGGGCCGATTCATAATTGCATTCATCAGCCAGGTCTTGAAATGGTTTGAAGTTCATGCATTGCCACTCCCTTCCATTTACTAAATAGTAGCAGTAGTACACAGGTATCAAAGGAAACCTTTATTAACAAGCAATCAAATACTAAATATATTGTCTTTTTTATCATGTAAATGAAATGAGAAACAAAATTTCTTCTCGAAGATTTTGCTCAAAAATATTGGCAACACGTACTGTATCTGGGATTGGTAATACTGCGATCAGAATAGTGGGCATTGTTTTTTAAGGCTGGTCGAATGATCGATCTGTAGCTCTTTAAATATTTTACACAATTGCAAATAACTCGCCACTCCTCAATTAGAAGCTGAACAATTATGACTTTAATTTGAGCCAAAAGAAAACTTAGGTGTTAACAGACCCAGATAGTACAAATACGAAGGGCATGCATGTTGATGAAAATTGAGTATTAATGTAAATATCTTTTGTTGAAAAATTTCAAATGTTCCCTTCATACTTGAATGAGAATTAGATGGAAGTAAAAGGCGATTAAGCTTTTGCAAACTTAATTAAAGTGGTCTTGATGAATTGGCCCTTATTTGCATCATCTTTGAGTCCTCTGATGCCTAAAAAGATGCAGCCCAGGCTTGACATTGACACTGATCAACCTATCGCTCATCCATGCTTGAACAGCAGGATGTATTTGCATGTAGTTGGAAGTGAGAGGTCTCTTTTGAGTTTTAATTCAAAGTTTCACATTGTTTCTGTCACTGTAGCAGCTCAGCCCCTCCAGATTCAGAGTTGTCTCAGGCTCCACTCATGGGTTCTTCTCTTGTAGAATCCATTTTGTCTGAGATTTCCTGGATGGCTTAGGAGCTCTGCCCACAGGGATTTCAAACAAAAACATTGGTTGACTCAGACTCTTTCCAGTGAGCTTTCTCTGGGCTTTTCCTCCCATTCTTCATCAGCCTACAATATTATCGTCACAGTGTAATGATATGTTATACTCTGCATGGATTAGTGCAGGCCATTACTGCATGCAAAGTGTAGAATTACAATCAGTCCACTATTTAGATGAGGCTGCTTATAATTGTAGGGAGGGTGTAGACGTATGCTGGCTAAGGAGATAGTTCCCTAATTTGATTCCTCACTCGTTTCCTTTGATGATAATGTTCTGAGTTTACATGCCCATATGCGTGAGGTTATGTATGGTAATGAGCCCCCCCACCCCTATCCCCCCAAATAATGCTGCTGTTTATCCTGTTTCCAGAAAATAATTTGCATGCCACACTCGAGAGAAAACATGGTCCACTTTTTGCTTTTCGTCTTCTTCCGCTGATAGATTTTCTCTCCCTCACTGCTCCCTAATTGACATCAGTTTACTTGGATATGCAAATATAGGTTTATGAGTAATCAGAGCTGTCATTTAATCCCCACGTGACTGGAATGTCTTGGGTGATTCCAGCAAACCGTGCAATCATTGCCTCTGATGTCGGGCCGTGTTTAATGGCCGCCATTTAGGCAGTCTCTTCCCAGGGTTGTTTGTTTGTATTCATTTGAAGAAGACTTATCCGGAGAGGATATCCCCAGTTCCCTGAGCTCCCATTTGTTTGATATTGGAGAATCTTATTGAAAGAAATGTTTTATGATGCTCTATTGAAATGGGAAGGATTATGTTTCCAAATGATGTGGGTCATTCGTCTGCTGTTTGGAAAACATGCAAATTCAGACTAACCTGTCCCGTTTCCAAACCAACACTGAGATTTTCAAGCTGCATTTAGGACTTTGATCTTTTATCACATGTTATGAGGAGGCAAACCCAAACTTAATTTGGATTCTATGTAATAAAGCAACACAAGGAAGCACTTATTGCAAAATGGGAGAAAGATTCTGAAAGGTGTGGAGTGCATCCATATTCAGCCAACATAGTCCTTTTTTTTCAAGAATAAGATTTCACTGCAATCAAAGCTCCTTGTCTTTGAAGATAGGCTTTCATCAAATTTGCACACCTAGTCATTTAAATGTTTTCTTCTTAGCAAAATCTTAAAGCTTGATAAGGGTGGTTTTAGCTTCTGTTCTTAAGTGTTAACAAATATTTTCTATCAGTTTTAGGTTTTGATTATTGAATATGCTTGGATGTAAACCATTACTTTGTAGTTTCAGCTGTGTTCTAGGGGTTCAATGTTCTGGTTATGGTACATTTGCCCCATTAACAGGTCTTCTGTAACCCTAAACATATGTAAAACCATGATAGCACAGTATTTAAGGCATCTTTCTATAAACCACCTCCTGTCTTCCATGTTCCGCTGAAGAAATAAATCCATTTGCATGATGCTTACTCCATCGTGTTTCAATCCTAGAGATACTATGTCAAGGGTATCTGTGGAGATTTGGTAACCGTTTTTGATCGACCAATTTTTGTTATTTTTTTTTTAGGGGTGGTATCAATTACCTTATTGGCCTGAATATAAGAAAAGTTTTTTTTTATGTGAATGTGTGTGTGCAAGCGGAAAGAGGGTAGTGGCTGAAGGAAGCGAGGTAGGAGGGCAAAATAGGTTTAGCACCACCGCAACATCAGATCCAGAATTAAGTCTTGGAGCAAATGGATAAAAATAGACCGGAGGAAAAAAAACAAACATGAATCGATACTCTTGCAGACGTGTCGATACATCGGATCGTTGGCTGTTGGATCGATGCATCGATACAAAACTATTATTATTTACACCCCTAGTCGTCTTATAATTATAGAGGCTGACAGTTGTCTAGGGTCGCTACACAAACACAACAGCAGAGGGCGCCAGTTTTGTTTTTGTAACGCCGGTGAGCTCACTGTGGCTGGAGTCATCTTACTATCGCCACAGAGAAGACGTCACAAGGACACTACAAAAGGAAAGTTGCTGCCCAGAATGGGGACGATCAAAAGTTGGACAAGTTTGTAGACATTTGATAGCAGTTTTAAAATATTGGTGGTCTTCAGACATGCATCTAACAACTCTCAGGCAGCCAAGAAGTACGGAGTTACAGAGTGCAATGTCAGAAGGTGGAACGTTAAAAAAAAAAAACAGAACATTGTAAATGGCAAAAGAAAAGCTTATCAAAAATAGCAGAGCTCAAGGTGAGAGAAGGAGTGATAGCGAAGCAGCAAGGTAGAGGACCTCTGTGAGTAAAAGCCTCATGAAGGTTTCTGAGACTTTCCATGAGCAAAGTTCGGAATGCGTTCAAGTTGAATGTTGCAAGATTTCGATTAAATGTGTCCTTACTTTGTTTTTTTTATTGTTTGATTGCACAAATCTTTGACTCCAATATTATTTCAATGAAATTATTAGCACTTCAATATAAAATAGTTTCTTTAAACCAACCATAAATTTAGTTTATCTGTCTTTTTGTTTTGTTCCTGAAAATATCCTGAAAACAGGGGGTTATCTTATAATCAGGGTTGTCTTATATTCCGGGCAATACGGTAGTTTGACGCCATGGTGGCGATTCTTTTAGGCCAATAGCTCTTTTCCTTCCTCTGTTTACATGATGAAATGAGACGGTGATAATAAATGTATAAACTCTCAATTTGAACACATTTTTATGAGAAAACCCAAAGAAAAATAAACAATGGAAACCAGATGTAGGGAATGCCAATGCATGTGCCTTTTGTGATCTCAAGCCTTGGCTACTGGCTGCACCAATGAATCGATGAGCACATCCCTGTATCAACTGATACAGAAGCAAAAAAAACCCACAACGCAAATATTGGCGATGTGTTAGTCTTTTAAGGCCAGAGGGTGCACATAAAGTTATGAATAATCTTTGTCACTCCCTCGGAGGTACCTGTTAGGTTCGTTCTCTTGTTTATTGCTCTTGTCACTGGGTGTTTCATTTTGGTTGGACAGTCATGTTTCGGATGGACATTTGGACAGGTTGCACTATTTCTGTACTGTCTCCTTGACCTGTCTGCTGTGTGTTGGTCCCCATCATGGTATTTCTTCTACTAATGTTCCTAACAATGTTTGAGATTTCCTAGAACAGCAGTTTTTATATTTAAGAAGCACTTGCCGATGAAATGGCCTTAAATGTAGTGGGCTGTACAGGGTTTTATTTCAGCATTCTGTAGGAAAGATTATTTTTATCTCTTAATAAATAAGTAAAGAAAGAAAACATGTAGAATTCTTCTTCACCATAAATGTTTGTACCGTCATAAAATAAGATATAAAATATCTTATAAATACTGCTGCTACATAGAGCTATGCTGCTTTTGCTTTTCAAAGCAGATGAATCCCCCCTCCCTTTAGGTTACTGTGTTGTTTTCTATCTTTCTAGGCACCTTTTGTGTTTTAGTGGGGCTGAAATGAATGTTCTTCCTTTTGTTCCGCTGTCAGCCAATGGCTCACATTCTAGAGGCTTCTGTGGGCTCTTTGCACTGTCGCTGGTGATGACAAAATGCACTGTGGACATGCCCTGGAAAATGGACTACAAAAAGAACTGTGCTGAATTAAACAAGTGACATACACAGTTTTAGGCTTTATTTATGCCACAAAATCAAATGTCCCAAATATCAAATCAAAGCAATTTTAATTGCATAATTAATTACAAAATAAAAAATGAATGAAAAATAGTTATATTTGAAAAAATGTGTTTGGTCCATCAGCACCAGGTTGTTATCGCTGTTCTAGCTGCTCTACTTGTTAGACTAAAAACTTACGAACGCCGGCTTAATGTGGATTCATTTGAACACAAAATGTTAACCAGAAGGCAGGATTCATTTGTTCCTTTGTACCCAAATATCAACCACGCTGAGGGTTATTAAACCACGGACAAAATGTAAACCCAGTCATGGAATCCCAGTCATTACCCATCACCACAATCCACCACTCCCAGCTCCTCGTATTCATCCCAACATGCAAAACATTACAGTTATGTGGGTTTGTATCTCCTTTAGTCCTGCACATCTCAATGGTCAAAAGTTCTGCATTGAGCACCATCTCAATATTATGTAAATCAACAATTTTTACTAAAGAAAGCAGCTGTTATTTTGAATCGGTTCATTTTTCAGGATGATAGGTGCTTTAGAATATATAGAACAGACGAATAGAATATTTCACTTTGAGGGTAACTCTTTATGTTTTCCCCAAGTGGATGCTTTTAAATAGGGAATTTAACTCAAACTATTGTCATAATGGTTCAGCTGTTAAGTAAATTCAAAGGAAGCACACAACAAATATAAAACCTTTTTGAGAAAGCTCTGCAGTTAATTCAGGCAGGAAGAGAACACACTTTTCAGCAGATAACAGGAAGGGCAGGCATATTATAGCAAAGGTGTCTGTCATTTGGAGCCTTCATTCTTAATCTACATAGATGTTTTCTGTTTCTGAAATTGCATTTAATATGATACTCTACATGCCAAAAGGGAATTTAAAATGGTAAGAGGAAATTTTGTGTTCATCTTGGTTATAAAATAAATATTTTCTCATACCTTTTAAAGACAAACTGGGCAAAATCAGTGTTGGTTGATCAAAAATGTTTTAACCTTTGATACAATGATTAGCTGGATATGATCCCTTTTTAAAAATGTGATTTTTAAACCGTTTAATGTTTATTTTTCTAGTTGTTACCTCAAATCTAGAAAAAAATAGCACATTTATGGTAGAATAGTTTCTGTAAAAATTAGACTTTCAGTCGCCCTGGTGAACATTCAATAAAAAAATAGGGCGTTTTGTTGCCCGTTTTAAGTTCTTAGAGCGGACTGGCATCATGTATTGAAAAAAAATGTGCAGGAGGAAAGACATGCTCGTTCATTTGCTTCGAGAGAACAGAACATATAACATGATTCAAGTACAACACCAAAAGCAACAAAAGCACAAACCCTTTGTTCTGCATAGCTGTCAAATATAAGCCCCCTAGAGGTAATTGTATCAAACAAAACAAAAAAACAATGCAGTGTTCTTGTGACTTGTAATGAACTTTAATGAGCGCTTCAAGTGGCAGGTGGTTCAAGGGGGAAAATGGATAACACACTTGCAGAATAAACCTGCTGGGAAGGCTGCAGTGCCTGAAGCTATGGTCTTTTTTTAATTAAGCAGTCATTCACCTCTGGAAACCTCTGTTCAAGTGGCTCAGTGTGCATTCCCACAGCAGGATGCTGATGGCATGGATTTTGGTGCTTATTTTCCTACTTTTTCTCTTGCATATTGCTCATTTTGCTTTGTCTCTCTTAGTGTTAATGCACTTTCTAATATCAGATTTAATGTTTATTGTTGTAATTCACCAACATATTACAGTAGTTCATTTAGCAGAAGAAGTAAAGCAAAAACTTTGTGGCCCGCCAGGCTTATAATCCAGTGGGGGAGCCCTTGTTTCAATGTTGATCTTAGATGTTTAGCCAAACGCTTTTGACCATGCGAGAATTCGGCTTCTAGAGTGGATCCACCGGTCTGTGATTATCTTTTCTTTCTGATCAGCTTAATACTGGAGCACTAATACCCTCAAAGCAAGCACCTACATGCATCTTTGACCTGGTCTAATATTTCTTAAAATAAAACACAACTGAATGTGTGAATTTTTCACACTTGAACCCATGCCTGGATGGATTCCTGGACCAGATAAGCAGTTTTAATGTGCCCTAAATCTTCCAGCTGTGATAGTTTTCTAGCAGTGTTCTTTCCTGTTTCATTTATGCTTTTTTTTTTTGACATACTGATTTAGATTTTTCTTCTTTTTTCTAAGGATTGCAGCACATAATGTGGAAATAGAATGTGCAGTTTATTTGATTGAAGTGGTAGTTTGGAATCAAACATTAAATAAAAGCATTCCAGTAATATTGTTAATCATGCATCAAAGCTCATGACTCTTAACTCTTAAAGATTTTGATAAAGCTTAAAAAAAAAGGATCTAAGTAAATGTTGATGCTGATGGATTTATGGACCTAAACAATTTTTCAATGTTTTACCTTCTGATCACCAATCAAGAGAATATTGGCCAATCCAGATTTCTGATTGATTGATTGGTCTGCAGTTTGCATAAAAATATTAGAGAAATATACCTTACCGGTAATAAATACAAAAATATGCTTAGTAATTGTTTAAATGTATTATGTTGCAGTGTTTCTTTGCCTTTTCATGTAGTAAAAGATATTTAGCCTTAAGGTCTTTTTTTATTATGACTACATATTGATTTATACAGAGTCTATGAAAACATGCCGCTTAGTGAGACATTAGGTTATTAGAAGTTATGAAATTGCTTGTAATTAACACGTTTTTTTAGTGTTTATGAGTAGGATTAAAAGCTCATCTAGCACTTTAGTGTTTTGAATAGTTAAGATAATTCTTGTCTACCATTATATGTTTATGTTCAATCATGTTGTAAATTTCTCTGTTATTGCTGTAGTTTAGCATCCTGCCGCTGTATTGATTTCCCCTCAGTAGGTGTTAAGATGTGTTGATATCACAGCTTAAACTGGTGCCAGACCCGACCGTCACAGTTTGTCAGAGAGAGTGGGTTGATATCCTGTAAATGTGTGATAATTTTTCATACACATTGCAGTGGCACACATTTAGATCCTCAAGGGAGCCAAATTCTTACCTGTAATATCCTTCTCTCATATATTGTCCCCTCTTGTGTTTTTTCTTTAGCAATCTATAACTATGATGGGCGGGGAGAAGAGGAGCTGTCACTGCAAATCGGAGACACGGTGCACATACTTGAGACATATGAAGGTGAGAACTTGCTTGGAGATGCCATGCATGATCAAAACTGACAAGCTCACTGGAAAAATAATCTAGAAATAAGTAAAAAAAAAAAAAAATCTTAAATTAAGTGTATTTACCCTTAATTTGAGTAGGTAAATTAGGCAGTCTTCCAATGAAATTAGTATTTTTACTCTTTAAATAAGATAATTACATAATATTCACTTGAAATAAGACAATGCAATTGTGTTTTCTTATTTTAAATGTAAATTGTCTTATTCCATTGGCAAAATGTCTCTTTTACCTCTTCAATCTAAGAAGAAATGCACTTATTTTCAGAAAAAAAAAGACTTATCAAGATTTAGATTTTTTTTCCAGTGCTGGAAATCAACTTCACTTTCTTTTTATTCCAATTTGAGACTTTTGTAAAAATCTTTAATTTAAAAAATAAGGAAAATGAGGTTGATGCTCTGCAGAGGAGGCAGTTTTTATGCCTTAACTGTGTTGGAAGACCTCATTTTTTTATTTTAGAGAATTTTTACTTTTGACTGCAGAGTTGGGACAAAGTTTTGAAGGTTTTTAAAGTTGCTGAGCTTAGGTGGGGAAGTATATTTTGCACAACACTGCTAGAAAATTATTCATGAAAAAAAACAAGGGGCACCCTATATATGCCCCCTATGATGTATGCCGCTTTGGTTTGTTGTTTAGTGCTTTTGTATATTTACAGCTGTTTTCAGCTTCCATCACAGCAGTTGGAAGATGCTGACTCCAAGCTTTTACAGTTATTAGAAAAAAAGTTTTTGTCGTGAACATTTTGCTGGAGGTGCTTTTTTCATTTTCTTTTTTTTCTATCTGTTTTTGGTTGAAAAGTAAGATGAATAAAAAATTAAAGGTCAAAATACTTCACAACACAGAACAGTTTAAAGTCTTCTGATTTAATGCAAGGTCCAGTGGGTTTTGTTTTTGTCAAAATAAAGCCCACATCATCACAACCTCACTTATGTTCTCGATTATAAAGTGTTAATGCTAACTGTGAGATTGTAGGTGGTTCTAAACCATGACTCAGCATGGTATTATTCAGCCTCCCTGATTTTTCTTCTAACTCTTAAATGGATGTTTAAGGTGTCTCATGATAGTTTTTCTTATCTATTTTAAATTTTTAATTGCAAAAGGTGAAAAAAACCAACACTTGATAGAGTAATGTGTTTTTTGTTTTTCACTAGACTGGTATAGAGGATACAGGCTAAGGAGAAAATCAAAAAAGGTAACATGCTGATGAACACACTCTCATGCACATTTGTATTTATAATACTGATACTTATTTCTTCTTAAGATATTCTACAATGTAATGTTTTAACTTTATCCTCTTCTAGGGCATATTTCCTGCTTGCTATATACACCTAAAGGAGGCCACAGTTGAGGGCAGCGGGTCAGTATATACATAAACTCTATCAACACATGCTTGTACATTTGTTCTGTGGTTGATATATAAAATATCTTTAAAAAATTCCAATTTATTTTATTTAAAGTTTAAATGCATCAAGAATTCCACATTAAAAAGTGGAAGAACAATTTCCAGTCTTATCAACTTTAAAGTGCTAACCTTTTATTGGCTGTTTTGGTCAATTCATATTCTACCATAAGATTTGTCACATGTAACAACAAAAAACAGCTTTCAATTTTTTTTTTTTTTTTATAGTTCTTATTTTAGTCCTTCTACTGTTTTACTAAAAGAAAGGGAAAGGCAAAACAATAAGGGTGTTGAGATTTACAAGTGTCCTCATATGGTGCCGTAGGTTTCAATGTTGATTCGTTGCTTGACTGTGATGTTTCCAAAAGTCTCCAAATATCGAAATCTAACTTGTTCTATTGAAAACTGAAGCCAAAAGCTCAAATTAATAAAAAAGGACCCGGCTTTTTTTTTTTTTTCCTCGATTTAGCCTTCCTTTTTTCTGTTGCAGTTCCATTCCCTCTTGCTTCTTCACATTCTGAATGATCTGATAATAAAGTTAGCTTCTTACATATTTAATTATTATTTGATAGTCCCTTGAGATGAAACATCTTATTTTTGAAGGAGTCCAAGAGACAGAATATATAGAAAACATACCAGGCTGAGGCAACATTACAGTACAACACAGCATATAGATCCCTATATACATACAAACTAATATACATGCTCACAAATACAGTACAATGTGGATGTAGGCAAACATCTCTCATACCACACTACAATTGAGTTACATTACCAAAATTGAAGTATTCATTTCATAATACAATAAAAAAAATAATAACAACAACATTGATGTTATAATAGTAGTATCATGACAAATGAGTATTTTAAACATGTAATTTGTAACCCCAGTTGGCCTCTGCCGATGGCCACTCACGCTGAGCCTGGTTCTGCTGGAGGTTTCTTTCTGTTAAAAGGGAGTTTTTCCTCTCCACTGTCGCTACAAGCATGCTTGGTGTGAGGGTTTGCATTCGAGTCAGTGAGTCGATGCAATCAACTGGTTTTCCTTAGGTAGAAAACTTTGAATCAATTTGACAGTATGATCTTATGAACTGTAAAGTGCCTTGAGATGACATGTGTTGTGAATTGGCGCTATATAAATAAACTGAATTGAATTGAATTGAAAATTAATTAAAAATATATGTATTTATTAGAAACAAGGACTTGTTCTCTGTGTCCTCGGAACTTTTTTTAAACACCTTACTACTGCTCATGTTAGCTAATTTTGAGTATTTGTAACTACTATTTCTCTAAAGAGTAGTGTGTTGTGGGCATTATTTGTTACTGCAGGCAAAAGGAGACGGTCATCCCCACTGAGCTCCCTCTGGTTCAGGAGGTTACCACAACACTGCGAGAATGGGCTACCATATGGAGAGACTTATATGTGGTGAGTCATCTTTTCTCAATCTCATGCTCACATTTATGTCACGTGTACGCCCGATTTAGAGGTTGTGGAAAAAGAAAAAAAATGAGAAACGTTTTAAATAGCTGCTTACATATCTGCCTCTGACTTCATTTTAAGATTGTAACAGTAGCTAATTTAGATTCCTCTTCTTTGATTGTTATGACGCCTTGTAGCTCTTAGCATTTCCAAAAATATATATATATTTTGTTTCTTTTTTTTATCTAGCCAGTCACTTATTAGGGCCCATGAAGGAAATTCTGTTCCCTAGAGGCCTCCTCTGTTCATTTCTAGGTCTTGTTGCCTTACTTAGATTAACAACAAGCAATCATGGTTTCTATGAGGTCTTTGTTGATGTCTTTTTGCCATTGTGTAAAGATTCAACTGGGTGCTCAGAGGCTTACAGCAACTCAAAGCAGCACTTGTATATTTAGATTTCCATTTTGGCTATATTTATTTTTGTTTTAAAAATGATGGAAATGTGGAATCTTTTTTTTAATGCATCTGTACCCCAAGGTTGGATTAGATCATTATTGATCAATTTGCAAAAAGTAGCGTTGAATCTATGCAAACGTTTAAAAATTACATCATGGAGTGCTCTCATTTTCACTTAATTTTACACAAAATAAATGATTGCATTCTCCAACGACATAGAGACTGCAAAAAAATGATTCACATAATCGTCTGCCTGTTTCAACTTTTTACATAAAGGTTTTTTCCAATACTTTTGTGCAGGGTTGAGACACATAGTGGCTACCCTGTTGTTAAAATTTAGTGCCTCTTGGCGTTTTTTTGTGACAGCTGTACTATGTTCTGTCTGAAAGGGGGACAAGCGCGAGATGTTCAACTGTGTCCGTGACATGATCTACGACCTCATCGAATGGCGGTCGCAGATCCTGTCTGGCACCCTCCCGCAGGATGAGCTCACTGAGCTCAAACAGAAAGTCACCTCCAAGATCGACTATGGCAACAAGTGAGCATTTTAGTCTCATTCTTCTCTGGGAAAACTACTTTTTTTGATACTTTATTGTTGTGCAGTTAAATTTAAATATGATTGAAATGTGAAATCATAAATCACTCTGAAACGTAAAAGCTATACTCCAAAGATTCATCACCCACAGAGTTTGCTTCTTCTATTTATCAAAATAGAAGTCCGGAACCTATCACTTAGTAGTATTTGAAGTCTTTTTAAGTGAGCTACGTAAAGTTTTGGATAAATGCTTTAAAACCAAGTTCAGTTATGGGAAAACAGGTGAAAGAATAAAAAGAGTGGAGCCAAATCAAGAACTTGTGGGAGATCCACAAGGCTTAGAGCAGGGGTCACTGACTTTTTTGACACTGAGAACTAACCATGGGCACAGACTTATGAAGGACCACCAGTACTGACCTTTGAACTGAAGTCAAATTTCACTAGAACTTCATGTGCAATTAACTCATGTTACTATCAAAAAAAAAAAAAAAAAACTGAGATGATATAAAGAAACCAAAAACTAGTAAAAATCTATTTTTTTAGCTCAATTAAGTGTGTGTTCTTTTTTCTTTTTTTCTTTAATCCAACTGTTTTATTTCTGCATTTTTTATTTTATCTTTTTTTTTCTCCTACTTGCTTTGATTCTGTTCTATTTTGCTATATTTTAATCATGTAAAGCACTTTGCATTGTCTTTGTGCTGAATTGTGCTATACAAATAAATTTGCTTTGCCTTGCCCTAAAAAAGCATTAGTAGCAAAAAAAAAAAAAAAAGCTGCAGTTCATGGGTTGTGGTTTTTTCAGACCAGGACCTTAGGGAGCCTCATGTGGTTATCGGGGGCTGCTTGGTGCATCATGTTGGAGACCCATGGCATACTTTGAGGCTAGAGTTGGTGCTTTAACACACGTCAACAACTTGGACTACAGTGGTCATATTCTTTCAGTTAAGGCCAGTCTTGAACCAAATAAAAATCATAACTGGGATAAGGAAAAAACAACTGCCTGTTGCCTTATCCAAGCGTCTTTTAAGAGCAAAGGGAAGTTTAATATTTTATTTGGAAAATGGAATCAATTCCTGAAACAATGAGTTAGCTGTTATTGTATCTGTGAAAAGACGAGCTAATATTTTGCCAGTACATTTTTTTTAGGCATGATTCTGGTTCTATGATGAAGCGTTAAACTCCGGCCCTGTAGAGATATTGCTTTACCATTGCAGAACCAGATACTGATGTGTTGAAAAGAAAACCATTAGCTGCATGTTGGCAGCCTGCTGTTGAGCAGAAACACTGGAGGACAAAAAAAAAAATGGCATGGTGTGCTTTAAAGGAGAAGAGTGCAGCAGAGGGAATATTATATGAGACAACTGCCTGGAAGCACACGGTTACGCTGTTCAGTTTTTGAAAAAAATGCAAACCACGTGTTTTTCTTGGTATCACTCATCATGACATTTTTATGTACTTGTTCACCCCTTTTTTCTTATTTAATTCAAGATACTTGAATCTTGATCTGGTGGTCAGAGACAAAGATGGAAACATTCTGGACCCAGACCTCACCAGCACTGTGAGCCTATTCAGAGCACATGAAGCAGCCTCCAAGCAGATTGATGACCGGATCAGAGAGGAGAAGGTAAGCAAACAGTTAAACTGTTCTTCATCCAGACAATATGTGGACAATAAATTATGATTTAAATGGGAAAACAGCATGACACAAAGTGTTCTCCTATTGTCACATAATCGGGTAGGCTGAATTATAATACTTTGTACAGCTTTAAAACACATTTTTCTCTAACTCCAACTCAGTTGTTTAGTTTCTGCTGAGTGTAATTGACATTCTGACGTCAAATGCAAAGCATCTAGTCTGCCTGAATATCCTAACCCCTTGCTCACACTGGCTCCAGTGCGGTTACTGAGCCGACGGAGACCGCAACTCCCACACACCCCCTCTCACACCGCCCTTTTGACTACGGTGCGGTGCGGCTCTGCGGCTCCGGCAACAGGTCCGGAGATTTAACAGAAGTTCACTTGAGTTCACGTAACTTCACACGATAACACGGCCCAAATAAGGATATTTGCGAGAGCTTGTTGCGGAGGGCTCCGGCACGCCGCAAGGATAGCTTTCTTGTGGAATTTTCTGCAGCGCCGGAGTGTCTCGGTAACCGCAGCCGGACAGCTCAGCAGCCGGTGAGAGAGGTTTACGTCTTTTTAATGACTTGGAATCACTGCGGCGCCGCATCCACCGCACGGCAACGGTAAGACCAGAGTCGGTGTGAGCCTGGGGTAAATCCTTCAGGGGATGAATTCCATGTATTAAAGACTACAGATCCTTCTCAAAATATTAGCATATTGTAATAAAGTTCATTATTTTCCATAATGTAACCATAAAGCTTTAACATCCATATATTTTAGATTCATTGCACACTAAATTTCATATCTTACAAAATTAGTATATCATGAAAAAAGATCTTTAAACGAGCTATGCACCTAATCATCTGAATCAACAAATTAACTCTAAACACCTGCAAATGATTCCTGAGGCCTTTAAAACTCCCAGCCTGGTTCATCACTCAAAACCCCAATCATGGGTAAGACTGTCGACCTGACTGCGGCAGAAAACGCTGCGCAAGGAGAAGAGGTGACCGCACCCTGAGGAAGATTGTGGAGAAGGGCCGATTCCAGACCATGGTGGACCTGCAGAAGCAGTAGACTGAGTCTGGAGTAGAAACATCCAGGGCCACCGTGCACAGGCGTGTGCAGGAAATGGGCTACAGGTGCAGCATTCCCCAGGTCAAGCCACTTTTGAACCAGCAACAGCGGCAGAGGCGCCTGACCTGGGATACAGAGAAGCAGCACTGGACTGTTGCTCAGTTTTGCATGTCATTTGGAAATCAAGGTGCCAGAGTCGGGCAGAAAACTGGGGAGAAGGAAATGCAAAAATGCCAGAAGTCCAGTGTCGTGTACCCACAGTCATTGATGGTCTGGGGTGCCATGTCAGCTGCTGGTGCTGGTCCACTGTGTTTTATCAAGGGCAGGGTCAATAAAGCTATCTATCAGGAGATTTTGGAGCACTTCATGCTTTCATCTGCTGAAAAGCTTTATGGAGATGAAGATTTCATTTTTCAGCACGACCTGGCACCTGCTCACAGTGCCAAAACCACTAGTAAATGCTTTACTGACCATGGTATCACTGTGCTAAATTGCCCTCCCAACTCTCCTAACCTGAACCCCATAGAGAACCTGTGGTAAATTGTGGAGAGAAAGTTGAGAGACACAAGACCCAACAGTCTGGCTGAGCTGAAGGCTACTATTGAAGCATCCTGCGCCGCCATAACACCTCAGCAGTGCCACAGGCTGATTGCCTTCATGCCACACCGCATTGAAGCAGTCATTTCAGCAATTCCTGACCAAGTATTGAGTGCATAACTGTACATAATTATTTAAAGGTTAACTTTTTTTTTTATTAAGAACGCTTTTCTTTTATTGGTCGAATGGAATATGCTAATTTTGTGAGATAGGAATTTGGGGTTTTCATGAGCTGTATGCCAAAATCATCTGTATTAAGACAATAAAAGACCTGAAATATTTCAGCTAGTGTGCAATGAATCTAAAATATATGAATGTTGAAGTTTTATCATTACATTATGGAAAATAATGAACTTTATCACAATATGCTAATATTTTGAGAAGGACCTGCAATTATTTAACAATGTTAACAGGTAAAATATTTGTATTGATTGTCTTCAGAACATCCACATGTTACATCCAAGATGGATGTTGAAAATGGTTTTAGATTTCTTCAAAATTTTATAAATTAAATTGGTAACCCATTAGAAATATGATTTACTTAAGGAGTGTCAAAGCTTTGCTGATAAGCAGCAAATGTTCTGCAAAGTAAAGGTTGAACTGGGAAATAAGGAGCAAAGTGTAAATTGTTAAACAAAAGGAGGGCAGTTTCTAACTCATTTTAACAAAAATGCACTGTAGAGAAACGTAACCAAGAACCTGTACATGTGTTTAATTAATTATGAGAACGAGAATGCTGGTTGCTGTCAAACGACAAAATTTTTTCCTCTTAATAACTCTTTAATAACCTAATTAGAAACGGCAAGATTTTTTTTTTTTTTACTAATCTAGATTAAAATCGGAATTGTCATGATAAATATCCTGTTAAAGGGAACAAGGGTAACTAATTTAGCCTATAATCAGAAAATAAAAAATCTGTCCTCCTGGCAGAGACAGCTAGTTTGCTAGACTTATACTGGATGAGCTCCAATACGAGTTATCAGTAGCAGCAGGTTGGTACTAAATACACAGAAGACATACTGTTAGGTCAATCATTCTGTACCTCATCATTGAACTCATGCAGGATGCAGACTTTGTCACATGTATGACACTCTGCAGCCTCCGTATAGCGATGATGTCAAGGCGCCAATGGACTCTTCTCAGTTATTTGTAATTCATTTTGTGCATCATGACGTGGGAGTAAGCCTTAAACACTGAGGGTTAAGATCCTCCAGTGTGTCTAAAAACCTTTAAACTATTTATAGATTCAATCAAATGGTGTGATGACACACATGGATAAAATTGTTGGTAATCTTCATTTAATAAAAGAAAAAGCCACAATAACCACAGAGATAACTTAAATCGATAAAAGTAAGAATAAAAAAGCAGCTCAAACTGTGCAACAAGGGTTTGTTTAGAAAGTAATACTGAAAACCTTTATGCTAAATAAATAGGAAAAAAACTCTTGATACTCTGTTTATTTACTTCCATGTTGTAAGTGCCAGTTTGTGCTTTTGAGATACTATATTGACAGGTTAAGCTTTTGCATAAACATCAACCTCCAAACTGTCTGAGCACTTTGTCTCTTTTCTCTCTTAAGAAAAAAATGAAAATAAACTGTAAAGTTCTTGTTATTCATTTAAATAATGGTTTTGCATTACTTAAATAAATTTGTAACCAGATGAAGATAAGATGATAATATAATATGTTCAGAGCTATCTTGGAAGCTGTTTTCCTCTCTTTGGTCTACATCACCTGTCCCCTCTTTCCAAATGCTTTGCTCTGACACCTCTAGACTTTTTACCCTCATCTCCTCCTTATTTACTCTTTCCTTCAACGAAGGATTCTATTCAGTATGTGTCCTCCATCAGCTCATACAGCATAGATGCATGATTTCAGTAAAGTACTGTAAAATATGATCACAACAGCTATCTTGTTGTATTTTCATTTAGTTCTTCATTTTCCTGATTTTGCCTTCTGCTTTATCACATCCTCTCTCTTTTATGCAGTTGTAGGATTTTCACAAATGTTATGTACTGTTTCAGATGATGGAGTACTGCAATATCGTAAGCATCTCAATTAAGTGATTTTTAGCTGGCACTTGTTTTACATAAACAATTGATTATATTGTTTGACTTTTGTAAATAAAATGTTGTTAAGAAATCTGTGTTGACATCCAACAAACGACCTAGAAATTAGTCCCTAAAGATGCAATCAGTGTTGAAATGTAACAATTAAACCAATTTAACCTTTTACTCACAATAACACAGTTATGAGCTTTGTCTTGTTTCTGTCTGGCATTACATAAAAAAAAAATTGAAGACCCATTTATGGTGTTTAGCATTGTTTTTCTTTTAAGAATAGGAATCTGAAGAAAGAAAATTCAAATCCAACAATGATTAAGTTGATAAAGTGAGGAACATGTAAATAGTTGATTCTTAACTAGCTTTACTTAAATAACACAAAACATTTTGCCATATTTTAATGCTTACATTAGTTTTTAAACAATCTGACTGACTGATATATATATATATATATATATATATATATATATATATATATATATATATATATATATATATATATATATATTCTTTTTATGCTGATGCCGATATCAATATTTTGACAATAGTCTAACCGATCCTCAGTGTGTTGCTGCTTTTTTTTCTTTTCTAATTTTGAGGGAGTACTTGAGGCCATTGTTGATCATCCTTCCTCAATTTACGTGATAAAATAAAATGTAATATGAACAAATGTTACATACGTCTCAATTTAAACCTGAAAGAAACATTTATTAACACATTAAAGAAAATATCACCAATAGGAAGCAATAGGTGGCATTGCATGAGTGTTACCTGAAGGCACCTTAAGGCACGACTGCTGGATGCCCTAATGGATCATCAAACGAATTACAGATACAGGTAAAAATAAAATGTCTGCTGAAGATCGGTCTAAATCTTCTTTTAAAAGTATTCTAGCACCAATCAATGAAAATGGCCTCATTTATTCCTTTCAGTAGTCTGTCATAAGTAATAGCCTAAATCCCTGGAAGATTGTCTTCCTGTGGTTGCATAAGCCAACCCATAAAATTGAGTAAAATAAATAAAAGAAATGATTTTGAATCAGTTTTCAAATTTTTCCAATTTCTCAAAAAAAAAAAAAAAAAAAAACTAATTTGCTTTAAAAGCCTAAAGTTATCCAAATCCGATTTTTTGGGCCATATCCTGATCTTTTCATGACTGTCTGAACAACACAGACCCGATTATTTTTTTTCCAGTGGGACCCAGGCCACGTGGCTATGTGGTCCTGAATCCGATACGAATCTGATCTTTTCAAATGTGACCTGTGTCTGAACGGCCAGGTCGCATTCATCCGACCTGAACGCCATTAATACTCAACAAAGGTCACTATTCTGGGTCTTGCTATGAAGAAGCGGCAAGAACAACAACAACCGTGGTGGACAATGATGCGGAGAGCAGTATTTATATTTAGCCATCTTGAAAAGATTGTTTAGTTATGGTTGGGAAAGATCGTAAGATGCGTTCCGGCACTACCATCCATGTTTACTTCCGTAAACACAGAGCATGCTGGCCTGTGATGTCATTGCGTCCTCTACTGCGCATGCGGGACACTTGCTTTGTATAACTGCAGTTCATGCAGGAGATCACATACAAGTCGCATATATTTGGAAATGTGAACGGCAATGCAAAAAAATCAGATTTCACTAGAAAATTGGAATCGAGCATCAAGGCCTGCAGTGTGAACGTAGCCTCATTGACTACAGCAATTCCTCACATCAAGCATGCATGTAGCGACAGTGGAGAGGAAAAACTCCAGCTGTACTGTTCGACATCCATACACTGCCAACAGAACAGGAGTTCTCTTCTCTGACACTTTGTAAGGAGTTTAAATCCTAAAATGCTAAATTTAAATGAATCACATGGGTAACACCTTGAAAAATGAATACATGTATTTATATCTGATATATTGTCCTGACTTTTTTTTTTTTTTTTTTTATATAATTTCATTCCATTCAGATTAAGGTTTCTTCTACTCTAAAATGGCATGGATAAAAGTTTGTTAAATCCATTCAACTTCACAAACCTTCAGATTTTATTTTGTAAAGTCCTCCTGCTGTTTGAATTGGATCAAAGTTCTGGCTCTTGATTTCTTTAGTGTAAAAGTAAGCAATGTGGCAGGTCCCTGCTGCCACAGAAATACATTTCCCTGCCCCTTCAGAGAGGCACGATCTCAGCCAGATTCCTAATCTACTTTTCCTGAATGTCGTTTGTCAGTCTCTGCAGGTCGCTCAACTCTAAGTGCCTTGCTTTCATGTGGTCACAGCTTACATGACCTTTTCAATCAGCGGCCTTTACTTTTGGTTGACCTCACAAATAATTAATGATGGGGATTTTGAACACTTTTAAACAAGTGTCTAAAAGAAATTCAGTAGATTCTTTTTGGGTATATACCATAAAAGTCACAATATTTCAAACTTGTTATATTGACTGAAATTGCAGGAAAAAACTGAATAGGATGTAGAATTTTTAAGTCATGTTTTTTTCATTGTTTAACCAAGGAAGAGCTGTTGTCAGGAAAAGGTCAGAAATTGTCAGAAAAGGGTCTTAAAAAAACCCAACAACATTCACAGACATGTCTCTGTTTCTCTGGCTTTTCAAGGAGCAGAACATTGATCTGACGAGGCAAGCGAAATTCGCCTCGACGCCGGCATTTGCTCTCTTTGTGACTCTGAAGAATGTGGTGTGTAAGATTGGTGAGGATGCAGAGGTGCTGATGTCCCTCTACGATCCAGTAGAGTCAAAGTTTATCAGGTAACTCCATCATTCTGCAGAATTACAGATCTCCCCATTTCTTCGACTGTTTTTCCTATTTTACCTGCAGCAAAGTATTAAGAATACATCAATTTCATATATTTCGATCGTGCCTACTGCTCTGCTGCAGGAATGCCCTCCGTGATCATCTCTGGGAACCACAGACTATTCAGACTTTTAAAAAGGATTAAAAACATTTCTTTTTTGCAGGAAGTGTGACTTTTAACATTCTACAATTATGCTATTGATTTTAGTGTTTTAAAGTTTTAAGTTTTGATTTTACCCTTCTAAGATGATTTTACCTGTAGGACTTTGAGAGATTTTTTCTTAAATGTAAAGTACATTACAAATAAAATTTATTATTATTATTATTTATCTTCTGACTGTACTTCATCTTTAATATTAACAGCACTAGTTTTTTCTATTTATTGTTTTTAGGATAAAGGTCGTATATTAATAATTATTAACCCTGCGCCAACGAACAAACTCCGTTCAAAGATCGACTCTTATTCTTTCTCGTGCTCTATCCCTTTCACTTTTTCTCTTTTTAGCCTCCTTAGAAGGTTTATACTTTTTTACTTGCCTCAGCCATGACCAGTAGTCGAGCTGGTGGAGAAATAGTAGAGCAAAAGTCCTAGCGATGATGATATAAGAGCCTGTGGCTGTAAAGCACTACGTTCTTCCAGGTCACATGACCAGACTAACGGCGATGCCTCTTCTCCCAACTTACGTTTTTGATATTTCAAGAATGGAGCCCGCTTGTAGCATTGATAGTGTCAAACCTGTATATTGGCCTAAGGAATCATTTAAAATAACTCATATGTGTCAATTCTTTTGGTCACAATGTCCACAGTGTGCCTTTATTTGATATAGGCATTTGCAGATTATTAGAATTTAGAGTGAACATTTAAAATATTTCTCCTCACTGATTTTGTAAAGCTGATTTATCCTTTCCCCTTCTTGAAGGACTACAAATTACAATGATAACTAATGTTTTTTTGTTTTTGGTTTTTTTCACTTTTAACAATGTCAAATGTAAATCTGATCAGCTCTGTGGTACACTTTAAAATGGTGAAATAAAAAATACATTGTTAAAACAGTTGTTTGTTGTAAGCTTTTGTCTTGTGACTGGTCATTAATGACCATTAACCATATATTAGTATCAGAGGAATGTTTTGTTATGTTATTGTGAGAAAGTTCAGTGGCTATGCATATGTTTATAGCTCTGTGTGTGTGTGTGTGTGTGTGTGTGTGTGTGTGTGTGTGTGTGTGTGTGTGTGTGTGTGTGTGTGTGTGTGTGTGTGTGTGTGTGTGTGTGTGTGTGTGTGTGTGTGTGTGTGTGTGTGTGTGCATATGTAGGATATTTCTCTTTGGAAAGACGATAAATGTGGATTATTGCTTTTCACTCACAGCGAGAACTACCTGGTAAAATGGTCGAGCTCTGGTATGGTGAAAGACATCGACGAGCTTCATAACCTGCGGGCGGTTTTCACAGTGAGTGTGTTTTTGCTTTGAGAACGTTGGTGATTACGTTTGTGTCCATTTGCTCGTCCGACTGTAGAACTGTTTATTCAGCCATGTTATGAGGCATTTGGGAGCCTCTTTGTAGAGAGCCTGTATTTGTTAAGCTCTCTCAGAAAGATCCAGAATTGCTTTAAGTATTTACTGAGGCGTTTGCCTCTGTCTAATGGAAGTCCAACTGCAGCAATGCTGGTATGCACAAGCTGAAGACACTGCAGGTTTTAGTCAACATCTCTCTCAGAAAATGAACATTCTCAGATGGAGCCCAAAGCATTTGCTTGGTAAAATGTTTGGCTGTTGTAAAAAGTTCAGACTTTTTGAAAGTTAAATGAAATGACTTGTTGAGCTCAGATGAACATTGAATGAGATTTCCATGCCAATTTTTTCTTAATGCGTTGCTCTGATTTCTGCTGAGTAATTTTGCTGGGCTCAAGGCAGCATCTGCTATCAACAACTTACTGTTTGGTTTGTTTCTTTGTAGGACTTGGGAAGTGAAGATTTAAAAAGAGAGAAAATCAGCTTTGTGTGTCAGATTGTCAGAGTGGGGCGTATGGAGCTGCGAGACAACAACACCAAGAAGCTGACTTCAGGCCTGAGAAGACCCTTCGGAGTAGCAGGTAAATCTGATTATAGAAGTTAGGAGTGCACAATATTTAAATTTATATGTATATATATATATATATATATATATATATATGTAATGCCCACATTGCTTTTCCTTTTTTCCAAATCAGCTTTTATGTGACCCAAAAAATGAAAATACCTTATACAAGAAGGTACCTTAGATTATACACATATATAAGGACGTGCTTTAATGACCAATATCGGAGCTTTTCATAATAACTACGAAAAGTTTCATATTTCTTAATATACACCTAGTTTAGGTTTAAGAATATAGATTTTTTTCTGTTGACATATCTTAAGCCATTCTTCTAATCCAATCACATATTGCAGCGAGTTCAGAATCAGAATAACTTTATTAATCCCTTGCAGGAAATTATCTTCTTGCAGTGAAACCGTTTACACAAGTGCAATAAGGCAAAAATAAAATAAGTAAGTAAAATAAGTAAAATTACAATCCACACTGTAAAATGACACCCTTCCCACATAAACGGTGTAAAATAAGTTAAGGATAAGAATAAAATAAGGATCTCAGTATATACACTCAACAATTTTTACAATTTACAATGCTGCTCAGTACCAGGGCTGCAACCAAGAATTAATTTGCAAATCGATTAATCTGTCGATTATTTTCTCAATTAATAATCGGATAGCAAATGATTCCTTAAAGAAAACTTTCTTACGAAAATAAACAAGGTTAAACTAACATTTTTCCACTTGAAGAGTTCTTGATAGAGCATATTGCTGGACGAAAAAGTTCTTTTTTTTTTTATCTTATATGCAAAAATGTTTACATGTTTTTTTTTTTTTTTTACAATTGTGGGGTTAATTGCTACTCAAGGTGGGTTGCTTTGTCAGCCAAATATTGTATATATTTATACTGTATATTTTACCGTCTCTTTACACCAGTTAACGATTAATCGATTACTAAATTAGTTGACGATTATTTCAATAATCGATTGATCTACTTAATTTTTTCAGCCCTACCCAGTACCTAAATTACTCTCATTACACATGACTTTGTTAATGTGCATGGTGAAGTAATGTAATACAGAAATGATAATAAGTAATGAAATTAAATGACTGTCAGAGAGATGAATTATACAGTTTGATGGCCACAGGCAGGAGGGACTTCCAGTGGCACACAGTGGTGAAGCTTGATGAAATTAGTCTCTGACTGAAGGTGCTTCTGTGGGCGACCAGCACATCATGAAGAGGATGTGCAGAATTGTCCAGCATGGATTTTATCCTAGCCAACATTTTCCTCTTGGACACTGCTGTCAGAGAGTCCAGCTCCTCTCCAACAACGTGACTGGCATTGCAGATGTGTTTGTCAAGTCTGTTGGTGTCCTTCACCTTCAGTCTGCTGCCACAACATGCTTGAGAGCCTTCTGAGAAGTCTGCAAGTGCCTTGTTGAAAAAGCCCCAGCTTGCTCCCCAGATGCTCCAAGCTTCCCAATGCTCTCTAAGGGATGAGCTAATACAGTGGTCAAATTTCATTGTAATGTATATTTGCAAAGCTTATTATCCTTATCCATAATCATATCCTTAGCCTATTGTTGAACAACAATCTGACAGGGGACTGAAAAGGGCAATATTTATTTGATACAAAATTGCACATTACGATTGTAATTTAAGCTTGTTAAGAAATCTTTTTTCTATCAGAAGTTTAAAGTAAGGGGACTTTACGTCTCAGACCTATGGCTCTAAAAGCCAATGCTGCTTTATTGGGTAATAATGAAAGGAGATATGGTAGCTTCTTATTCCAGAGCTGCTGTTTTAAAATGTGATAACAGATTATTACCTAGTTTCCAGATTAGTAGTCTTGGCTGTACAACTGAATCATTCAATTACCCCATTTACACTACCCTCTGAAAACCGAATCATGCTGATTTAGGACTGAGCTTGGATCAGTTAACCAAGCTTGGTTCCTTACAACAATTTCCACCCCACGCTAGCACGGTTCCTCACCTCCTATTGGCGATCTACGGCACTACTACTCTCTTGAGGGAAAAGAGCAAACCAACAGGGCGGCGCTCGTACCATTCAGGGAGTTATGTTTTATAATTGTGAAATTTTGCTGTTTGCGGAGAGTCGGGCAAAAACGGCTGCCTTTGGTGAATTGACAGTCAGGTTTTGGGAATTAGATAGAATAGAATTCAACTTTGTCATTCCACTGTCACAAGTACAGAGCAACGAAATTAATTCTCTGCATTTAACCCATTCCCTTGGGGAGCGTTGGGCTGCCATTGTGCGGCGCCCAGGGAGCAGTGTGGGGTTCAGGGTCTTGCTCAGGGACCCAGAGTGGCAGTCTGTGGGAGATTGAACTCACAACCTCAGGATTCAAAGCCCTATGCCTTAACCACTAGGCCGCCACTCCCCCAATTGGATAAGAAAAATGGTAGTCTAATTAGGGCTTACGGACGCAGGAAACAACGACAGATGTTGAGGTTCATTACACTGCTAAGCAAAATTATCACTGGAAATCGTGTGGCACGGTAGGGAAGCTAATTTTTTTATGAATGCAGGAAATTTCATGATTACGGTGGCTGACTGTATGGAGATGACGCTGTCTGCTCATGCGTTCTTTGTTATCTGAGAACAGTGCCAGAACTGAACTGCGCCGAGCCCTACTGATGAACTGCTTCCAGTTTAGCGTGGTTCAGTTGTATCTGGCACGGTCCAGTTCAGTTATGTGTGCCATTTACACTAAACAGTTATCTTGGTTATCGTGCTCTGACCGATCTCGCCCGGTTTCAAAAGGGTAGTGTAAATGGGGCTATAGTGTCTCATTCTCACGCTGCTGCCTAAATGTTTACCTGAATAAACAATCAAAAAACATTGTCAGTTGTTAGGGCTGTAAGTTCGCTCTGAGATCGCAAAGCCCATGGTTCTGCTTCAGTTTGCTTGGATGTTTTGATGATTCATAATGTTTGAATGTTCCTCCAGGAGAAGAGCATTCACACAGGTTTATCAGCCAATCAGAAATGGACTGTGGAACCATATACTATGGCCAATATGGAAGATGGGTGGTGTTTTTTTTTTATGTGCTAATTTTAACGTTCTTTCATATGTAGAGAGACAAATAATGATATGGAACAAACAGGTTTTAGCAGGTTTTCTGTGGGTGTAGTGTGCAGAGCATGTCTTTTTAAGCTAATTGTAAAATATTTATGTGATCATTTCCAGTCCTTGTTTAGATACATAAATATTTTAAGCTAAAATTCAGAGACTCTGCCGAATTAAAGAGAAACGAATTATGTTCTGTTGGCAAACGTCCAGTTGTATAGTAAACTAATAAGTTTGGCGTTCTGCCCACAGTTGTCAGACTGAGAAAATTATGTCTTTCTTTTAGTGTTTTTTTTTCCTTCTGTTCCACTTAAGGGGAAGGTAAATGACAGGTTGATTTATCAGTGGCCTATCTTTAGACATCATTGTTTCAACTGTGCACAGCATGAGGAAATTTATTTTCTTTTTTTTTAATAGATTTGCCTAGCTTCGCCATTAGTTATAAAAGCTTTACTGTATGTGCTTATCCTCTAACCTCCTGGGTAACGGAGTAGATGCAAGGTCATAGTAGCATCACTTCTCTTTCACATCACGCTGTATAGATGTCTAGAATGTGCCCCCTGTTCTGTGTGAAATACTGAGGGCTTTTTCAGACTCTTGGATAAAAGCAATGCTTTTCTTAATGTGTCCCTTGTTGCTGGATCAGAGGAGACATCTCTGCAGCTATGCAACGGTCCCATTTTTTTTTGTATGACTTTGTACAAAGTGCAGCTTAGTTTTTGTTTTATTTCTTTGTCTTAAAGGAATAGTACACCCAAAACATGATTAGCCTTCATTTTCTACTCACCCCCATGCTGAACAACACTCTGGAGTACTTTTTTGATATCTCAAATGCATCTGGAGATCTGGGAGGCTTCTTGCTGTCTGCTGACATTCAAATAATGGAGGTCTATGGCGCCCGAGACAGAAAGATCCATAAAAGTCCACAAAAACGTGTCAATATTCCTCCATACTGCTCGTCCAATGTAATCCAAGTGTCCTGAGTGGGTAGCATCCAGAATTTACTCGAAACGAAGTCATTTAGAATGTTTTTAGAGCATAAACAGTAGTGTATAGGATTTCCTAATAGCGCCCCCATGCGCGCTCACGACGCTACGGAAGCCGGCAGACCAAACCGGAAGAAAGTGCGCATTCAGCGTCTGGTCTGCCGATAATGCAAGCGTAGAAGAAGAAATGTGCTGTTTACCTGTGCAAAGAAAGAAACAACGAAAGAAAAATGTCTGAGGACTTCAGTGTTGAGGAAGAGCATGAGTTCTTTGCCGAGCTGAATGCGCTGGTTTGGTCTGCCGGCTTCCGTAGAATCGCGAGCGCGCATGGGGGCGCTATTAGGAAATCCTATACACTACTGTTTATGCTCTAAAAACATTCTAAATGACTTCGTTTCGAGTAAATTCTGGATGCTACCCACTCAGGACACTTGGATTACATTGGACGAGCAGTATGGAGGAATATTGACACGTTTTTGTGGACTTTTATGGACCTTTCTGTCTCGGGCGCCATGGACCTCCATTATTTGAATGTCAGCAGACAGCAAGAAGCCTCCCAGATCTCCAGATGCATTTGAGATATCAAAAAAGTACTCCAGAGTGTTGTTCAGCATGGAGGTGAGTAGAAAATGAAGGCTAATCATGTTTTGGGTGTACTATTCCTTTAATGTCTCTGCATAAAGTCCCTCAGATAACGTTTTACAGGACAAACTGGTCCAATGGGTCAAAAGAACTTCATTTAAATAAAATATGGCATTAAGTCCAATGCAATCCAGTCTGATCATTTAATGCTAATTGATAATCTGGAAGACTTTAAGCTGATTGCATCGATTTAACGGTTTTGAAAAAGACCAAGCATCCGTTAAGGGTTAGAAGGTTGAAGACCTCCAAGACAACTAGACTCTTAATAGCAGACATGGATTTGTCAATGTCTTGTCCAACAAAGAGTGGAATGAAAAATACAGAAAACTTTTTAAAAAATCTTATAGAGAATAAAAACCATTATAGTCTATGCATTGTTAGTAGGGACAACAACTTTGTCATTGGTTGTGTTCATGCAACGTCACTAGAGAACAAAGAGGCACAATGTTTGGTGTACTTTCTTTACAAAACATGGCCCCAATAGACAACACAAGCAACATATGTTTAATAGCAGAGATAGCATAGTACAAATACGTAGTTGGAGTTTAAAAATAGAACTGAATTAATTTATTGACAAATCTATTCTAGATGTTTGAAGTTGCCTTTGGTAAATATAACAGCTGAACACTCTTGAGGCATTCTTTCAATAAAATACATCAATTATTCTTCAGAAAGATGGTCCTAAATCTGTTGCAGAAGTGCCCATAAATCTCGTAGGTTACTTTGCTTTGAATAATTTTTCCAGTTCATCCCAGACCAGATGAATAGCGCTCACATCTAAAGACGTTAGTGGCCACTTAATGTTTTCAAGATACCAGACCAGCTAGGCAGATGCCAGAGGGCATTGCATGGTGCCGCAGAATGCTTGGTAGCCATTTTGGTTCAGGATTCCTCTCAGTTTGAATTTAACAACCTTGGATCGGCAAAACATTTCCAGACCATCATACTGCTTCCTCCATGTTTGTGAGTTGATTTTGCGCACTCATAAACCAACCCTTTGCCTTCTTGGTGTACAAAGATTCTGTATGATGAACCTAAGACTGCTTTTTATTTGATAAAAACAATAATTCATGGCGTATTCCATAACATATTTGCAATTGCTTTCTGGCTTTGACTCATCCAATTGAAAACCTGCAGCTCCCAGTCATCTTTTAACAGCTGAAACTGAGTCTTATTTACTATGAATACTGTTAAGCTGTGCTTGAAGCTGCTGCTGTTCTGTGAGCTTTCTATCACACAAGCTGTTAACTTTTAGAAACGTGCACTCTGATTCAGATGTGGTTTTAGGTCAAACAGACCACTTCCTGTCAGTTTGTCTTCTAGCTTCAGAGTGCCTGTGGTCTGTATAAATACATAGATTGATACATAGGTAGATAAATGATAAATAGATAAACAAAAAAAAAAAAACTCATACTTACTGACACCTTGACTCCATTTTCAATTTCTCCACAAAGACCTACGTTTTGATGTTCTGTCTCTCTTCCATTTCTAATTGCCTTTCTCTTACCATATTTTTAGCGACACAAACTTTTTTTTTTCTGCACTATAATGGCTCATACCTGATGCTCATAGGGTATGCTACCACAATGTGTTCCATTACTGCTTTTATGCAGACGGAGGGGGTTGTGAACAGTGAACAAAAGTTGCAAGGCCTGTATGTTTATATTGCCATAGAAAAGCTTGTCTGCATAATTCTGTAATGGACAATTGTTTTAGAAGTAATTTCCATGAAAAACACAAATTAAATGGAGAAACCAATACCTAATGGTCCTAATAGTGGTGGTAATCGTGCTATTGCTCTATTCTTGAAAGGAACACATCTATAGGGACAGTAGGGTAGGAGTACTTCAAACTGGACAAGAAAGCAAACATACAGCACATAGTTTATTGCAGCAATATTTTCATTAATGGATTTGTCCATGAAGCACACAGCTAAACAGAAAGACTGTGTCCCTGTAGAAAACTCATAATGTCAGAATTACTTCCATTCATGACTTTGTTTGGGAGAGACAAACAGCTAAAAACAGGGTGCTCGTTTTAATGGGAAAATGTACAGAGAGTACATATAGATAATGAGAGTATGAGCTCTGTCGGTTCTTTTTGCTTTTCACAGCACAGTCCTTGTAATCAGTGTTTAGCAAAGAAGAGAGGAAAATGGCTATAGCTGCTATTTCTTCCAAAGTCCAACCATCTCTGTCTCTTACATTGCCATACTATCCCATGCAGGCCTTGAATGTTTTACTAAGCTTTTTAGAATCATTTTGTTGATTTTTTTTTTTCTTTCTTTTTTTGTTTTGCAGTAATGGATGTTACCGACATCATAACGGGGAAATTGGACGATGAGGACAAGCAGCACTTCATTCCATTCCAGCCGTAAGAACATTTTGCTGCAAACGTCCTTTAATTTAATCAAATTGTTTTTTTTCTTTATGTAAAATATCAGACCTTTAGTGTTTGAATAGATGTTTTCTCTGAGGTTTACAATCTTTGACACCACATTAGCAGGCGTTGCAAGACCTCCAAGACTCTCTTATGTATCAATTAAGCTAATGTCATTAATTGCCACCGTTTTGTTGGATTTAGCCCAGAGGAACCTTTTTTCTTAATGCAGGAGTTATTTATGTCCAAATGTGAAAATGAGCCCTGAATAAAACTGCTGCTGCCCAAACTCATTATTGCCTATGTTCAATAAATAAAGGAGCCATTTAGAGTGATGTAATCTGGGCTCCACTCATCCATTCAGGAAAAATAATGGATGTTTTGACATGAACTCAGTGATCTTAAGCCATTATTTGGAAAAAAGACTGGGCAAAATCCTCCACAGGTTAACATTAAATGTTAGATATACTAAATGTATGAACATTTATTATTAGTTATGTTACCGCTTTGCTGAAATTCATTTAAAATTCATTTCTAAGCCTTTTTTTTTTTTTTATGAAACCAAACAACCAAAATCCATTTCAATTTTTTCAGAAAAAATCTATTTGATACAGGCAATTAAAAGCAAAAATCTCAGTGTGGACAGGGATGGATGGATGGTTGGATGGATAATTTGTACCCACAGGAAATGTCTTGGACATTATACATTAAACACAGCTGCCTTTACAATTGAATACACTATAAAGAAAACCATCTGAACACCTGAATAAACAAATATTACTTGATGAAGCTAATCTAATAAAAACAAAAAAGAAATGGAACAAATAAAGGACTCCCTCACAGTTAGATTTGTATATTGGTCAGTTATACACCACCATCCATGCATTGATTGTAAATGTGTAGTAAAAGTTCAGAACTAACAAAAACTAAATTGACTTGAACTTCATCTGAGTCAAATTGGCAATTACTAGTAAAACTGGTAATAGTTGGGAGGCAGGCTTTTAGCTAGCAATGTGTAAGGGCTTACATTGTACGTCCTTTTCTAAACATATTAGAAATTATACGGCCTGTTATTTTGGATCTTCGCCATTGTTACACCCTAATTTCCTTTAGTAAAATTTGGCTCATATGTTCAAAATTTCACAAGCATAATATGTTGGAATTAGAATTTTGTTTTATTTTTGCTGCTTGATATGCAACATCGACCAATGAGAGAAACTAAGTTAAAATGTTGAAACCTGCTGGCAACATTTGTTCAGTTTTATTATTCTGGTGCTTGCAGTTTATGCCACATAGGCTCACATCTCCTTCCAGCCGCCACGAACAGTAGCGAAAAACCCCCAAGAGGCGACCAAGCCTGAGGCAGCTGTTGCTGAGGATTCCCAGTGACAGCGCACCGCACAGCGAAATAATGAATGCACAGACAAATACTCAAATAAAAATATTTTAAAACTGCTTTTTAACCCCTGATCACAGCAAATATAGCAAAGCCACTCGGGAGCAGCAGAAGCGTTAGATGTATCCGGACATACTTAACGGGACGCGCTTCAGGAGCATCAAAGATGCTATTGAGGAGCATCTAACCATAATGTGTACAAACCTCAAAAATGAAGCAGCAGACGCTTTTTTGCTGCTCAAACCGCGGTGTGAAATACCAAATACCAGCCATGGTCATTGAAATGACCTTGTCATTTTAATTGAAAAGAAATCTGGCTAGGTCTTAATCTGCATATTTTGCAGATTGAAAGAGATGGTTGCAAGAAAAAAATATATTTCTAAACTACCACTGTTCTTTATAGTGGCTGAAGATAAAAACAGAAACAAAACTGTGGGAGCAAGCAATAGGTTGTCTTCCAAGTGTTCTAAAAGTAAAAGTGCTTATTGTAGAGTCTAGATATTAGACTGCTAGAAACACTAAAGTTAATCTATTTCAGTAATTCATTTTAAATTGTAAAACTCCCCATAATGTATTGCACGCATAATGATATATTATGTAACCGTTATGTTAATTATGGCTCACAGCTAAAGAAAACCCAACATTTAGTTGTGATTTAGAAAATCACATTAAATCAATTAGGGGTAGTTTTAATAGATAGATGTTTTCTAGTGGGCATGTGGTTCACAGGTAAAATTTCCAGCCCAATACAGGGAAAGTAACAAAAGGTACCATATCTATGCTTAATAATGTGAAAAGTGAAAGGAAAATGTGCTCCAACAGGAATGAACGCAGCCTTCAGAGGGTTGTAAAGCAAAGTCTGTTCAATAATCACCAACCTGCGCTACACCTCCGAGATAATTAGTAGAGTATTGTAAGGAGAAAGAGGAGGCACAAAGCCGTACAAAGTGAAGGGGCTGAGATTCTGTTCCAGTGCGTTTTTAGCAGAGCAGTGCCATGATGGCCGCCATGTTGAGCAGCATTGATGCATTTATTTATGCAAATAAAGCATAGACATACTTAAGTGGGGTTACATCTCTGTCTTGATGCATTAGATCAGGGGTGTCAAAGTGGTTCCAGAAAGGGCCGCGTGACAGTTTGAACCAGTTTGACCAACAGAAATAAACACTTGAAATATGTTTGTTTGGAAGAGCAAGGCGACACTTATTTAATTTAGGATTGAAATTCTTTGTAATTTTAAAGACTCCTTTAAAGTCGGTTTGTTGTGCTTTTCATCCTAACATCAACGCTTCTTCTTTTCTTCCATTCTGTTTTCTGGTCCCATAATGGTTTTATGTACTGCAGACATTTTCTCTTTATGGTGTGACGGCTGCCACACTGCAGATTTCTCAATTACATGTAATCATTTCTATTTGGCGCATCATGTGTTTTGGTGAATTAACAACTTCTTTCATATTTAGGAGTTTAAGCCACTTTGGCTTAGTTTTTTTTTTTTTTTTTTTTTCTTTATCATAAGGATTCAGTTATTTGAGATGTAATGTAGATTTTAAGGAAGCATGTTCTCTTAATTGTATTTTTTCTCTTCTTACTCATTCTGCCGACTGTTTACTGCTAACAAGTGACTTTATCTCTATCGTAGTATCCACATCACTCTGCGATGTCTCTTTTTCTCCCTCTCATTCATCTCGCTTCCTTTCTTTGACCCACCAATTTGTTGGCCTCTTCCAAACCCGTTCCTGCTGTATCTCTCTACTTTCTGCCATCTTTCTGCTCCCCTCCCGTGGTGTTTGCCTGTCGTGTACGTATTGCAGGCTGGCGTTGGACGATGCCATTCGCCACAAGCAGCTGAACATCTCCCGTTTTTCACCCAGGGTGGCAGGAGAGAACGACTTCCTGCAGACTGTCATCAACAAAGTTATCACCGCTAAAGAAGTCAATCACAAAGGCCAAGGTAATGTGGAAAGTCGACACCAACGCTGCCCACAGCTACATGCCATTGTGTGTATAGGATATACAATATGGCCTCTGATTATAAGGGCATTTGCTACAACAAGAAATTTGTATGTAGAAACAAATTTTCCCTTCAGGGAAAAATAGAAATCGATTTCAATAGAAATCGAGTTTCTTTTCACTCTCAATCTAAACCATCACCAAAACATGCACAGCACAGTAAAAATATAATCACAACAGTAATTTTATCCAGTGTACCTTTAAAAGACATATACTGTATGTTTAAATATGACTACAAATTAAAGACAAGAAAAATCATACACTTTCTCTGTGATGCTCAGCTGGAACCCTTAGTAAAAGGGACTTTTTTTCCCCTTTTTTATCTTAGTCTTATTTTAAACCCCAAACTAATCATTACCAGGATTTTTTTCGTTTTTTTTATCAAGGGGCATTCTAAATGTATCATTTAAATGAGCACAACACCCTTAGATTTTGTCATTACTTCTATCCCGTACAAACTCCTCAGAAGTGCTGGCAGCAATCACATCGCTGGCTTTGTCATCCAGTTCAAAGTTTGATTTGGATAAAAATTTTTTATGTTGTACCAATTATTAAGAAATGTCGATTAGGCCATTAAGCTGAATTTTGATGAGTTTTTCCAGGCCAAGGACCCCCAAACTGATGGCAAAATGGATTGTGTTATGTCAAACTGGTCCTATAGTCACTCTATTAAAAATGGAGTAATGTAACAGAAGTCATTTCTCCCTGGGATTATTAAAGTATTTCTGATTCTGATTCCCAGTTGATGGGACAGGTGTTGTGAATGAAACGGTTCCCCAGCTTGAAAGAGCTCCTGTGTGTCACTGAATGTGTTTATTGATGATTGAAAGACATCTTCTGCTTCCATTTATCTGTTTACTACAGTGTGTTGAATTCATGTTAATATGTATTGAATGACATTTCAATTAGTGGAAAGAATTGCATGGGGAATTATAAAAAAAAGTCTAATCAATCACGGACCCCCTGTTGAAGACCTCTGTTTGAACACATTTACCTCATTTGTAGGCTTGGGAAAACTTGTAGGTGGTTTTCCGTAACATGTAATTGAGATGGCGCACCACCACAGCACAATAAAGTCCACCACACTAAGAATGAACAAAAAAAAAGGTTAAAATAATGTGAAGCATATGATGTAGCATACTTTGCATACAGATTAATTTTAAATCAATTTAAGTGTCATGAAATGTTAATTTGACTTTATTCTAAAAAAAAAAAATTATAAAAAAAAAAGCAACGCCAGCAGTCATGTCAGTTTGTTGAAATATTTTAGGAATTTAAAACCTTTTTAGCAACTGCAACTTTTTCTAAAACGATTTTTTATTTTTTTTTGTCCCTAGTTTTCTTTAAGGCCCTGGAATTCTAAAGCTCATTCAAATCATGAAGAGATATGCCAGCAATTTCTCCTCAAACCTTGACAATAGTTTGCAGGAGATTCTTGTTTTTTGATGATTGGTGACCTTCAACAAAAAACAAGAATAAAACGGATACATGGAAGCAAATCTGGCATTGACATTTTCTCTTGCAGATCAAAAAAATGTCCCATGTAGTTTTACATTTTTTGGATTTTGGCTTAAAAAATGCTGGTGACGTTTTTTACATTGCAGTTAAAATTGTAACAAGTTTACTTCCCTAAATTAAGTTACTTAAAATATTAGCTTATATGTCCATGAATATATTATATACATTTTCAAACTGTCATGTAATCTTTTCTGCATCTAGTCAACAGAGATTTTAGTAATTTTAGGTCTGTGTTTGGTGAAGCAGCCTTACCTTTCTGAGGGATTCCCAGCCGCAGAAAGGTGGGGGGGCTTCCCTGTTAAAGTCTCAGCTGTATTGTCATGCCCAATGAAGTCGTACTCTGATAAATGTCAGCTCTGCTCTAACCCGCACTGGGGGGAGAACAGCAGAGAGCATTGATAGCAGCTGTTTCAGTCATGCTGGCGTATCAAAGGGCTTCCAGCATGGCCAGTAGGGGACGTGTCACTCATAACAGCAGAGTATCTGCAAAGTGAATAAAGGGCTTGTTTCTGTGACCATTACATGGCACTCTGAGTAGAACTTGGAGAACACACACTCATATCTTGAGTTATTATATTCATTTTAATTCTCCAGCACAATGTCTTTTGATAGATTGTTTTTTTTTTTTTTGCCCTGGGGCCTTATCACTATGACAATTGTCAGTGGAAATCAGAGGAAGAAATCTGTTTTTAGTGATTTCCTGGGGCGCCCCTCCATTGTGCTGTCCTCATTACCTTATCTCAGCTCCCTCTTTGCTCATTTTGGTTGTGTCATCAGGTCTGTGGGTGACTCTGAAGCTACTTCCTGGAGACATCCATCAGATAAGGAAGGACTTTCCTCACCTGGTGGATCGATCGACAGCTGTGGCACGGAAGATGGGTTTTCCTGAGATAATTATGCCAGGTGGAGTGTTTTAAAGACATTTTCTTTTTATTATTTAGATTTTTCTACTTTTTACTTTAAGAATATATATTATATAAAGGGTATAATAAAAATACATTTTAGAGCTTAATTTTAACACAAATAAAAAACAACTTTTGCACCATTTTACCCATTAGTAACAGATTTTCCCTTCTGCTTTGTGTCCTAAAGGAGACGTCCGAAACGACATCTATGTAACTCTTGTTCAAGGGGACTTTGACAAGGGGAGCAAGACGACACCCAAAAACGTTGAGGTGACCATGTCTGTTTATGATGAGGACGGCAAGAAGCTGGAGGTATTTATGAGGTTTCCTTTGGGTTGAACTCAGACAGGTCTTGTAACTCTTTCAGACATCCTCTGACTTAACCTACCTTTACAAATCTAACTTAGCACACTATGAATTATGAATCCTGCTATAAGGCAATATGATTCACAGCCAACACCTCAGTTTCCTACTGACTATAGAGATAAGCAATGCAACAAGATGGAGTTTATTTATTTATTCACACTTTCTTATTGGTTAAAATAAAGTTCTGGTATTTAATCTTTGAATATGCACCCCCCCCCAAAAAAAAAAAAAAAAAAAAAAAAAAAAAAATAAATGTCATGTACTCAAACATTTACTATTTGGAGTCCTGCATTAAAAATTCTGCCTAACCTGGGGAAAAAAATGTCAACTTTCTTAAAACTAAAATACTTGCCCCTACGAGGGCAGGCTAGAGATAATCTTTTCTTCTATTTCGTGAATAAATCAAAACATTGCGAGAATAAAGTTGTAATATTACAAGAATGAAGTCACAATTTTACGTCCTTATTCTCGTAATTTTGTGACTATTCTCATTGCAACTTTATGCTTATAATTTTACAACTTTATTCTCACAATTTTACGACTTTATTCTCGTAATTTTACGACTTCATTCCGGTAATTTTATGACTTCATTCTCGAAATACAGGGGAAAAATCTCTAGCCTGGCCCTAATACTCTGTTGTACATAAAAAAAAAAAGTACCACTCAGTCACCAATAGGTGGTGCTGTTTGGAGATTGCACATGTTAAACTAAATCATAAGTAACGCACTGAAAAATATTTATGTATGCATTAAAAAAAAACAACAAGACAAAAACTTTTGATGTCAGTTTCCTTTATGGCAGGATGTAAAATAAAATTCTATTTCTTTTTACCGTTTTAAATAATGTGCCAACACAGCAGTATCCAATGTCTTTATTAAGGTCTTGTTTCATCTGGAGTCGCGGTGACCTCTTTTCTTTTATGTGTAATTACTGACATTCCCTGTTGACTCCACTTCTTGCTCTACATGATCCACAAATTAATGGAGGATATTTTGAGAGCAGCTGGATATGAAAAGCCGTGGGAGGAAGTGAGACAGAGGTGGCCATATCTGGATCTTTGCTCACGTTTAGCTTTGAATTAATTCGAGATCTTTAGTTAGAGATATACAAACCATACAAAGAACATTCACACAGTGGAAAAAATCAAAATCTAGATAAGGTCATTTCTTAAAATAAGTGCATTTGTTCTGGAATTGAGGTGATAAGAGACATTTTGCCAATGGAACAACACAATTTAGATTTAAAATAAGACAACAGAGCTGCATTGTCTTATTTCAAGTGCATATTATCTAATTATCTTATAAAAATGAGTAAAAATACTCATTCCATTGGCAAATTATCTCATTTACCTATTCAAATAAAGGGAAAATGCACTTATTTTAAGAAATCTTTAATTATTTTTCGATTGTTTTTCTAGTGCAGCACGAACACCGATTTTTTTTTATTTTTAAGAATTAATATTGTTAGAAAATAAGTCTCTCTTAATATAGGATTTTTTTTCACCACTACTGCAACACAAATGTATTTACTACTGAACCAAGGAAGCCAATAAGAGGAGGGTAGTTCAAATGATCTTACCTTGTTGTTAAGAATACGTTCTAAATTGTTGAGATTTTTGTAATATCTGGAGCTACAGTTTATTATAATCTTGTTTAAACTTAATTAACATACCCATTACTATGGTGTAAGCACTGGTGTAATTGGAATAGGGAGATTCAAAAGTAATTTGAGATGACAGATTTCTGGTTTTAATGACTCTTCCTACAAACACTGAATCAAGGGAGAGCTTTGTTTCCCATGGCTGCATCTATTATACTCATTAGTCTTAAATTGAGAAGCTTTTCCATTTATTGGTCGCAGTAAGCTGGTAAAAAAAAATTATTAAAGAAAGCTAGTGATGCTACTTGAAATGAGTCTTAATATAGTGTAAATTAGTGACAATTGTAGTGTGTTATTTGATCAGTGAGTTGATGTGTAACAAATCCCATTAGTGAAAAAACAGATGTAAGGTTTTTGTTGGGTTCACAGTTGTTTGGTTAGTTCTGTGCTGGTGACATGCTGACTCTTCACCCCACTGGGGGTTTAAGATCTCAAATGTTAAGTGCATTTTATTAGCATACATTAACATATAAATAAGGATCTACCAAAAGCAGTACTTTATTCATACTTTAAACTAGAATGCCACATGCTAAGCATTATAATATGCTCAACTAATGCCATTGTGCATACTATTTCCTTTCCTCTTACTGCACAAGGTACTAAAAAGCTAGCATTTATGTATCCATTTAGCTTCAGTTTCAGTGGAGAATTGGTTAGGAGTCTGATGCACTGTCATGTGACAATAAAAGAAGCTAGTGTCTTTGAGTGATGTGGACAAACCGTGCTTGCACACGCTTACATGCACACACTTCAGTGTCCCCGCCTGAGAAATGGAAGAATAGTTCAACGGTCTGGCATGTGAACTCACCTCGGCATGTCGGATGCTGAAATTAAGGGAACTTAGCCTACATTATGAACATTTTAGCTTGTTATTATCTGACAGCTTGGAGGCTTCTATACAACATTATATAGTTTTATAGTTGCATTGTATAATAAGATTTTTTCTTAAATAGATTAATAGATTTATAGAGTAAGTGTTTCTGTAATTTCTTTACCTTTTTTCACAGTATGTTGCCACATTCATGCATACTTTTAAATAAAAATAACAGCTGCTGATAGATTTGTAGATGCTGTTGTTCCAGATCTGTTGCTCCATGTAGGAAGTGTCCATCTGTAGTTGTTGACATTCTGAAAAGGATCGTTTTGGTTTATCAATTAGCCTTTTTATATTGAATAGGTGTGCAAGACTAAGATAACCTAGCTTAGAATAAATTAGAACATACTTTATAGTCAGGAAATTTGTCATGGACCCAAGTTCACAGTGCATAGCTCTTAGCTGCCATTAGAAACAATAAATACAAATAAAAACAAAAGTGAGCTAAAACAACAATCAAAAACCAAGTTATTGCACACTTCTCATTTCTCCCCTTACAGATCTATTTAAAAATTTGATTTACAATTTTGAGGGTACAAAGGACTATTTAAAAGGACTTTTTCACTCACCCTCTGATGGCGCCGCAGATGGCAGCCACGGTGTGTTGGTGCGCACTTTTTAGTTTCTTTTTACTACTTAACTCTGGTTTTTGCGATGCTACCCGGAGCTCTTTCACCAGAGAAGAGCTCATGAACATCAGGGCAACATCACCAGAGGATTTATTCCCCACTTTTCTTCTCCCTACGCTGGAAATTTTGGACATTCTGGTCAAAGGTGCGCTCATGCTCATGCAGCGAAACGCCGGAGGAGAGGAAAACGCGCTGGGGCGCTCGTGCGGCACCGCAAGCGCGGTCTCCGCTCAGCGCTACCGGGCATGATCCTGTCCAACGTGCGTTCCCTGCCCAACAAACTGCACGAACTTCAACTGATGCTGGGATATAACAGGGACTTCTCCTCATCTGCAGTTTTATGCTTTACGGAAACATGGCTGTGTGGATTGATCCCAGACTCTGCGCTGCAGCTGGCAGGCTTCCAACTCCACAGAGCGGACAGAGACACACAGCTCTCCGGCAAAGCGAAAGGTGGAGGGATCTGTTTTTACATCAACAGCGGCTGGTGCAACGATGTGACAGTGATCCAGCAGCACTGTTCAACAGACCTGGAATATTTCATCATAAACTGTAAGCCTTTTTATTCACCCCGCGAGTTCGCTTCATTCATTCTGGTCGGTGTCTACATCGCGGCGCATGCAAACGTGCAGGACGCACAGCGCACGCTCGCTGATCAGATACTGAGTATGGAGCGGAGCAACCCGGACTCCTTAGTTATTGTCCTTGGTGACTTTAATAAAGGTAACCTCAGTCATGATCTTTCTAAATACAGACAGTTTATTAAATGCCCGACCAGAGAGGATAACATTCTGGATCACTGTTACACCACCATCAGGGATGCTTATCACGCTGTCCCCCGTGCTGCACTGGGCCAATCTGACCATGTCATGGTCCACCTGATTCCTGCTTACAGACAGAAACTAAAGCTCTGCAAACCTGTGGTGAGGAAATCAAAGAATTGGACCAGTGAGGCTGTGGAGGATCTTCAGGCGTGTTTGGGTTCTACTGACTGGGACGTCTTCAGGGCTGCTACCAACAGTCTGGATGAGTTCACAGAGGCTGTGACATCATACATCAGCTTCTGTGAGGACTGCTGTATTCCAACACGAACCAGGGTGAATTACAATAATGACAAACCCTGGTTCACTGGCAAACTCAGAAGACTTAGGTTGGACAAGGAAGAGGCCTTCAGGAGCGGAGATAAATGCAGATTCAAAGATGCAAAATACAAGTTTAGCAAGGCGGTGAAAGAGGGTAAACGACTGTACTCCGAGAAGCTGCAAAACCATCTTTCTGCCAACGACTCTGCCTCTGTCTGGAAAGGGCTTAGGCAGATAACAAGCCTAAAGCCCCCCACTCCATGAACGACCGACAGTTAGCCAACGACCTGAACAACTTCTACTGTCGTTTCGACAGACAAAGGGACAGTCATGCATCCACCCCCCACAACACCACCCAACAGATCACCTCCACCTCCTCCTCCTCAGTGACAACTCTTTCCATAAAAGAGAGAGATGTAAACAAAATCTTCAAAAAACAGAACCCCCGGAAAGCTGCTGGACCAGATTCTGTCACTCCATCCACTTTGAAGCTCTGCTGACCAGCTGTCTCCAGTGTTCACAGAAATTTTTAACACCTCACTGGCGACATGTCACGTGCCAGCCTGCTTTAAATCCTCCAACATCATCCCTGTCCCCAAGAAGCCAAGGACCACAGGACTTAATGACTTTAGACCCGTCGCCCTGACCTCTGTGGTCATGAAGTCCTTTGAGCGTCTTGTGCTGTCACACCTGAAAGAAATCACGGACCCCCTCCTGGACCCCTTCCAGTTTGCCTACAGAACCAACAGGTCTGTAGATGACGCTGTCAACCTGGCCCTTCACCACATTCTCCAGCACCTGGACTCCGCAGGAACCTATGCCAGGATCCTGTTTGTGGACTTCAGCTCGGCCTTCGACACAATCATCCCAGCTCTGCTCCAGGAGAAGCTCTCCCAGCTGAATGTGCCTGACTCCACCTGCAGGTGGATCACAGACTTCCTGTCGGACAGAAAGCAGCACGTAAAGCTGGGAACACAGTTCTCTGACTCACAGCTCATCAGCACTGGTTCCCCCCAGGGCTGTGTTCTTTCTCCTCTGCTCTTCTCCCTGTACACCAACAGCTGCACCCCCAGTCATCAGTCTGTCAAGCTCCTGAAGTTCGCAGACGACACCACTCTCATCGGACTGATCTCCGATGGTGACGAGTCCGCCTACAGGTGGGAGGCTGACCATCTGGTGACCTGGTGCAGGGATAACAACCTGGAGCTCAACGCTCTAAAAACAGTGGAGATGGTTGTGGACTTCAGAAAGAGCGCAGCCCCTGCTACCCCCATCACCCTCTGTGACTCCACCATTGACACTGTGGAGTCTTTCCGCTTCCTGGGAACTATCATCTCCCAGGACGTAAAGTGGGAGCTGAACATCGACTCCCTCACCAAGAAAGCCCAGCAGAGGATGTACTTCCTGCGGCAGCTGAAGAAATTCAACCTGCCCAGGACAATGATGGTGCAGTTCTACTCCTCCATCATTGAGTCCATCCTCACTTCCTCCATCCCCATCTGGTACGCTGGTGCCACCGCTAAGGACAAGAGCAGACTGCAGCGTGTCATCCGGTCTGCAGAGAAGGTGATTGGCTGCTACCTCCCATCTCTCCAGGAGCTGCACGCCTCCAGGACTCTGAGGCGTGCAGGGAAGATTGTGGCTGATCCCTCCCACCCCAGTCACAAACTATTTCAGTCACTACCCTCTGGCAGGAGGCTGCGGTCCATCAGGACCAGAACCTCCCGTCACAAAAACAGTTTTTTCCCATCTGATATCGGCCTTATCAACAAGGCCAAGACCCGCCCGTGACACTGGACAATGTTTCTTTCCCCCATTCAGGATTTTTGCGTTACATTAACACACAGTCTATATATATATATATATATATATATATATATATATATATATATATATATATATATATATATATATATATATATATATATATATATATATATATATTCTATCTTATTTTGTTATTTTGTTTTGTTTTGTTTTTTTTTTTATCTGCACCAACAACACCAAGTCAAATTCCTTGTAAGTGCAAACCTACTTGGCAATAAACTTGATTCTGATTCTGATTAAAGCAGTTCATTTTTACCTTTAAATATTATGAAAATATTTTTCTTTAGGTTCACTTTAAAATCTTTACTTTTGGTTGCTTTTTTCTAAGGGCTCTTTGCATACGACTCCTGCTTTGTATCCTTCTGTTTTTTATGTTCGTCTCTTCATGCTCCTGCTGGACATCGTTGCTCTCCCTCAGAAAGGATTTGCGACATGAGAGGCTGCCCTGTGACATCTTGACTTATGAGCACACCTCCAGCCTCAGCAGCACTTTTTAAAGATATGATTCTGTCAGGAACCTTGGCCACTTAGTGACGGGGGCAGATCCCCCCCATTCAACCCGCCCAGCCTATATTTGCTCAGTGCAGTTGGGGAACACGGGGTCCATCATTTCTCATAATTGTCACTGTCAGAAACCATTAGTGTGTGAGTAAACTTCAACTTTTTTGTGCATATAGGATAATTTCTATTTAAATACGATTCATATTTTCCTCCTAGAATGTCATCTTTCCTGGGGCTGGAGATGATGGGATCAATGAGTACAAGTCTGTCATCTACTACCAAGTGAAGCAGCCAAGATGGTTTGAAACAATAAAGGTGAGTAGCTCTGTGATATTGGCGCAATTTTAACAAATTATCTTCAGCTTTGACCCCCATGTTGTGGTAGAGTCTTTAAATTTAAGGTTCAGAATAGGACTTGACAATAATTAAATGTAGAATAAAATAGAATTCATTGTCATTTATTGTCATTAGACTTTCACAAGTACAAAACAATGAAATGTAGTTTGCATCAATCCAAAAGTGCAATACAGAAGATTTTTTATTTACATGTGTACAGAGATTATGTATGTACCGTAAATTCTCTAATATAGGCCCGGGCCTTTATTTCACTCAAGTGCATCGCGGTCCAGGCCTTTATTGGATAGAGGCCAGTATTAGAGACAGGCCTCTATTGCTATTTGAGCAAAACAGACTACCAGTGGAATGAATAAAAATGAGATTTTGTGTCTATTTGAACCTATAAAACACTAGGTTCATTTATTGAAAAAGTACAGTTACCATGTCTCGCTTGGTTTGAATAAAAAAAAAAAAAAAAATCCTCCAATTCTGTTTAATTCTCCTCCTCAGTTTCCTCCTCCTCTTCATCTCTCCCTTTATTCTCCTCATCACTCGCGCTGCTCCTCCTGTTCTGCTGCGTGTCTGTTCTCTTCCTCGCGCAGACGGGCAGCAGCAGGGCTTGTCGTTCAGCTGCGCAGGGCTGTGGTACTTGTATGTTACTTACTACCACAAGTATAATGTTGAGGTATGCCCAGAAAAAACGTTTATAGCCCCGGCCTGTATTAGAGACCGGCCATGATTTACCTCCTCTGACAGCGAGACCGGCCATTATTAGAGACCCGGCCGCTATTGGAATACAGGCCAATATTAGAGAATTTACGGTATGTATGTATGTATATATATATGTTTTAGAAGGGTTAAAATATAGGATAAATAATGATAGATGATAACAGTTAAAAGATTTTCAGATTATGTACAGCTATAATTGACGAGTATGTGGAAGTGATGTTGGATTCGTGTATCAATATATATTTTTATAAAATTGGATTCAATAGTGATATTACTTTTAATACAAATGTGTGGTATTCCCATGTATGTTACAGTTTATGGTGCACCACATTTAGCAGCCAAATGAGTAGCAATTATAGTGAGCAATAATCCTTGATGCGGATTCCTATTTTAGTGTCTGATGAATGACATGTAGAAAGCATGATGCTGGTTGCTCATCTTAGAGCTACAGTCTGTAGAAGAGCTGAGCGTGTTGCTCTAACTGAGCAGATTTCTGTCGTGAATAAAGTTTTGGTCCACAATAGGAGACGTTATTCGTGTTTTTTATGTTCACTGTGACCAGGTAAAAAAATAAACAAATATGGCTGGGATCTGATTTATTTTTTTTTTTTTACATTTTTTATGAGATGTGCAAAATCAAACAAAGTTATGTTAAGAAACTGAACAACCAAACAAAACTAGAGCAAAAAATGAAACCATAGCTCCTCCCTCCTAACCACTTCAAACACTGAAATGGTTTGAAAACCATTGGCATGGATAAGTATTAAACATCCTGTGAAACATCAAAAAGTCTTTACTTTCATGCCTTTGAAAGCCACACCTGTCCTCTTGCTTATCTCAGGTCGCCATCCCCATCGAAGATGTGAACCGAAGCCATCTACGGTTCACCTTCCGCCATCGCTCATCCCAGGATTGTGAGTATAAATGTCATCTATGGAATAATCCGTTTTTCCAGTGACCAGGTGTGCAATTGGTTGCTAATTTGCTTACAACAAAGCTAATAGAAAATATCCAGCTTAAACAGACGCTTTGCACAATAATAAATACCTAGCTGCTTACCCTCTGTCACATTAATCAAAAGAAGTAGTTTGCCTCTGCATGAAGCAGCCCCATAGAATGGCTTGTCATAGGCTACAGCTGGGATGTAAAAATGCCTTGGGGAGCTTTATTTATTGAGGCGGGTGTACAATTGAATTCAACCCTGGTCGTATTTCATTTTTTTCAGTTCTTCTTTATATCATGGATAAAACAGGGAATAGACATGCTATTCCATTTATCCGAGGGGAAGACCTTCCCTCTGACCTAAGCAGCACCGATGCTGGAGAAAAAGGGGATTTTGTAGAGTATGAAAAGATTAACAAAAAGGGTACCCTTTCCCTAATCTGCAGCTGGTGTCGTCATCCACTTTTAAAATCCCCAGCTGTATTCACTTCTCACCTGCATGCAGGTGCTTTGGAGGAAATTGCCAGGTCTCAGAGCTCTGCGCTGGCCTCTAATCCACATGGAGAGCCTTCTTGTCATGCACACCTTGCTTCTGTGGGGACTAATGCTGTTAGAGGCTTGCTTTTGAAAGTCTGTGATTTGCTGTTATCTTGCTGTTACGGTTGCTTTAGAAACTCCTCAAGAGACTCGGGGGACCACCGGAGCATACTAATGCTGCTAAACTTTCAGCAAACTGACAGCTCACAAAACATGCATTTGAGGTCAAGGTGCAATGGCTGGATTCTTTAGGGGTTTTGGTATGATCTATTTAATTATGCTGGTGGCTTTGTGCACTTACAGCATGCAGACACTGATCCGCGTGAAGTTTTGTATTTATTGCTGTACCAACCAGGGTAAATGCAAACAGGTTTTAGAGTGAGTAAGGCTGTGTGACGTGCATTTGATCAATTACTCTCAACTCCAATGGCCCCAAATAAAATCTCTAAAGTTTTTTGTATAACACACGACTATGAAACAGGTTAGGTTTAAAATGGTGGAAAAACAGTCAGATTATAAAGATATCTGAGCTTTGAAAATGTTAGTATTGAATTTATGATCTGATATTTGATCAAATATTTGATGTTCTTTCATGTGGAAAGTGCTCAGATGAGATCAAAGATTAAATATTCAGCCTGCATAAAAAAAGGGTGACAGAAGTCTGATAATGCATATCACCCTTAACACATACTCCACCAGTATTATTTGGATGGGATGTTTCCTCCGCAGGATCAACCAGTTGGGGGTAATGGGAAGAGCTAAATACTGGAAGGAAACCGTCTGTCTGCCAAACACATACAACTGGGGCAGAGGTTCCCCTTCCACCAAGAAAAAAACCCTAAAAATGCAACCAGATTTATGGTGAAATGTTTAGATCCAAGTAAGTTGATCTGTTACATTGGCCCAGTCAAAATAAAGTCTAAACCAAATTGGAAAATGTGTGACAGGACAAACAAATAACTCCCAAAAAGATGCATTGTTTCAGAAAGATGAATGTTGATTGGATCCTGAAATATTTTCTCCTGTGATAGCAGCAGGAAGGTGTTTCTTAGCAAGTATTGATTCACACAAACACAAACTGCACCTTTAAGATTTTAAGAAGTGAAATTTAATGAGGGTATTTTACATATATGCAAACGTTTTGGTGGTTCATTGCATAAGATCCCTACAAAATACACTTTAGTTTTGATTTATGTAAAAGATGTATGAATATTTATGTATAAACTGTGGCCTCTGCTTTTATATTTTCCTTTCTCCCAACTTATGTAGATTAGGTTTTTGCCAGACAAATATACTAAAATATTAACTCTATTTCGTTCAGTTTATATTAGGTATTTTTAGATCATGTTTTATTCATAAAAGCTTTAAAGTCTTTGCAATTTTAAATGAGACCTCAACTTTGAAGATAAAATATTTGATGCCTCTATGAAAAAGTTTTAAACTTATTTTATAAACGGGTAGATTTTAATTCTTCTAACTCTGGTGTAAAATACAACCTTAAAAACATATTGCAGATTCTTCATTCAATTTTTCTTTATGTGGTGTTTATGTTCAACACTTCCTTTTCCTAGGGAAGATAAGCTGCACAAAATGCTCTGGCAGCCCTTAAAATGGTGCCTCTGCTGTCATCAACCCGTGCCCCTCCTGCTTCCTTCGCTTTGCTCCTAGCGAGCGTTGAACTTTTCATTTGAAGGCAGAGTGACAGAGCTGTTCATCAAAACCACTGTTGGAGTTCATGTGCTCTGTATCTGAGGCCCCGCTCTTTTGAGAAGAAAACCAGCTCCTGCACAGTGGCTGTAACACTATCAGGCCTCGTCAGACAGAAGGAGGCCATCAAAAACCACGCCTTGGCTGCTGAACATAACCACCATTTTTTCAGTTGTTTTCCATCTGTATTATGCCACTGCCTGGTCCTATAAAAAAAAAAAAAAAAAAATAACTGATTGCAAGCAAAAGATAAATCTCCAGCATTTCTCTATGAGTATTTTTCCGCTTTGTCTAATTAAAACAAAAAACTTTTAATGCTTTTATATTATTGTTAAAAAAACCAAGAAATGGATGGATGTTGAATTGGAAGGAAAAATGATAAAATATTACCAGAACTGTGAGTAGGCCCCAGCTGTGTGTATAATAATCACAGCTGTCCCTTAAAACCTTTGCTTCTTTAGGACATTAAATCTGATCCACTGCTCCTGAAGAATAAATGGTTGACAGGACAGCTCTTATAAATAAGATCTTTATAAGACAAATGACAAGAACAAAAAGCAAAAAAACAAATGTTTAGATCATTTCATTTTTTTTTAGGAAGATGTCTTTGCAGTTTTCCTGGAGGAATGCTGCAGCATCTTTACAAGAATGCTTTTGACGGATGAGACCGAAATTAAACTTTTAGTCGTATGTGCAGAAATTCTTTGTAGGAAAATTCTCTGCATCACTCTGAAGGAACCATAAGCCCCATTTACACTACCCTTTTGAAACCATGCAAGGAATGGACTGAGCACGGTGACTGAGATAACTGCTGAGTGTAAATGGAAAGCAGCTGAACTGGACCGTGCTAGACACGACCGAACCGCACTGAATCTAGTACTAGTTCAACAGTAGGGCTCGGCACGGTTCTGTTAGGGCTCGGTTCTCTGATAACAAAGAGCGTATGAGCAGACCGCATCATCTCCTAAAGTCAGCCGACTCTTTTTCCGGGTTTTCCGGCATGCCCGGATTTGTAATTCACAGATTTCTTGACCAGTTCACAACACAAACTTTGTCTCAGCCTATTAACAATACAGTTAATGTCATTAAAGGAGTGTGTTGCGGCCTGGAATGATGCAGAGACCAAGGCTCTCATTGAAATTTAGGCAGAGGACGCTATCCAGGCAAATAAGTTCTAATGCTATGGGCACTGCTATTTTTGTTTGCGTAATTCCCGCCTTGACAGCTGTAGTATCGTGGACCGCCGATAGGAGGTAAGGAAACATGCTAGCGTGATGTGTAAACAGTCGTAAAAAGCTCGGCACTGTTAACTGATCCAAATTCGGTCTGAACTCCGCACGGAGCGGTTTAGAGGGGTAGTGTAAATGGGGCAATAGTCACCATGAATCATAGTGGTGGCAGCATTATGCTGAGGGGATACTTTTTTGAGAGAGGAAAGGAAGCTGTAAAACCAAAGGTTTCAGAAGACTAGCGAACGGGTCATAGGTTCACCTTCCAACAGGATGCCAAAATAGAGTTACTTAATTAAGCTCTTGGTCTTGCAGGAAATTAGAACCAGCAAATTTGTATGCATGGGTAATTCATAGTGACAATTTTAGATTTGTCATTATGCTTTAATTTAATAAGTAATAGTGGTATAAAGAGGATATAGGCTACAAAAATAAGATGAATTAGATGTTTAGCCTTGCCTAATAAATTCATTACATTTGCTAATATGTTTATGATTGTTTTCTATTTGCTGCTAAAAAGCTCAAAGTAATTAAGGAGTTGTGACGCCTTGAATAATACTAGAATGGCCCAATCAAACCTAGACCTAAATCCAACAGAACTGTGGGTAAATTATTCCTTCTAAATAGACCTAAAGCAATTAAAAAAATAAAAATAAGGTAAAATTTCACTTATTGGTTTTGCTATCCTGATAGCAGATATATATTGAAAGACCTGAAGCTTTACATTTACCAAGTATTGGATTAGATTGGCTGAATATGAAAATAGAAAACAGTTTTCATTGTATGCAAACTCAAAATCATTTAATTTTCCCAGATATGCACTGATTTTTTTCTTATCTGTCACATTAAGACCAAAGGGGGGAAAAAAGAAAGCAAAACTAAACTAACCCTGGTAGTTGAATTGTTCCAAAAAAGGACTGAGCATGTCTTCAGGGTGCCAATACTTTGGCTGTGATCTCTACATAAGATTCTATGGGCAGCATGCATGCAGCATTTTTTCCCTCCACTGGTTTCTCTTTGCCTTGCAATTATTCACAGACGAGGATGCAGGCAGAAAACCAATGAGGAGATTTATGCAGATAGAATGTGAGATAGATTTTGATGAATTGCCCCTCTCTGTGAGTAAATTTGAGCTGGTGGATCCACAAAGATGAAATGCGGTTGATCCAAACGCTTGGTTAGAGGACAAAATCATAATTCTCATCCTTGTTGGTGCAGCCTCCTTACAGGTGTATCTTTCAGTGGTCTTTATCTCTTCTAACGACAACGAAACAATATGTGCTTAGACCTAAACTCTCTTTCTCCAGCGTTATATCATGTTGGCAGCTTAATGTTTTCCAGAGACTAAATATTTGAACTTTGATTTGCATCTGCCAGTATCTTCTGCAGATTCTTTGCTTTCTGACCACATTGCGACACAAATTGATCCATGATGTGCCTTGCTGCCTTTTTTCTGGACAAAAAGGAACAAGTTGTACACAAATACGGGCGTCACATTAATGAAGGCGTAGAGTGCAGACAGCAACCCCTTCTGCCTACTCAAGTTGAGTCAGGTACTATAGTGCTGAGATGATCTATTTTATTGGTCTGCTTTTGTTTACTGCTTGTAAAATCAGCAGCCCATAACAGTTTTCTGTAGTGCAGTCTGCTTTGCATAAGCTTTCTCAACTAAGCTTGCAGTTCACATAAACAGATGTTATGCACATGTATGAGATTTGCTCGGTTGGTTAGCAAATTTGCAGAAGGAAAACAAAACATAGGTGCAACATAATCAGTATCTCCTGCAGGCTGACAGATTTGTGTTCACTCAGAAATCTTTTTTTTTTTCTCTTGTTTTTCTTCTTTCTATCCTTCCACAGCCAAGGATAAATCAGAGAAGATCTTTGCCCTGTCTTTTGTTAAACTCATGCGGTATGATGGGACCACTCTGAGGGACGGAGAGCATGATCTCATTGTGTACAAGGTAAATGGGGGGGTATCTATGCTGCTTTGTGTCTGCTGGTTGTTTTACTGGCAGCCTTTCTGTAGGGCCAGTCTGCAATGCATCTGACATGGATGTTTATAATCGTAGCTTCAGGGCTGAAAGTGGGAACCCAACCTGCCTCATTAGTACTTGTTAAAGCATTTTCCTGCTTTCACTGACACTGCTGGAATTTAAAAAAATTAAAACCATATTTAAAGGGCAACCATCTGCATGACACTGTACTTCTTTGTGGAAATGTGTAATTTTTTAAATGGTTAATGAACAAAATGGCGACCATACAAACTTTCTCACCATGTTAGGTGATAAAGACGCTGGAATTAAAGCTTTTGGATGGCAAGTCTATTATTAGCCCACCCATTATTAGTCCATCCATTCATCCATCAATCAACCTGCCAGTCAGTGACGTGCGGTCAGGGGAGGCAGGTGAGGCAGTGCCTCACCAGCCATCATGGAAAGAAAGAAAATATATAATCATAAAGTAATTTAAATTGTTATATTCATCCGGTGGTTTGTACTAAAAAATATTCATTTTTCATGTAGCTTCACCAATTTCGATTTTTATTTGTTCAAAATCGCTGAATTTTCTTATTTTCCCATTCAAATGCTTGGAAGCGATGCCGGTGAGGCAGCAGCGAGCTCTGCCTCACCTTGGATTGCGCAACCCCTGGCTCTGCGCTGGCTGCAAAGCGGAGAGAGCATGTTGCTGTACGGCGTCAATAAAATGGTTTAAACAAATGTAATATGTGAACTTATTTCTAATAATTTGGCTTATGTATATAATGTACAGAGCTTTTTGTCACCAACTGTGTTTGTGTAACGTGTTTCGTGTAATGAGCGATTATAAACGGCAGAGAACAAGTTCGAGGTGAGGCAGGCAGTTCTCTTGCCTCATGGCAGGGGGTGCTCAAGAGACTGAAAACATAAGGCAGGAACAGGACGGATCAAGGAAGGCTTTCTTCCCTGGCAGTGATCTCCATTGAGACAGAGAGACTTTTAAAACTGAAGGAAGATAAGGAGGACTTCTATTCATTTATAAGTAAAGGTAAGACAGTAATAACATTTATTTTGTTTTGTTTTTTAAGGAAATGTGTGTTTTGTGAGCTACAGTTTGTATGTGTAAGGATGCAGAAGTGAAACATAACCTGTAAACTGCTGTCAATCTATGCATCTATTTGCAAATCTGATTCTGATGACGTCAGTGCCTCACCAGCTATGAACCTCACCGCACGTCACTGCTGCCAGTCCATTTAGAATTTACCTCCCAAACATTTATTTATTTATTTATTCGTGACACTGATGCTGTTAAGTCATTTTGTGGTACCCTGTACAATAACAACAAAGCTGATTCTTCATTCAGTCATTCATTCAATATCATTTTGACACATCCTGTTTTGTTACATCCAAGCCTTCCCTTTTCATTCCATTTTTTAAGCGTTCCAATTCCACTCAATTCCCTTTCATCCTGTTCCTTCCCATTCTTTGAAACCTACTTTTTAGCTTTTTAAATACCCATGGATACAGCACCAGCAGTAAGCAAAACAATAAAAGTTTTATAATAAAGCTTTACAAGTAATATAATTTATTTTTTTCTGGCAATCTAGAGATAATCTGTTCTTTTGAAAACACTTTTTGATAAAAATAAAAAAATAAAAAATACAGAAAAATGAACAAAGCATCATGGCAAATTTACATATTGGGTTTCAACTACTGCAAGCTTTCTTTATCCTATCGTTAAATACTAGGCAGAAGCTAAGAAGTTGGAGGATTCCTCTCTCTACCTAAGTCTTCCCTCCACCAAGCTGGAATTGGAGGAGAAGGGCTACTCTACCACGGGCAAAAACTCCCAGAACCTCGGAAGCTGCACCATCAGCAAGGACTCTTTCCAGATATCCACCCTGGTCTGCTCCACCAAACTAACACAGAATGGTAAGAGGCTCAAATGTCAAAAATAAATATTTTTTTCTTATGCATAACACAAAAAACGACTTTCAGAATACAGGATCCACCAGGATAAAGAAATATAATCAAACAAGACAGCTGTTATGTTTCACGTAATTTTTAGATCAGCATCTGTGAAAATGGGTCTGATCTACAGAGGCAGATGTATTTAGTCTACTTCTATAAAAAAATGAAGTTAGGTTAGAGAGTCTTGAGCAGCAGAAAAGTGAACCCCTTGATGGACATCAGTATTTGATTTAATAGATATAGTCAGTTTGAACATTGCAATTTTTGACTTTTTTTCTTGTTGTCTTGATTTACTGTCTTTATGACTGACCTTGTAATATTCTCAAGTTTATTATTAGTAGTTATACCTACAGTCATACACACACATCACATAAAGAGAAGTTGATGACAGCCTCTTAAAATTATAAAGGTATTATGATAGCATTAAAGCAAACAGAGCTTTGGCATTGGAAAAGTATTGGTGAAATCTAAAATCAGAAAATGAACTAGTCCCTTTTTCCCCCCAAAAAGCCCCCCCTTTATTATTTTTATTTATTTATTTATTTATTTATTTATTTTTTGTCGAATCCCCAAATTGAGAAACCTAAAAATTTATCCTTTATCCGTTTTTCAATTCCAAAGTGAAAAATCAAAAGCTAATCTAGATGTCGTTCCCTGATTGATGCTGCTTTACATGCTGGTCATCAGCATCCAGCATCTACACTGACCAAAGGGTGGATCTGTACATCACTGTTGTGATCGCTGCTACATAGTAGCAGTTTCCATGAAGTTCTTCCTTTTTGCCTGTGTTGGCTGTTTGTTCCATTTTACATGTTATGATGCTAATATATCAGTTTATGTTAAGTATATTTGCATTTAAATGTATCGTTCATGCTTTTAAAACCTGATTAAAACACATGCCTTTAAGGGGAAATGGAAAGCCATAAAATGAATTAGTCATCATTTGAATATGTTGCTTTTCAGTTTCAGGTTTTATTCTTCTGTAGAAGGACTCTATCAGCATCACACATTTTGACTCTACATCGTTTTCACTCTGAATGGGTACAGAAAGAAATGGGCTACATGCATCATGTATACATACTGATTTTTTCCTCAATTTATATATTTTGGTTCCTTTGAAGCATATTCTACATATTGTAGTTGTTTGAGCTGTAGATTGTGATGTGATAGAAAACATAAGCTGAATAGTCTTTCTTTATGCAGATAAATTTTAAGTTAATTCTGATCTGTCCACTTTTTTAATTTAAGTCCGATAGATATCTTGTGGTACATAGATTTCAGTTCAATTTATTATTTCTTTTATTTGAAAATATGCATATATAATATATAATTCTGCTATGTTTTGAGAGTAAATGGGCCGACTTGGTAGAACATCATCACCGATCCAATCACAGTTCAGGGAAATTTGATGTCAGCTGCTGAAGTTTGAACTTTTGTATTTCAACATGTACGTCAACCAATCAGAGAAGATGATTCGGGAGCTGCAAGGGAGACAGTGACTGCATCCAAACTGTGTATCTCCTCCTGCAGAACTGTCCACAAAAAAGCATGAAAAATGATCAATGATATATTTTTATTTTATTTTACTTTATTTCTTATTCATAATATTCAGTGACATGTGGAAGCAGTAATCTCCCTGGATTTACTCCCTTCAGTGAGCAGTGAGTGCTGCTGCGAGCTTCTCCAAAGTACTGTCCGGCAGTCAGAGTCGGCAACAAAGTGCCTAGAGTTCGAGAACAAGAGCGACTTTCCTTTTTCTCATTGAAAATTAATCACACACGTTCAAAGATTGTTGAATTTGATGTCTTTAGTCACTTGCTGTTTTTCTGCTGTTAATTTTCCCCGCTCCTACGACTAGAGAAAACATGACGAAATATGCAAATTAGGTGAAGTACACTAGAGACTTTTTAGGTTGGCCATTACCTTCTTTCCTAATTGATGAGGCGGCAACAGTGTTCCCTGTTATATGGCGGTCTGGATGTGGGGTTCTGTTGCTCAGACTTTCTACATTATATTTAAAGGCAGGATCATAATTCCTGGTGAACTGTCTGCGCGGATAATATTTTAAATTGTGCTTTTCTTCTTTAAAACATCGTATCACTTTTTTCCAATTTGTCCCATCGAATAAAAATAAAGCCACTCTCTTAATTGCATCTGCCATGTTACTGTACATAGAGACCGTCCGTACACTCTGCCTGATGAATGTTTAGAGCTTCAGAATCGGCTTGTGCTGTGCTTGTTGTGAGGCAACACACTGTTAGACCAAAAACTGTTCTATCCCCAATTTTATTTTTTTTCATCATGTGTGGCGTCTCGTAACTTTAGAAAATAATCAGACAATTTTGACAAATTCCTGTGTTAACCAGGTTCAAATGTCTGTTTGTGCTTTAGCTACAAGCGTGACGGATGACTTTGGTTTTCACAAAGCTCTTATAACTTGCGCAAAGAGTATGCCTTTAAATATATTTTGACAGTTGAAAAGGGATTCTCCTTAATCCTGCTCTCAATTTGACCTGCTTTAGTTCCCTCAACCAGTGTTGGTCCCTTTGTCAGTCAATTTAAATCCAGAATCATGGCTTTACTGTATTTACTGCTGTCTCTGTGGCAGTGTTTCTGCTTTCTCCCCCTAAATGTCCCTTGGTTCTGAAAAATTCTACACTTTCTAAGCAAGGATCAAGGAAATCCCCATCTCTACCCTTTGGTTCATGGCTTATGGATTCTGGCATGTTTTCTTCCTACCAGCTTGCAGACATGTTTATAAATCCGTGCTTGCATCAATCTAAACCCCATTGAATGCGCTGGCTTTTGCACGGTGTGTTCACAACACGTCTGTTAATTCAGACTGTGTAAAAAGCTGTTGCTCTGACTGAGCGGTCAGATGCCTCTAAGTTTATTTAATCAGAGTCATCTTTAGTTTTTCATCTTGCATGTTCCGCTGTTTTGCTTTAACCATCTGAAGGACAGGATATTGGAAGCTGCCATGAAGCAGCAGGTTCGCAGAAAAGTAGCTTTGCACCCCCATGAAACTAATGGGAAGCTAATACTTGATAGTGGTAATGCTGACGTAGCCTACTGTGCTGTGCAGAAGTTTGTGGCAGGTGTGAAAGAACGCTGTAGACTAAGAATGCGTTCAATGATGGAAATGTTAATGGTTAAAATTAACCCAGAACTATCCGTCTAGTTGAAGACAGCATCAGGTCATTTAGGTACTAAGAAACTTAGCTAGTAGGTAAGCATCTAAGATGGCACCGCAGACCGCTCTCTTGTTTTGCCCGGACCTCTTTCACCACAGAAGAGCTCATGAACATCAGGGCAACATCCCCGGAGGATTTATTCCCCACTTTTCTTCTCCCTACACTTCAAATTTTGGACATTCTGGTCAAGGTGTGTTCTTCATTGCTCACGCTGCAAAATGTCGGAGGAGAGGGAAGCGCGCCAGTACCAACAACTGTAAAAAAACACTCATCATAGCTCTAAAAATATAAACTAAAGGTCCACAATCAAATTAAATCAAACTCAAATTGGTGCCATGTTTACCATGGATCAACCCAGGACAACAAATACAAATAGATCTACGCACACATATTACAGGGCAGCTATACATTGGGTAGGATAAAATCAAGTGCTGCTCTGCTTCTGTTACAATGACTGAAGTCGTCATGCAAAATGGTAAAAGAAAAACAAAGAAACAAAAAAAAGTTTGAATCAGATGCTAATTTAAAGGCAGGAAAGAGGATTGCGCATGCATCAGTGAACCCTCCTTTGCAAAAGATCTCTACGCTGGAAACGCCTCCGCTGGTTATTTTGTATTTCATCTAGAGAGGCAGCAAAGTGCCAGGAAAATATACTACAGAATAACAAGTAATTTATCCCATCCAGCAGAAGTTTTGTGACCAAATCATGTTTTCAGACCCTTTTGCTCCTTCAGGGCACAGCATCTCTGAAAGAATCCCCTAAACACACACTTAGCTGGCTCATTTCTCTCCCACTTATGCTACGTTCATACAGCAAGCAGCAGGGGCAGCAAAAACAAGCGTGCTGCTTAATTTTTGGTGCTTGTACAAGTCTAGTTTTGACGCTCGGCTGAACCATCTTTGCTGCCCTAGCTGCGCGGTCAAAAAGTGGGTCTAATGTGCATTGGGAGGAGCAAGCCTTTTTATTCTTTGTCTCTAACAATGGCAGCTATATATGCTGTAAAAGGTGGGTGAAAAGTAGTTTTTATATGTTTTTAAGTGAGAAAGTCCCCCTTAAAACTTAATCTGTGCAGTCAGTTCATCAAGATTACGAACCTGCCTTTAGATATTATTTCACTGTAGGAGCCGATCAGACCCCCATTCATCGACAGTGCTCTGTGGGTAGTAATCCTGTTCAACAGCAACCTCTATGTAGGTTGAAGTAGATGTTAGCATTTTTCATGTATATAATCCAAACTGCAGCCACCAGGATAATAAAATCAAACATATTTTGCCCGCCAGGTTTCGACCTTTTAAGTTAGTTTAGGCGTTAATAAACTGTTTCAGAGGAGTGATCATAGCGCCCTGTATCAGCAGTGCTGTGTCTGTCTCCCTGCCAGCTCCCAGATCAACTTCTCTGATTGGTTGATGTGGCGCGTTGAGCAGAAAAGTAAAATTTTTCCAAGTTCTGCTCCTGCTGCTCAAAACATGCTGCTGGACCTTTTGTTGCGCCTTGATGCACGTCAACCATTCACTTTGCATGTAAACTGGTTCCTTCTGCTGCCTCTGCTGCTTGCAGTGTGAACTTAGCATCACTTTCCTCTTTTCAACTATATAAAAAAAATGCTTTATTTTCCAGTTAGGTTGGTCAGGATTCTTTTCAACCTATGATGCTCCAGTTTACACAAAAGTGTGATCAAATAGCTAAAAAAATAAGTTCAAGAATGCCAGCCATCAATTAAGTCATTTTAGATGAATCTGGACACTTGATTTCTGAGAAAAATCCTCTTAAATACTTAAGAGTTTAGTATGAATACTATACTTGGAAAGCCTGTATCATTGAAAATGATGGTGTAAGGCAAAAAAAAAAATATCCTAAGGCACATAAAGAATCAACAGATCTATTTTGTTGATGCTGTTATGGGACAACTAGAAATTTAAATTAACAGTTAGTGTAAGATGATGTTAAACAGTAAGAAATTGTAAGATTTTCTTTGCATTATCTGGAAAACAGCAACACCCTGATGAAAGTATTTTTAGCTCTGGAAAGGTACAGAAACATCATTATATTGTTTCCATGCCATCATGATTCCATTACCCCCATTAATTTGCTTATTCTTCTTTTCATCTGAATTGTCAGGTTGTTTTTGAGCCCTGATCTTTGGAAAAATACGGTATGTAACATGTACAGAGGCCTCAGGGAAAGGCAGAAGCTTATAATCAAATTAAAAATGTGTTTAACCAGGATGCTACTGTAATTGACTGCATCTCTCAATATCATCCTTTGCAATACTATAAAATTATTTTCTCTTTTAATCTGGTCGTTAGAGAGAAATCTAATCTCTCATAGTATCCAGATTAATGTAAGGTCCTACCCTGACCTTGAGATATGAAATGAAAGGAAAGGAAGAAAGAATGCATTTGTCATTGTTGCTCTGCTCCATCTTTGCAATGAAAGCCCAAATAAGGTTCATGAAGTTGTGGTAATGAGGCCACAGCGGACATGAGAATGTGCTTTGGTTAGATTGATGTCACAAGGGAAAAATTTTGTTGTTAAAATGCTTCTTAATATCATGACGAATAGGGGGTGTTCCATGCTTCTGCAGAGATGCTCCCATTGAGACTTGTTAAATTTAGTCTGTGGTATAAGCTGTCATTTAAATACAGTTGACTGAGTCCCCCCCTACTCTGCTCTGGGGGTGGTGATGTCAGGGAATGAGCAGTCTCAGCTGCAGGAGTGACTAACTCACAGTGATTGCATAAAGCAGATAGGCAAAATGAATATTTGATCTGTTACCTCTAATCTAGATGTGTAAAGGTTCATTAGTTCAATTCCAGCCCTGTAACCATGTTGCTTCCCTGTTCAGTTCAGTTTATTCATATGGCACCAATTCACAACACATGTAATCTCAAGGCAATGTACACAGACAATACAGCCAATTTGAGTAAGAAAACCAGTTGATTGCATTGAGTATTTAACTTGTAAGACAAGTTTTCACTTGTCTAACAAACAGATCATGCATACAGTGATGGTGGAGAGGAAAACTCAATTTCAACAGAAAGAAACCTCCAGCAGAACCAGGCTGAGTGTGAGCGGCCATTGGCCAAGATTAAAAATTATTCTATCTTAAAAACCAAATCAGCACAAACAAAAGCCTGTGAAACCTGTGAAAATCAAATAGCACTGAAAAAGTATACAATTTTGATTAAATTCGGAGGTTAATGGGGGAATATGGCAATATTTCATATCCCTAAAACAAAAGCAGCATGCATGATCGTTATTAACTTTTTTTTTATTCTAAAAAAACTGGGAACTCTAACTGGGAAAATCTTCACGAATGTATCACTAACCATTCAGTCTATTTGCTTAGTCTTTTTTTAAACATAGGTGGGGTGTCAGCTTTGGTCCGAGGTGTGAACACAGCATCAGTAATGCAATGTGAACTCACAGCAGACACCTCCTTTGTTCTGAATACATCATGTTGCTTTTTTTCTTTGGTTTTAATTTGCAGTGGGGGGGGGGTTGCTGGTCATAAAGCCTTGGCACAACAGAGGGATTTGAAAAGCTCAGGCAAAAAACTTCTAATAGAAATGAAGCTGATTAAGTTTTGAAAAATATTTCCTTCATTAAAACTTATAAGACTTGAATAAAATAATGGTAATGCTGCAGAACCTGAACCTAAAATAATGTTCCCCCATAACATTTTAAAATCAAATATAAACCTATTACAGAAGCAGAAGCCCAGCAATAAAAACCAGAGCTGTTGAGTTGGAAAATGTTGCCAGAGATCATTGTGTATGTTGTAATTCACAACATGCACAACCATTACGAAAAAGCTTAGGGATTAAGATGTTTTACTCCATGTTATATTTCTATTGTTAGTCGTGAGAAATGTTTTTATTTTTTGGTGTTTTTTTTTTTTATTTACAGCCATTTTCATTAATAAGAACTTAACTCACATGTAACATTTATAACGTTTTGTTTTCATGATCAAAGACAAGTAGAGCTATCTAAATATCATTTTCTGCTACCATGCTTTGCTAAATTCAGTGGTTAGCTTCCCTAAAACTACTGAAGCTCTGAGCTTCACTGTTGCTCTTTGAAATGTTGTCCATTGTAGCCAATTGAGATGTCAGGACTCTCCTACTTAACATCTCTGATGAAAAGATTAGTCATTGCAACCCCTATGGAAGGCTAATAGGGTCAGAGTTCTTTATTCATTAAAAATTCTAAAATTGCTATTCACTAAAACTATTATAAATTACTATAACAAAAGAAGCACACAGCATATTTTTTTTTCTTTTTTAACTCATGATCTAAATTAATCACTTGGTATAATTTGAAAAAAACAAAATTTACATTAAGAAGTATAACCCATCCAGGAAGTCAAAAATATCAAACGACACAAATTAAAACATCCATGTTCTAATAAAATAAAGAAATGTAGTGTTGCAACTAATATTAAATAGAAATCATATATCCATCAAGCAAATTCTCTTGGCTAGAATTTATCAGTGAATGTTCTGAAAGATCCTGTGCATATTTTTTTTTCTACAATGGTGTGTTTTCCACTAAATGGTTTTCCATGTGAACCATGTATTTAGTTCTGCCTTAACAGGAGGACATGTTGCCATTCTGCCGTTCTTTCTGCCAGCTTCAATAGTGCTGACTTTTTAAAAGGTGATTGCAAAAGCAAATGGGATTCTAAGCGATTGAATTCATGCAAAACACAATTCTGGGAAGATAAAGTAAAATAAATATTACTGTAAACATATAAATTAAAGGATACGTGTGTTTAATCGCACTGCCGAACCTGTGTGGAAAAAAAACTGCTTTTATTTACTACAAAGAGAGTTGTATAACACTGTTGGAAGTGATGCTGGAACATAGATGGTAAAAGTAGGCTGAAGTTCACATCCAAGGTGCCAATGCTTTGTGTCTGCACCTTAGAAATGATTTTTTTGTTTATTATATAGGTGCAAAAAGCACCAATTTCTACTTGACTTCTAAGATTATCTTCTTTTTTTTTTCTGCAATTCAAAAATTTTTTAAACCTAATTAATACCCAGCTCATTTTAACTAGTTGGTTTCAAAAGGGTTTTTCTTGACTCAATTAAAGGAAGATAGAAACCAGCACTTAAGAGCCCCTATCAACAAACTGCTTACTTGATACACATGACACCTCATCACCATTGCCCACAGCAGAGTTTTAATTAAGCTGGATTGATGCAGATGGTCTCGCCTTGCAGGAAGCTGAGGTGAAGTGGCTGCTGGTTGGTCCCTGGGTGTTTTTGACATGGTTGACTTCGTGGAGGAGGACGGATAGTGGCAGAGCTTAGAGAGAATCTGGCTCAATGAAACTTAATACCATCCCTTACTTCATTGAAGAGCAATGTTCGCAGATAAGGTCCTTGAAAGCATGAAATACATTTTTCCAGTTTGGGAGCTATCTTTCTGCTGTCCTTTAATCAATAATTGTTGCTTTATGTTTTTGTATTTTTGCATCAGGGGACAAAGTTGTTCAGTAAAGCAAGAAGTGTCATTCAAATTTTTAATGTGCTGCTGATGTGAAGTCATTTACATTTAAGTTGTTCAGTGACAGTGTAACAGATTTTGCTGAAATTAATTACCCCACCAGCCTCCATCTGCCAGTTTGCTTGAATATTTTAAATAGGCATTCCTGCAGAAGCATCTTTTCTCAAACAGATGGGTTCTTCTAAAGATGCTTTTTTTTTTCTTCCTTTTTTGGAAAACAAAACCCATTTGCCAAACATTTAGCTTTTTGCTTTAGGGCACATTGGCTAGCACTTCCCCAGTGAGACCAACCTGCCAATGATTTGTCCTCATTCTGTTCAGTGCTCGTCTATATGGTGCAATTCTATCAATTTCCAAATCCATGTTAGCTTGGAGAGGGTAATACCTGGACAGCCTGTTGTGACTGAACCCTCACAGATGGTAGATATCCATTTCATGCCAACATGCTTGAATAACTCTACCAGTAGCCAACTGGGTGAATAGAAACCAAGAGCGGTGATGGTGACAGAGACGCTAGTAGGTAGCAATGTGATCATTGGCACCACTGTTAAAGATGTTTAAAGGAGCATTCAAATTAATCAGTCTTGTAATGCAGCGGCAGCATTTTACGAGAAAACAGAGAGGGATCTTTAACCATAACCTATTACCACAGTCTACAGATTTCCCAGCTTTTTTTCTGTTCTCTTTAAATCGCTCTACTTGTTTTGAGGAAATTTAGATCAGGGAACTGACAGAGTGTCAGAGAAGGAGATTGATCTGTTACAAAAATTATCTGGCTGGAACCATCGTTTTTTATAATCTGTCAAAAACAAATTAGAATTTTCTTGTAGAGGAAAGTGAGGTTTGTGTACTTGGATCATTTTATAAAAAAATATTTAATTAGTTTGTGTAGAATATAGATTTTATATAGGCCTAAATTGCCTTAAGCCCGGCATACAGTACACCGCGTGATTTTTTTCAATCGTTACACGCATCTGCTGCTCACACTGTACGACTAAACGCAGGGTTAACAGTGTGAGCAGCAGCTCATGATTTATGTTCGGCCCGATGCTCTGATGCAATCTACCTGCTCACACTGTGCGACTAAAAACCATGTCGGACTCAGCTCCGCAGAGAGGTGGAGCTGCTCTGTAGCTCTCTATCCTGAATCAAATCAAATAGAAGGGGGATATTAAGCTCACTATAGTGAACTGCGTTGCCTTGGCAATTTGTGCAATTTTGTGCTGAAAGTCCTAAAAAGAAAAGGCGACAACGTATTTGGAAAAAGGACGTGGCTGAGCAAACATGGCTACTACTGTCCGTCAATGTTGCAGACGGAGCTGCATTTCACTCATTGCATCCCAACCATGCTGCTGTGTTTACATCTGAGAGGAGGAATAAAAAGAACCCTTGTTTGTGCATGCGCCCTGAGCGATTTGACCACGACTCTCACGATTCCTGACCTGGTCGTGAGAGGCTGATCACCTCTCATAAGCCCCTGTACACTACACGAGTCACGGCACACGATCAGGCTGAAAGTCGGCCCGATCGAAAAATACACGCACAACTGGGAAATTGCCCCGAAAATCGCACAGTGTACGCTGGGCTTTAGTCTCATTCGAGCATTATGGTGATCTCTGCAGTCGTTACTTTGTCAGCTCTGTGCTGCTTTAGTGCAAAGATGTCTGCCTACATAAATGCGAGACCTACTATTATGTAAATATAAGTAGCTATTTCTAAGGCAACGCAAACATAAAGATAGACTTTCAGTTTCTAGGTGATTATAAAAATCATAATTATGTGTAAGATATTACATTTCTGTCAGTAAATCTCTGTAATTATTATACTGTAGATTTCTTGGACTGTCTCTGATGAAGTCACATGGTTTGAATTAAAGACAAAAATAATTGGCCTCTAATGCACTTGACATGGTCCCCACCTATGACATTTTTATAATTTGTGCATGATAAATTTTGTTTTCTGTGCTAAAGCACATCATGAAAGTCAGCTTTGTGTTTGTAATGGTAGAAGAGAAAATGCTTTTTTTTCTGTCAAACCCTGTATGCAACAATTTTACATCTCTTACCCTACAGTGTGTGGCTGTAAGATAAGCCGGTTGTGTCGCAGTTCCTGTTTGTTAAAAGCTGTTTGATTATTGCTTCTACTTTAAACGTCAGCAGGTTTAGTTGAAGAGCTGTTTTCCCGTCAAAGTATCCTTACTTATGGAGATGAATGCACACCGCCTTTTCTTCAATATGCTGGTCTTTTTTTCTTTATATCCAGCAAGCCTTTTACTCATGGTTTGTAAAGCATAGAAGGGAAGTTATTATGAAAAAAAGAAAAAAATGTCTAGAGACAGATATTTAGCCTTTTGACCTCATATTCATTGAAATATGGTATCCTACAAGTAGTCAGTTGAGATACTGACCTCAGTGACCTCAACAGTAACATGTGGGTATTTGTAGCTGCTGGTCTTAAAGGCTTTTTCCATTTAGAACTGGTGGCTGTATTTGTCCTCTGTTACTAATATGTGACAAGGTTAGAGTCTGCACGGTTCCCTAAGCTTAAGGATGAAGAATGTGCCTCTTGATTCTGTTATAAGTACCTTCATCATAAACTTACACATTGTATTTTTATTATACCTCTTATTTAATCTTTTACCAAATGAATGTAATGTTATTCTTATTTTCTATGCCCATTTTTACCCTTTAAAATAGGCAAAATGTTTAAAAAAATTGCTCTTAGGGAAATTTGCCTTTGGACTTTGGACTCACTGATTTAAGTTGAGGTGACTGCTCACTGCATAGATGCTAGGCCATGTGATAAGGAATGTTGTCTACTTGCTTGTTACAGTCGATCTGCTCGGCCTACTGAAGTGGCGCTCCAACACCAGCCTTCTGCAGCAGAACCTCTGTCAGCTGATGAAGGTGGACGGCGGTGAAGTTGTGAAGGTTAGTCTAACCGACCACTTATTTCTGCTGCTGATTTTAACCTTTTCTTTTTGAGGTATTGTTTTAGAAGCTGTTTTTGTTTTATTTTTCTTTCAATTACATGATGAAAAAAACAAAACACATTGATAACAAAAGTCAGGTCTCGTTTTAAATATGAGAAACATTTATTTACAGATCAAACAAAACATTTACAGTAAATTAGTACGTGGAAGGAGCAGCAATGCATGCACTTCATTTAAACTCAAGTCATAAATGTGGCTAGCACAAAAGCTGCTAATATAAACCAAAAATATTGACAGATATACGATGTATTTGTCTTTTTTAGTCACACATCCTTGTCTGGGCAGCTTTCTAGCATTTAATTTTCTTATTTTAGGAAGATCCCATTCTCCATTAACTTATCTCTCAGTCAGGAGACAGTATGTGGCACTAAACCCTGCTTATAAGGAGGATGATGACTCACTGTCAGATTCATTGTAAACTTATTTTTAAAGGAGTTATTCAAATAACTTCTTATGGAAGGTTTTGACATGAGCCGCTCAGGTCCCTTCAGATCCCAGCGCATGTGATAGTCCTGCCCTTCATGATCAAAACAGTCATTCTATAGAGTCGTTTTTTAAAATATATAATTCAAGTCAATTAAAAAAATACTTTATTAATCCCAAGGGATTAAATGAAATTATGAAGGTAATACTTAAGTTTTTTTGATGGCAATAAGCAATGTTGTTTTCTTTAAAATTTTTACTTTTTTAGGATATATTTCAGCTTAAATTATACTCCTGATTTTTTTTTTTTTTTTGATACATGTTTTAAATACATGAATCATGCATTTATGAATCTTTATTTATTTGTAAGCCTGACAGTGAAGTAATAATTCCTAGTCTGGTTTAAAAAAAGATGGAATTAGGTGAAAAATGTGTCGACGCCCTGCTAAAAACTCCCTGCTCTGCGAGTTATGTTTTATTCTCACTGACAGCATGATTAGCCTTTTTTTATCCAGAGGTGACAGACCCAGCACTATACAATGATTGTTCAGTTTCTGTCACTTCTTACACCTGTTTGCAGAATGGCCCAGTTAATGGAGAGAGCATTGAGAAAGGATATGTATAGTCTGTTTCTGGAGGTTCTGCTGACAGGCAGATTATCCTGTTCTTAGAGGAAACACACTGGCGTCTGTTCATAGTTGTATTGGATAGTGTTAACGGCAAACCTTTTTAAAAAGCCCAGCAGAATTTTCACACATTAATAAGTTTAGAGCGAAATAAATGAAGAACATAAGTTGTTTCTGAATTTTTACACAAACCTCTTAAGGTGCTAGATTTTCTTCTCTCACTGAATGCAATTCTGCTATCCATAGCCTTAGACAAGGCTTTCGATAGCATTACTTCAAAGGTAGCGCTCAGTAAATGCATCTGAAAAAAATAATCCACTTCAGCATGCATAAACCTTGGCACTGGGAAGAGATAAACAATTGCAGAATATACAGGAGAGATTTATATGTCTGATAAAAAAACTATTACAAAAATACCCTTTTGCTTTTTAAGATAGTAAAGCATGGTGATGACTGCATTATTCTTAGGGAATCTTTTCTGTAAATACTTGAGGTTTTTTTTATATATGTTATGAATCTTTTGGTTTCACATAAACATTAGTTCCTCAGCTTTAAAAAAAAAAATGAATCATGTGAATATAATGATTAAACAGTTTTGTTCTGGCTGAAGTCTTAAATACTGCATCCTTTACTTTTTTCCCCTCTAGTTTCTGCAAGACACTCTGGATGCACTCTTCAACATCATGATGGAAAACTCTGACAGTGACACTTTTGATACATTGGTGTTTGATGCCTTGGTAAGCAAAAACCACAGAAAGTAGAGCACAGCATTATTTCTGATAGAGATCCTGTCAGTGGAAATAAACACTTGAATACATTTGCAGCCCACAGGCAAATAATACATGATGTGAAACATTTCATGTGCTGAATTACTCTCTGAAGGACATCTCTGTGCTGCTTGTAATGCATTTTGATCAAAGGGAAATCTAGAAGAGTATATTAAGTAACCAGTTTTAAACCATAAACTGAATCTGAAATTAGACAAGAGATTTATACAATCACACATTGAATATTAACAATGTATTATTAATGTCTTTGGTAATAAATTATGAAGGACTCTAAACATTCAGCTTAATAAAAAGCAATATGTTAAGTATGAAATGAATATAGATTTATTTTGCGAAGATTAGAATATTTCAAGCCTAATTTTGATGATTATGGCGAAGGTATCCAAACCCTCCCACCAAACAATTTCTCCAAGAAGTATTTTTTATTGTAAATATGTATTTGGTTACAAAACCCTTTTCAATAATAAAAATTTCCGAAAGTTCACATGGGAAGATTTTAATGAAAAGTTTAGTTGAAGAAAAAAATGTGCCAGGAAAAGTCCGAAAACTTCCAGGGATAACTGAGTACATGATAGCTTTAACACAAAGCCTTTTGTAGAATAAAAAATTGTAAACAGTTGTAATCTCTAGTGAGATCGACCGATTCTACCTTTTTAAAACCGATGCTGTTACTGATTATTTAATTTCACTCTAACTGATCCCTGATACGTCCTGCCGGTATATTTGGGCTGATTTTTCCAGCCAGTGTCCCCTTTTTTCCTCCAATTACATGATAAAAGTTACAAAAGTCTCAGTTGAAACCAAAAGGAAGCCTTTATTAGCAAATCAAACCAAACTTTCAAATTGGAAGCTAATGGAGTTAGCAACACTGAATGTCCTTCACTTGACCTTAAAGCATGGCTGCTAAACGCTTTGAGGAATCTTACAATGCATGCCAGCATCAGTGTAAACGCACACAAGAACAAAGAGAACATTCTGGACCAGAATATTCACATTTTGGAAAAAGAAATTAGGTGGGTTGATAGGGGCGTGAAGGAAGCCATCTGTTAAAAAAGAAAAAAAAAACTTAAACAGAGGGAGTGGACTCAGATTTCAGCTTTCAAAAACCTACAATGCAGCGTTTGAGTTAATCCCTTCCCGCTCTCATCTGTACAGGAGAGCGGAGGACCTTGCCTATTTAGCCAGGCCAACATTTCCCTTTAAAGACAAACCTTTCGGACACTCAGATGGGTATGGGGCATTGCAGGCAAAACAAAAAAGCCAAATGACCTGCATTCCAAATGCGTGGACCCTTTTGTCCATTTTAATTTGCATGTTTTCAAAAACAAAAAGGCTTTGTTGGGCTACTGTATAAAACCAATCCGTTTTGAATAGAAAAAGCTTCTTGGATGGGAAGTGAAAGATGTTTAAACTTGGAATAAAGTCCAGTGGATTGTTTTTAAATTTCTTTTTTTTTAGAATGACTATGACCTGGATGGCTGAGAATCACCAGCGTACCACACATAAATGCATCCAAAACATGGGCGAAAATTGTCATTATGTTCGTCTCAAAGCACTTTTGATTTCGAGAGGATGTCAAAAAGTTTTTTCCTGGGGAAAAAGAAAAAAAATTCAGACTGAACCCATCCTGCTCCTTATTTCTACTACAGCTTTTTCTTCTGCTTAACATTCTATTGGTATACTTCAATATAAAACCTAGAGAACAGTGAAAGGAGTTGTCCTTTCCATGTTTGTGCAAGCCTTTTCGTTTCTATAATGAAATGTACCATTTGGCTAATTATATTGCCACATTCACTCACTTGTACTCACAAACGGCAATACTGTATAGACTAATGTATACAGATTCAGTAATTTGGTGTTAAGTGCCTTGCCAGTGGGCAAATTGAAACATATCAAGGGGAACACGGGAATTGTACCAACAACTGTTTGCAGTGTTAGACCACTCTTCCATTGAGCCCCAGTTCCCAGAAGTTTCTCTTTTTGAAAACTCTGAATGAATCTGAGTGACTATTTTATTGAGATTCACCTCTAGTTACTCTAGCTCTTTGGTTATTTCAGATATTTATTTAATAGTATATAAAATGGTTATGATTCTTGATCATGCAGAACTTTTTATTAGTAAGGACTTAGCTTTTCTCCAAGTCAAGTCAGTATGAGTGCTCATGTAACACTGCCAGCTTGTTTGCTGCAAAATGCTCTAAATTTTGCTTTTAATACATCACAGAGCACCGTGCTGAATCCCATCTTGCTCAGGATCAGCCAGCAGCAGGAGGTGCATCTCAAAAGAGAGTTTTTCTTTTTCTGAGTGTGTGGGGAATAAATTGTGTTATTTGGGGGTCCGAAATTATTGTCAGCCAGGGGAATTGAGAGAAAATAGCTTTCTGCTCAAAGGCAATCTTGTGTAATTTCCCCGTCTCTTTCAGCATATTGAGTAAGACGGGTAATGTTTGGTGCTCTTCATTACAGAATTCATGGTTTTACATTTTAATGAGTGTCTTTGTTCCCTGACAGGTGTTCATAATTGGACTTATAGCCGACCGAAAGTTCCAGCACTTTAACCCTGTTCTTGAAACATACATCCGTAAGCATTTTAGTGCTACACTGGCATACACGTAAGTTTGTCTTTCTACAAGCATTTCCTATTTTAGACTCAATCTACTGTATTGGCCAGACTGCTATAGAATCCTCTCACTTAGATTCAGTTTGTCACCTAGCATTTTATTTTCCTTAGCTTTCTTGGTTGTAAAATATTACATAATCAAAATAAAATGAACCCAACAAAAGCTTCTACATTCCTCCAGATAACATCACATAAGACTCAAGGGTAATGATTACTGTGTGTATTTCCCTTGTTCGCTCCTTTTCATTCGCACAAATCAAATTCCTCATCTGTTACCCCCCATAATGTTTTACAAAAGTGAGCTGATTAGCGCCTTTATTGTTAACAAAAAAAGCTATTTTTGGAAATACAGAGTTCATCTGTCTGTGAAAGACATAAACAAATGGATATAGTGTTTAAGTTTCCACATTTCATGTTTGCAGGAAGTTGACCAAAGTTCTGAAGAACTATGTGGAGAATGCTGAGAAGCTAACAGAGCAGCTGCTGATGGCCATGAAGGCTCTCGAATACATCTTTAAGTTCATTGTGCGTTCCCGCGTCCTCTTCAACCAGTAAGTATTGGTGCATTTATATTGATATATATCAATGTTTTCCAACTTAAAGAACCTACATTAATGCATTATTAGGGATGGAAATCGAAAACCGGTTCCTTTTCAGAACCAGTTCCGTGTGTTCTAATTCCAAGGCACCCTTTCGCAGCTCGCTTAAGAACGCTCTCATATACACTACTAGAACGCTCTCATATACACTACTAGAACGCTCTCATATACACTACTAGAACGCTCTCATATACACTACTAGAAAGCTTTCATATACACTACTAGAACGCTCTCATATACACTACTAGAAAGCTTTCATATACACTACTAGAACGCTCTCATATACACTACTAGAACGCTCTCATATACACTACTAGAAAGCTCTCATATACACTATTAGAACGCTCTCATATACACTACTAGAAAGCTCTCAAATACACTATTAGAACGCTCTCATATACACTACTAGAACGCTCTCATATACACTACTAGAAAGCTCTCATACACACTACTAGAAAGCTCTCATACACACTACTAGAAAGCTCTCATACACACTACTAGAAAGCTCTCATATACACTACTAGAAAGCTCTCATACACACTACTAGAAACTTTCATACATACTACTAGAAGGCTCTCATACATACTACTAGAAGGCTCTCATACACACTACTAGAAAGCTCTCATACACACTACTAGAAAGCTCTCATATACACTACTAGAAAGCTCTCATACACACTACTAGAAAGCTCTCATACACACTACTAGAAAGCTCTCATACACACTACTAGACAGCTCTCATACACGCTACTAGACAGCTCTCATATACACTACTAGGAAGCTTTCATATACACTATTAAAAAGCTCTCATATACACTACTAGAACGCTTTCATACACACTACTAGAAAGCTCTCATATACACTACTAGAACGCTTTCATACACACTACTAGAAAGCTCTCATACACACTACTAGACAGCTCTCATACACGCTACTAGACAGCTCTCATATACACTACTAGGAAGCTTTCATATACACTACTAGAAAGCTCTCATATACACTACTAGGAAGCTTTCATATACACTATTAAAAAGCTCTCATCTACACTACTAGAACGCTTTCATACACACTATTAGAAAGCTCTCATACACACTACTAGAAAGCTCTCATACACACTACTAGAAAGCTCTCATATACACTACTAGGAAGCTTTCATATACCGTATTTTCACGACCATAAGGCGCACCGTACTAAAAGGCGCACTCTCAGTTATGTGTCCCATTTCTGTATTTAACACACATATAAGGCGCACCGGACTATAGGGCGCGTTTTTTATATACAGGTACATGTCCTCTACTACCTTTAAATACCTCTACTGCGTATTTAAAAATACAGCGGGGGCAAAACTGAGTATGACTGTGCTTTATTCATGTATTTATTACAAAGTATTAATCAAACCTGGCAGCTGGCCGTGAGACAGACACATCGCAGATGACACAGCGCTGTGGTCACTCCTAAATTAACTTAAAATCCTGAAACCTGCCGACAGAATATGTTCGCTTTTATTGCCGGTATCCTGGTGCCTGTAGTTTAAATTATTTAGATGAAAAACACCTGCCAGCAGCCGCGGTGAACGAAAGGATTTCTGCTGTCGGTGCACAGCTGGTATGTGGGGGTCTGAGCGCCTCCGACAGAAATAGATAATCTGGATGAACTGACTGCAATTATGAAGTTTTCAGGTGGCCTTTCTCACTTAAAAACATATTAAAACTACTTTATTCCCACTGATCACAGCAAATATAGCTGCAAGATTAAGATTATTTAGATGAAAAAACACCTGCCAGCCACCGCGGTGAAGAGGAGGAGACGCGCCCAGAGGCTGCTGTTGAATTAAGTTTTCAGGTAGAAAAATAGAGCGGGAGCAAAACTGAGTATGATTGTGCTTTATTCATGTATTTATTACAAAGTATTAATCAAACCCATCAAAGTCATCATCCTCTGTTTCTGAATTAAACAGCTGCGCTAAATCAGACATGCCAATTTCCCCTTCTTCGCTGTCAGTCACTTTCCGTGCAGCGCAGCTCCTCAGAAATAATGCCGGCTTTTGCAAAAGCTTGAACAACAGAGCCAGCAGACACGTTATTCCAAGCATCTACAATCCATCCGCAAACTGTGGCGTAACTTGCCCGGCGCTGCCTTCCACTTATCCTGAAACTGTGGTCTCCGTCTGTCATCCATCGCTCCCACGCCGCTCGCAGCCTTACTTTGAACGGGCGCTTCACACCGATGTTGGGCGGTTGAAGTTCCTTTGTCAGACCCCCGGGATAACGGCGAGCACAGCGTTCATTGATTCACCTTTTTTTTCACATCGGCTGTGAGATGGGCACGCAGCGATGATGATGCGTGGAAAAAAACACCTGGTCTCCTCACATAGGCTACACCTCCCTCAGCCACGCTTTCATCATCTCCTCTTTCATCAGAGCGCTGCGTCTGTCTCGCTGTCAGCTCCCAGATCAGCTTCTCTGATTCGTTGATGCGGCGCTTCCAGCAGCAAAACTTAAATTTTTCCATCTCGAGCAGCAGCAGCGCGTTGGCGGTGCGTCAGATGCTTAAATGATCCCGACGTGCTGCACCTGCGGCTCAAAACGCGCTGCAGGACCTTTTGCTGCACCTATACGCGCGTCAACCATTGACTTTGCATGTAAACTCGCTGCTTCTGCTGCACCTGCTGGGTCCGGTTCACCGATGTTGAGCGGTTGAACAGCGAGCACAGGGTTAATTTGTTTCCCCATGTTTTTCACATCAGCTGTGAGATGGGCACGCATGGAGTTACATATTAATGGTGATGAGTGGAAAAAAAACAGCTGGTCTCCTTACATTCAGCCACTCTTTCATCATCTCCTCAATGAGGTGGTCTCAAAAGTCGCAGTTACAACACACATAGGGCGCACCGCACCATAGGGCGCACCGCACATTTTGAGGGGAAAAAAAGACGTTTAAGTGCGCCTTATAGTCGTGAAAATACGGTACACTACTAGAAAGCTCTCATATACACTACTAGGAAGCTTTCATATACACTATTAAAAAGCTCTCATATACACTACTAGAACGCTTTCATACACACTACTAGAAAGCTCTCAAATACACTACTAGAAAATAATTTTCCTTAAAAGATGATGATCATGAAAATGTATTAAATAGTATTAATTGCTTATGGGAGACTGTACATATTTCATGTAGTTAAAATCTGCGATGTAAATAGAGTCATTGCTATCATGGATAATTTTAGAAATAAAGAAAAATATTTCTATGGGAAAACCATGGTGCTCCTTTGGTTCCGTCGTTGCTGCAGTTGGAAAAATGCTCAATCAGGCAAAACTAAAAAGGTCTTTCAGTATATTCTGTTGATCTATTTCTAATTGGCTTTGGGGATGTTGAATGGAAGATGGGCTTGTAGTGTGACAGAAAGAAGCTGTTGGTGGAATGATGTATGATCCTGGACTAATTGAGTGTGCAGTGTTTGATTGGTTTCCTGCCCAACGTCTGGAGGACACGGTGCCCTCCAACTCAAATGTTTAAAGTGTGTGCTGGAGCAGAAACAGAGTAGAAATACCTCCTAATGTGGAAAATTGGGTTAGTTGAAGCTCTTACTGCAGCCCTGATGTACAGGTGCCAAGTCTGGATTGGCCGGGTTTTATTTATTTTATTCTTTAATGCTCTCTAGCGGAACATATCTGTAAAATTGGAGAGGAGCACCTTAATCATAGAGTGACATGAGACTGCCCAGGGCTCTCTGAGCTCCTCCGTGCTGTAGGCGAGCAGCAGCTTTAAGTAATTGTTGTAGAAGGAGCGCTGAGACGGTCGCCTCTAATCCCATGATTTCTGTAAGCCCTCAACAGTGGCTCTCCTACCCCATGTAATGCCTGCAGCCCTTTGAGATATTATAGCATCACAAGACCCATCAGCATGGAAGAAGGCTAGTGAAATATGATGGACTTGGAGCAGTTACACTGGTTCATGTTTCTTTGACCTTCTACCCTTTTAAGTGTTACTTCCCCCAAATTGGGTTTAGTTTTCCTTACAAGCTCTGATTAAGTTACGTTACATGATGTAGAGTGTACCACAACCATATGTGAAGTTTACTAGATCTGTTAGGGAAACATATATGCATATATCTGTATATACTTTTGCTCTGAGGTCAAAATTTGTCAAATTTTATTTTTATAAATGTGCAGTGGCTTCTATATTACTGTCTTCTTTTATGGACTATTGTTCACCATATTCTTAATACCCTGATGACTGTACAACTTTTTTTTACTTAATGTTTTCCTTCCGCTAAACTTCACACTGACCTGATCAGATAAAGCAGTGTGTGAATAGTAATGATTGTGTTGCAAAAACCAAAAAGGAAATCTAAATAAGGTATTTCTTTCTAATAAGTGTTTTTTTTTAGATTGAGCGGGGAAGAGAAACTTTGCCAATGGAATAAGTAAATTTACATTTAAAATAAAAAAGCAGTGGCAGTGTCTTATTTCAAATGCATAAAATCCAATTATCTTTTTTTATGGGTAAAAACACCGTCTTTCCATATTCAGATCATATTGTTTATTTACTCAATTGAAGGATAAATATACTTATTTTTAAGGTATAGTGGATGGTGTTGTTTTCCGGGTGGATAATCAAAAAATTTTCAATCATTCTGGTGATATGTTTACGTAAGGCCGTTACCATTTCTCCCTTCCCATGCTAAGGCTGTTCCTGAGCACGTCCCCATTTTCACTTACCAGCGGTGAGTCTGACATGGTGGAAAAATTGCAAATCTTCTTTTAGAAAGTGAGCTTGTATGAGCGATGCAAACAGTAACTTTTAAACAGAGCGTGAACGAGGGGAAATGGGCTCACTGCATATTCTCGCACATTCTCGCACGCATTTAATAGGCGTGCCCTCTCGGGAGTTGGTACATAGCTGTTCATGTGCATTTTTTTAAGTGCAGAGTCTTTTTAAAAAATCACAAAAATCCTCCACAATACCTTTAAGACATTTCTACTTGTTTTGCAGCAGGTTAATGATTTTTCTTTTATTTTTTTGTGCCTATTATCCAAGGATTTACTGATGGCTGGACAGTCTCCAGGCCTTTCAGCCTTAAACATTTCTGTTTTTAAATATGGGGTTTCATTAGTTATAAGCCATATTCATCCAAATTAAGAAACATATAGAGAGAATTTTTAATCTGTGTGTTGTTGATCTTAATCATTGTTGAGTTTTTTTTTTGTTTTTTTTTACTGAATTGGTGAAATCAATTAGCTGACAGGTCCTTCTGGGTGTTGTCATCTCTTAAATGCTAACCCACCTATCAGAAAGAGTAATGTATGCAGTTGTGATCCAATATTTTTTGCATTAATACCCCACTCGCGCTGGCCTCTGTGCTGAAAATGTTTAATGATTTAACAGTAAAGCCTCAGACTCTCTTCATTCCCAGCGTAGTCTGTGCTGTTTATGTGGGGGCTGAAACAAAAAGCCTCCCTCCAGCACCACCATCGCCTGCCAAAGTAACCCGTCGCTTCATCTGCCTGCAGGCTCTACGAGAACAAAGGAGAGGCCGACTTCATGGAGTCCTTGAGGAACCTCTTCACATCCTTTAATGACATGATGAACAGTAATTCAGAGAACACTGGCATGGTGAAGGTAGGCTTGTTAACGCACGAGTCCAACTGTGTGCCATTGCTCAAACTCTCTGCCAGGAAGTGTCTAATGTGGCATGAATAGTAAATAACTACTGCTGTGTAAATAGTAAATAAATCTGGTGTGATTAGCTTTGGATGACATATCCTGTGAAGGGAGATGCATGAGTCTTGCTCCGCCCCCCCCCAGCAGCTTATTAGGCACTGATATCAGGGTTTCTTCCTACAGATGATCTCTTTCTCTTCTTTTCACCCTTTCTATGTTTCACTCTGCAGATTTTCTGGGTATTTACTCCTTTTTTTCCATTTTTATTTGTATTTAAGACTGCACAAAAATCTAAGTGGATTTCTCAATTTTTTTTATTTATTAATAATTTTTAGTCATTTCGTTTTTATCCTTAAAAGTCTTGAGGTTATGGATAATCCCCTAGTTAAGAAATCTGAAGCTGGTTAAATTTTGTTTCAGATTAATAATATATATTATGCATGGAAAGACATAAGTACCACATTTAGTAATATGCTTTAAAATCTTCAGTCTGTCAACCATTGAGCCAAATGTCGCATTCAGACTTTCCTCCTAAAATAAGAATCTCACCGGCTTCAAAGAATGTTTTAAATCTAGTTGCTTTGCAACTACAACTTCAAATCCATTCTATTTAATCTGCAAAGAAAAGATAAGTTTTCAAATTATTATTTATTTTATTGACGGTTGTTTTTTTCTCCAGTTTCCCTTTATTGAAATGACAAATAAACGGAGCTTCTGTATTTACATGTTGGTGCTCCTGCCCCTCTGCATCTTACCCATAAACAGTAAATGTCCTAAATTAGTTTTAAGTGACAGATTTTGGTTTCACTTAAAATTTTCTGCATGTTATTTATTTAGTAAATATAATAACGGTGTGAGTAAGTCCTTGGAGAACATTAGTGAACATAAGCTGTTCAGGGATCATGCTGTGTAGAAGTTTTAAGCAGGGTTGGAGCTCTGCTTTGTTAATCATATTAAGAAGAGAGAGTGTGGATCCATTGCAGACCTGCTAAGATACCCCAGTCTTACCTTAACCAGTGGTAGACAAAGTACTCGACTACACAACTTGAGTAAAAGTACACATACTCATAGTCAAATCTTACTTTTACTGCAGGTAAAAGTTGCTTGTTTAATTCTAAGCAACTTAAAGTACTGAAGTGCTCACCTTCGAAAATACTTGAATATAAAAAGTAAAAATACATTTTTCCAATATCAGTACATTTTTGTATAGTATTCAGAGTAAAACCACCTGATATATTGATGTGGAGAACATCTGCTACAGATTCTACACTATCAGCAAAAAAATCCCACTAAAAAGGACTTCTATTTTCTTTATAATTTTTATAGAAAAACAAACCTAAAATAAAAGAGAATAGAGGTGTACAGTTAAATCAATAAATCTATTTCCACTGCTTTCAAAATTCATCCTAATGAACAAAACTAATGAACTTGGCCACATAGGAAGAAACTAACACCTTAATAAAATGTATAAACTACAAATAATATTTGCCCTGAGTTTCTCACATTTGTGGAACATCACGCGCAGTGGTGTCCAAATTCACTCCTAAGGGATGCTAGCTTGCATATTTTTAGTTACTACCTCCTCACCATGTCAATATTCTGCATATGCCTGCTAAAGAGCTACCGTTTGACCCAGGAGCGCTAAAAAAGAGAGATAAATGTAAAACATCCAGGATGCCTGTTCTTAAGGATGAACTTTAAACTTTGTGAGTAAACTGTACAGTAATCAAGTAAATGTACTGTTCACCACTCCCCTTATCTGACAGGGAGAGAACATAAATCAGAAAACCACCTTCAGCCAATCAGGGTTTAAAAAGCATATAGGATCAATTTATGTGGCACTAAGAGTATTAAAAGATGACCTATAAATATGTAGAATGGCATTGAATACATTGGGATGAGAGTTTGTTATGTATATTTCTTTACAGGAGGAATATAGATTACTGGGACTAAGCCTGGAAATGTGTAGATTGAATTGATTAAATTCCTTTCTGACTAAACATACAGGCAGAGCTACAATGGGATGGTTCATCTGTCTACAGGATATTGAATCAGAGGTCATTTACTTTAGTGCTGCCATGCTGTCGTTAAAGAGAAAAGGTTTTTACCCTGATTATTCCCTAAGTCGAACCAGACTTTCTTACTTTTATTTGAACTTACTGACACTTGGAGAGATTTCTCAGGTTCTCCATGATGGTCTGACTGTTTGGAATTGGATGGGTTGTCCCCCTGTTCAGTCCGCAAACACTGGGCATTATCCTAAATATTTACCGCTGAAGAGACTTTTGTAAAAATGCTAAGCAAAAGCATTTCTTCTCCAAGTTGAAATACTAAATTCTCTGTTTTTCTATTGCTGGGAACTCAGCTGGTTGTTTTTAGCTGCAGCAGCGGGACAACCTCCTTCTAAATCAATAAAAACAACAAACCTGTAAAGTAGCTTCAAAAATGTTTCTTTTGTATATTTGAGCCATGTTGCATTATTTTCAATTCCATTCTTACCATAGAATTATATGGGTTTATTAAGTTTTGTGCAGCCTTTCTTGCATTTTAAGTCTTATGCATGTGTTGATGTCTGTTGTTTGTCCTTCTGTCGGTCTGTGATGTTCCTCCTTTCCTTTCACTCTGACCTTGCCTGTCCTGATGTCTGGGTCTCCTCTGGCACTCTGCTTTTTAGCTGCTCCTGAAGGTATTTATCTTTCTTCTATTCTATCTTCCCGCTTTTAATCATTCCATTCTTTTTATACCCTGAACTCAGTGACACCAAAGTAGAAACTAATGAAAAAAGCTCATGTTTTTTATTTTATTTTTTTCCAATATTCTGTGCAGTCTCTGAAATGCTGACAGATGCTTACCTCACATCCACCTCTGCTTTTAGAGATAACTTAATCACAGGGGGCATGCACCCTGGAACACCTACAGTAGATCCATGCGCACAGTCAACCGTACGAAAAAGTTCAGGAGTCAATTAGGAGTCTGTTGCTGTGTAATTGGGTGAGATATTAGCTTTACTGTTGCTAAATTAAAAACCGATCTAGAGGAACGGCCACGGAGGCGAGGAATCCTGGTCTCTACCCAAACCTGCCTCTCTGTAAAAATCATCGTAGCAGGTGGAAGCTAATGAGCAGTCCCATTATACCTCCCTAAAAAAAATGGGCAGAATCCTGCTGAACATCTGGATGGACCTGCACACACACACACACACTGAAACTTTGATGAACCCATACAAACAGATGCTTCTGCTGACTGCTGAAAACAAACAGAAACAGTGGGTTTTCAGTGGGATTATCAACACTTTAGAGCAGGTGGGCCATCAGCAACTGATGGCAGCAAAGTAAGAAAAGTGTTTTTAAGGCGTTATTTGTATTTGTTGCGGAGGAAAACAACATCACAGATTGGAGTCTTCCTAAGCCTGTTTGTCTGCAGGGAGGGATGCAGGTGGAACGTTTGTGCATATTAAAGTGATTGAAGATGTGATAAGATTACAGCAGGTTAAATGGAGTATCAGTTGGGTGTCATTGCCGTCTTTGGAAAACGGTGTGATGCCTTCTGAAATTAATCTGCTTGATGTTTGCAGAGATTTAACACTACAATCTGCACTGAAAGTCAATACTTTATTTGACAGTTCTATAAGTAAAATGCATCTTCAAAAATTGGCTAATATTTCTCTCCTATTTTTAGAGTGTACAAAAAGAAGTGCTGTGTGCTTTAGTTGCCTGCAGTTTAGTTTAATGTTTGCAACACATAATTCAAATATTAGATGGGTAGCAGGTAGAAGTAAACATTTGTATTCCCCAAATCCTACAGGTCTGATTTAATATTATACTCTAAAATGTAATGTTTTTATTAGCTGTATGCATAAAATCATTAGGAATTACAGAAATACAGCTTGAAAACATCAATCTATTATATAGTATATCTATATCTTGATATACTGTATATACAGTATATACAGTGCTTGCTTGTTTATTCTCAATGCACCTTTTCCTCCTTGTTTGCACCTTTTTTAAATAAAATGCCAATATGTGACCAGTGATTTTCTCCGCTGTGAGATCAATAAAGCTCATCTAATCTAATTTCATGCTTTTTGAAATGAGTCACTGAAATAAATGGTCTTTCTAATGCTGGTCTTAAATGTTCTTACTTTAAAAATAAAAATAAAAATCAGAATCTCACTAAATTGGTAATAACAGATGCAAACCTTATTCAATTCAAACTATTTCTCTGTATTAATCTCAAAAGGAAAATTTAATAAATTACAAACCTGAGAGATCAAAATTTGACCCCTAAAACTGGTGCTATTTAACTTCATGTTGCATGCCCTGAAAAAAGATTCGGCAATCTCTTACCTAGAACAAAATTCAAATCAAATGAAAAAACTACTTTTTCTTTTTGTAATTTTCTCATCTGAAAGACGTTACCAGTGATTAATGACTCTCAATAGAACAGAGTAAACGTGTTTAAACATTTGTCTGATATAGTCAAAAAATATATTCATGTTAAATCTTCACCAGGTGTTTTGGTTATTAATGTTCATCTCACATTGTGAAAAAGAGTTATTCATACATGACTGTTGCTTTACGAAGAAAAATGTGCACAGCTCAATAAGAATATAAGATACCGGTAATCTAAATGTCCATTTGCTATGTCTACTGAAGGGGGCTGCTCTGAAATACATTCCTACCATCGTCAATGATGTGAAGCTGGTCTTTGATCCCAAAGAACTCAGGTAAAATCTCTCACTTTTGTACTTTTTTTTTCTTCTTTTAGTGGTATTGTCACTTTTACTAATTCAGTAGTCATACCCTTAGAATATACTCTTATAACCCTTAACCTCTTCTGCTTTATAAGACATCATATAGATCTCTTCCAGGCTTTTGCTGACCTTTTTCTCTCTTAATAGATTGAGATTCCATTATTACTAAAGTTAAGCCTTTAAAGCCAAGTGTATCTTATTTGACATTGAGTTTTTGAGGCCACTGCAACATAATTGCGGCGTTTTTGTTCTTGAAACCCTAAACTACACAATCAGACACATGCAGAGAACAGAAAATGTGTAAAATATTATACAGAAATGTCTGTATCAAAATTTATTCAAATAAATGATCTAATATACCTTAAACAAAATGTATGTTTTTTTAATCATTTGTCAGAAAGTTCAATGACGATTCTAATTTTGAAAAATTAGATATCTCTTTCAATTATTTCAGGGTTGAGGCTTTAAAGGGTTAATGATGCATAAATAAGAACAGTACCTTAAAGATGAACTTTTATAATGATTCAATGCTTTTCTATTGTCTCTTCTTTTTTCCCCATAATAATTTTTCCCTCTACTACACTTTCCACTTGCATGCCTAGATACCTTCTTCTGATACCATTACTCTGATTTATAAATGCCTTAATTTCTATTCTCTCTCCTTGTACCAAACACTTTCCTTTCATCAGAGATTATGTAAATGTGCCTGGATGCCCCGCTAGAAGTCATTTGATTACTTTATTTGTATCATATATTCTTTTAATACACCCTACATTTTCCTTCCACTAAACTTTCCATGTATTTTGTGGCTTATGGTCCTTCTGCAGGGTGTTGGTAACTTCTAGACAATTGTTTGTCAGAAATCATCAGTATTTAGCCCCTAACATTAGACTACTGTGTAAAATAAACAGAATTAAGGATTCATATATATGTTTCTTTGCATAACTTGTCTATAAAACATAATCTTAAAAAAAAAAAAAGAAATCCATTGAGCTCCTGATTCATTGAGATGAGACCTCTATGGCCTCTGAGCTCAGGGTTGTTGTTTTTTTTTGTCCTGTCTTAGAGTGCTGTTATTCAGCATTGCGACATTCAGCAGCTGTAACATGATGGCCTTGGCCTAACCGCACTCAGGTTCCCTTAGAAACTCACCGCCTGCTCCACTGAAGTGTTCATTTGAGTTAATGCTGCCCACTGTGAATGTCATCGGCTACAGCATAATGGATTCTTTATGAAGTGTCACACTCTCACGCTCTGATCTGTTCATTTATGACATTATGTCTGACGAAGTAGAAGCTGTAACCTGACAATCTGTTCATCCAGATTTCTTGGTGAATGGATCAGTTCAAAGGATTTGGAGGCTTTTACACCCGACAGTGTTTGGCTGTCCAATTAACGGCCCGTTTCTCAACCATTTTACCTACATATATATTGAAGCTGCTTTAGGAGTTAATGCAGTAAAGGGATCACTTGATGTCTTTTCAAAGTGTTAAGCTTTCTGCTTTGTGATTTTAATATGTTAAACATGTTTAAGTAAACAAACCAGTTTTTGACTCCGGCTTTAAGTGCTGCTTAATCCATCAAATCACCAGTCTAGATTTTAAAAACCAAATATAATTGGGTATAAATAGTTCTTCATCTCTCTTCTCCTCAGCTCACCTGACAGGTTTTCTTAAGGATTTCGTGAGGCCAAGAGTTAATCTTGTTTTTTTTTTTTTATATCCAGCAGTCTGCCAAATTTTAATTCCAACTTATGCTTGATTTCAAAGAGTTAATACTATACCTAAAATTATTCTTTTTTACTTAATTTGAAGAGAGACAGCCAGCCCAAGGCAAAAGAAAACTTCTGCTGCTTAGGACCCCCAAAGCCCCCAGGGGCCTCCTTCAAAATGAGCTAATTTAAACATAACTCATTGACTTGTTAAATGTTATTACATTTAATGTGATGCTTTCGCCTTAGAAATGTAAGCTATTTTTTTGCTACGAATTCAAATTTCATATTTTATTGAATCATGAGCCCTTGGCCCACAGCATCACTAATCTGCCACCAGATCATTAGACCTACCTGGAGTTTTTGTTACTGGAAAGCTCAATCTTAACCTCACCTACCCAAAGGATGTTGTTTCAGTTGATCTTTCACTCCCAGTTAGTAAATTCACCCCTTTTCCCTTTTTTGGCTCAACTGAAAGTGTTTAAACTCTAATGGTTGCTATGGAGACCTGCTGACCCCCAGGTAGCTATTTCTTGCTGCAGTTCTCCATCAGTAAGCATTGGAGATTTATTTACCTCCGTTGTGTGCTAGCTGTGTTATTGGTAAGATAAACTTGGGTCCTTGTCCAGTTTAATGGCCAGTGGCTAAAAGAAATGGTAAATATGAAATATCACCACAGAGAAACGGTTATGAGCTACACAGGAGAAAACCAGAGAGTGTAAAAGAGAAATAAATACTTTGGAAGCATTTGTTTTGACAGGATAGTTACAGTAGGAAATACCAAGACATTTTGTTGTTGTTGTTTTATTTATTAAATTTTTGCTTTGCTCCACAAGTTTGATTTCTCTCCATTTATTACCCTTTCAGTAAATGTTTGTACTGTATCACAAATAGACAGAATCCTTTTAAAATGAGATTACAGATAGTAGGCTGTATGATAGTGGATGCTGCTTTGTCATAAATTGTTAAATTAATGATTGGGGATTTTGAAAAAGCTGACAGAGCGTATATAACTATGTTTGATTTGACTCCAGAGGTCATTACTGCCAAATAAATGAAACCCATCCAGCTATAGAGATGAGTTTTGTTGTTGCAGTTGTCTGGCACCAAGAGTCTCACTGTATGAAGGCTCTGTTTAAAGTGGCCATTTTGCTTTAAATTTTTTATACCCATGATATTTCAATACTATCTTTATATAAATGAATGTTTTCTGATATTCTGCTAAAAGTATTTCTGGTGCAAATATTAACACACTGGATTTTTGCAGCAGAAAAGCTGAACGTGTTTTTCCGCTTCAATTCCTAGGAAAAATTTTTTTTTTTAATTTAAGGTATGCATTTTTAAGTACAAAAAGTCAATAATTCAAGAAACCTTTGGGTTTTGGGTTTAATTGTCCCATTTGAGCCATATGAACCTTTAACCTGGCTGAAATTCACAGGCTTGACCAAGCAAAGGTGGGTTTAGCATTTCCTGTAAGCTGAAGCCTGCCAAGAGTCTTAGCTGGAGGCAATCAGTCTGAAGCCTTGGGGAGAGAGTGTTTTATGCAGTGCCAGAACATTTTCCCCCCTGCTTTAGTCCAGGCCCCTCTCATTCACAAGCATATGTCCTGCCTCTAAGGATGGAAATCTATAAGATGTATGTTTATGCAGGAGAAGAGATTTCTTCTAAACATCCCAAAAATCCTTTTAAATTTTTCGTTTAATATTTGTGGTATAAAATCCTTTGAAATCAATCATATAACCAGCATCCACAAGTTCACTTTTCAAATTTAAACAGAATAGAAGAGATTGTATTAGTGATATTTCATTCATGAAAGTAACACTCATATATAAACAAAGAGGTTTATATTTTAAGTGTAATTAATATATCCAGGATTTTACACAAGAGCTGCCTATAGAGAGGACTGTATGTAAAAGCCTTTAGTAGGAAGCAGAGTGGCAGCAAAAGGTGCAGACTATGAGTAAACAGAATGGATAACTGCAGCCTTAAGATGACGTTAAAAAAAAGCCCATTCTAGAGTTGATGTGGTAACTGTTTAGGTAGTCAGTTTCTCCAGAGCCTCCGTCCTTAAAACTATCAACTAAATGTTGTTTTTCTGCTCCTGAACCAGAAACAAACCAGAAATGTATTTCCTGGACTAATGAGAGAATTAAAGAGCTGTTTTTAGTGGAGAATCCAAGTCGCTTATATTCTTAAGCTACACCATTGGCTGGTGTTTGTCCACTATGTTTTATACAGTCAACAGTGAGTAGAGAAGAAAAACATAGCCTCTCTTTTCTCTGCATTAATGTAGTAATTTATACAAAAGGATAACGGTACATAGAAGTGCTATTCAATAGGTTCACACTCCTGAGGCAAAAACCTTGTTTTTATTTTGGTTATGGTGTTTTAAGAAATCTACAGAAACTGATTTATCGTTTTTTATTAGTGGTAACTAATAAACAACACATTTAAGAACACTTGAAATATATCACTGTGTTCAATAAAATTCTACATTGATGCAGTGCACATGTATGTTACTGTTATATTTGTGTATATATATATATAAATATAAAATATATATATATATATATATATATATATATATATATATATATATATATATATATATATATATATATATATATATATATATATATAAAATAGGGTTGTCACGATACTAAACTTTTCAACTCGATACCGATACTAAGGAAAATATTCGATACTCGATACCATTTTCGATACCACAAGGATAAAATTTCAACAGAAATATTTTGATTAATAATTAAAATACAATAAATAAATAAATACAATAAACAATAAGAACAACATTTTGAGTTTTTTTGCTGTGCACAGTATTTAGCAAGCTTGATAAAAAACTTACAAAATTAAAATTAAGCTTTCCTTGGATATGCTTTGCACACATAACAATGACACTAGCCAAACCGGTTAAGAAACAAAAATAATTCTCAGCAGCTGCAACTGTTACAAAAAAAAGTCTGAAACTGAAAAGTGCACAGCATTATTCAATCACAGTGTTCAGAAAGTGCATTTTCCTCTATTCTGCACTTTAGATGAATGACTGTTTAGGTGCGACTGGTACTCGATACTTTTGAAAATGAGTATTGTATCCGGATACAACATTTCAGTATCGATACTTTTTTGAGTATCGATACTTTTGACAACCCTAATATAAAATATTGGAAAGAACTAAAAGCTGCATTATTATTATAAATATGTGAAAACCATGCCAATATTTAGCTAAATTTGAAAATGCAAGGTTCTGCAGTTGTGGTATTTTCATTAAAGAAATACAATTAAAATTGCAAATGAATACGTTTGCTTGAAAATTTTACTGTTTCAATTTAGCGAATTATTTTTGCGATTTACGCAGTTTGATGGTTAATTTGATATAATATCCATTATAGTGAAGGTGTACTGATGTAATTTCTCATCCCAAGTGCAATATAAACAAAGTAAGTTATTTTATTTTATTCGTGGTAGTTATTACCTGAAAATACGGACTTAAATCAGTTAAATAGCAAATTTTTTTACATCCTGTTTATTTTTGCCGAAATGTCTGTGATCAAACATGGCAAGTGTGACACTGAGTGACCTGATTTTTATTGTGTGTCTGTACATCATTTCTTTCTAGTCAGATTATCTGGGTATTTCTATTGTGTTGTTTTTTGTCCAAAAACAAGATTATTAAGGATGCCTAATAAGTTTTACCTTTTCTTTTCTCTGTTTTTTCCTTTGTCTACACAGCAAGCTGTTCACAGAGTTCATCCTGAAGGTCCCTCAGGGTCGCCTGGTGAAACAGAAGCTGGACTGTCTGATCGACATCGTCCACAGCGACCTGTTTACTCATCATGGTGAGAGCGCAGCTGCACAAAGCCGCTCATATAAACTGCGGTGGCAGTTTCTCAGCCCATGCAGCTACACTCGCAGCTCAGTAATTTAGGCAATCACACATACCACCTGCCTCCACCAGGCAGCTCTGTATGAGCCCCCAGAAAAGGTCACTGGTGGAAATTTTTCATGTTTATCAAAGGAGTCAGAAATAACATCTGCAATTTTTGTCTGCCCTTGTTTGTTTCTTAAAATAAGGACTAATATTCAGGTTGCTTTTTGCTTTCTTTATGTCAACAAAATTAACTTAAAGGGCTCTTATATTTTCTTTTTAGATTTACCGATTCTGCCAGCCTAACATCTTCTAACTTAAAACTCCAACTAACCTCATGAAATCACATCGTCTCAGTCTTTCAGATTCATATCTTTTTAACCTAAATATTGATTGTATTTCTCATAAGGTTCATGTCTTTTACACATAAATCAGATGGTGCAAAATTCATTGTCAAAATAATCATAATTAATTCGATTTGTGGCTATAGTCTGAAATATAGCTCATCTTCGATTAGCTGCCCGGCCCTGTGGGGAGGCCAGTTAACCTCTCTGCCTTGTTTGTCAGCAGGAGTCGGTTAGATCAGCATGACTGTTGCCAGCAAGTTGAGAATGGTAGCATGAACAAGGTGTAATTGGGAGTTTGTCCTGTGCAGTAATGTCTGATATTGAACAAAGCTCGGTGTAAATGTCAGCGCTTTCAGCGTAATGATCCAGTGCTTTCATACTTTTTCAACATAAAAGGTTCCAGTTGGTGGCTGGACCAGTTTAGCGAGCCGATATTGAAGGGCAGGGCTCGGTGCGCGGCCCTCTGGTTATTACTATTGATCTATTGCTATAATTGTGGATGGGCGAGCCTCCCCTACCGATGCTTGTGAATGGAGTGCTGATCAGCAGGAGAGGATTATTTGTTGCAATGCGGATGCGGATTATCCTTTCCTTCAGATCTCTGTGGCTCCATGCTCACCTTTGTTGGGAATGCTTGTTTACAGAAGCAATGTCAGAGAGGGCTAATTGCCAAGCAAATTTCTCCTTTCTACATTGGTATCAAGCTGAGCTTCACTTTGGAGGTGCTTTATTTAAGTTTAAATCAAATGTTGAGAGTAAATGAAACAGACAGACTAGTTATAGTCTGGTTTAATCAGCTGTACGAGGTTTGTGAACAATCTCGCAGCCTGATCTGCAGGTGGTCTCTAAAAGGCTCTTTTCAAGCCAAGCCCAAAATTGAATGTGTTGGAAATTTTTTCAGGAAATTAATGCTCAACAGTTGAGCTAGTTGTTGTGTGTTTAGACACAGAGCTTTTAGGCATAAAATAAATAGGAATACATTTTAAATTGATACACTGCATGTTTTTGTAAGAGAAAATGACTCCTGCTGAACTTGTGCATAAACATTTTATATTTTACACCATGTTGAGAAAAAATAAAGTGTCCTAAGTGTCGCAGGCTTCAAATTGAATTTCCATGTATTGAAGGGAAAATGTGAAAACATGTAAAGAGGTTTTTTACGCATGAAAATTTAATGATTTGAGATGGGTGCATTCCAGGAAAGATAAACCCAAAAGCGGCTAAAAACCTGTTTGGACTGAATTTTTGTTCAGTTTCACTGTTATTGACCTGCTAACATCAATGTTTCTGTAGTAATCGATTTTTATTTATTTATTTTTTTTTGTGTGTGTGTGTAAAAAAATCATATATTTTCTATCACTCTCTCTAGACTATCCATTAATCAACATAAGCAATAAAATTAACAGAAGTAAGCACTTGAAGTCAACACTGTGTAATGAATTCATGAAAGGGAATCTAATCAGATAAACAGATGGATGCTACAGTTGATATTTTAATTTGAAATGCTCCCATAGATGTTGTTTTAGCTTCAGTATGGATTTCTAGCTGTTTTATGTTTTGCAGTGAGAAAGAGCCACAAAAACCCTCAAACTAATGTTTAAGGCAACTTCAAGCAAGACGTTTATTTTCTTAACTCAAGCAGATTAAATAGCCATTATGTTTAGGCTTTATCAGGCTGATATCTAGCTACTGGATTCAGCAACGACCTGAAATATCCTGGTGCCGACATGGTTGTCACTTTGTGTCAAGGCTCTTAAGCATATGACGAGGCAAACTCCTTAATATCCAGAACATCTCCTGTCCGGTGAGGAAAAAATGACATAGATTATTAGAATAATTGGGATGTAGAGCGACTTGATGCTGCAGTTAGATTCTATTCAAAGTGATGGATGTAGGCTTGGAGCCAAAGCTCATGCTTTCTCAAGGCGTTGCACAGATGTATGTCTGAGTAGAATCCTTGTTTCTTTTCAATTTTCAGACAAGGGTTTTGATATTTAAAGCCCTAATGAAAGAAAAAATAGTTGTTGATTAAAAACATATATTTCTGTATGTATTATTAACATATTTGAAAAAAGTGTATATAAGCTGCTGTTTTAAGTACCTTTTATGACCATTTAGATTCATGAGTTTTGAGGCTTTTGAAATCAATACACAGTCTCGCTATAAGCCTCCTCCTAACAGCTGTTATGAAATTATGAGATCATTCCTGTATTGAGCTTAAAAAGAAGAACACATTCTATTTTATTTTCCATTTCTATGTGTTTTATGTTCTCTTTCATTACATAACACTTAATATTTTCAGCATGAAGCTATGTGTGGAACCTTAGCTCATTATTATGGAGAATCAGTATGAACAAAATGGTCGCTCTAAATGTTAAAAAAAAGATATACATTCTCTCTGCTTGTTTGACTTGATCATTTATTATTTTCTATTATTTCTATTATTATTTTCTATTTATTATTACCATCAGGGTTTTCTATCATTTATCTAAATGGCTCTGTGGAACTCATTTGAAACAAATGGGGCTAATTTTTAATTACTCCGAGGAAATTTAAAACCTCTTTTATCACAGTTCCCCAGAGTTCACTCCATTACTCCCATTCTCCCTTCCTTTGTAAATTATGAAATAATGTTTACAATACTGACTTTAATTTGCTGGACTCTGCTACACCCATAGAGCCTGACTTCTCTCAGAAAGCAGGACGTGTTGCTACAATCTAAAGAAACAGAAGAACAACAAATGAACGCGATTGTTGACATCTTTCAACTTTGAATTGATTATTTTCGAAAGCTCCAGAAGGCCACCAAAAACCCAGAGAAAAATCAAAAGCACTTCAAACCATTTATGAGGTGATTGACGATGATTGAAAGTCGAGGGAAATGCTATTAATGGTAGAGTAGTACCGTATTTTCTAGTCTATAAGCCGCACCCATTAAGTTTGTTTAAAAAAATTATAAAAAATGGGGTGTGCTTTGCTGATGCAGTGGTTAGTGTGCATGATCCATGTGTAGTAGAGTTAATTTTATTAATTTATTTTATTTTTCTATTTCGAGGTGGATCTGACTTCCTCTTTCCAACCGTTACACATGTACATACAAGGGTTGGAATCCGGCCTGTTGTCCTTTGCCGCATGTCTCTCTCCCTGCCTTGTACCCCCTATCCTGTCAGCTTGCTTTGCAAGAACGAGCCACCAGTGCCACAAAAACCTCATTTAGAAAAAAAAAAGAAAGAGGTAATGTCTAGTCTAAGTCGCACTGGGCTATAAGCCACTGATATCTAATAAACTGTCCCTCACCAAAATTATAGGGGGAGCTCTAAATATCATCCCCAGTGTAGAGAGCAATAAGAATGCTAGCACTAGTTAACTTGTTCACTCGCGGCACTTAGAGCTTCTAATGAAAAAGAGGCTTTTTCAGCTCTTCATTTTAGCTCTGCAGGAGTTGAGCCCAGTCTCTTCATTGGATTGACAGCTTTAATGTTACAAATAATTGGCAACATGCGTGAAATTGAGACATTTGTTCTCTGTCATACCTGCTACTAGCATGTTCTTGTGCTAAATGGAAATCCGTCCCCTCTTCTTTGATGTCCAACATTGACTTATGCCCCATGCCGATTCGTAAAAATCCACAGAAAAGCTGCACCTTTAAATAAACCACATGGTTCAAAGCGTCGGAAAAAGATTGCCATTGCCAATCAAAGAAAACCATAAAGGTCTATAACACATTTGCCATTAAAAAATTTTTACGATCTCAAAACTTTGAGGAAAACATTATTTGGACTCAGTAGACAAAAGATTTGTCAGGTCAATTGACTGAATATATATAAAATTAAGAATAGTTTTTGTCATCATTAGACTATAATGATATTTTATTGATACTTATCTAAATGTTGACATAAAGAACACATAAATAAAAAAAATTAAGAAAAAGAAATGCAGGCTTCCTTAAAGAAACCCCAAAGATATGCATAACAAAATATCAAATACCTTTTAACTCTTTCATTTTTTATCCAGGTGTTCGGTCTCTTTTGAAAAAGGAATCTGTAAATGGGTAACTAGTGGCAGATTTCCTAAATTATCTTGGGTTGACATTTCAGCACTGGACAGAAGCAGTTTGACTTCCACTGACTTTTTCTTTACACGTAACAGAAGGTTGCACCTGGTCAGAGTCTCCTCCAGTTGATTTTTACCAGCACACAGTGAACGGTTGGCATCAAACTGACAGCCAAATGAGCTTCTATTGTGACGACTGGTGGTATTGGTCTGTGCTGTAGCCTGCTGTGTAGTGAAAGTAGGTGTCTTTCACTACATCTGCTGCTGTTATAAAAGTATAGCTGCTTTATTCCTAAATTGTTAGGTGTCTAAATGAAATAATTGCCTGTCTTGTTTTAATTTAACCCCCTGAGATTATTGGCGTTGCTAAGCCACATGGTTCGCAGTGGCTGTATCGAAAGCATATGCCTCCCTGCTTGGAACGTTAACGTGCCTATTCATTGCTGTCCCTGCAGATTGCCGTGAGATCCTCCTGCCGCTGATGACGGAGCAGCTGGAGTCCCACCTGGAGAAGCAGGAGGAGCTAGGGGCCTGCTGCCAGCTGCTCAGTGACATCATGGAGGTGCTTTACAGGAAGGATGTGGTAAGAGACCACTCTACAGCATGTCATGCTTTATAAAGAAATATATCAAGTTTTTCTAACGACCTCTTAAAATATCTGTTCAATTTGGTTAAATACTTTGGTAACTGTGGTTTATAGGAAAACCCTTCATTACTCTCTCGTAATTTCGAAAATGTTGCACACATAAACCTTCATTTAGTTTTTTTCTTCATTGGGTTGAAGAAGGTAGCCAAACACAAATGATGTATAAGTATAGAAATTCACGTTTTATTAACATGTTTTACAAATAAATGTTTGAACAATGACGATTTCGGGGAAAAACTTTTTTTGGGCACGTTTGCGCATTCATAGGATTAACTTTCCCCATTTGTCTCCAAGCTGCTTAAACTCAGTCAGATTACCCTGTCTGTAGCTCCATCCCTCCATCTTTCTATCATCTCTGACCAGCTGCACCACAGCATAATGCTGCCACAACCTTTGCCTCACAAAATCTGACCTGACGACCTCATCTTCTTTCATACATAAAAGGGACTTTTAACTATTTAATCAATAAGTTATTTTTGCTACTTTTCCATACGGTCAGAATTGTTATCCTTGTAGTATTTCCCCTTATTCATCTTCTCTGCTCCACTCGTCTGTCTATTTTCTGTGTTGCATGTTTACTATTTTATATTTTCATTATTTTTTCATATTGGAAGGGCTGTTTACATTTCCCCTCAGTATAAAATATGTCAGATTAACCCTTTCTGATGTAGTGTTGAGCAGCTGTTGAGGTGGCAGTAGACGAAACAGTAACACTGCCTGTTCAGATTAACAGACCAGCCTTTTGGGTATCGCCCCTAACCTCCACTGGTGAGCGTATGTTAAAGTGTGTTCACCAGTGTAGAAGCACATGTTATTTAGCCTGTGTCTGTGTCACTGACAGAATGAAGCATTTTAGTCCAGCTTTTCTTTGATTGATGGGGGGCACCCTTTTAGATAAAGGTAGGGGAATCTCTGAACCTAGGAATGAACACACCAATGCAAGCGCACATGCCTGTAACAGTCAAAATAACAAATTTTCACAGGTTTTACTCACAGGTTTTAGGTTTTCCTAAATATATGTGCAAATAAGAAGATCAATGTGTTGAAAAAGACCATTTCCACAGCCTTTCTGCTGCTTGGCAGATGGTATAACTGCCTAATTACAGCCTGATTTTGACAGCAGACAGAGTAAAACCCCCTTAGGCTGGAATGCGCCGGCGAGAACCCTGCATGCTTGAGAAAACATAAATGATCCATTATATAATCTGTAAATAGATTTTTTTTTCTTCTAAACTTGAACTAAAAAAAAAAAAGCAAAACATTTTAAGTTGTTTTCTTTTTTATTTAGAACAAATCACACTTCAAGCATTTAATTTGTCAAAGAAAAAACATATCCCTATTTGTAAAATTATGAAGAAAAAAGCTTCTTCTATGCTTCTTTTATGTATAATGAAAGACAAAACATCCTTCTTTCTTAAATACTCCTCACCGCCTTGTGATGATGAAGCAAGCAGCTTTCCAAACACGTTTTTTGCTATTTTATTCATGCTCTCTTAATAACTGCTTGGATGTCATTTAAAAAGAAACAACAACTCAAAGATTTATTCTGTAAAGTTAAATAACCTAATAACTTCTCTCTTAAAGTTCCTGAATCACCTGCTGATCTTTTCTAATTGAAAGTTTTGTTCATTTAAATATTAAACCCTGAGAAAAGGCTTCATATAATACATAATAAACTGATTTCTTCAGTCTTATTGAATAACTACCAAATTAATAATAGATTTCAGCGCTCATCTCCATTCATACATTTCCATTCTTCATAAGCAGACACCAGCTCTGTCTCACATGCCTGAATAGCAACACACACACACACATTCAGCTGCTCTGTGGTGTGTTGGATTGCTCTCCATGCCCAGACTCCTGATGTCCTCCCCCAGGCCCTCTCAGACTCTACATTGATCACCGCAGTCCGCCCTCCCACACTCCACTTGCTTGGATTATCTACCTCTCCCACTCTCCTTTAGCTTTTACACCACCTCTCCTGCTTTATCCCAAGTATCTTCCTCCTCTTAGAGTCTAACTGTCTCTTTCATATCTCTCTGGTGCATCAATGAAGCCAAAGAGTTTACAAACACAGTCTGAAAAAAAGGAAAAGGAAAACAGGCAGATATCTCTAGACTGGATCACAAAGCCTGCAGTATACACTGCTAGCAGATCCTCCAACCACACCTACTGTGGAGATCTGTCTTTGAGATCAGTGGCTCTGAGACTGACTGAGAAGGGAAAACTAACCGCAGCTAGAAGGCTATAGTTGCCGCAGCAATGAGGAGTCGAAAATGAAAGGTGCAAAAGCACATGAGGATATTTCTGCTTCTCATTTATCAGAACATCTTATACTGAAACCTCTGGGGAAAATAAAGTTGGAACTTTTCTGTATACTATACATCCCATACAGGTAACCTGACCTCATTTTTTGGTCTAGTAAACCCCAAATAAATCCTACTTTCTAGAAAATGTTGTCTAATGGCATTTGTTGATGCTTGTTTTGAGTTATTTTGTGCTTAGGATGTGTAAAAAAACCTAAAATAGTTTCTCTTTGTTACACTGAAAAACTGACAACTGCTAAATTCATACATTCGTTTAATTTCTATTTAAGATTTCTGTTTCCTAAGGCTTTTATAAAAAAAAAAAAAAAAAAAAAAAAAAAAAAAAAAAAAACACCATTCTGATTATGTCAGGACTTGAACCCCAGACACCTGCATCAGGGCTTACTCCGGCTTCACCACTTTTAATAAGCCGTGAAAAAAAAACTTTTCTTTGAATTTCTAAATGGAAATAAACTATTAGATTCTGCATTTGAATGCAATACGTGACAAACCTTAAAAAATGCAGAAAGAATCAAATCAATTCAAATTCAGTTCAATTCAATCAAAAGGACTGAAGACTATAAAGGTTTTTTCCATTAGCTTTTCCTTTGAGATAAAAATCTTCTCCCCTTTTAAAAGGTTTTTCCCCATAAATATTCTTTAATGGTATAATGTGATAAAGAAAAGTAGTGCAAGATGTTTAGCTCTTGTCATTTATATTAATATGATTGGTTCTTAAAGCAAAGGCTGCATTCACAGTTCATCCCTTTGGAATCTCCTCTGTCAGTTCGCAATATCCAGAACTCGTCAAGTCGAAAACATTTAATTTCTCTTGGGTTTATTTCGTAACAAAAATCTTCTTTAAGGAACCTTTTGCTATCCCATTATTAATCGATTAATTAAATAATAGAAAGATTAACTAATCAGCAAAAAAATCTAAATCTAGATAAGTAATTCTTTTCTTAAAATAAGTGCATTTGTTCTTGGATTGAGGAGGTAAAAGAGACATTTTGCCAATGGAACAAGACAATTTACACTTAAAATAAGAAAACACAATTGCATTGTCTTATTTCAAGTGCATATTAACAAATTATCTTATTTTAAGAGTAAAATTACCCATTCCATTGGCAAACTATCTCATTTACCTACTCAAATTTAGGGTGAATACACTTAATTTAAGAAATTTTTACTTATTTCTAGATCGTTTTTGCAGTGCAATCGTTAGTTGCAGCCCTATACATAATCAATTCTTGTCCAACTTTTTAAGCCACACATTTTTCCTTCCACTTTCCATTGCTGTGTTTACATCCAATACTCTTAAAAAACAAACAAACAAGTGTCTTTTTGGGGCTTATTCTGGTGGAACATGCCAACTATGCATTGTTCCCTACAAATCTGGCCATAACATGATTATAGCGTTTCATATGTTTTCAGAATGTTTTTCTTTTCTTTCTTAACTGGTTTTATGAAAAGTCTGATTTTTGGAAAATTATTTAAAAGCTGTAAACCTTCCAAAGTAGTAGTAGGAGATGACAAACCGCTTATTTATAAACCAGTCACCATCACAGGGACTTAGAAGTGCTACTTAGTGCTGCTTTAACATTTAGCTAAAAATTGTTTACTACACTAAAATAATCTAATGCTTTTATTTTTGCTAAGACTATGTAGTAGTCTAGTTATAACCCTAACATGTTTTTTATTAACCAGTATGGTATTCTAATGTGATAAACATGTGTGCTGTTCACAGGGTCCAACTCAGTGGCATGTTCAAGTTATCATGGAGAGGCTGCTGAGGACGATAAACAGGACAGTCATCTCCATGGATCCGACATCCCTCCATACTGTAAGTTTGTCAAACACTCTGCAAGCTTTAGCAGTTTGCCACAACTCCATACCAGTTTATTTTATTTTACAGATTCATGCGGAAAGACACACTTACATAAATACTTCCTATCAGCTTTTATATCTGTGTACTACAACCGGTCAATCTCCAAGTAGCCCAGAAACCGATCTAGTTTCACACAGTTTATATCAGATTGGATTCCTTTTAATAAAAAAAAAAAGACCCCATATAGGCTCAGATCATTCTTAACATACTTGTTTGTTTATAGTGCATGTTTAGCACCATCTATGGAGTGTGGTTTCCTTTTCTAAGTGTCTGATTCTCTCTTATTAGTGCATATCTAATGCTACGCGCTGCAGTCTAATTACTGCATCCCCCTGTTATCTCCATGAGCATCCTTCTTACAGCCCCTCCCTATTGGAGCTTTATAGTGGTTAATGCACTTATCAGTCACTGTATAAATATGCTGTCTGCCTTTGTAGATTCCACTCGTGTGTCACAGATGAAAATCCACCTCTGAGTTGGTTGGATTGTGTTTTTTGCTTTATATAAATGCTGCTTCGCTATTTAATTTCAACCATGGAAGTTAACATATTTTTCTATGCCATTTCTGTGTTTTTTCATTCTTCTTTTTGTTTGTTCTTTTCATTTTTTAAGCAATTAGGAAAGACCTTTTAACTTATTTACAGAAAGAGACACTAGGCTTTGATTGAAGAACTGTTTAATCCAACTTAGGTTGAACAAACAGCTAAAGGTCAACAGCTTGTTCTAGTTTTAGCATACCACCCTTGTACACATAGAGGAGACAAAGGTTTCTGTCAGCTCAAGAACAGGAACAAAGATAGACCTCTTGCACTCAACACTAATTACACTATTTTAAGCCAGAGTGCTGTCTGAAATGAGTAAAAAAACAAAACAAAACAAGAGTTTGTAGTAGTTCTTCCCTCCTCTGAATAAACATTGATTAGGAAAACGGGAGAAATAATTATTTTTCTAGATTTTATATCCATCTCATTGTTTATATAATCTATTCATATATAAATGAAAATTTATCAATCCCACCCATCCATTAATAAAACATCAAATCCATTAGTTTTGCACCGATGCTATTTTTTGGTCCCAATACCGATACCCGATACCATACTGATAACATGTTTGAAATTTATGTGTGTGTGTGTATATATGAAGAACTGCATACTACTTGGATGTAAAATAATTGCCATCATGGCTTTGTCAAGCTGCTGTCTACCTTTGTGAAGCAGGAAAAAGACTAATACAAAGTGAATCCAGTAGAATTTTTTATTGCCTACCTGGTATGGGTGACAATATTTGAATAAACTTTTGCTGTAATCTGATTATCTCACATTACCAGCCCAATCTTTAATCTTCTGTCTTTCCCTAGTCTTACTTTATTTTTTTTTTCCCAGAATGCACTTATATTTGCAGATTGCAGGGATTCCTTCTGCTCTTAACTTAAACTGTCTGAAGGAAGTCCCACTAAGCTTCGTTCTGACTTGGTAGATTGGAAGCCCTCTGTTGTGTAACAGCTTGCCTGCATCACAGTGAATAATGTGAAGCTAATGAAGCTGTGAGTTCAGCTCAGTCTGCCCTTTTGTCCACTTTGGTTTTTCTCTGAGAAGCTTTAAAATTCCTCACTCTTCTTCATTTGCTGCTCTCCAGTCTATTTATTTCTGTCAAAGATCGTGCATCCTCTGGTTAGATTTGGCTCACACTGCAAGTGGGCACTGTTGAGGTTATTTTCATCTGCAATTGCTTTGCTTTGATCATTTATTTCAGATATGGAACTCTCCTTTTATTTAGTCTAAAAGGCCGCCGAGATTGAAGGAAAGGTTTCTCTCTCTCTGCCCTTTTGCTGCAGTTATACACTAAGTGCATCTATGACCGTCGTAAACCAGTATTTTATTTTATGTTTTTTTTTTCGGGCTAATGAAACTACTCCTCTGTGACTCCATGCAGCCCCGACTGAAAATATCTGTTCTGTATACAAATGCTGCTGCCCTCTAAGTCATATTTTGTCCCTTGCATCTCATACTTTTTGTCCTTTGACTCCTCCTTTGCTAACTGGTCATTGTACTTGACTCTATTGACTCGCCGGTACTCGGATTTTGCACTAGTCATGCAATCAGGAGTCAGAAGTCAATTTATAGTTTCCATCATAAAGCAGCATTTAAAGTATTCCAAAAATCATCACCTGATGTTCAATAGGAAGTTTTTTTTTTTTTTTTTTTTTTTTTTACAAGCTTTGGCAAAGCTTTCCAATCAGAGCAGCGTTTTCTGCCTTTGGATAGTGCTACCCTTTCTGCAGGCAGTTCTGCTGCCGCTGACCTTGTTCTTCTGAGTGGCAGCCTTTTACACTTGGATTTATGCATTAACTCCCCCACCCCACTGTGTCGGGACACAGAATGTTGATGAGAGCCATGGCAGTGATGACTTTGGGGGATGCGTTGGTTTTTGCAGCATGCTGTCACTGCAGAGCTACGCCTGTTAGCGACTTAGACACAGCGCAGTGATACCTTTGATTCATCGCACATCGTAGCAGGCCCTGCTTTTTGTATTCTCGTCCACCCTCGCAAGTAGCTTTTAAACTGGCCTCTTTGAATAAATTTACATGAGTATAATAAGAGAAACGTGTTGGCAGGTCCTGCTGAAATCGCCAATTTTTACCTTCATGTCCTTGGATAACCTATGTCTTATGTTTTCCCAGTTTCTACCAGGCTAAGTTATTAAAGGTGAGTTTTAATACCGTATCCTGATTTTATTTTATTTTTTTAAGTGAAAATGAAACAAAAACTGTAACAAAAAAAGGAAGAAAAAAAAAACGGAACTAGAAATGAACAAATATCCAAAGTTTTTCAATGGTGCCATTAAAAAAAAAAACTCATGTGGGTTAGGAATGTCACAGTTTCTGCGCTCAGAACAGACCTTCCATGAAAGAAATGTAACGCTTTGCCTGTTTGGTTCATTTGTCTTTTTAATTTATCACACAGATTCCCATTTTTATAACAGTGTCCTAGTGTTTTGTTGGCTTTTATAAACACCACGCTGGGCGAGCACCTTTGGCAGAATCCAACACTGTTCTAGTTTCTTTATTGTTACTGTTTTCCCCTGAGAAATACAATTCAGATCAAGCAGAATAAGCTTGTGAAAGATTCATTATCATGTACATTTATAATAAAAGTAAAGCCTTTATATGACAACTTACAAGGATAAGAATTGATCGTTTCTGTAAAGGCCTGGTTTGTGGAACAGCTGTTACCACAGCTACCTCACAGCAAGAAGCTGCTGGGTTTGATCCAAGCCCTGTTTTTTGTCTGCATTGAGTTTTCATGTTCTCTCTGTGAATGTTTATGCCCTGTGTGTCTTCTGCCTCTGCCAGCAGTTCAAAAACCTTCCATTAGGGTAATTGAAGTTAGTTAATGAATTATTCTAAATTGCCCTCATGCCTGAATGGTAGCCTACATGATTGTCTATCCTTTCTTTCTCTTATTCCCTCTGATGAAGTGCTGACCTGTGGAAGGTGTAGCCCACCTCTTGTCAAATGACTGCAGGAATTGGCCAACTCTGACCCTGCGAAGACAAAAGGTTCTAGAAAATGAATGATTGCATATTTCTGCAAAATGAACATCAGGGTTCTTTTTCAGAAATGGTTAGAAAAGAGCCAATATTACACAGTCAAATAATGAACAACTGGCATCTACATAAAAAAGGTTGATTTGTTGGTTTTGATTCTAATTGGGTTCCTGAAATATTTATATCTAGTCTCATAGACTTTTCTCTGAAAAAGAAAAAATATATATATATGAATGAAACTTATTTATTTAGAAAATTAGTGTTTCTGCTTTGAAAATTTAACCCATAGATTTAGGACAAAGTTCACTAAATTATGATCTATGCACCATTAGCAATGCTATTGTACTTGGTTTTATAGTTTAGTCAATTTTGTTTGGAATAATATATTTTTTATTGAATTAAATAAAAGTAATGGGGGAAAATGAACTGTAGTGTTGTAGGTTTAATCTAAATGTATTATTCTGTCCACTCCTTTTATTATGTAAAATGGATGCATTTTATTTGTAGCCATACAGACTAGGCCTTACTCTGCTAAAGTAAAAACATGAATATAACCAAATAGTCCTACTTTGGGAACTTAAGCAATACTTCCGATACCTGGATCGGCTATCGGAGATCCAATCCAGTGGATTTTACTTGGAACTGTTATTTCTTTCTTTTTGATGCTCAATTGTTAATAAATAATACAAGTAAATCTATATCTATGTTCTATATCTATATCTGTGGTTGACAGTGGCATTGGATGTAGGAGTTTTCCCTGAAATTGAAGGGTTGACGGTTCAAGCCTCAACTCCAACTTTCAGTGTCGTTGTGTCCTTGGGCAAGACACTTCACCTGCATTGTCTACTGATGGTCCTGAGAGGGCCCGTTGGCGCCAGTGTACAGCAGCCCCGCTTCTGTCAGTGAGCCACAGGGCAGCTGTGGCTACAATGTAGCTTGCCACCATCAGTGTGTTGAGCGTGTGTGTGAATGGATGAATAAATGTAGTGTAAAGCGCTTTGGTCAAGTCTCCTGACTTGAATAAATGCGCTATATAAGTACATGCCCTTTACCATTTACCATTTCATTTGTTAGCTTTCTTTAACAATATTTGCATCAAGGCTTCTCTTGCATTGCAAAATATATGGTTTACTGATTCAACAGTTGAATTGGATTGGAATTAAATATTGGCCCATACGCTCAGCGCAGATATTGGATTGAAAAAAAAAATGGATCGGTGCATCTCTGCCTAGCAATTCTCACTTTAGATCACAGTCTTTTAAGTCTCAGAATAAGAGTTATGGAAGCATGAACCATCAATGGGGGAGTGGTGGCTGAGTGGTTAGGGCACTGCGCTTGGAATCCAGAGGTTCTGAATTCAAGCCCCACTCCCACAGACTGGCAGTCTGGGTTCCTGTGCAAGAGACTCTTAACCCCACACTGCTCCCCGGGCGCTGCACAATGGCAGCCCACTGCTCCCCAAGGGGATGGGTTAAATGCAAAGAATGAATTTTGTTGCTCTGTACTAGTGACAGTGCAATGACAATAGAATGCTGGAAAAGAAAATGAAATTAAAAAAAAAATTGATGGAAGCTATTTGCTTGACACTGGACAAACGTGAGCTGGAGTGACGTGTAATAAAACTTCAGGCCAATAGGTTTGTTAAGTTTCCATGCAGAAGGCATGGTGCATATGTACATGTACAGACATTGCTTCAACAAAACGTTTCTCTCTTTTTTCAACCCCAGAGCTATAAGTGAAAGGTGTCATGCCTATAGATTGCTGGACTGGAGTTCTTCTGGCGGTTTCCTTGCAGTATGCAGAACCAACAGAGCATGCAGCTACAGGGGAAGAACTTTAATATTAACTGACAGTACAAGGTGGACTGGCTATCGGTGCTGCAGCTTTTCTGCTGCATGCTAACTGTTAAATCTCTTCTGCAGAGCTGCAGATCAGATATGTCTCCCATTTAAACCTCTTTTTCTTCCTCTTCTGTTTTAAGAGCTTATATCTATTTCTATCCAAACATATCTGTTCCCTCCTTCCATCTTTTTGCCTTTGCCCCCTCCCCCTCCTTCCCCCGTCCTCCTCCTTTCTCTCTCTCTCTCCTGCTGGCCAGGCTGCTGCAGAGCTCACAGAAAAGCATAGTGAGATATGGTGATGCATCATAATGCCTCAAACACCTAGTTATCAGTCTGGGCCCCTTTTTCATGATTTTCAGCAACACGTTTGAGAGATGTAGCTTTTTTTTTTTTTAGGCAGCAGTTTGAAGCTAACTGATATTAAACAATAAAGGAAAATGTGTAAAAGCCAGTGAGATGTAATATGTTCTTTAAGCAACCACTTAAAGGAACAGCCTGTTGTCTCACTATTACTGTAACTCAGAGGATAGTTGCCCTCGGGTCAGACTACCACACGCATCTTCACTAGAATCTCTCTTCCTCACTGCGTCACTGGAGCATTTGTTCAGAGTTTGGTCCTCTGTTCGTGTCTAGTTCTGGTTGCACTTTGTTTCTGGTCCAACCGCATTACGGCTTTGATGCCCTGAAACAGGCTACAAGGCAGGAAAAAAGCTCCGCACTGCTCAACCCTCTGTTGTATTCCACTCTCGTGTCTTTGTCCCTTTCCACATCAAAGGCACAGCTGTGTTTTCATCCTTATCTTCTGCAGGTTATCTCATAGAATTTATTTCTTTATTTTGTATTGCATTTGCAGATAAAAATGTATATTTATTTTCTAAGAGCACAATGCAAATTTTCCCAATTTTGTTTAATTATTTTTTATATTTTTTGCAGCTGTACAGGCTGCAGAGGGTTTTGGCCAGGGTTTCAGCTTTTCAGCAGTTTTTAAACATTTGATGCAAAATTAGATGAAAACAATCTTTTTTTTTCAATCTCTCGACTCTGTTGTTATGGTAATTTCAGTTGCAATTTGCACAAACTGGTGCAATGTGTGATTGGTACTGCTGAAAAGGATTTTATCATTAAGACATTTTAATTAATATTTGCACACTTTAGTAATGAACCAGTCTGCTAGTCTCTGAGATCTGTGTAGATATTTTGTTTTTATTTTATTTATTTTTTTTCAATTTTAGGATATTAAATAGCTTTATTTTAAATTTTTCTTTAAAAACAGTAGAAAATACAGTATTGCACATAATAAATCAATTGCACTTCTGTAAGATACAGATAAACATCTAGTTATTTCTAAATGCTACAATATAATTACTGAAATTTACAAAAGTGAATTACAAATAACCAACAGAATGCAGCATGTTTAAGCTTGTGAACATTGAACCAGTCGTCTCTTGTTTTGGAGGTCTTCGTGTTTTGCCTTGACACAACTTTGGCACGTTTCCTCTTCTTTGGGCAGTGCTTGTGCCTTTCAAGGTGACTTCGGTGGAACTGGTAAATTCATTTTGTTCTCCTTCAAAGACTGACTGCCTGCAGAACCATCTAACAGTATTAGCCCTGTTTGATACTGAATAGCATACGTATTTTTACAAATGGGCATGGGTTTTAGATTCTCTCCAGTAACAATACAAAGAGAAAAACTTTAAAATCTAAAAACTGACAAAGAGCTTTTATTTACTACCAAGAATAAATCCCATTTGCAACACAGTATGACACAACTACCTTTAGCATAAATTTATGATTTTAATTATGATTGACCATTACTATGGGATGCATTCACAAAGATAAGAATAGGTCTTCAATTAGTTTACATTATGTCCAAATTAAGACTAGATGTAAAGGCAGATTCACCTTGTTGTTTAAATATTTGCAGTATTTTGAAACCTTACCTTTCAATCCTGTTTCGTAAACTAGAATTTGGCCCATGCCCATATGTAATATTGTAAATGCTGGTAATCTTTTGGTTGTGTATATATCATTAATAATATCTACATTAGTTTTTATGTCAGTCAAATAGATTCCAAGGGACCAGCAGGAGTTTAAAATTGGGAAAACCAAAAAAGACTTTTGTCGTTTCTCTTAAAAAGTGTTTCTTTAAAAGCTTAAGAAATAGTCTGCCAAGTACAAGGCTTGAGAAAGCAAGTAGGCTCCGTGCCCGCCACCCTGCACAGTAGAAGCCCTGGTTGTGATCAGAAGTGGCACATTCAGTCTGGTAGGCTTGGTTTCACTGGTTGGAGCTGATATGAGACACTGCAGTGATACAATCACAGCGATTCTTCTCTTATCCCTTGTGTGCTAAAAACATCTTTATTTCTTTGTTTCTGTGTGACATACATATACGAACAGTCCTAATCCACAGTTTACATTCACCCCTTACAGCCATTATTGTCATATTTGGACATTTTAATGATTCATTTGGACTATTATAAAAAGCACTGTGTGAATTAATTGTGGGTTTTATCTATTTCTGGAAGGGTATATTGATATTTGTGTTCAAACTAGCTGAAGAAAAATGTCATTCTTTTACACCCATCATCAAGCTGTTTCTTGATGTACTTTGGGTATTAGACCCTCTTTTTGTCAAAACTAGTAGAGCTCATCTAAAAAGGATGTTTACTGGCATTAGCTGGCTTTTAGATGTCCAAATAATGGACATTTAGGATTATTGTCTGGAATATCCCACACTGATATATTTAGCTGGATTTCATTACTTCACCAACCATTGAAATTATGTTGAATTTGTAGAATCTGTCGGTAGTCTTTCAACATTTTATTGGCTTTATCTAGCACACACGTGTACTTTTCCTCTTCCTTTTTCCCCCTAAAACAAACGCACTCCCGCTTTATGTGATAGAGAACCTTAACCAGAAGATAATGCTGCCACCACCACTCTGACAGTTGGCAGTGTGTTTTAAGGTTTTTAAAGTCAGTCTTAAAACATTGCTGTTGTAAAACCCATTCAACAGAAAAGGCTTGCTCCCATCAGCAACACATGCCAATTTAGGGAAGTTCACAAGAGTTTAGATCAGGCCAAACGATTTCAGGTGACCGATTGTTTAAGTTTCAGTATCTCACTGTATGGCTTCACAATTCTGCCAAAAGTCCACATACACAATAAATACTCCTACAAGCAGCTTTGCTTCATACAGACGCTCATATACTCCTCAGTGGAGTACTACTGGAGCCCAATATATCAGACACATGAGTGCTTTTTCTTTCTCTGCATGCTTGTGGTTTGATTTCCACGCACGTGTAGCCTCCCTCCTTGTTGTGTGTGGATCTGTTTCTGCTTATTCCACTTTTTTCAGAAAATCCCACCTCTAGAGTTGTGGCACATTGAACCAGTGTAAACTTTGTTCCCGTTTCCAGCAAACGTTTGAGCTTGCGGAGACTATCAAGCCGTCTGACCTGAACATTGTTTATAGACGTCCTATAACCATTTTTAAAGGATACCCTAAAGTCGATCAGAATCCAGTATTCATACAGACCATGTTATATCTATTATTAAATTTGCTTACCACCTTCCAACTCGGATAGCCTAAAGTTGCTTTGTTGTAGGAAGAAGTGTGCAGGCTCAAGAGGCGGGATTTGCTGAAGAGAAGCCAATCACAGGTGGGTTCCTTTGTCTTGTAGCTACATGTAATGCCTTCAAACTAATAAAAGTTGACCAGAGCAAGCAGAAACGGGTCCACCCTTGCGCTGGAGAAAAATTTCTTGCGCGTGGAAAACAAACCAAACGTGTGCAAACAAGGACAAGCACTTGTGTGTGAGATATTGGGGTCCTGTCGTTCTCTTTTTGCGCGTGTAACATGCTAAACATGAGAATGAGTAGTAGTTTAGGAGCGTCTGTAAATGAAAGCTTGTTTGCTGTTTATTGTGTGTGTGGACTTTTGACAGAATGCTGACGCAATATCTCTGGTACTGCACCAATTGAGAAGGGAAAAACACAAAAAGTCTGTTACATTTAGTTTCTGTTCCTCATTTGATTCATCTGCACCTTTACCTTACTCCACTTAGACCTACAAGACATTTTAATCTCTTTTTGTACTCGGATTTGCTCTCTTGCTTAGCTCTTCCTCTGCTTCTTCTTAAACTTATATGCACCGTTAATGCCATCCCACTGCAACAAGGCGGTCAATGTCCTGATAAACAGGGCCAAGAATGGCTGACGTAACCTTGCATCTCTTTACCATTTCCTATAGGAACGGTGGTCATGTTTGGGCCAGAGAGTTGTTAAATTTATAAAAAAGTTTAAGATGGAACTAATTATATTTCTTGGCCAGATAACTTTACCAAAACCTTTGTTGGACAATGCTGTCCAACAAATTCATCTGTTCAGTTACCAGTGATATTGCTCATTAGGAGTGGAACGGTTCACAAAATCCACGGTTCGGTTCGGTTCACGGTTTCGTGGTCACGGTTTTCGGTTTGGTTTGGTATATGTTGATTGTTACACCGAAATCCCATAAAAATGAATGAAATTGATGAAACAATCCCCAAAAATGTATGAATTGTAATTATTTTTAATGATCTGCGGGAAAGCCTGGTTCATTTCCACATGTTTTGCTGCTTTGAATTTAATCATCTCGCGCATGCCCTCTACGATCTCCAAGGAACTCAGAGCGGAACGGACGGGAGACACTGCGAAGGCTGTATGGTTTGCTTTTTGCAGCCGGTCTGGAGCGCAGCGGGGTGAAGCGGAATGCTGACGGAGTATGTGGTATTTCGGGGTTAGCATGACATTTTGGTCATGTTGTTGTTAGCATAAACAAAACGTGTTGCACAATGCTTGCACACTGTTGCACTTTTATCCACAACTGTCTTTCCGCCGTCATTGTAGGTCACTCTAAATGCAAAGTGGTCCCATACAGCAGACCTATAAAGTGCTGCTGGCTGTCTTCCAACTCCTGTTCTTTCCCACTCGCCATACCCACACAATTCTCAACACTGACAACTGATTTTTTTCTGCTACACCCGGCTACGCTGCTTCGCTCCTTCTTCTTGTTTACTACTGGTGGTTGGCTTTGGTCGCAGTACCGCCACCTTCTGCTCTGGAGTGTACAGGCTTCACCTATGAGAAAAAGGAGCAGCACATGAACCGAACGCAACACACGAGAATCGAACCGAGACAGTCGAACCCAACGGTTCGGACGGTTTTCATAATCCGTTCCATCCCTATTGCTCATAGACCTTTTCACCCTGGGAAAAGAAAAAGTTCAAATGCACCAAAAAGCTCCAAATGAATGATGTTCAAGCCAATCAGGGCTGTATATATACCAAAGACCTGAACTGTTTTCCATAATTTCTTGTGGTTCAGTGACTCAGTGCGCCATGAGCATACTAAAACTATATTGGGTGCAGTAAAAAGAAAGAAAATAGATGACGCTTTTAAATGTAGTTGTACTACACAGCCTACCTTTCTCTTTAGTTCAAATAAATAGAATTCTCTTAACCTTAATGTGAGTGTATACATAGATATATATATTTATATAGAAAAAAAGTAGTGACATTTAATTTACCATTGTTATTAAGAAAATAAGTGTCATTTATTCATTATTTTCTCAGATGTCCGATGATGTTATGACACATTTTGTCATGGAAAAGGTTTATACTCTGGGGGAAAAAACCCTCTCTGATGTATTTTCTTAGTCTTTTGAAAATCAGAATCCGTATGCCATCCTGGATAGTTGGTGAGAGCTGATGAAATTAGTCTGCTTATTTTTAGAGGTATGGAATCCTGAAAAGTATAAATTGTGCTTCGAAGTACAATGATATGCTGTTTATGGAGGCCTTGGAACGTCAGCCTTGAGCGGCCAGCGTCTCCTGGAGGCTGAGAAGAAAGAGAACAGCCCAAACAGCTAAACAGAAATATGGCGAAAGTTTCTCCATCAACATGAGACAGAAGCAGGTCTCTATCAGTAAGAAAAAATAGAAGCCAAGGGATAGTAGCAAGTAAATCCGTCTCCTTTCTTTGCTGATCTCTGAAAATGTTTCCCTGCTGTTGTTTCAGGAAATTAGGCAAAGGTATGACTTATTCCATTTTCGTTGAAAAAGAATCATCCATGCCGTCAACGCTTCTATCTCTCTTCCTGCCACCTTGGTGTTTCCAGGGATCTCCACTGAAGGTGCCCACCAGGTTTATAAAATCCTGCAAGTGGTAAAACCCAAATAGTGATTCATTTAAATCCTGTGTCAGTTGGAGAGGGACTCGTATCTCTCACAGGAACCAAAGTTTCCAGCGGGCATGCTTCTTGGATTCAGCTTTAGACTTTCGTTTTGGGGTGAAGGTAAAGGCCTCCTGGGGATAAGGCAGGGGAGGGAAGTGGGAGTCTGTCGGTGGACAAAGTCTTTTCATCAGTGGCTGGAGCTTGTCCTCCTGCAGCTTGAAGTCCAATTCAACACTAAAGAAAAGAAACAAAGACAAAATATCAAGGAAAGTTGAGACAAAAAAAAAAAAAAACTTTCAGGAGTTATTTCTTTTAATGTGTGATTATGTCTTTGATGTATTAAGAAAGTTAGTATTTTATTTTATTTTTTGCCTGTGTTATGGCCTTAACAGTTATGAGGGCTGTTGACTTAACAACAAATATTCACCAATACGTTCACAAGGGAGGAAAGCCAAAAAAGTACCTTGCCAACATTTTCAATGTAATTTTTTATTTTATTTTATTAAAAACCCTACATTTCAAATGAAGGCAATATTGCGACCCAAAAAAAAGAGCCGTGCAACATTTTTAATTTTAACCTTCATTTATAATTTTAACCTTAAGAGCATTGTGAAGCAACAGTCAAACAGCCCATAGAGTTTAATAAGTCATTGACTGCATTCCTCTGCTTTGATTTACTGTTGGGCATAATTGTAAACATAAAAAAATAATACACACTTAAAATATCTTTATATGCATCTAAACAATCTATCAGCTTCAATGTTTGGATGGAATATAAGAACTGCTTTGATTGTTTTATTTTGTTGATGTGTTATAATCCACCTATAAATGACAGCATGTATACATGACTGCAAGTCAAATTGAATTCACTGAAGGTAGATGATAAAAATCTAATTTTATATGTATATATCTTTAATCCTCTAAATAGGATTCATTATTTTATTATTGCATTAGTTTCTTATATTATAGCCAAATGAAGCATTTCCAGTGTACTCTTTTCCCACTTGACCTCTCCATGTCATCTATTACACCATTGGTCTGCCTTAAAAAATAACCTTTATTTTCATTTGCTTCATCTTTGATAAAAAAAGAACTAAAAAGTAAAATAACCATGTTTTCATTTGCTTCACTCAAGCTATTTATCCTGTTGTCTTATATTCATGAAACAGAAATATTTCTTTCATGTTTTGCCTCATGTGGAGCAGATGATGATAAAACAGGATGCTGGAATGAAGTTTTTTGCTTTTACTGAATTTCATGGATATAGTCGCGGTCCCTCAAAATATATTTCAAAAGATGATGGAAATGCAAGAGAGATTTCATTCGTTGGGATTTACAGGACACAAAACACAGGGCTTTGTCCTTCTTAGCGGTTCGTCACATTTTGCCCAAAGCCCTGGGGAATTTACCCGGAGCCATCATTGTAATCCTACGCCCACACACATCTGACCACTAGGTTCTGCTAAGTAAAACTCAGATTACAGCAGCAGCTGTGGCAAGTGTGGAGGTTTTAATCGGCTAAAGCTATCTCCAGTCACTACCTGAGTCAGGGCTGCTGGTGGGGGGGACAGAATGACTTACATAACCGCCACAGGGTGCTTGCTCTGGTTTTAAATGCAACACATCCATTATCTTTTTCAAATAAAGTTTTTATAATCAACATTGATGCATTTGCTATTGATTTAGGTAGACACAAACGTGGGTGTACAACAATGAGCGGATTGGATGTTAATTTCTCCAGCTTGCACTCAGCACTTTATTGTTGTTTAACTCAAGCCAGCTTTAATCAATAAATCACTGGCTGGTAATTGCACTGGTGTAAATCCAAATTTCCTGTCTGTGTGTATTTGATGCTGCACATTTGAAAATATAAATTCCAATTGTATGTTAGTTTGATACATTAAAGAAAACTAAAAATTTCTCTCACTAACAGAGTCTATCAATTATGTATTTTTAACTGTCTTTGTGCAGGATAAAGTAAATAATTGAATAATTACACATAAATCAACAATTTATGCATCCATGGTGTACAACAATGGCTCCGAGAGTTTTAAGATAAGATGCTACCTTAAAAAAAAACCCAATGAATCTAGGTCTAAATATCATCATTTTAATAGGTATTTTAATATGACCAAAAGACACTCAGGATAAAAAATGTTTGTGTTGCTGTGAAAAATAGGCCCATTTTCACCCATAAGTTGAATTATTTACCTTTAATACAGATATTGCAATTCAATTCAATTTAGTTTATTTATATAGCGCCAATTCACAACACATGTCATCTCAGTTTTCAAGTTCTCATGTTCTCTATCTAAGGAAAACCAGTTGATTGCATCGACTAATCGACTCGGATGCAATCCCTCACACTAAGCATGCTTGTAGTGACAGTGGAGAGGAAAAACTCCCTTTTAACAGGAAGAAACCTCCAGCAGAACCAGGCTCAGTGTGAGCGGCCATCTGCTGAGGCCGACTGGGGTTCAAGGAGACACAAAGCAGAGATACAAAAAAGCAGCTGTGAAAGGCAACCCGGTACAGGAAACACACAGCCAGCCTCTGCAGCATTGAAATGACCGATAGCGATATATACCCAATACGATATCAGCATCACTCATACTTAAAGTTATATTGGAGAATTTTCTTTTTCTGGGTGGATCATCAAAATTAGTGGTCCTCCTAATTATCAATCAACCATGCTACGTGCTCCTCCCCATTTTCACTTACAGGTGGCGAGTCTGACATGCAAGTGCAAAAATTGCAAATCTTCTGTTAGAAAGTAAGCTTGTATGAGCACACAGCAACTTTTAAACAGAGCGTGCACAAGGGGAAATGGGCTTGTGCATGCTCTCACACACTATTAATAGGTGTTCCCTCTAAGGAGCGGGTACAGGGTTGTGCATGTGCACTTTTTTTTTTTTTAAGTAGAGAGGGCGGGTCTTTTAAAAAATTAATTCCCTATTTTATTTGGAATGATAGAACAGGCTTGATCAAGTGCTATTTTTCAAACTGAGAACAATGCTTAACCACATGTTGGTATGAGCTTATAAAATCTCAGATTTTGGAAGCAGGCAGTTATATTCTAACATGCATGTTTTGGTTCATATATAGATTGACTTCTGACATCAATATTGAATCAGGACAGCATTGGCTTTATCACTGCTGGGACTATTAGCTGGTAAAGGTTACAAATGGAACAATGGCAAATGCAAAGTGTGTGCAAATATTTCCCCTTGGTATCCTTGTTTACAAAAAAGAATAGGAGCACTGTAGCAACACAGTTTTTTTGGGGTTTTTTTTCCGCTAAATCCCTCGAAAGGAAATCTATTTTCTTAATTTGAAACTTGTCATGTAAAAATGTATATGCATCGGAGGTTATAAAACTAATATTTATATTTTATTATCCAACTGAGGAATAATATCATTGTTTTTACTTGTTTAAATGTTACATGATGTGGCCCAAATGGAAATATAAACCGTCCTCTTGCTTGAAGGATGGATGTGGAGGTCATTTTCTGTACTGTAGGATGTGTTTTGTTTATTTTATAAATCTTTCACCTTGCTGCAGTAACTCTGCCTCCTGTCTGCCTCCCTATCTTTTGCTCCTGATACAACCACTAAAATAACACATTTTCATTCACAATTCATGAAATATATATTAGTGCATTTCATTTTACAAATGTGTTCCTATACACCTTCCCTTTCTATCACGATACCGTTCACAACAGTAGTTATCTATACTCTGACAGTCCATTAGTTTTGCATTACTTGGGCTCATTTTGGATTCCTTATAAAGAAACTTTGCTTATGGAAATAAAACATTAAAATATTGGATTTATATCAAATAAAATAAGAGTTCTGAGTCAGATATAGACTTTTTAGTCTGTCATATTTATTTTGTAATTATGAGGTCTGAGAGTGTTTTCCCCAAAATACTAAATAAATGCAAAGAACACAGAATAACAGCTAGATTTTTTTTTTTAGCACTGAATGTCTCTTTATCCAATGTGTTGATGAGGCAACATAGCAGCAATTTCATTTAGCAGTTAAATCACCTAAAATAAAAACCTTAGTTAATGCTGTGTAAAGGCACAAAAAAACCTGATCTCGTTTCCATCTTCTGGTTGTGAACTGCTTTAATAGAGTTCTATTTTATGTGGGATATACTGCGTACATACTGTAAAAACACAAGAACAGGCATAAAGATATCAATTTAGGAGTAGTTTTGTCCCAGCCGTTCATCAAATCTTTTGGAAAAGGCTGCGGCTAAGTTTTTTTGTTTAGTTTTAAAGATATATTCAAAGAAAAATGTTTTACCGAATAAGAGCATTAATTTGCACACAAAAAAAATATTATAGTGTCAAAATGAAAAACACATTTCATTCTGTAGTTTTAATAAAACAACACTTTTAAAGTTAAGGGTTTTATTTGTGTCATTGTTTCAAGTGGCCATTTAAAGAAAAAAATGTTCTTGTTTCGGTAGATTTCTGACGAAATACCAAAGAACACTATGTTTCTATTACAAACCTGTGCTAAACTTTGGGTTGAAAAAAGTTTGACAAAACATAGTTTAGCAATTGAGGCGTTTCCATTAAATAGGAATTAAAATTAAAACCAAGCATGAACAAGTTGCTTATGCAATATCTCATTTAAACATGCCACACCATCATCAGCCTGCTAAATCTACTACTTCCTGTCATTTTCTTACATTTTCCTTTTTACCAGTAGTAGTGGTGGAGTAATAGTAGTGGTTGAAAAAGTGTTTCCATTCAGCTTTGACACAGCAGAAAACAACCTCATTGTAGCGCAAAAACATTTTATTGAAATATAGTAGTTTTTGTTTGCAGTTGGCATTTTTTCCATTAAGCAAAATTTATTTTTTTATTTTTATGGTTTGCACAATTTGATGGTCAATGTAACAGACTGCTATTGTTTGGATTTTATGAGGTGTAAAGTTTCCGATTGTCTTTTCAACTGTCTTTTTTATTATGATGATGATTTCTTTTGTTACAAATAGGAAGTGGATGTTGTGTAAAAGTCTATTCCTAAGTAAGATAAATTCACTCTCACTCTAACAGCTCGATCAGACATGAGTGCAGTTTTAAAGCTATTTTGGTCAGGGAAGATAATTGGTTTGGAAGAGGAGTAAAGGAAATAATTAGCTTCAAGACCAACCCTAATGAGAGGGGACATTTGCAATTTCAGCTTTTCAAAGAAAACCATTTAGGATTAATTTTGATGCCCTTATGGTTTCAAACCAAATTTACAACTACTGGCATGTGACTTAAACATGTGACTAGAATGATGGCCAAATAGGGGTCTAACAATGCACTATTCTTAGGGATAGTATGCACTAATAATAGGCTTTTCCAAAAGGGCAGAAATGTTCCAAGCCGGAAGCGTGGAAGCCAAAGTTGACGTAGTTCTACCACATCACGGGCGCATCAAGGATAAACCAAATATGAGGAGGATGAAGAGGTGGGGAGTAGACATGTACAATTGGACCTGGTTGGTCATGCAGCGAGCCAGCTGCTATTCTATTGCCACATCCCCTTTCTGATTTTGAAAAAAGGAAAATCCTTTTCAATGTAGCGCTCGTTCTCCCTCTTCTTCTTTGTTGACACATGAACAAAAAGACACAGAGAAGAGCCCACAAATAACATAGGTGTGCCTTATGAGGGCAGCTCATTTATGACTTTATTTAACCCAACACCAATGCTCCCTGAAGATGGCCGCTCCCATCGTTCTGGCTAACAAGATTTGGAGTAGATATTGTCCAGATTACAGAAACCTTTACAAGCAGGTTTTAAACATAAAAGCTGGACTAAACTCAGTAAAAATGATTTTCAATTTATGTTATAAATTGAAAAAATGTGGCTGAATCATTTGGCCAAAAAATATGAGTGAATGAGACCCTATTTTTATTTACCTTTGCACTAATAAAGAGCTGCTTACAAACACGGACTCACTTCTCCATTACAACTCAACTTATCTGTTTAAAATGGCCTATTCTCCTTAATATCAATTTCCCTGTCCCAGCCTTTGTATTTTTAAATGGTTTTTATTCTGTGTTTTGACTTTGTTTCAGCCGTTGTATATTTATCTATTGTACGGTGGCCTTGAGTGTCCAGAAAGGCACCTTTGAAATAGAATGTATTATTACTATTAATAACAAGCATTTCAATATTTTACTATGAGTTTCATTATTTTCATGAGCTGTGGTGTGGAAGTGCTTACTTCTCCCATGCATGGATCTGCACCCTAGCTATATATCCCCCTTCTGTAGTTGGTAGCTGCAAACCCACTTTAAGTGAATTAGCGCAATGTAAAGCCCTGGAGTAATGAAATTTGTGTGATTATCTTTTTATATGTAATGTGACCAAAACTGGATACCTGGAAACTGATTTCCTAGCCCAGCTACACAGCATTAGAAAATAAATTCCAAAAGTGGACTAAGACAGTAAACATGATTTACACATATAAATGTGAGATCCAGTTTTTTTTCTTAAAGCCTTTTAACCGACCAAATCTTCTTGCATAAAATGATGCTGTGACACAAAGATTTGTGTGCATCTGAGAAGGGTCTGACAGAACCTGTTATTATAGAAGGTGACAGAAATAATTATGCTGAGGTCTGTTTGCATCTCGTAGAATTTGGCACATGCTGGAAAATGTTCACTCAAAAATGGTGAGAATGAGAGTTTTTTTTCCTTCCTTCCTTCCTTCCTTCCTTCCTTCCTTCCTTCCTTCCTTCCTTCCTTCCTTCCTTCCTTCCTTCCTTCCTTCCTTCCTTCCTTCCTTCCTTCCTTCCTTCCTTCCTTCCTTCCTTCCTTCCTTCCTTCAAAAGGTGGCACAGCACAGGTGTTGGTGTTTATTCAGATAACTGTAATCTGCTTTTTCTTTTTTACATTTTTCAACTTTTTTCTTCTTTTCTTTCATCTATGTCTTTTTTTTTTTACTGCACTGGATCTTTGTCACATTTAAAGATAAAGTTTTGAGATGACTCTCTGTGACCTCTTGCAGCTTTTTAATTTTTCATGTTCCTAATCAGAAATAGAAGTTTGTAGTCTGAAATTGTAGCCGTAGACTTTATATTTAACTTTATATACAACTTTATATTCTGAAGATTATGGTTTTATCTGCTGCATTACCTGGATCCTTTGTTTTCTTTGAGCTAAACAGCCCTGAGCATTTGTGCACGCACATTGTTACATATTTTAAAGGTTTTTATGTAAAAGCATGTGCATTATGTTTAATATCACCGTACATTCAAATATTTACGATTTCTGAATATAAAAAAAATCTATTAAAAAAGAGAAGAAACTTGAATCCTTCTGAAAAAATGAAGTTAGGCCAAATGTATATTCAGGTCGTTAGATATAATTAGTTCCTTTAAAGCTTAGTCTTTAGCATCTATGGAAGTATTACAGGCCTTGCGTTTTTTATCTCTTCTTTTCGCTGAATCCAAAAATTGAAAGCATGTTGGCATTTATCCATCTCTCTTCTGCCCATTCCTGGAGTGATTTTTTACTTTTATTTTTTTAGATAAGAACAAATAGAATGAACTTTCCACTCTGAAGCTTTAAACCCGCGCACCCTTTTTCCCTCGCTGTTGCCATCATGTCCCCTGTTTGTAATATATATGTGTATTTAAAAAATATTCCCTACGATACTCAATTCCCTCCTGCCTTTTACAGCCACAAAATCTTTCTCTTGAGATCCTTTTCATCCCTGTGGTGTTGCACATTCTCCCCTTGTGCATCCTCTGTGTATTCTTATCTCTTGAGGTGCGAATGGGCTCCGCTCGATTGTCCATACTGACCCTCCACGCTTTGCCCTGTCGAGAATCACTATTGTAGCCTTGGCAACCGGCTTTCCCCACCATGTTGGAAAACATTTTACAAAAGGAAATGCATTTCTCTTGATAAGTTTTGCAAAAGAACAGCCTTGATTCAGTTATATGCATAATTTATATCTTGGTTGAGATCTTCAGCCTTCAGCAAATTAATTTAAGCTCTGCACAATATTGAATTTTAAAACCTCTTAAAACTGATTTCCTATGAAGACCTTCTACACTTTTAGTCTGTTGTGTTCAGTTTTTCAAACATTGTTTGGCATTGGGTATTTAGCCTGATCATCATCTGTTTTTTGTTGAATCCAAAACAAAAATAAAGGTGTAATTACAGGTCATAAAACTGAAGTCACCTGAAGTCAGCATCTAGTTAAAGGCAAACATTTTTGATAGAGGATTCTATTTACTGTTATATGGAGTGATTATATTATAAATATAGATTTTGAGCTAACAATATCTATCCATTTTATTTCTGCTCCTAAACAATGCACTATTTCATGTTGGAATCATTGCATATTTTCAGTTACCCTTTGACAAGTATAACAGAAACTTCCAGCTATCTAACTTTTTCAACCCACTCCTGTGTTATATCAACCTAAATATGTATATATTTTATTTTATTTTATCCTGTTTTAATATGGGCAATTTTTAATTAATCCCACACTTTAATTTAAGATCACACTTTTGGTTAGCAGGACATCTGCACTCAAAATGAGATGAATATACTGTTGCATGAAAAAACCTGAGATGGCTAAATATAAGAAAAAATCCGTCTTAAGTGTAAGAAACCATAGCAGCTCATGTCTGTTTAGTCTGTTTTGACGTGTGAGCCTATATGCTAACCTTATCATTGATCCGCCCCTGTTGTTACGCTAAGTGTGTGCTGGATGATGCCATACACTCTTGGGCAAATCGATTATATTAAAAGGCTGCACAGCTGACTCTAAAGTGAGCTGTGGTAAAATGATTTATGGACCCTCATGTCTCCTGTAGCACTCAGACCAACTTGGTTACAAATCTCAAAGCAGCACAATTACACGGCCGTGCATACAATTAGAGCCTGAAGAAGCACTAAGGGGTTATAGTGATAACACTTCCACAGTAGGCCATGTCACACTGACCTGATTGTGTTGAAGAATTAGTCTTTAGGACTATTTAGCCCAGCAGTTTTATTTCAGTAATGTATACATAGTGTAGTTGCTGAGTTTTTTAACTTATGATTTAAGCTACTTTACCCATTTGCCAATTTAAATCCCTACTTTATACTTATTCCCTATGGGTCAAATGCTAATTAGGAATCGCACCAATGTTTAATTAAGATTAGCTAAGATTTAAGACATTTTATTTTACATTGAAAATATTGTTTTGTTACGATGACAAAGGATTTTAATCTTTGTTGTTCAACCATCTACTTAAAGGTATAGAGGACAATCTTTTATTTTCTCGGGTGGATCATCAAAATAACTGGTCCTCCTAATTGTCAATCATTCTGGTGATATGTTTACATCCCCAGTTAGCTGTCTTTTTCTGCATATGCACACGTTCAGGCATATATCTGTGGGGAGCCAAGGTTTCAGACACTGATTGAATTTCACGATTCTCACTGTGGTTCTTTAAAAATGGCAGGGGGTTGTAAAAGTGTAAAAAAGTAAATAAAGTGTCTACGAAGTTTATGAGAACAAAAGAAAGGCAACAGAAGAGGCAGATATGTCCCAGAAAGCTTTGCACGAAGCTCTCCTCACAAAGCATTATGGGATTTGCTGTCACAACTGCCCGCTGTCTCTACCCAACAGCAGCGGAGGAGTTACGTGACCAATGGGGAGCAAAAAGCAGTACGGTAATCATCTCTCAGAACTGTAAATTAACTGAGTTCACTACAAAGTCCACTATATGGTCATCGCTCTATATAGTGATTGAGGGATTTAGGGGTCTGGGTGGACGTTCGGACACAATAAGCCATATGAACTACAAGAACAGCAAATTTTAAACAGAGCGTGCACGAGGAGAAATGGGCTTGTGCATGCTCTCGCACGTGTTTAATAGGCGTTCCCTCTCGGGAGTGGGTACAGGGTTGTGCATGTAAATTTTTTTTTTTGGAGAGGACGGGTCTTTTAAAAAATTCGCAAAAATTTTCCTTCAACTAGGTTTGCAAGTTTCCAGTTGTCTAATGAAACTCTGGACTAAAAAGAGATTCAGATTTTTAAAGTAAGCACTAGCATCCTGGCTTATTTTTCTTGGGGAATTTGGTAAAAGCTCCCCTGTTCTATTCAGATTTTGCTTTTTAACTTTTTTTAAGCTGCATTTTTTAAAGCACAGATCAAAAATTTTGTCTCAACACCAAAATAATTGAAGTTGGAGATGTTCACTCATCTTAAAAGTGTTTATCATGAAAGGATGACTGATTTCAGTAGATCTCCTGGTGCTATTCCAGGTGCTCCTACCGTTGTGTAAAAAAAGCAGTGATGTTAATTGGATTTTTGCCAACCTTTACCCGTCGAGTAGAAACTTTGCAGCTGAGGCATCCATGGGAAGCCCGACCTGTGCTTTCAGTGTTTGCGATCGCGTGAAAGAATCTCCCAAAAACACTCTAGTCTTGTTTCTCTTTTCTGAGGCTTTTCTTTTCTTCTCACACACTTTGTAGACAGTTTTTCTCTTACGACCCCCGGCCATTTTCAAAGAACATCGGTGAGAAAGGCTAGCTTCAATGACTGGCTGAAACTGTAACTCACAATAGATATACACCTGAAAGTGCACATGCGGGGGAAAAATAGATAACTGGGGATGAGCAGGTCGGACGGCCTTACGTAAACACATCACCAGAATGATTGACAATTAGGATGACCACTTATTTTGATGGAAAAACATCCTCCACTCAACCTTTAATTCATACCTTTTATCCACTAAGGATTCCTCGTCGAATAAAAATTATAACATACTAGAAATAACCGTACATATTTTTTGCAATCACTGTCCTAAACATAAAGAGTTTCACCACATACTGTGTTTACAAAATTGTATATTAAAACTGGACTTCAATGGTAGAAGGCGCCAAAAAAGGAAGAAAAACCTGCTAGACACCACTGACAGCTATTCTTCCCACATAGCAGAACGCTGCTTTTTCTTCCTCTGCCTCTGCTTCCTATCCTATGTTCTTCCACCTCCAGAGAGGTTGTTTTCATGGAGATCTGAGTAATTAGATTGCTGCCTAATCCCCCCTGCCTCTGTGAATACAACTGCTATATTTGATTCTGTGTCCAATCAACACCATTAACCATGTCAGCGAGTGTCTTAAAGATGAACTCCGGTCAATTTTGCAAATTTCAAATGGCTCTTTGCTAAATTTCTGCCCTTTATCAAGCTGGAGCATGGCCAAGTGCTTATGAGGTTTGCCTCATTATGAGGGGAGTTGCTTTCTTCTTCTCTGCCTCCAAAGAATGTAGCTTTTCAATGGATTGGTGCAGTTTTTGCAAATGTGGATATTTTTCTTTTTACTGTAGGTTATTTTTAAGTAGAATATTCTCTCTGAAAGCTTTGTATGATGTGGAAGAAAAACTATGACGAGTTTAATGTCTTTAAAGCTGATGGATACTTTTCATTGGAGGATGATCAAATAAAAGCACCTTTTATTCTCATGTTATTAAATTATATTCATCAATCAAACCTTCATTTCAGGGTACAGTTTAGTAATGGGGAAAAGATTTATACATTTATTATAAAGGATTGCTTTAGCGGCCATCAGATCAACGCTGTGCCCTGAGCATCTCCTTTAATTAGTGTCCCATCTGTGTACATCATATCAAATGCCCTTATTCACCTAGACTTGGCTCAACCCACTGATGCTGAACTTTTTTTAAAGCACCTTTCCTGTGCTGTCATCCGCGTGGTGGGATTTTAAAAGTACTTCAAGGTGGTATGGACCTCCTTCAACTCAGACATCAGAGGGCACAGAGCTGTACAGTACATCACGATTGAAGTTTAGCCAGAGGCTTATCAGTTATTGAGAGAGTTTGAGATAGAATTTGATTTAAATGGTTCTCAGGAGGAGAGATTCAGACAGCGTTGAGCCTCAACGACCATTATATGCAGCTTTTACCCTCTTCATACCTTATAAATCTTACTTTGTCTATTTCACACCTCTTTCTCCCTGACTTTTTGACTACTTTTCTGCCTACAGACTACTGTGACATATTCTTCCTCAGCTTGCATCAGAATATCTTTGCCAATCTTGAGAATGTTTCATCTGGAACCAGGCCCTTGGTTGGGAACAATAATATCAATGTTTTTAATTGGATGACTGTCAAATGTTTGTTCCAATAACCTTCAACATGGATTTTTGCCGGTCCCTATTGTAGTTTTAAAAGCGGCAATTACTATAAATTTGAGTTCATTTCTTAAACAAGTAATTGTAATTTTATGCATCAGCTTTGTTTTTCTTTCATTTTTTAAACTTTTTTAACAGTGTCCTGTCTGGGGATGTGGCAATAAGAATAAGTGTCTTGATCCTGAACAGATTTTACTTTCACAAGTGGAGCAGTACGGCCATCGCCATAGTGTTCCGCTTGATTTATACATATAAATAGCTTTATTATTCTTGCAGGGAGTATTACAGATTTTATAGACACTGCAATGTAAGTAGAACTGTAAAGACAAAAAAAGGAGAAAAGATGAAAGAGCATATAAAAAATCAGTTTTATTTTTCCTGTGCCATGGGGAAAGAAGTAACAAATTGGAAGAACACCAACTTAGAATAAAAGCATAATCAAATTCTAACGGGTGACTTTCATTTTAATGCAAAATGTGCAAATTGAATAAATTTGATTCAAGCTAACCACTTGGTGTTCTTAATAAGAGTTTTAGAAGTTTTAACATGGTAAATTTTATGTTTAAGTGCAGCCCGTTTTTGAGCAAAATCTTCCCTCTAGCATCCGCATTTAAGAAAGGGGCAAACCCAAAGCTCATTTAAATAGCAGCTTTGTTTTGGTCAGAGTTGGCTTTTTAATGTGTGTCAGCAAATAGGCTCTGTGCCTTAAAGTAAGCACATGGCTACTTACCTACCCGGATAGTCAGATGAAAGGCGCAATGTAAAATCACTTCTAAATGTAACCATTGGCATGCAGGGACTTTTGTCTTGCTTTCACCTCACAAGTTTTTCGATCTACATCCTTGACCCTTCTGCCCAACCTCTTCACATTTAACACATTGTGTTCCAGCCCATATTTAGATAGTACCAATTTCCAATTAAAAGGAACCAGTTGCTTTGATATAAAATGTTTTCTGTACATTCATGTGACTGTAGTTGCTTTGAATGAAAATCAGAGGAATGTTTTTGAGTCTGGGCGCCAAGGATAATGCTGTTTAAACCATGTTTATATCAAGAGGCACAAACAGGTGGCAAATCAGCTCACTAATTCCAAACAAGTCTAACATGATGATTAATCAGGTGGACAATGTGAAGGCAATCACACATATCCATTAATAGTTGAGTCAAGGCATGCGTAATTGTGCAAGGATGGCAGTGTTGGAACTGCTGCACAAAGTATCGCAAGTAGAAGAACACAGAGGTTGGGATGTTCAGAGATCCTGCTGACAGATAATGATTAATGGCTTATTAGCTGGTTCAAATTTATCACTGCATAGAAGTTCAGACCGTGACTCTCCAAACCAGTTCAATATCCAACTACCCCCTCAGTGCAACAATGTGTTTTTTTTTAGATGTGTTGAGTGACATGCTGTCTATTAAACAGTCACCCTCAGAGGTCCCCATGACAGGTATGTCCATATGTTGTTCAAATATATGAAAATACCTATAAATGTATTTGAATAGTTGCACATCAAATCCCACTTGAATGGAGAAGCAAATTTCCAGTTGGAATCAGACCTCTGATTGCACTTATGCTGCTTTAAGGCACCTCTGTAAATGTCTCATTTGCTTAATAAATGGAAAGCATTTGCTCTGCAAAGGTGTGCATATATTTACCACATACAAAGGTGGGGGGGTTATAAATTTGACCAGGTCACTATCTAAATGTTATAAGCTTTTAAAACATTCATCCATGTGTCAGAAGTTCGACTGGCCCCCATTTTAACAAAACAAAACTGAGCTGCTACTAAATTATGTCTAAAGCCAGTTTAGCCTTTTTTTTTTTATAAAAAAAAAAAAAAAATTCTTTTGCTGTTCAAAGCCCCCATTTAAGAGCCATCTCTCAAACTGCAACTCCTGTGATAATAAGTTCATAAAAAGATGCAGCCTTTGTATTCGGGTTAACTGATGGCTTTGTACTCATATCTTCACAGCTTATAAAGTAAAGGCGTTGGAGGCTAAGCTTTGAGTTTGAGTCTGCACAGCAACTGCACCTAAGAATATTTTATGACGTTTGACATTAATTAATTTAACCTTTCACTGTCCTGGGTTCACTCAATTTCCTTGGATGCAACCTCTCCACATTTCCGCCGTTCACCCTTTTGTCCTGCTAACTGCACACCTGCTTGGCACCATTTGGTGCATAAAATGGTGTGAGGAGATAATTGGAAAGTCGGGCAAAGAGGTATAGGTTTAGAGAGAAATGCTGCTGTGTGAATGTCCCATGCCCTCTCAGCGCTAATGAGCAGCATTTCACACTAGCCTCACATCAATTGTCCCTCCCCCTCTGCTCGCCCTGGCCTGTTTCACCTTATAGCTTCCTCTCAAGGAGAAAGGACAGGTTACATGTGGAATCTCTCTGTCTTTAAAGATGAACGATCATTTACCTGTAAATAATGCATGCGCTGTTCCGGCATGTGTCACAGTTGGCGGTGTCCTGCCCGGTTCGATAGGAGAGTCTGCAAAGAAGATGAAAGTCGTGAATGAGTAATTACAGGACTTGTTAAGCTGCCCCCCTCCCACCTTTCCTTTCTCATCTTATTTGTCATCTTTCGTTAGCGAGCCAGCAGTAAATGAGGGTGACGAGGAGTCACTCCGCCCTTCTAAGTGCCCTCCGCCCCATAGAAAGTTCACATTGTCATCCATTAACTTTGGGTCATAGTTTGGTGGCTTAATAGAGTCAAATGTTAACTAAAGTTAGGTTTGTGTTTTCATCAAAAGTTTTACATTTTAAGTCAGGGCTTCTAGACTTTGAGTTTGTAATATGCAAAATCTTTCATTAGATGAAATGTCAAGAAAAGGAGCTTTGAACAAACTAGAAATAATTTGTTCCCGCTTTAATGTGCATTACGTTTTCCTTTGTTGTTGCCCTTTTTCTTTATTTGCTGCGGAATCATTTCTCTATTGATGAATCTATCTGCTGCGCAACATTGTCTAAAAGATCATTTGCAAGTTATCATTTGTAAATTGAGATTGATTTAAGTCTCTAGTTAGATTAAAGGTGTACATTTCTGGACTCCAGCCTGTTTGCCTTTATGCTGTGAGTGTTGCTTTGTTATTTAACAGCTATTTAATGCTGGAAGTTGTCCAGGCTCATTTCTGATGCGAGGCTGAGATTACAAGAACATTTGTCTGTAGCTTTTATTGAGACATAAAAATCCCATCAACACAATGAGTCAAACTGTGCTTAGATATATTTACAGCAGTCTTGTGAATCCTTCACAAATGTATTCAGTCTTTGGAAACAACAAAGCATATATGGCACCTTTTTTTTTATTGTCGCATGGATTCAGTTTAGCTTATGTGACAGGCGTAAAAGAAGTGAAATATCCTGATTCATATCAGCAACTTCTGTGATTTACAACAGCATTGACTGATGTAAATCAATTATTATAACCCGGTTAGTAAACATAAGTAAAAATGACTAAATTTTTCTAAATATATACTTTTTAAATAACTCCTAATATAATTCTGATGGGCTGCTGCTGCCTTTGATTAATATTATTTATCATATTAACTGAACTATATGTATTACAGACAGCATCTAACAAATATGGCAACTATAGTTTTTTTTTTTTTTTTACCTCAAGGATCAGAACTGCGATGCACTGTGTTAGAACCACTAATTGGGTTACCGCTCCAAAACATTCTACAATTAGCCAGGTTTAATAAATAAATACGCTGAGTCTAGTTTTGGTTAAAAGTCAATAAAAGCTTATGTTTCATTAAAATGAAAACAAACTCTCAGTTTAAAGAAGATTTTGATCTGTACGTAAGAGAAAAAATCAATAAGGTGTAATTGTGCATTGACTGCAAGTACTGGAAGAGTGTCCTTAGCAATACTTTTAGAGACGTCTCTAAAATCATGATATCAGCTGATTGGTTAGTCTTTTAGGATTAACTACAGTGGGTGAAATTCCTCAAAGTTATTGGCTACTGGTTCACCTAAATTGAGATTGCTGAGAACTTTTTCTTCACATGGAGTAATTTCCATGCAGTTGAATTTTAGGTCTTAAATTTAGGAAACTGTTGCCATGTCTGTGTGTTGGAACCCATCTCTGTTGCAACGTGGTGGGAAAAGAAACTGTTCTGAAGCAATAACAACAGTGAACAATCCACAATTAAATGTGGCTGTGGGAAAAAAATTTAGCTGAAAATATGGCGATAAAAAAATGTCATTACGTTTTTTTTTTTAAGGTTCACGCCACATTTTTTTTAATGAGTCAGATTCTCTAACATAGAAGCAGCTTCGTTATTCCTTCTTTCATATTGTGTTTTCCCTTCTGTTGCTGTTTTCTCTCATCTTTGCAGCACACCAGACACATCATTTAGCTCTGTCACTACAACTCTTGTCATGCTGCCCATCTGTTGCGGCACCAATAAAAATTAAAATCCTCTCATAAATTCCTCCTTTTTATCTAGTGCACTGCCTCTCGTTCAGACAGGTGAGATAGATGCTGATTAAAATAGAGTTAGAGATTCAAGAAGTGGCAAAAACCCTCCCAAGAATATGTGCAGTATAGTGTTCTTCTGTGGCAAAATTGTTTGACATTTTTGTCAGGGATTATTTATGTGTTAAACCTAAATAATTTGCCTTTGCAGGTTTACATTTCAGTGCAGCATAAAAGCCTTTAAACCCTCCCATTAAGGCAGCCAATCATTAAGCTGCCAACAGCATGGCCAACTGGATCAGATGATCTCCACAGCCTCCCAGGATTCTCTCTGTCCGTCACCTTCTCAATCTCTCTTCCTACTTTTTGCTCTCTGTCTGTTCATAAAAGAAAATGGGAGACCGAGGCTCATTTTGGCAGACCTTCCCCGGGGAAAGTGAAGCCAAAAGTGCCATTAACGGCATTTTTATACACCCTCCACCCTTGGTGCGACCAGGAGAGCTTCCTTAAAGGTCACTGCGTGGGAGGCTGTCCAGCAGTGAGAAAACAAGCACACATACAGAGTGCTAATAGACAGGTTAGCAACAAGTCCCTGAGAGGGCAATTAATTGGCTCCAGTCTGCCAACACGCAATGTGCCCAAGCCGTGTGGTGCAGATCCAAATGTTCATTTATGGGAGATGACTTGACAGCAATGATGCAGTTTAGTGTTCTTCTATGTAGAAATACAGCAGTTAGCAAAGTGGTTAATTTCTCTTTAAAAGGTAATCAGCAAGTCTAAGACAAAAAATTTGATTTTTTTTTCTCTCTCAAAATACATTAAAACTAAAAATGCACAATTTCTGGTCTGTAAATCAGCCAACAGTCTGCACGAAATAGTTTGTGAAGTATGCTTTGAAGCATAAATATAGATGAAGTGACCTTATTTAAATGAGACTTTTAATGCTGAGTTCTTTCTCTGCTCCCTCAGCTTTCACATTTATTTAAGAAGAGAAATAGCTAATAGCTGTGTCATAAGAAATAAAGTTAAAAGGTTAATTTTATCTCTGTTTGCCTTAAAGGCTGTCAGTTTTTAGCTGTGCCCAACATATCCTAAATCCATTGTAGTCCTTTCTATCTTTTTCTCACAGATTTGGAAGATGATTAAAAATGTAAAAATATATTTTTAAACAGAACATTTCATGCTTTACAAGGCATATGCCTGGAGAACAAGCTCCAAGGACTCCAAAGCTAGAGCTGAAAGAACAAAAATATGCCACAGGGTAAAACAGCTCTGTAAGCCCTTCATTCAATAAGTACTATACATTATTAGGGAAAAACAAATTAATTAGATTCACATTATTAGCCTTTAATATACAGTAGTTTTAAAAGCTGTGCTTAGAGAATCTGGCTGGAATTGATATAAATTGGCTTTAAATCACAATCTGGGCACCAGTATCAGGTGTTTTGTTGAGTTTGAAAACGGGTTTAAAGTCATTTGAAAATGTGACGTTATGGCCGGATACTTTGGATTACATCAGGACGCCTCTTATTTACAAAATAAGACATAACTGCAGCTATTCAGCCACAGCTTATAGGTGGCTCCACCTGCTGTACTGGTTACAATAAGAACAATAAAAAAAGCTGGTGTAGTGTTAATAGAAGCAGAATCCATTTTTTTTTTTTTTTTTGCAACTCACTTAATCTCCAACATGTACTAGAATAAAACTGGTATTTTATAGGCAAAAAATATTTTAATTTAGCCTGAATGGATTACAAGGGGGATTATGCTGCCCACTGACTCCAACTGAAGACAGAGTTTTAGTGATTAATAATCAGAAATGTAATTTTTTTTTTCTTCTTTCTGTCCTCTGAACATATGGTGCTAATAAACGGCGGTAATACATTTACGCTTATAGAACCTTCTCCTGCACACCTGCCACTTCAGGCACATCTGATAAGGCAGATGTGCTCTGCAACGCTTGAAGATGTGCCGCCATTCTGCCGTTCTACTGTTTACTTTTCAATCAGCACTTTCTTTATAAGTTTGATGATAAAGGGATTACCGTTACCTTACTTGAGATTGAAAGAGGATAAGTAACCTTTTAAGATGGGGAAAGACGTCTCGCCCAAGCCCTGTTTTATAATGTATCCCTCATCTCACCAGTCATATTTTCACTACCTTACCCTAAGTTATAAGTATGTCAAATGTGGGATACGTTTGCTATGTTGGCTTTAAAGTTCAGTTTTCTTCCCACAGACTTTGACACTGTGCTTATAAAAGCAGATCTATATCTGAGGTTCTGAGCTTTTGCATTTGGCTCAACAAATGGTCCTTTTTGTTTACTGGGTCACTTTGGACAGACTGTCTTCTGTTTCAGCAGACCAGATGCTATCTTCTGCCCTTTTGTGTAAACTCCAAATCCATTTGACAGTAAATGGCCTTTTCACAGTTTGAGGATTTTGCTGAGTACTCACATGTACTACATAAATATTGGAGAGTGTATGGTCGGATAAGGTTGGACGTAATTTGCTGTCAAGACGGGTGTTTTTAGGGTCTTTTTTCTAAAGAAACTGGTTAAGAGGAAAGGAATGTTTTCAGTATGAGGTGTATTTTTCTAGATCTAAATTTGAAAGACGATATTCTTATTTGCTCTAAAGAAAACTGTGGCTTTGTTTTAATCGTTTCCTGTTGCCCAGATATTTTGTTTAGTAAAGGAAGGTGATACAGTGTGATCTAGAAATATTCAAACTAGGGCTCGACGATATGACCTCAAATAAATATCACGGCAGTTTTACCTCGATAGTGATATGTACACGATAAATGCTCTGGCTCCTCTATCAGAAATAAAGGCTTGTGCAGGAAATGTAACTGATCTATTTATAATTTATTTATTGAACAAATCACATTACATATTACTGCATATTACAGATATCAAATAAATATTAAAGTCTTGTACCCATTCAGATTTTAACATTCAAAAATGTCTAATTTCCTCTTTTACAAACATTTTTGCACAAAGGTAATGGAGCCTTTTGCACATCTTTGAACTCAACATTTCGCGTTCTTTTGCTCAACATCTATGGCATAATTTTGGTGCCACTGAACTAAGCGTGCAGTGAATATGCATCGTTTAAACTCGCACACCCTCACTTAAAACCAGTCTGCCGCTGCTCGACTCTAACGCACTCTCGACTTCTTCTTCTGTGCACTCTGAACTCACACGGCTCCACAAGATTAACTGCTGTAATTTGGTTTACAGCTGTGTTAGATGCTTCTTCACAGGGCTCATCCCCTATTCTCTTTATGCTTCTCACTGGATCGGTGGAGTCACATGATTACACACGTGCTGCGCTGTCTTAAAGAGGAAAGAAATACCAGCCACCAGCGCACACAGGCAAAATGGCAGAATTAAGTTTATTTCTTTTACCCACATGAGAAAATTGTTGCTGGTTATTGTAGCGAATGACTGTATTGGTAAAAATCCAGTTTATCGGCCAGCCCTATTTCAAAACAACTGATCTTCTCTAGATTTTTAGATTAAATCGAGTGCAAATAGACACCTAACTAGTAAGCGTGGCCACCTAAGTGTAATTCAATCTCCACATCAGTGCTTCTGTTCTGTGAAGGGATAAAACATACATATCAGGGATCAACCTGAGAATTCTTAATGAACTCAGATATTTAACATTTCATAGAGCACTTTTCAATCATCAGAAAATGGATAGGTTGCGTTCCAGCTTCCAACTGACAAAGTCATGATAGACCACCTAAACAACCGACAAGATCATTTATCTGAGAAGCAACCAGGAGGTCCATATTGATGCTGGAAGACCTGCAGACGTCTACAGCTCAGGTGGAGGAATTGTTTGAGGAACCCCACTTATCCTAGCTTTATTTAATCTTTGGAATCAATAGAAAATGGTTGGTGGTTAAAAAGCCATTAGACGTCCAGCTTGCAGAATCCCACAAGCCATTTAGGGGACGCACAAAAAAAAAATAAAATTGGAAGAGACAGTTGCTTTTTTACATCTTTTAGCCTGCATACCATCTTTCTGTCTGTCAGAACACGAACACTTCTCTTTACAATATTCTGTGGAGATACAGCAGTTCTTCAGCAGAAACTGGCCAGGGTTCAAATGAAGATGTTTGGAGCTACATATAGAGGAATCCTGGAAGAAAACCTGCCAGTGATTAATGAGGACCGAGCAGAGATCACCCTTCAAACAGGACAACAATCCTAAATATATAACCGTGGAAACAAAGGAATGACTTGCATTAAAGTACAGTTCCAGTATTGGATAGAAAGACACAGTTAAAATCCAGTCCTCGATTTAACCACATCAACCTCTGGCCAGACTTACAAATTACTGGGCAAGGACACTTAGTCTAAACTGGCTGAGCTGGAAATGTTCGCAAAGACCCATAGGAAAAAATTACAGTCTCTAGATAGACAGATGAATGTACAGTGTATACATGTAATTCTTATACAGGTTCCCTGATTTTGAAGTAAACGTATATAGTATATAACGTGGAAAGTCATTTTATATTCTCCTCCCCTGTGCCATTGCAATACACCTTTCTCTTTGTGTTTCTCTATTATGTTGTTTTTTTTTTTTTTTTATATATACAGCACTTTGAATCGTCTTGCTACTGAAATGTGCTGTATAAATAAACCTACCATGCCTTCAGGGAAGGGAAGGTACTTTTTTAAAGAACTGTATCAATGTTTTCTGTGAAGCGGCTGAGAATATCTGGAGGGAGATTTTCCATGGAAATTATTTTGCACGGTCAGAGCACTGCAAAGGGGTGTCTATAAAACCCAAAACTCCCTCAAAACAATGCTGGGGAGGGGTTTAGTACTTTCTTCATTGAGCAAAAATAACAAAAATGTTGACTTTACTGTGCTTAAGACCATGTTTTTAAGTGTGAGACAAAAACTGCCTTTATTAAACATATTCTGTGTCTGAAAAAGAAAGGAACTGCTGTAAAGACTGGCTGCTGTTTAATTTTCACAGCTATATTAACATCTAGGCCTCAATGTAATGTGCATGAAAATAGCTTTTATGTAGTTTAATACAATTAAATAAAATGTGAAAGCTATATCCTGTAACATGGCAGAGTAAAAATGGATTTAGAAATTTCTCGTGCAAAGGTGTAGGGGTGAGCAAAGTTCTCTTACCCTTCTCTGTGCGCCTCTCCCTTCTCCAGTTCCTGGATGACCCCCAGCAGCACCTTGATGGTCTCTTGGCTGGAGCTGATGAGGTTTTCCATGGCTTGAAGCTGTGCTTTTACATCCCCATCCTGGTTTACAGGCACTATTTGCTTGCAGGTTTCTTGTATTTGGTGAGACGAGGCCCCGTCAGCGTGACCACTTGTGCAGCCTGACAGAGGCTCCTCCATGCCCCGTATAGGCCGGATTGAAAGCTGTCCTGTACTGCACTGCGCCTGCGACGTACAGCCCCTGCTGGCTCGTGGTAGCGTCTCACTCGACAGCCCGTTTAGTTGTAGGCCTTTCTTCCGCTTGCTCTGAGCAGAGGGACTATCCAGACACTCCACCTGTGTGAGAGAGTTCCAGGCGATGGGCCCTGTAACCTTGGACGCTCGGTCTGGGAGAGTTCGAGAAGAGCCTTCCTCCAAATTGAGCAGTTGCCTTTTGCCTAGGCGGTCTATGTCAGACTCTGAGTGTTGTAATCCAGTTCCGGCTTTGGACTGGACGCTGCAGAGCTGGTACTCGCCTTGTGTTCCTGCTCCACTTCCTCTTGGCGTACCTGCAAGACAATCTGTGTCTGCAGTGCAACTAAGCATCAGACCGTCAGAGCACAGGCCATCAGGGGCACTGTGCTGCTCCACTGTTGCAATGCACTCATTAGTATGGAGCAGAGCCCTGGTCCTCAGGACTCCTCTCCCCCTTGTTACTCCCTCCTCCTCCTCGTCGTCTAAACCCTGCTCAGCCGCTTTAGATTGCTTTGCCTCCATGACAAAGCCATTATTCTGACCTTTATATGTTTCCACAGCTGCCACATGTTTAAATGTGTGGCCTTTTTTGCGCTCAAAGGGAAACGTCTGGTAACGTTTCTTCAAGTCTGGGGACGTTTGGACGCCCGTACTCCTGGTGACATTCGGAATGGATCTGCGGGCGGGGACGGTCATGTACTTGCGGTATGCCACTTTGTATGACATGGGCTTGCCACCTTTCCCTGCCGCCTGCAGCTCAGCCTCCCTCTGCTCGTTCTGTGCCTCGCAGATATCCTTGAAGCGCACTTGCAAGGCTTTGTTTCTCTTTCTCACCTGTCGACTTGCTTCCAGGGAATACTCCAGTGCTAGCGAGGTGGAGGGCAAAGGCGGTGCCTCTGAGTCGGACTCTGAGTTGATGAGCATGCATTTGCCTCCCTCCTTGCTCACCATGTTTCCTAAGAGACAAGGAGAGAATCTTTGTCAGAAAACTCTCATAAGTCAATCATGACAACAACAAAAATAATTTCCCTTGAGTAGAAAATCTCTAAAGAACAAACCTTAGGAAGAAAATGTGAGGTATTGCAGCTGTTGGTGCAGCAGCATTTTTGGCACCTCGTGCAGATCCATGAGCAATCAAACAAAGTGACAAAATTAATTTCTTTACTTAAAATTCTCTCACAACAATTTAGATTTGGAAGTATCTAGTGCCTTTTAACTGTTTTCTTTTGTATTTACAAAGATTTGATTACTTTTTCCTGCATATTTTTTTAGTATCTATACACTAAAACCTTGCAGATTTATAATGCCAACATAACCTTATGTTCATTGCAGGCAGATTTCAAAAACAGATTTAATCTGCTCTTTAAACTTAAAGCCACTCTTTTATCCCCATTTTCTCTGTTATTTTCAGCTTTTAAATCATCAGTTTATTACATGTTCTGTTTATCTCTTCATGCCACTAAGTTGATTAGTGTCTTTTGGTTGTTTGGATACAAGTTTTCACAGTGGTGCTCTCCTGCTGTGCTTAAAATAAACAACATAAAAACTAATGTCACACTCTCACATAATCAAACTCTCTCCAAACCAAAATTATGATGTTAAATCAGGATTTTTAAAATTGCTGTGCTCTTTAATTGAAGGCAGTTGACTCCAGTCCCATTCCCAGAGGCAGTGCAGTTACTCCAAGTGCGCTGGAGTAACTGCAGTATTCCAGTGGGAATACTGGAGTTCATGCAGGCCCATTTGTAGAAAGTGCATAGACATTTTATTAAAACAAAAAAATCTCAGAATACTCTGCTGGTGCATTGGTGTGACAATCAGGACCCACAACTCTTCTCCTCTTTTGACATTTACTAGCAACCTCCCACGGCTGCCAGTTACATCAGGCATCAAGTCTTCCAAAAATGGCAGGTGAGAAATTGAGGCCTCCTGGAGACGTAGGGAGCAGAATATCTATCCACAAAGTTAAAGGATAGACTTCCTTGTCTTAAATCATGGCTGTTTGCAAAGAATATAGAATAGGGCAAGGTTATCAAGGTAAACAAGTTTTGTTAAAACCTTTAAGTTTAACATCCCTGGTTTTAAATCGGTTCCTGCATGGTCTGTATTATCTGTGTGATGAAGGAAAAATTGAGACACACTAGATGTAACATATTTTTCTCTATTTGAAAGAGATTGTTCGAGACTAATCTTGTCCTTGTGCAACAAGGTTTGAGATTTATGACTTCTTGTCTTGTTCAGATTGTTTAGCAGGAGTGGAAGTGTTCAAACCTTCCAGTTTTTTATCACCTGACAATAAACGGAACACATTACTGTGAAATTGATGCCTGCGCGTCCTGTATAGATGTAAAAATTACCTGTTCCACATCTGTTTTCTAATAGACCAGGAAATACTTAAATGCCAGGAAGATTTTTTTAGAAGCTTTTAAATTCATGATAATATAGCACAATTATATAGTTTTAGATTTTCAGCTGCAAATTTTCTCTGGTTATAGTAAATAATCTCCAATTTGACGTGACACCCCTCATCTCCCTCACAGTTATTTTTTGTGGCATTTTCCATATTTGGTTCATTTAGAGATAAGACAATCGCCTGTATTTGAATATTTTACACAAAATTGTAAACGTCACATTTCTTCTAACCTTTTTCCACACAAGGCGTTTCATAATCTTTCTCCTCTAAGAAAGGAATCTCTTCCATTTCTTCTTCACGAGTCAATTTCACTGTGCAGTGTGAGTGTGAATGACGACCAACTTTCCGATTTACTGTTACCAGATGACATCATCTGTAGTTTGCCCTTTCTTTGGAAAACCATGACAGCCACCCTTTGTGAAACCACTCACATATCGCCTAATGTCAGTGGGAACCGAGAGCAGCAAACAATGCTCCCTGTATACAAGCTGGGGATGGCAGGCCCCTGCTGTGTAAGCAGATGCTTGTTTTATTTTCGACAGGCAGATGATTACTAAAATGACCACAGAGTTCAGTGAGGATGCATTTTGCAGGATGCCTGCATGATGTTGAAAAGCACCAAACGTATTGGAAGCTGTGAGAATGATTGTTCTCAGTCTGGTAACACTGAGAATGCAGGACGTAATAACACAGCACCGAATTCTTTCACATACAGGAGTGTTTAAGTCATCACAACATTTAGTTCACTGAATTAAGCTTGTGATTATTGATAACATAAAGATCGAACTGTTTTAAGGGATTATCTCTGCCAATTTATTTGGGAAACATATTTACGAAACTCAAAGTGTGTTTATACACTATTTAGGTTATGCACTCATGCGCTCTGGTACCCTTCTGCATTATTTACCACATCAATGCGACAAAGCATGAGGGTGATCATCCAAGGCCTTTGCTGAGGTTTTAATGTACTCAAGTTTATCTGCATTGTTGGCTGTAGTGTTTTTCACAGATTGTTGGATCAGCCAACCACAGAAAGACCAATGCAAATAAAGCAGGAATTAGTACTTTTGGCAGGAGCTGCCAATTCCTGTGTGAAAATAAAATCAGCAGCTCCATAAAGCTAGTCATTGAGGGGAAGCGTGCATTGTGGTCTACAATATTCAGACAGTTGAGCTTATTTCTGACTTGATTACAAACAGTGGACACATGCCAGCGGATTACAAAGCTCTCCTAATCATCACTAATAGTGAAATCTTCACACTGGATTGATAACGGCTTAATTTTGAGTCTTCACTCTTGTCCAGACTCTGCATTTTCAGATTACTTTCATCTGTGAAGAGGGCTATGGACGTCAGTGCTGCAGTCCGATCCTACCTCAGCTTTGCTTAGATTAAGTGGTCTTATCATATTTCTCGTTCAGGGATGCCTTAACTGAAGGAATTGGACATCTTTCGTTAAGGCCCTTAATAAGTCTTTTGGGGTGATTGTTTTAGCCCCAACTGCAGATGCAACCCATTTTCAATATATTGTTTTTAATGCTTAAACTGATTTAGCTAAAGGTTGCTTGCGTACTTTGTTTTACTACCACAGTTTTTTTTGTTTTGTTTATTAAATACTGGACTTTTTCTTGATAATGCTTTCATTACCTGACGCTTAATCAACCGTGCATATTTATTTTCATTTTTAACTGAATGGCGAATGGCTTAAATAGATATTGTCTTGCTGATATACCAGTGTGAAAAGTCGAAGAACTTTTTTTGTTGTAAAAAAATTTTTTATACCAAGCTATTTGTTTCTGTTATGGGTTTTTTATAGGCTGATTTTGGGAAACCTGTGAACTGTAAAAAAAAAAAAAAAAAAAAAAAATAGCAGGTGGTCCATTGTAAAGTATGAATATAATTACTGACTGACTCCTGGCCTGTTTGGCCATTACGTTGATTGAGCTGTGAAAGTAGAGAGTTACTAGAATGTAAAGTAGGAGAATTCAGGCTGGCCGTCTGAACCCCATTCATTTTCTAATTATTACTTTGACTTCCCAGCATGCAAAGCCTTTCTGTTCGAAGAAAGGCAGATTTCTCTCTGTTCGTCTGTCTGTTTGAATATCTGCAGCTTTTATCTGTTCATCTGCAAGACTGTGTGCTCTCCTGATCTCTCGCTGCCCGCTCCCTCTGCATGTTTGTGCAGATGGTGACATTTTCAATAGGAGTATAAATGCATCTGACATGCACTCTCCAAATGCACCCTGTAAAATACACGGTTATGGGCTGGTTAAAGATTAAACCCTACACTTAATGTTCCGATTAATATTTTAGAAAATACTTAATTTTGTTTCCAAAATGGCAGATTTGGACTAAAACATTAAGGATCTTTTCTTGTTCTAAGCAAATCCCCTGCATGTGCAGTTGTATCATATTTGCCTTGGAACGTAATCCTTTTTGACACATTAACACCGTAGGCTAAATGAAGTGTCCCAGGCTTCACATATCTGATTTACTCCCCATCGGCATCCAGACTCAGACATCCGCAGCAGTGCTCGTATCTCAGCTCTGGCTGGAACACCACCCATGGCCTCTTCCATAAACAACCCAATTCAGCACGTGGGTTCAGACAGCTGACCCCTTTTTTATGATGCGTCTGCTCTTTTTTTTTTTAAACATCTAAGGGCATATTTGTCAAGTAAACTGACCTACTGTTTTCTATCGAGAGACCACCAAAAACAGACCTCATGGAGTCACATCCACATGACTTAACACATCAACAGGCTCACATCTGACCTTGTTCTAGAGGCACAGCTCGTGTCCCTGTCAGCTCCTAAGGCATTTCTTTGAAGATGCTAAGATTTTTACAGCTCATTTGTCCTCAATATATATCTATGAAATACTGCAAGTTCAATCTAGGACATTACTTTAAAAAAAAAAAAATCCCTTTTCCCTCAGTGCTTATCATCACTGTAGACCTCACACCTTGAATTAAGAATGACCTCTCATTACTTGCATTTTTCAAACTCCACATGAGTCAAAAGTGCTGTGGACATCACTCCCCTGAATTGCCTGTGGGGAAACTTTCAAATGTGCAAAATTTTGTGTCCTCATTCAACCTGAGGGGATGGAGCGTCTACCATAACTTCTAGGCTGACTAATTTTGTTTTATCATTCCAGCTCCACCAAAGGAAAAAAATCCATTAATATAACATGCATCACAAAGTCGAATTTATTAAACGCAGGAACCATGGCTATACATGTCAATTAGAGGCAGCAATGCAACAGCAGTCTCCTTGTTTAAGCTTATAACTGTGTGTTTCTGGCAAGCTTTTTTTCCCCATTATCTTCATTATTTTTTTATTAACAACTAAAGACTGTGAAGAAAACACTGTGGAAATATTGCATTGGCAGTTTAGAGCAAGTGAAACAACCTTAAGCTGTTTACTTACACTACCTGATTACATAATTTCACATATGAGCACTGGGGGTTTTGTTCTTTGCTTTTAATCAGGACCTCGTTCTTAATAATGAGTGGTAAGCTATAACTAAGTTCTACAGCAAATATTTTATACAAAATGACTGTTGGTTGGCTTTTCTGCTTTAGATCAAGTCCTAGGACTTTTTACTCATCTGGAGCTAAAAATGCCTTTTCCAATCTGGAAAATTAGCTCCAGTGCCTGGACTATTATGGGCGGTTCCAGAGAGGCCAACAGGGCCCGCTGTAGAATAGTCCTGGTCTCTGTTATGTGTTGAAGACATGTTTCCAAATCTAGTTTATATGACAATAGGTTTTGTCATAGAAACTGGAACTGATTGGTCCCTACGACAAATAGATGCATTTTTTTTACAGGTTTACTTTAACAATGATTTAAACATGAAGGTTTGTTGCACCTTTAGCGTCAGATTTGTTTAAGTAGGATCACAACTTTATTTACTAGGTCAGTTTCTCTAAAGCGTGACTGATTTAGTTTTAGGGCTGCAACTAAATATTATTTTGATAATCAATTTATCTGTGGATTATTTTCTTGATTAATAATCTGATAGCAAAATGTTCCTCTAAGAAGTTTTTTTTTATAGAATTAAACCAGTTGAAACTGAAACCTTCCCACTTGAGGAGTTCTGGAAAGGCAGATGAAAAAGTTTTTTTTTTTTTTTTTTAATCTTAAATGCAAAAAGTTTATATATAAATATATATATATATATATATATATATATATATATATATATATATATATATATATATATATATTTTTTTTTTTTTTTATTTTTTTTTTACAATTTTTCTATAGTTATAATTATTATACAATTATTTCAATAATCGATAAATCTAATTCATTGTTTCAAGCCAAGATGAATTATAACCCTATTTTTTGTAGTTTATTCTTTTCCTCTGTGCGCCAATAATACAACAAAACATAAAAACAATGGTCCTAACCTGCCCCCTCTTGTAAAATTGGTTTAGAACTGCCGTTGTGGACCATGCTAATGTTATTGTATCATGGATATAAAATGAAATGTGTCCTTAGATAATGTTCTTGATCTATCAAATTAATTCTTTCAAAACAGACATGATCTCAAACTCCAATATAAACATGACTACCGCATAAAACATGCAAACATCCTTCCCTAACTTTTGCATTACATTGATGCATAACATTGCTGATGGATTTCATATCACTGAATTACTAGCCTACAGTGCAGGTCTGTTACTAGTTGAGTTGCTGAAGCATTTAATTGCAAGAAAATAAATACTTTTGAAATACTTTTTGTTTTCTAGTTGTGTTTTTCAGTTGTATTACTTGGTTTTGTTTTGGGAAACAGATCCTCACTGTGATCTGATGGGATTTAAATACAAAAAAGAAGCAAAAATGTCTGACTTTCACTTTTTCTGTAAGCAGAGATGATGTGATTTTAAATAAATTCAAAAGCCTTATATTATTCTTTATTTAGATTGATTAATGACACATCTATAAAAATAATGCTCAACGCACAACTTTTTTTCTCTTGATGTTTTGTTTTCATATTTAATTTTCTTTTCTATGAAACACTTTCTTCAAATACTGCTAAATAAGATACCTGTGAATGTATAATGTAGACCATGCACCGGGTAATCTAAAATAATTTCAGCAATTGTCTTAATATATATAGAATATAGAATATAAATTTAAAAAAATGAAACTACTCCATGAATATAAATGAAACCACTTCATGAAGTCAGAATGTCATACGTGTTGAGAAAATTAAACTTTCTCCTCTTAAGTATCAACTGAAAACTTGATTATGTTTTGCTGATAACTCTTTGTTATAAAAAGCTGTCATGCATTTAGAGAGGAGAGTCCTCCCCATCAAGATGGCGGCACCACACACTCTGTGCTCCAATGAACAGCACCTTTGTATTTATATCTAGCACTCAGCGTGACGATTATCTAAAGCCAGTAGCTTTAGGAAAATGCATTTTCCAGATGCAGTTTGTCTTTTGAACTGAAAGAAAAGCAGTGACTTGTTCCATTTGCCAGAATCACTGCATTATGTGGAACGCCTGTTGTCAAAGTACATATTAATATGTAAATACCCCTGATCTTTAAATGAGAAGCATGTTAATCTCGTACTTAATGAGTATGGAGGTTTTTAAAGTCCATAATTAGGTAAAGTTATGTAGGTCAAGAACAAAATGAGCTTTAATCTGACTCTGTGATACATGATAAGAATTCCCCCTTGTCTTATTGTAAGAGCTGAGATACTCCATGAAGAAGTTACAGCATCATCACATTATGGAGGTTCCCATCTCCTTAGTAATCCACTGTTATCTTTTCTTGTTTTGTTTTCCTCTTTTATTCTCTTTTGTCAGCTTCTGCTAATAATTACATGGGGCTTTGTCGTGTTTTGAAACATCTTTGTTTTGTCTCCTAAAGAATCCAGTAATTAGGCAGTAAAAAAAAAAAAATCTGTTGCTGGGGTCTTTTACAGTGTTAAATAATCATCTGGATTTTTGCTTTCTTGAAATATACTGTGCCAGTCAACATGGTTAGCCTTGGTTTATGGCTATTATCGTACAACATAGAACAAAATGACTGTAGATCACTTATGAGGGGAAACATGAATACAGTGATTTAATATAGATGGGCATCCAGTGCTAGCCTGGGTGCCATTCCGAACTTAGTCCCACCCACAATGTTTGAGGTCGGGAAGTTCGGTCTGGCATTGCTCAGTAGTGGAGCGAGTATGCTTGCACAATATCTGGCGGGCCAATCAAATTTTCAGGGCGGGCTTTATACGATGATGGACAGATGATCAACAGTAACGTAATCAACCACGTGACCAAAGCGCGCTTGGGTGACAACAACAATGGCTGCTGCTGGAGAGTTGAGGTGTGTAGATTCTGCTATTAGGTCTGTTCTAGAAGATATCGACAGCAAATTAATTTTAGAAGAGGAGCAGAGAAACGCGATCAAGGCTCATCTTCTTATTCTAGGCGTGCAACTGCACGCTTTGATTTTTGTGGACAACAACTATGCCTCGCTTAACATACGTCACGCACTCCGTTGCTCTTATTGGTTGTAGGTCTATCCAATTGAGTGCAGAGGCATTTTTTTTCCTGGTTGGTTCAAAACACGCCCCATAATCACAGCTCTATGGAGCAGTATCAGACTCATATTCTGACTAGAATTGAGTAGGACTACGTCAGGCTAATTCAGTGCTGCAATTGCCTGAATATTGTACTGTTGCAAACTTTTAGAGGATTGTCTTTTCAGCAATGTCTGTCCAAGCATTCTGTTTTTCTGCTTTGCTTAAAGACATTTTATTATTATTATTTCATATAAGAGTAATTACTGGAAATGTTGAAAACATCAAGATTTCCATTTGAAACATCTGACTTTAGTGATTTGTACCTAGGAAATAGATTAAGATTTTTTTGTTTTTTAATGAAAGGAAAATAATATACACTAATGAAAATATTCTTCTTGTAGGGTTATGTGAAACAGAATAAGTAAGGATCTGTTGAAAGAAAAGATGACGTTGGACAAAGTTATTTGGGAAAAGAAAGCAAATCTGCAACCAACTTCAACTTTTCCAGTTGAAGTAATTTTTATCAAAAGTGGGATTTTACTCAGGCTAAAGTCTTGAATTTTGTCATTATGCATAGGTCGCTGTAAAGTAGAGTGGATATAAGTACTAGATTGTTGTTTTTTTTTTGTTTTACTTCACTAGTGGCACGTTTTTCTGACAGTAGGCTGATAGGAAAGGGGGTATGAGAGAGGGGGAGAGACATGCGGCAATGTGCCACAGGCCGGATTTAAACCCGGGTCTTGGACACTATCCACTATCCACTACGTCATCTGCACGCCCTCAAGATTGTTTTCTATTGAAACAAAATTATTTATAGAAAGACATGTCTAAATTTTAAAATCTCAATGTAACATCTGCATGCGTCAAGTCTTAGAACGAAGTTCTCTGGTTATTCATGTGTTTACATATTGTACATTTTTTAACCCCTTTCCCACTCTTTTTTATGATTATGCAAATAATATGTTTTAACTGGTAGAGAAAAATAAATGTCCAGCTCAAAAGCTCGTCAACAAAAAGCTATTTGCTCATGTAAAGGACTGAAAGCACAGCTATTTCCTGTTCTACCGTCCAAAAAATGGATAGCTCCATTCTTAGGTATTTGATTACTGCCTTTTCTATTCATCAGACACTCTAGCAGTTTAATTCTAGTCTTATGCATATAGTCTAGCTGGACTACTGAGAGAAAAAAAGAATGAAAAAGGATGGCAGCAGAGGTCTTTGTTCTGATACGTGCACAGCAGTACTTTGTTAGTGTGACATCCATCATATAGTATAGCATTTAGTATTTTGAACCTGTGCTTTAAGAAGTCCTCACTTCCAAAATACTGTAGGAAAAGAAATGTTTCTTAATGATGTCTTGTCCATCATTAAGCATCTTTAGTTATGAAGACAGGTTGGATGTTGGGCTTATGAATCATAGTCCAACCGATCACACGACTGTAGCCCTTGAAGTCACTAATTGTCATAATTTAAAAAACAATTCCTGCACACTGTCAAACTTGCATTAGAGGACGTTTATTTGCAATCTTTTGGTACCACACCTTGTTCCAGAAAGGTGCATATATTTGTCTTGTAATGCAAATTGGACAGTGTACAGGAGACCATTTTTAAGTTTCACTTGTTAAAAAATATCTAGCCCCCCATGTTATGAAAAGACGCTCTTCATAAGAGAGAAAACCTGATTGGTCGCTTTCCAATTAACTGTTTGATTGTCAGTCAACTATTTTATTGATAACTTGCATCCCTTTGAGATGTAAATAAACATTTGACTCTTTACCTCATCAATTTATGTCGAGTGATCAGTATTTTTAGCTACCGTTTAAATTATTTTGGTATAGAAGTCTGAACATATCTATCTCTTTCTGCAACAGAGACTGATTCATCTTTTTAACGAATTGGTCTGTGTCTAAGAGCGTTGTTGAGTTAAAAATGCATCAGAATATTATGCTCAGAAAATCCTTGGCTTCTTAGATCCTCCAGCTAAATATGGTATGACGATATTCTGCTTCTTTTCTCCTTTAGTGACCTGAGTTAAGTAGTAAAACGACGATAAGCCTGTTACTTCTAACCATTTTTAGAACTGAAGGAGCCCTTTAGATGACAGGAGAAAGCTCCTTAAGAAACAAGAGAAGAGATCCAATCTCTTTCTGCTTAGGCACTTAGGGTTAACATGGCTGACGTCATCTTTGTATTCACATAAAACAGATTTTGGATTGTCAGCATTCAGATAGGAAACGGAAGCTAAAGGTTTTACCCAAATCTGGGGGAAACTTATACCTATCTATTCATGTTCAGTTTCTGCTTTCATTCATTGGATGACCACCATCTATGTTTAAACTTTTATTTAGTTTTATTTGCATATTTCCACCATTTTATTTGTTATTTTGCTGCTGTAGTTTAATATTAAACACTAAACTGCAAAATTGTTCTCCTCCCTTACTTCCACTTGAAGTTCCAGTCATCAAAAGAGAATGTTTTTCTGTATTTATGGACTCTTGTCATCCTTGGACTCTAGCCGACGAACATTGTAGCTTGATTATTTTTTTACTCACCTGGTCTCTGCTGAATGCAGCTTGTTTTTCTTGGTTCCTCCCTATTCCTGGCTGCTACTCAGCGTATATGTCACACTGGTGCCCAGGTGGGTTCTTAAGACTTTGATTAATTCTCAGGAAGCCTGTCCATAGATCAGCGAACATACAGTCTGCTGTAGATGGAAGAGCAGACCTGAGGAGAGGCTGTATTCTGCAGTGGGCGCCTCCTCTAATCAGAATGCATCTGATGGTTCTACCTTTTTGCAGCTCTTCATCTTGTGACACAACAATCTATCCTTCGTATCTTTATGCTTTTCATGTTCTCATCTTCCTCTCTGTTGCCTTCTCCCTTCTCGCCTGTCTACCTCTATACTTTGCTTTTAAGTTTCACCCATGCCTCAAAGCTGATGCGTAACTAAAGAACTCCCCTGTTGCTTTCACATAGTCATCTCTTGCAAAAAATAAAAATAAAACAGACATGGAGAAGAAACACAGCAGAAAAAAAGGAGACGACTGGAACGAACAGGTACAGGAAGAAAGAGTTGTCACTATGCTTGGATGGTGCAGAGGTGGATGTGACTAAAATGGAAAGAGACTGATTTGAAAAAGGGAGATGACGCAACGACTCAAGATCTAAGCACAATAGTAAAATATGGTTGGAAAGAGAAACAGAAAAAGATATATTTTGGGTCACCATAACTGAATCTTATGCTTATTTTTTATTGTGCAAGTAAAGAAGTAATCATGTAAATGATAATTAAACAATTATGTTTTGATAAAAACAAGGAGATAGATAAACAGGTAAGCTGTTAAGACAGAAAAAAAATCTAATAAAAAACCATAAAGAGGAGCCATGATTATGCAACCAAAGCATTCAGATGCAATTTATATTGTCCTTTCTGTTGCTGTATGGAATATTATTTTAGTTCATGTAGCTTTTTTGCAGGTCAAAGCTAAAAGTCTGTTTATTTTCTGAAAATATGGCGATTTCATGTATTAAAGCATGATCAATATAGTTCAGGTAATTCTGGTGAAAGTTATGATGCAATTTGACAGCAGATGAGTTCAGTTTAAAAATCCATAAAGCATCTTCTTCTTGTATGATTCTGCATTTCATATTGCTTTATTCAGTCTATTAGTTACTTGTAGATTTTTAGGGAATTAACGATTATTTAGCAAAATGGATTAATCAGTCTATTATTTTTTTCGACTAATCTATTAATAATCGGATAGCCAAATAGGTGAAATTAAAACAGGTGAAAATAAAACTTTTCTACTTGAGGAGTTCTGGAGCAAATTGATGGATGAAAAAGTTTTCTTTTTGTTAAATGCAAAATATTTATATATATATATATATATATATATATATATATATATATATATATATATATATATATATATATATATATATATATATATATATATATATATATATATTTTTTTTTTTTTTTTTTTTTTTTTTTTACAATTTTTTATATATTTACTGCTCTAAGTGGGTTTCTCTTTCAGCTAAAGGCATCTTTAAGAGTCTCTATACTCCATTTAACTATTAATCTTAATTACTGCATTAGTTGACTATTATTTAATTAATTGATTTTTCCGATGAAGTGTTCCAGCCCTAGTTTAGATGATCAAAAGGGCAACACTGAAGTCATTTTCATTGCATCTGTGTGACATGGTTATGTAATCTTAGATGTATGAGATTTTTGTAGTTTTGCCTATAGATCAAACACACGTCTTTGGTCAATGATTAACATGTTGGCTCCAAAGATATTGAACCTGCACTCTTTTCTTCACCTGCTGGGATCAATAGCTTGTGTCAAAGAATAGCCTCTGAGCTGTTAATAAAACCGTCCACTTCATTCCCAAAACATGCAGCAGCACAGCAAAATTTGACAAACGTGCTTCTTTTATCAAATATACTGTAGTTTAAAATTCAGGTCATTGATTTATAAATTTATTTAAAAGTTGCTACCAGTTCCCTGCTCCCCAACACCATATCCTTTCCTTCCTCCATTTCATCTTGTCATTTTTCTTTCCTTATGATTGTAGTGGCTTTTCCAATTTTAGCCAAAATATCTCATTCTTCTCTTTTAACACACCAAATATGCCTCCATTGCAATACAGATGTGCATTATGTTGTGCTAAGCAATCTTGGCATTTGTGGTGAAAGGAGTCTTTGACCTCTTTACAAAATAATGTAAACTATAACCTGTCTTGAAGTCTATCATACCTTCACTGCTGCTAAATAATTTTATTAATGATTGCTGTTATAATAAGGGTTTCTAAACTAATTAACTGTTACGTTGAGTTCAATGCACAAACTAAATAATGCAAAAGTACAGACATCCACTCAATTAAGCTTGTTGCACAGATTATTGCCCCTTTTACACTACCCTCTGAAACCGATCCGTACCCGGTTTGGACTGAGCTTGGATCAGTCAACGTGCCGAGCTTGGTTCTTACGATCGTTTAAACATCAAGCTAGCATGGTTCCTCGCCTCATAGTGATGATCTACGGTACTACAGCTCTCTAGGATTGAAGGAGAGAATCAAGCAAATCAAAAAGGTGGTGTCCATAACATTCAAGAAGTTATGTTTGATTATGATTGTGATATTTCGTTGTTTTCGGGATTCAGGCGAATAAGGCATTCTCGGCGTCGCAGCATGCTCTTTTGAAACCATTTTATAAAGTGTAGTGTTGAGAAGATTTCGATTGTTGTTTACAGTTCTTCTCTTTTTTTATGGCAGTTGGCAAGCAACTTATGTGTATTACCGCAAATACTGGGACCTGACTGTAAAGAGAGGATATGGTCTGCTCTATATATTCTATTCATAGGACAAATCTATTAGTAAAATTCTGTTTATAATGGTATTCATCTCTATATTTATTCAGTCGAAACCCATGTCCTGTATTAATGCAACCATTATTTATCCTGCACTTGCTGCTATTGCACTTCTGGTTAGACCTAAGCTGCATTTCATGGCCTTGTACCTCTACCTGTGTAATGACAATAAAGTTGAATCTAATCAAATATGTTCTTTGTTATCAGAAGAACCGAGCCACAGCTGCCCTGCTGTTGAACTAGTTGTAGATTTAGCATTGTTCAGATGTGTCTGGCATGGTCCGGTTCAGTTGTGTTCCGTATACACTCAACAGTTATCTCGGTTACTGTGCCCACTGTCAGCAGGGTTTTAGAAGGGTAGTGCAAATGGGACATATGGTACCTCTTTAGGTATTCTTGCCTAACACAGTTAGAGAAAATTGCCATCACTCTGACATCTCTTTCATTGTATTGTAAACATAAGGAAAAAAAATGATGCGTTTTTAAAACCTTATCTTTTTTCCTAAACCTCATTTTATGTTTAGCACAGTCATCCCGTCTAAACCTAGCAGACATTTAACAAATATGTTGGCCACATCAAACTTTGGGTAAATATACTTATTTAACACAATGTGAGAGTAAAACAGAGATTAAGCGACTTTGAAAATACTTTCAGTTGCTCTGAAACACTGGATTTGCAGGCTAGAGGCAAAATACCTATTCACATTTATGGATATTACTTAACTTCTCATCTTAGAAAGCAGTTAAGGTTAATTATTTTTGGTCAGGTGTGTTGGTCTTACTTTGTCTTTAAAAATATATTTTTTGACTTATCCAAACTTGAATAAATGTCGTCTAATTTAAAGATGTAAATTCCACGGATACTCCTCATCTGCCTCGGGGCAATTTGTAGACCCAGCTGGTTGGGCCCCTACCACGAAGCAGAGCGAAACACATGCTTTACACTCTCAGCTCACACTAACACACTGGTGAGATCAGGCGTGAATATGTACGACATCAGTCACAAAAATCCACACAAACACACACTCCCCCCTCGGCAGCCCATATGAACGTTTCACCTGAGCTGCGTGGTCCTCCCTTGGATAAAAAAAAAACTGACTCTTAATTAATAATCCTATTAGCACATGAAAGGCAACATCTGGCTTGTTCCAGAAGCAGTCATTCTTTCATAGGGCAGTAATTTGTTTTCTGGATGAATGAGTATCCGTCCCGGCGAGGATGAGGCCATGGGAGGTGAAGCTTCACTTCAACCTTCATTTGGACAGTTTTCCCAGGCGGATTTTAAAAGCTCTTTTTACAGATGTGTGAAAAAGTCTTTGCCTATTTGCAGATTTCTTCTGATTTAGCTTTTTTTTTTTATTATTTTATTCTGGATTTTAAAGCCTCAGCCAAATTTATCCACGTTATATATATATATATAAAAAAAAAGAGCAAAAGAAAGCAAACTTGTTATAAAACGTTGATTTCTCTTTTCAAATCAGGTTTTGTGGGGAAATAAATTATAAAACTCTAAAGGAATTTGTTGCATTGGTTGAATTAGCTTACAGCAAGTCTTTTACATAGCGAAACTGGAACTTTAACCCATAATATTTGTTTGGCTTCCGTGCAAGAATGGGTTGTTAAAGGTCAGGCATTCACTGGTGAATGCATTGTAACAATACTGCAATGTAACCCAACTGTCCTTGAACTCCAGATCAGACACAGCCCCATAGCATGGCACTACCACCACCATGCTTCACTGTCTGTATATTGTTTCTGGTATTCTTTTATTTAACATCCAATATATGGAGGCACACTTTCCAAAAAGTTCCACTTTTGTCATATTAAAACAAATGAATAAATTCAGAAATTATCCTGATGATTTTTGGTAAATTTTTGGCCAGTTTCATTTTTATTGCTGAACCATGAACACTGACTGTAACTAAGGCGAGGGAAGTCTGCTGTGTCAAGATGTTCTATGTTTCCTCCTGAAGGAATAATTGATGCACTCTAGAAGTAATTATGGGAGTTGCTCCGAGGAAAGTTCACCACTGTTCACTGTTCAGACATTGGTTATGCAAACCTTTTCAGGCTCATAGATGTTGTGACTTTAACACCTAATCTTCAATTTATTTCAACCATGTTTCCTATTTTCATTTTTATTTCATTTTTTACCTACTTATATTTGAGGACAGGTTTAACTGTCATTATAAAGGTCTGTCAGTAATCTGTGCTGAGTGTGAAGCTGAACCAGTAGCACAAGGATCTGTAGCCTTTCCTGCTCAGTTTCTCAGGCACAAAATATTGGTGCACATCTCATTTGCCTTCCACCTTTAAAAAAAAAAAGTCTTACGTTTTTTGAATGTGAAATAGAGCAGAGGGTTATTGACGCTATCAGAGTAATGATGAGAGCCATGTTTGAAAGAGAGACAAGGCGACAGATAGGAGGACAGTTGAGAGGATGATTGTGGCTCTTGCTGGTTTTGTTGTGTGGCAATTGAAGGACAATGGACACGTGAAGCTTTTCTCTTCATCATCCCTCGCCACACATCTGCAAACCCCACCTATTTCTGATCCATAGGAAGGTGCCTGTATTCTATTTTAAATGCAGCTCTCATAACCTTTTTTGTTCGCTGCACAAAACTGTGGCCTTCATTTACAGTATAAGGTATATGTTTTGCTGGTTTGGCAGTTTATTTAGGAATTCCTGTTTTTATCTGTTCAGCTGATTCAGTCAAGTTCACAATATGATTAAAAATCTACTTCGATACAAGTAGGCTGACCTCAAGTATTTTTTTTGAAAATTCTACGACTTAAATACATTTCCCTAAGCGTCTTTTCAAAATTAACCCTAGCTTGAAATCTTAGATGTACTTCTCTCTTCTGCACACATTGATTGTTTTTTCTTTTATCAGATGACTTTCAGAGGAAATCTTCTGTAAATATATTCCTTAGTACCTATTCTAGACTTCCTCCCTCCCAGCTTTTCGATTTTCTTGGATTTCTCCACCATCCAGATGTTGCTTGAGCAGACTTTCCTTTCTTGCGTTTGTAGGAATGAGTGATGAAACATGAGAGCGGACGAGACCAAAGAGCAGCAACTCACCTCAGACTGTGAGATGCTGACGTAAAAGATGCGATAGCCTAGATCCCCACTTGCGCTGATGCATGCCCGTTTCCCTTCAGAGGATTAGAGACGAGCTGGAAGCAGAGGCTTTTCCATGGCAGAAGTTGAGAGGGCGTGAAGGCATGCAGAGCAGCGGCTACAGCTGTTGGGAGTAGTTGTCCCACATCCGCGTCCTCTGATCCTGTGGCGTCCGGACTGAGTCAACACTCCCCCCCCCCACCCCCCACCCCCCCTCTCACGGTGTCAATTGCTTTCACTCAATCACGCCTGTATGCATGCACACTCACACTCACCCCCTCTCACACACACACACGCACACACTCACACATAGAGCTGCGCACGCTGTAGCAGAACTCCGGACACCTCAGTGACGGATCCCACGCAGACAGAATATCCCCATCATGCCGCCGCAGTTCCACTCTCTTGCTTTCTCCTCTGTTTCTGTTGTGTGTGTCTGAGTGTGGATGAAGGTGGGTGAGAGAGAGAGAGGGAGAGATTAAGTGAAAGGGGGAGGGAGAATGGAAAGCAGAGTTGAAGGGAGGAGTTAGGGTGGTAATGTAGAGATTCAAGGTTTGGCTACATCTGGCAGTTTCCTAAACTTCTCAGCGCTCACAAATACTTCAGTTCATCATAGTTTTTATTTGATTTCCAAACTTGCTCTTTGTCTCTGCGTCTTCCCAACAAAAGCGACAGCAGATGTCTTCCTGACATGCCGGTTTGTTTGCACACCTGTTTCCTTAATTCTGCTGTTGCCTTACATCTCCATAGAGCTGTGCTTGTCAGGTGTGATCAGTCTTAAGAGTGTCATGACAACACGGTTCACCTTCTGCCATCGCAGTTTTTCCTCTTCATCAGAGCTCTTCTCCTTCCGTGTGGGAAGATGATTCCATCTGCTTGTCCCTCGCTCTCTGGAGCTTGTTTGCCTGATCTCCTCTCAGCTATTTATCCATCTGCCTTAGGCGAAGCAATAGTTAACGCCTGTTTGTGCACCAGGAAATCTGTTTTTCTTTGCAAAACTAATTAGATGTGCGGAATACGAGGAATGGAAGAGATAAGCAACTGGGTTCCTTTAGAGGAAATTTCTAAAAAATTCCAGATGTTTTAAAAGTGGTGGAGAATGTTGAGAATATTGTTATCTCTAGATTAAATTTCCTATTATGTGATTCTAAACTTTGGACATTTTCATCTATCACGCCATTCATTCATCTTTGATCTGATGATCTATCCATCTGTCCAACCCTTCCTTGTTCTTCTCACCAACCTTCCATTTATCCAATAGTCCATCCATTGGAGATTGGCTTTTTTTTAGTGTAGTCCTGTTTCTCTGACTGTGACTGGCTGGATGTGCTCTCTTTATCCTCTGACATGGGAGCTGGCTTGGAGTTTGTCTGCCTGGCTGTGTGTTTCCCTGGATGGGGCTGCCTGTGGAGCTGGTTGACAGTTGCCTTTTGTATCTCTGCTTCTGCCTCCTTGAACCCCAGTCGGCCTCGGCAGATGGCCACTGACACTGAGCCTGGTTCTGCTGGAGGTTTATTCCTGTTAAAAGGGAGTATTTCCTCTCCACTGTCGTTACAAGCATGTTTGGTGTAAGGCATTGCCTTCGAGTCAATGAGTAGATGCAGTCAGCTGGTTTTCCTTAGATGGAAAACTTTTTATCATTTTTATTGTATGATCTGGTTGAATTGTAAAGTGCCTTGAGATGACATGTGTTGTGAATTGGCGCTATATAAATGAACTGAATTGAATTTATCCGCCTGACCCCCATCCAAATCCCGATAACCCACAACCAGCCCAGAACAATCACACAGAACTTAGGCCAACATTTAAGAAGCACCACATTGTGATTCAAGCCCTCACTTAAACACCCCCACCCCAGCGTGATGAGCCTGTTTATCCCGTCCTCCAATCCCACGACAGAGTCCAAGGTTGTCCCCTGCCGAGCCAAGGTGAAGAGGCAGGGGGAAAAAGTCTTGGTCCTATACAAAACTAGAGCTCTTTGGAAATATCTTCAATGAATTGCTATGTTTTTTTTTTATCTTTTAGAAAGAAGATAAGAACGTTGAAAAATTAAAGTTAGTTATTGTTTGAATTTTACAATAAAAGACCAGAATATGAACCCTAAAGCAGAAGTAGAGAGAATTCCCTTTGCAAAATCCTGATCCTGTAGGAGTGGATCTGTGCAAAAGCAGCCGACTCCTTTAGAGACAGAGCTGTACTTCTGTGTTGGGGAAAACCCAGGCTCTGCTGGAAGCCTCAGGTCTCATGGTAATGAGCCGCAGCTCTACAGACAGCAGCTGCTGCACAGTGTATGCGTCGGTATGTGTGAACAACTTCATAAAGTTTTTATTTAACAGCACAGGGGGGAGCTTTGTCTCATTGTCTGTTTTCTTAGTTACAGGGGGAAAAAACTATAATTTTTAATAGAATTTAAGTAAAGCTCTTTCTAATTGTATCTTAAATGGGTATCAAAAGTCCTAAATATAACTGAAAAATAACAGGGACTATATATCTTGATTGTTGTAAATGAACTGCAGCGAAATATAAAGAGAACATAACATTTTGGAAGTTTTTTCGCATTTCACTCCTTTATGTTTTAAATTCATCGTGAATCTCTTCAACTTATCTTTAACCAACTGCAGCACTCGTAAAAGCTTTCAAGATAAAAAAAAAAATATATATATATATATTCCTGCATTATTGTGTACCAGGTGCCAAACAGCACGGCACACTTGTTATAGACTGCTTGCTCTTTTTCAGACTGACAATAACATGTCTAGCTCAAAGCTTTGTTATTGCACTGCCAAGCTGCTAGAGGCTGTAATTTCAGCACAGGAGAAAGCCGAATAATTTCAGCAATAATGTCACAGTGAACAATGTCAACGTTTAGGTCTTGTACTAGATTTAACGGTAGCTTGATGTCACTTGTAATGACTGTAAGTTGCTTACATTAGTAGATTTCCTGTGTTTTATTTCAGCTGCCTGCCTGGAAAATAATGGTCTTTATAGTCGACCAGTAATTAATTGTCTTTTTAGTTCTATAGACATTTCCATAAATGTTGGGGGGAGTGGCGGCCTAGTAGTTAGGGCATAGAGCTTGGACTCCTGAGGTTCTGAGTTCGAGACCCATTCCCACAGACTGCCACTCTGAGTCCCTAAGCAAGACCCTTAATCCCACACTGCTCCCTGGTCGCCACACAATGGCAGCCCACTGCTCCCCAAGGGGATGGGATAAATGCGGAGGTAAATTTCTCCAATGTGAGATCAATAAAGTTGAGTTAATTAACATAGATAATTAAACACTTTTTAAGGTAGTCAACTATCTCTTTTAGGACATTCTACTTTTATATTTAACTATTTATTGTCACAACATTTATAATGGTATCCAAACAGAAAAGCTAGATTCCAATCTAGCAATTTGCTTCATGCAAATATTTAGTGTCCTGGATGAATGAAGCTGTCAGTTGATTCTAGCTTTGTGTCGCAGCGCCACTAACAGAGAAAGGGGAAGAGCTCTTTTGTGTGTGTATGGGTTTGAGATAGAGTGAGTAAACTTAGAGGCTGTATGATGTGTCTCGTGTGCAGCAGCACTGCCCTAGCAAGTCTCTGCTACTGAAGGAAATCTATAATGTGTCCACCAGAAATGTCAAAGGTAAAGTGTCCCTTTCTGCTCCAGTCTTAAAGGTATTTTCATTTAAAATGCATCAAAGAGGAGTATTTGAAAGCTTGAAAAATATTGTATAGAACATTCTGCTTATTTAAATGTGAATCTATGCAATAGCTTAAACAAATTAATGCATAAATTGTTTAAAATATGAATTGAAATAAGCAAACAGACTATTTGTTTTGGCTTCTCTTTTTTTGCCAAAAAGGACAACAATAATCTGAAACCAAATTTTGCTGGATTCTATAAATCTGATGGATTATATCTCCATCTACTTAGCAAACCAAGACAGTGAAATTCAATCCAACTGGATGTCAAGTATCTTTGAAAAACAAAACCTTTAAGTACTGTCACAGGACATTTGGATTAAGGTCTGGACTTGGACTAGGCCGTTCTATTACAAAAAGGAGAATCTAAGGCCCCGTCCACACGAAGACGAACTCTGGCCTAAACACACAAATTTTTCACCAAACCAGCCTCTCATCCACACAAAGCCGGCGTTTCGGGGGTCTGTAAACGATCTTTTTTTTTATTCAGCCTTCAGAGTGGGAAGATTTCGAAACGCCGTTTTCGCGTTTCCATCTTTACGCTCTAACCGCATATTTTTTTTTACACGCATGCGTCATAGCGTCGCCTCTAAACACGCATGCGCGACACATCACAACAACAATGGCGCAGTTGCTGCTAATGCTACTCACCCTGCTGTCGGGCTTACAACAGAATCTTCTTCTTCTGGAATATCTTCAGGAAGAACAGAGCAATATCGACGACATAGTTCAGCACCTGAATTTGACTTAACCACGAAAATGGACCCGCAGGGCAACCATGTATAAATATTAGTGCCATGCCCAACATTTCGTCGCTTATTTTTGCTTTGGCACCACAGCGCCACTTACAGGCCTTGCATACATTTTGCAGCGTTTTCATGCATTCGTGTGGACGCTCACATTTATTTTACGTCTCCGTCTTTACGGCAAACGTTTTGGAAAATATCAGCGTTTCGTGTTCGTTTTGACTTCGTGTGGACGGGGCCTAAACTACTACTCCAGTTTTCTTTCAGGATTCCCGTGCCAGTAGTTCCAATAATCCTCCCATCAGCTCCTACTTGAATAGCTTTCCCATATTATGATGAGCCTCCACTATGTGTCATTACTGGGGCTTCACCTAAGCTGTCAATCTCTGCAGATACTCCAGACGTAGAATAAGCCTCTTGGCTGCTCTTCTGATTAACATATTTCTCGCCAAGCCAGTTCTGGGGCCTCATACATAAAGGAGTCCTCTGGTTACATACTAGATGTCAGCAGCACCAAGAAATTTCAAAACTTCAGAGGGACAAAAGAAGTTGGATGCATACAACAATCCATACACCTGGTATTGCAGACATACACTATATTGCCAAAAGTATTTGCTCACCCATCCAAATTATTGGAATCAGGTGTTCCAATCACTTCCATGGCCACAGGTGTATAAATTCAAGCACCTAGGCATGCAGACTGTTTTTACAAACATTTGTGAAAGAATGGGTCGCTCTCAGGAGCTCAGTGAATTCCAGCGTGGAACTGTGATAGGATGCCACCTGTGCAACAAATCCAGTCGTGAAATTTCCTCGCTCCTAAATATTCCACAGTCAACTGTAAGCTGTATTATAAGAAAATGGAAGTGTTTGGGAACGACAGCAACTCAGCCACGAAGTGGTAGGCCACGTAAACTGACGGAGCGGGGTCAGCGGATGCTGACGCGCATAGTGCGAAGAGGTCGCCAACTTTCTGCAGAGTCAATCACTACAGACCTCCAAACTTCATGTGGCCTTCAGATTAGCTCAAGAACAGTGCGCAGAGAGCTTCATGGAATGGGTTTCCATGGTCGAGCAGCTGCATCCAAGCCATACATCACCAAGTGCAATGCAAAGCGTCGGATGCGGTGGTGTAAAGCACGCCGCCACTGGACTCTAGAGCAGTGGAGACGCGTTCTCTGGAGTGACGAATCGCGCTTCTCCATCTGGCAATCTGATGGACGGGTCTGGGTTTGGCGGTTGCCAGGAGAACGGTACTTGTCTGACTGCATTGTGCCAAGTGTAAAGTTTGGTGGAGGGGGGATTATGGTGTGGGGTTGTTTTTCAGGAGCTGGGCTTGGCCCCTTAGTTCCAGTGAAAGGAACTCTGAATGCTTCAGCATACCAAGACATTTTGGACAATTCCATGCTCCCAACTTTGTGGGAACAGTTTGGAGCTGGCCCCTTCCTCTTCCAACATGACTGTGCACCAGTGCACAAAGCAAGGTCCATAAAGACATGGATGACAGAGTCTGGTGTGGATGAACTTGACTGGCCTGCACAGAGTCCTGACCTCAACCCGATAGAACACCTTTGGGATGAATTAGAGCGGAGACTGAGAGCCAGGCCTTCTCGTCCAACATCAGTGTGCGACCTCACAAATGCGCTTCTGGAAGAATGGTCAAAAATTCCCATAAACACACTCCTAAACCTTGTGGACAGCCTTCCCAGAAGAGTTGAAGCTGTTCTAGCTGCAAAGGGTGGACCGACGTCATATTGAACCCTATGGATTAGGAACGGGATGTCACTTAAGCTCATATGTGAGTCAAGGCAGGTGAGCAAATACTTTTGGCAATATAGTGTATATATTCACCCATTCCTTCCTCACTCGTAAATATATATGTAAATCAATATATATACCTGGAAGCATCTCCCAATGGCAAAGATGCAGGCAGATGTACTTGGTCAACACACTTCAGGGAGATTGGTTAAAGCCGACCAACAACTTATTGAATGAAATCGATAAACAAACTTACTTAAATATAAGTCTGTCAGCTTGTACCTGTTTTTTATTTTTAATGTTTTCAATTTCAAATAATGGCTCTGGGTTTAGCTTCATTGTTGACTGTTCTTCATCACCGTAATCTTTAAAAAATCATTAAGAAATGAAGATGAACCCCATTTTTCTATTAGAAATTCCATCACCACACAAGCATGAGAAGTACACTAAACACTGCATGAAAAGTGAGATTTTCGTCCCCGTAAACCCCCGTAAACTCCCGCAGATCTGCCTGATTTTCGTCAGTTTCCGACAATTTGCAACCCGTGCTTGTCCGCGTTTGTCGTGCCACAAATTGTCGGAAACGGACCGTGACGTATGTGGAGAGCGATCAGCTGTACTAATGGCCCTAATTAGCATATGAATGCAGCAAACCCGCGCGGCTGGCCAGGTCTGGCTTGAATAACCTTCTCAGTATTGGCTGAAACCACTATTCTCAAACAAGTGAAATCGCTCGTGATTGGCAGCAAAACCACACGTGGCCACGCCAGGCTTTAATTTTCTTACTGAGTATTGGACGGAACCACTTCTTTTTAAACAAGTAAAGTCGCTCGTGATTGGTTGGCATATATATATATATTTACATATATATATTTATTCATATATATATATATATATATATATATATATATATTTATTCATTTATATATATATATATATTCATATATTTATTCATTCATATATTTATTCATTCATATATTTATTCCTTCATATTTTTATTCATTCATATGCTGTGTATTTATGTTATCCTACACTACTACACAATTATTATGCTACCATCAAGGACATGAATTTATACAGGAAATGAAGATTTGCCAGGAAGCTGTTTATGCAAAGAAAGAGCTTTATTAAAACACACACAACTATATACAACGCGTATCCAAACACATGCGTATCTAAAAATTACAACTCCGTGAACGGTCCGTTTGCTTCCTCGGGGTTGGAGGTAACAGGCAGCATTCCCTCCGAGGCAGGTCCGATGTGCAGACGCCTACTGTGCGTGGCCCTGTACTTCGGCATCGCTTCTAACCGGGACTGCAGCTTAACACAGAGTTCAGTGAGATCCGGCCTACGAAATGGCGGCGACCGTACAATCCATCCAGAGACACCGCCGACGACGCCATCTTCTTTGTCGGACATGAGGTCGACGGTGGCGGACTTCCAGAGTTCCACTTCCTCATCTGCCAGCACACTCTGCCTCGCCTTCAGCAGCTGAAAAAAAACAATGAATCAGCGCACTGCATATGGACACAACACATCTATCAATGCACCTGAAAAATAGTCACCAAATAAAGTCTTACCCTCTTTCTTCTGGCCCGACTCCGAGCAGATAGCCTGGCAGCCTCAGCACGCAGCGTGCTGGCTAGCAGCGTGTATCTGAAGCTCCTGCATACCGTCTCATAATACGTCTTACAGGCAGCTGGAAAACAATTAAATGAGAGTGGTATGAATAAAAAAAAAATAAATCAAACGCAAGTCACAGTAACAAGGAAGGAGAAAACATTAAAACAAGTCACTTACACACAATGTCGTCTTTATCAACATCGTGCAAATCCGAGCAAATAGGAGGTCACCGCCTCATTGTGAGACGACTGTAGTCTGTGAAAAAAAAAAAGTACAGCTATGGTCAGTATCCATCCGTATCCATGTCCTTTTACCGCAGAATGAAAGCATATTCTTTAAACCTTACCCCTGCTCCGGTTCATAGCGCCTGCAATTAGTCTCCGAGTTGTTAAGACGGCATAATGCTTCCTGTGAATCACAAAAAATACACTTTAATAAAGCTTTAGGCTAGGCTGCTTTTAGCTTACCTAGCTAGGCTAGGTTGTCTTTAGCTTGCCTAGCTAAGCTAGGCTGCTTTTAGCATAGCTACCAGTAATCGAACATATATTTACCGCTAGCGTGGCGTTGTGCACCCGTCATTCATGTCGGCAGTAGGGGTGTAAATCACATCCATCATGGCGATTCGATTCAGTATCGATTTCCTGACCCAACGATTCGATTATTTTCGATACTTAAGAATACACCACGATTCGATTCGATTAATCGATTAATCGGTTAATTTTTTTTAATTATTATTATTATATTTTTTTTTTTTTACACCTTACAGGCTAAACAAAGTTTCAAGTTTGAAATAAATCAATGAAAGCTGTAAAATCATTATGCATTTTCTTTAGAAACAACAGCAAATAACAGAAGTAGAAAAGTTGCATCAAAAAATACTGCAAAAATACTGCACAATATCAGTGTAATGAGTTCAATGCAATACCTCGGCTCCAGAGAAACTGTCCAACATATTCTTTTAGAATGTAATAAATATACTCAGGAAAGAGAGATGTTGCTTAGAGAGTTAGACAGGAATAAAAATAAACTAGATATAAGGGAATTGTTTCAAAGGTCATCTGGGGATGTAGTTTTTGGTAGTATTTTAAATTTTCTAAGAAGAACGGGTATTTTAGGGAGAATATAATAGTTTGTCTGGTCCATACTCCATTCTGGAAGGTGGCGGTAATGCAACTATAAGTTGTTTGCCAACCGCCATTAAAAAAAAGAAGAAGAAGAAGGCTCCAGAGTGTCGATGTCACCGCCCCCTTGAGAGACGCTCCGCTGCTCCTCTCCCAGATTGTAGCTGACCGCAAACAGTGCACCAGACAGGAGGCCGGCTTGTTTTGTTTTTATGACCGAAATTGCGGAAAACAACTCGTGAAGTTTGACCCGCTAGAAGAGCGAGGTGCGCGAGAACGCTGGGAGCCTTTTTCCAGCTGAATCTCCGCTCTTTTTGCCCCATTGTCCCTCCGTCGTCGGACTAAACTCGCCGCCACTTCCTCATCGCCTCGGCCGTATCTAGACCCACAGCGTGTAGCCCAGACCACGCTTCAATACTGAGCATAATTTAAAAATGTCTGTGTGAAGCTTGCTGCAACAAACTGCTGTAAGAGTATAACCAGGAAGCGCGGTAGGAGGGCAAAATAGGTTTAGCGCCACCGCAGCACGGGAGGGAGAATTACGCCCAGGAGCAAATGGATAAAAATAGACCGGAGGAAAAAAAACATTAATCGATTATCTTGCGGACGTGTCGATGCATCGGATCGTCGGCTTTTGGATCGATGCATCGATACAAAACGATTATTATTTACACCCCTAGTCGGCAGTATGTTGGGCAAGCTGACGAGACAGTCCGCTGATAGCAATCAGCAGTTTCTTCTCGTCAGTCTGCGGGCTGGCCGAAAGTTGTGGACTAAGAGCAGTTGGAGGCGAGTTGAACGCGAGACGTCGTGCAGCCATTGTTCACGTAACAACAAAATACAAACACGGTTCTTCTTCTTCTTTTCTATTATGGCGGATCACAAGCAACTTTAAGGTGCATACCGCCACCTACTGTACATGAGTGTGTAGCAACGTTACTTCACATCTATTAGATTCTATTTTTTAATTTTGTATTCTTAAGATACATAAACAATGCTTTCCTTAGTTTATGAATATCTGTTATGTTTCCTTAATTTCCTAATATTCCTTTAAGATTCCATTCATGCCCTATACTTCTAACTATTCTCTTTAATTTTTCCCTTTCGTGTTCATATAACTTACAGTTCATCAGTATGTGTTCTACATTTTCTTTTTCACCACATTTCTCACATTTATCACTATTTTTCCTCCCTATTAAATAAAGCATGTCATTTAAGTAGGTATGACCTATTCTTAATCTACTAACTATTATTTCTTCTCTTCTGTTTCTTTTATTAATGTTTCGAATTCGAACTGACTTTTGCACTTCATATAATCTTCTTCTTTTCCTATCTTCGTTCCATATTTTTTGCCATTCCTCCATTTCTTTACTTTTAATAAGTGATTTCCCTTCCCCTTTTCCAAAAGGAATTGAAATCGTTATTTCCCCCTCTAAAGCCCTTTTAGCTAATTTATCTGCCTTTTCATTGCCTTTTACTCCTTCATGTGCCGGCACCCAACAAAACCAAACATCAATGCCACCCCTATATAGTCTAAATAAAATATGATGAATTTCTAATACCAAATCTTTTCTATTATTTCCTTCTCCCTTAATACTTTCCACTACTGCTTTAGAGTCTGTGCACACCACCACCCTGATTGGTCAAATCTCCTCCACCCATTGCAAGCCTAATATAACTGCCACCATTTCTGCTGTAAATACCGACAATTGATCTGATATTCTTTTATGAATACATTTTTTAAACTCTGGGATATATATTCCTATACCCACATAACCTTTTAGATTTTTAGAACCATCTGTATAATTTTTAAGGCAATTATTATATGTAGTTCTTAAATAAATATCAGTTTTTATCCCTATTTCATTTATATTCCAATCATTTTTCATTGTATTGATTTGCAAATCTACATTAACCTCAGGTATTAGCCATGGAGGAATAACGCTAATTGGGTTAAATTGAGCTATTTCCTTGTCTTCTAGTCTATACTTTTTAATCAATTTCCTAACCATCCATCCAAACCCATTACTTTGGAACTTCACATATTCCCAACAATTTTGCAGAATAGTTGAATTCACATGATCATCTATATTACTTTTAATTTTCATCCAATATGCTAAAGCTAATTTAATTCTCCTCATTTCAAGTGGAGTTTCCCCACTTTCAATTAATAGAGCATTAATAGGTGTTGTTTTTATTGCTCCTGTACATATTTGTAAAGCCCTACACTGTAATCTTTCTATTTTTTGTAATGATGTTTTAGCTGCTGCTCCATATATAATGCTGCCATAATCTATTATTGCTCTCATTAGAGCCCTGTATATGCTTAATAATGACTGTCTACAGTATCTGCCCCCCAATTGTTTCCAGCCACAGCCTTTAATATATTAATAACTTTTTTACATTTGGTTTCTAAGTTATCTATATGTGTTTTCCATGAGTAAGAACTGTCCAACCATAAACCTAGATATTTATATTCTGTTACTCTTTCTAAAGTCTGTCCATATAATGTTATTGTTTCTATATTAATATTTCTCTTCTTTGTGACAACCATATAGCAAGATTTGGTTGCTGATAATTTGAAACCCCATTCATAAGACCATTTTTCAACTTTACTAATTGCTTTTTTAATATTTTCTACAACATGTTTAATATTTTTCCCTTTCATCCATATGGCCCCATCATCTGCATATAGTGCGGATTTTATACATTTATCAGTTTCATAGAATATATCATTGATCATAATATTAAATAAAATTGGACTAATTACACTACCTTGTGGTATTCCATTTTCAACATTATATTCATTTGAATAGTCATTCCCAATTTTTACTCTTATTTTTCTATTTAGTAGAAAATTTGCTATCCAATTATACATTCTCCCACCTATTCCCATCTGTTTCATTTTTATAAGTAATCCTTCTTTCCATAGTGAGTCATATGCTTTTTCTATGTCAAAAAATACTATAATCATTATTTCCTTCATTTTTAAAGCTTTCTCTATGTCATTACTGACTCTAGTTAGAGCATCTATTGTTGATCTTCCAGTTCTGAATCCACATTGATATCCATTAATTAGATTATTCTTCTCAAGATAGTATCCTAATCTATTAACCATTATTTTCTCCATCCATTTTACAAACACGGTAACTGGAGATGAAGCTCTTCTGAGTATAGTAACACAAACATGTCTGCTAATATGCTGGTCTCGCGAGAAGACGTAGTGCACAAAAGCTCACACGTGATTGGACGATGGGGCCGAAGGCTCATCAGGCTCCTCCAATCACATACGACGTCATTGTTATACGGAAGGACTCGCGAGAAGAGCTCGCGTCGCTCCATTCTGGAAGGTGGCGGTAATGCACCTATAAATTGTTTGCAATTGCAATTGTTTGTATCCATAAGATTGAATTTGAGCAGGTGGACATTAGAGATAATAAATGCAACAACAAGTTTTTGAATCAATATTCTATAAATAATATGTACCCAGGAAGAACAAAAAGCACAGCTCTCTTACAAAATTTTAAGAAATCTATGATAGTCAAAATTAGGACAAATTATTTGAAATTCCCAATTCCTCCTAAATATAAAGAATTACAATTTAAAATAATAAATAACATATATCCTTCAAATGAGTTTTTAAGAGAGAGATTTAAGTTTAATGTTGAGAATTGTGGCTTTTGTACAACTCAATTGGAAACAACTAAACATCTTTTTTATGAATGTAAAGAAGTATTAAACTTATGGGATCAACTTCGAACCTTTCTGTCTTCTAAAACAATAAATTTAGATTTTATTTCCTGGCAAAACATTCAATTCGGTTTATCCATTAAAGAAAAAAAATTTGGAATTTTTAATCAATATTCTAATAATTGTAACAAAGTATTATATCCATAAATGTCGCTATGCAAAATGCTCCCTCTCAATCTCTGCTCTCAAAAATGAACTTTCCCTTTTCAAAAGATGTCTGAGAAAGATGCAGAATTTAAATGCAATTAAATTGTTTGAGTTAATTGAAGAATTTCAGTTGGTAGTCCCCACTGATTAATTTACTTTAACTACTATTATTATTTTATTTATTTTTATTTATTTTATTTTATACTTTGTTCCAGCCTGTGCATTTAATTTTATTTTTCAAAAGCAGGAGTTGTGATATTTCTTCTTGTATTGAAATATTTGTTATTGACTTGTTATTTGAGATTGTTATTGTTTTCTTATATATTCAATAACAAAAAAAAAAAAAATTATTTAACCATTACAGCCAACTGATTCTGATTAAAACTAATTTTTGAAGTAAATTATTTTGTGTATTTTTTTTACATAACATTTGCATACACAGTAATCTAGCGTACTTTAATTAAATAAATCAATTCAAAGCTAAAATGTAAGAGTCTATAATTAGGCTATACTGAGCCTGATCTATTTCTACCATCTATTTGGGGGATATTTATTGCCACACTTTGGGCCACTTAAAACCAATTTAGCATGCTGACCTATGTCCTTATGACCACAGTGTACCAATCTTCTGATGGCTACTTCCAACAGGATAATGCGCCATGTTATAAAGTGAATCATCTCAGAATCATTTCTTGAAACTTTTCCACTTAAGTAATTGTGAATTGAGCATATTGACAGACAACATTTTATTTTTTATCTTAAATGCAAATTTAAAAAAAAATAATTACTGCTCTAAATGTATTGCTCTGTCAGCTAAAGATCTGTTTTGGTCTCTATACTTTAATTAAATAAATCAATTCAAGCTAAAATGTAAGAGGCTATACCTGATCTCTTTGTATCAGAGATTTTCTTACCCAGGGTTGCAGGGGGGGTTGCATTTGTATAGCTCACAGCATGTTCATTTACATGTTAAAGCCTCCCCTAGAATTCCATGGGGGGGAGGCATGGGGGGAACACTGCCTAAGAAATTCCACGTCAATTTCTGACAATTTACGGGAGTTTTCGGCGAAGCCTGCAAATTGCCATAAACTGCCGCTAACCTGAAGTTCCACGACAATCTACAGTGCCGTATATTGACGAAAATCCCACTTTTCATGCAGTGAAATGGTTATGTAAGAAAGAAAGAAAGGCCATGCCTTTCAAATGCAACCATTATTTACAATTATTGTTATTATTATAGTTGTTATACAGGACTGAGTCAATCCAACCAAAATGTGTGATTCTCTACATTTGTGGAACACCTTTGGGCATTACAAACACCTTTCTAATGAAAATACCTTCCATTTATAAAGGTTGATGTGACATTTGCAGACTGTGTCTCTTATCACTCGTATTACCTACCCTTTTGACAGCCAGAAAAAAAGACCATAGTGCATACATGGCTTTTCTGCTTTAAAGACCCCATAATCCTACACTGCATCAGTGTCACAAGCATATGCCCAAGCAAACACCATTTTGTTACCCTCCACTTTCTCCCGCTCCTAAAACGCATCCACTAATGGCAGAGGGATGCCAGTAAAGATCAGCTATTAATACTAGATTTATTTATTTGATATATATATATATATATGTATATATATGTATATATGTATATATATATATATATATATATATATATATATATATATATATATATATATATATATATACATACATGTTAAAAAGATAACCAACATTGGCCAATAACATGACATTGTTGATATCAATAATTAGTGTTATATTTTTATTATAGTTTTTAAATGTACTTTAATTTGTTCTTGTTCTCTGTTTGATTAATATCACTTGATGAAGCATTTTCTAACATTCTGAACTAAAAAAAATTGCAAGAAAGGTTTGTAGATTTGTGCCGATATCGTATTAGGTCAATATTGGTATCAGGCAATACTCAAAGCTTTGATATTGTTCCCAGTTGAAACACCTATACATAATGAACTCTAAAGGTTTTCATTTATAAAGTATAAGATTGAACACCACAAACATGTTTTAGCAAAAAAATACGTCAATTACACTTGATTGTTGTTTGCATTATTCTTCATGATACTTTGTGCATCTTTGGGGATAAAATCCCCTCAGAATATTTTTAGAAACAGAGTTACTCCTGGTTACAAGAGTAATAAGATATTGATTAAAAGAGATTAAAACAATGTTGTTGGGTTCTTTTTCTATTTTTTGTTGTTTTATTTAGGTAAGTACCTATGCAGTGTAATTTTATTTAATATTGTGTCCTTTTTGGGTGTCAGACTAAAAGAAAATACTAATAATTTGTTTTGTCTAAGTATAAGTAGTATACCACTTGCACACAAATAGCCCAGTCAAAGAATAGAAAAGAAAGCAAAAACAGTGTGGAGCACTTCTCACACTGCCTTGTGAAATAGAGGTAGAGCTGACATGTACAATACACTGCACTTGGCCACTTGTGCATGATTCAGCAAACCCACTTGGCTCTAACATGCAGCCAGCAGGAAGGCAGGGGGAGTCCTCTTTACTTTGCATTGAGAGGGAAACTAGTCAGAGACCAGGTAAAATCATCCACATGCTGTTTGCTTTTCTAGCAGTAGTCTTATTCATTCATTCTCATGTCCAACTATACTTTTTGATATGGATCTATTCCTGACATCTTGTGACATAGGGAAGCTTGAGAAGGCATTTTTACACCTTCATGAATACATGTATTATTTATATTTTAGCAAAAACATTGCTTTCAAGAAAAGTCAAGATGAAAAACACTTATTGACAGAAAAAATATATATATATTTAGCATCAAGTGAGGAGCTTTGACTAGAGGAGGAAAGTTACTGACTGATGTCCAATCAGGGTAGCAAATTTAGTGGATCTACTAGAACATTTGAGGGGACAGCACTGTTAGAATATTGTGATAAAATTAGATTTCTGCTAATTAAATAAAGGTATTTAAAGGTAAAGACAAAAGTCCAAATTAAAAGTTTTACCCCCTTAACCATTAAGCATGAGTTAATTAGTGGATATTTGGACTGGGTTTCTATTTGTTAAATATAGATGGCAGAGCTTGACACCTACTGTCCCTTTTTGACTCTTTGAATTTATATATTTGCCACTTTTGAGGTTTGTAGCCCAATTTACACTACCCCTCTGAAAAACCAATCCGTGCCGAGTTCAGACAATGCTAGCTGGCACGGTTCCTCGCCTTCTAGTGATGATCTAAGGTACTACTGCTCTCTAGAGGGAAACAAGGAAATGTAGCATCCTGGAAGTTTGGTTATTATATTTGTGATATTTTGTTGTTTGTGGAGAGTCAGGTGAAGAAGGCAGCCTTCGGTGAATTTTCTTGACAGTTGGCTTTTGAGAAGTTGATACGACAAATGATAGTCTAATCAGAGCTTACAGACGCAGGAAAAAAATTACCGGTTTTGAGGTTCATCACACTGCTAAGCAGAATCATCATTGAAAATCGTGTGGCATGGTAAGGAAGCTTGTATTTTTATGAATGTCTGAAGTTTCTTGATTACAGTGGCTGACTGTAAGGAGATGATGTGGTCTGCTCATGTGTTCTTTGTCATCCGAGAACCGTGCCAGAACTGAACCGCACTAAGCCCTACTGTTGAACTATTCTAGTTTAGCGAGGTTTGGTTGTGTCTGATGCTGTCTGGTTCAGTTTTGCGTACCAGTTGCACTCAACAGTCATCTCGGTCTCCATGATCAGATCCATCTCTGCACAGTTTCCAGAAGATAGTGTAAATGGGTCTTATTTATGGTGCTGTTAACAATGTCATCATGAAAGCATTGTTTTGTCATTCAAATATTTCAGTAAAATAGCCTGATGCTTTTCCCTGGGAATCCTTTTTTATGATTTCCTGTGGACATTTGATGCTCCTTTATAAGAAAAGTCTCCTCCTTCACCATATATAACATAGCAAACAAGTGAAGCTAAAGGATTCTGTCTGTATCTAATTTTGTTTGTATTTAGCTGCTAGCTAGGTCTACCTTAGAGTGGCAAAGGAATTAAGTAAGTCATTTTGACTGGTGATGGTCATCAATCCTCATTTTATTCCATATTTTCTCGCTTTCTTGCTGGTATATTCTCGTCTAGAAATGTGTGGAGGCTCAGGTTATGGCTCACTATAGGACTGGCCTGCCATTTCCTCACTGGCTTAATTAAAGGCCTAAAACAATGAGCTGCTAATGTAAAAACCCTCCCCAGCTTGAGTAAATGTCATTTCCCCCCCTCCTCCACTGTCAGGTACTGAAGTGAGATGAATTATCAGTCTTTGCCCCCTAATCAAAGATTTTTCATTTCTACTGAAATTCTGTTTCACTTGCCCTGGAGCATAAGATGGATATCAAGTCTAGGTTTGGGAAATCTACAGCTCCTAGACCGCATGATTGATATCAGAAGCAAAGCCTCCTTTGTTGTTTATCTACTGAAAAAAACTGTAGCTCTTTTGCAGCTTTATCATAGAGATATGTTAATGGATTTTGTGACCTTTGAAGATAAGATAAACAGCACCAATTTTTCTACTCCTTATCTTGTAAATCACTTAGTTATACCCGGTAACTGTTTTTTTTTTCTCCTTTACAATTTAGATTAGTTTAGTAAACTGCTCAGGCATATTATAACATCTCTAAAGAGAAAAAAAGAAAACAAAACTCAGCTTTTCAGTCAGGTTCTACTCATGATACAGAACTAAAAATGGTTTAGATGCCACAAATCCTAGGGAGGATGTTCTTTTTCCGGGTGGATCATTTCAATGCTCCTAATTGTCAATCATTTTGGCGATATGTTTACAAAAGGGTTTCCTACGTGCCCCGTTAGCTGTCTTTTTCTGCGCATACACAAGAAAACAGTCCAGTGAATTTTTTTTTTTTTTACTTTTTTGGAATGACTATGACCTGGATGACTGAGAATCTTCACCAGCATAACCCTGCATCGAGATTAAGAAGTCATTGGACTAAAGTGACTTTGAGCATGAAACACCAAAGTACTGTTTTAAGTACGGTCTAGTTATGTCCACACACAATCATATTTGGGATTTATTTAGGACTGACAAAAAAAGACAAATTACCCAGCAAGCGTACTGCCTTGTTGACAGTCTGTGTCTCTGTCAAGCCTTTGCAGAAAGGGTTATGATAATAGAAGGGCAGCGGTGGCTCCAATGATCAGTTGTAGAAAAGCATATTTGAATGTACGGCACATCTTAGCTTTAGGCAAGAAAAGTTTATAGCGCATCTCACTAGCAGGACAATTCAGTTCTGTACATGCAAAAAAGAAACAAAATAGGAAAACCTAGATAAATGTATTGCAGTGGCATAAAGGTAACTAAAAATAATGGGAACAATTAAAGAGAATAGAAAATAAATAATACAAATAAATGTATAATCAAATTAGAGAAACTACAAACTTTATTAATGTTAAGATAACAGAGTAACTCTAAACATATTGGTTGGTCAAAGATTAGTGGAGCATACAAACTAAAAGTTGCTTCTCAATCTTTGGTTCTGGGTATGCAGACTAGACCTGAGCCAGAAGATGTTGGTGGCTGATTAGCTGATAACACTCCAACTCCCATTGTCATTGTGACACAGCACACACAAGTGAACACTGCACACAATGAAATTGCATTTATGCCTCACCCGTGCAAGGGGGCAGCCCTCAAATGGCGCCCCAAGGGAGCAGTGTGGCGGGACAGTACCATGCTCAGGGTACCTCAGTCATGGAGGAGGATGGGGGAGAGCGCTGGTTAATTACTCCCCCCACCAACCTGGCGGGTCGGGAGTCGAACCGGTAACCTTTGGGATCCAAGTCTGACACCCTAACCGCTCACCCACGAACTGTGTTAAACCATTCAGTTATTTATAGACTAACAGAATTAATAGTAGAATTAATATTTTTCTAAATTTGTCTAAAACATGGGAAACCAGTGTTAGAACTTTAGAACTGGAATGTGATGTGTTCCATTTTTTACATTGTAGTGAGGATGCAGGCAGCAGCATTCTAGATCAACTAGAGTTGTCTGAGTTTTTAGGCAGATCGTGAAGACAGTCTTGCAATAATCAGTTCTTTTGAATATAATGCATGAGTTCGTTTATGAAAGTTCAGCTGAGACATTCATTTTTCATCTGTTAATGTTACTTAGGTGAGATAAGGCCAACTTTGCTACTGTCTCTATGTATCTCTGAAAGTTAAGGTCTTAGTCAGTCATTAGATTTTGCACCTGATTGGTGGTTTGTAGTTGTACTTAAGCTGTGTGTTAACTTTGAAACACTCTTTCTTTGGATCAGACTTGTTTATCACAAAGGCTGAAGTCACTGACGTGGTAAAAAAAACAAACAAAAAAAACACTTTTGCAAGGCTTTGGAGGTGAATAAGACCTGCCCAGAGTATCTTAGGTACCTTCAGGCCTGCTTTCACTAGATTGTGTGGTTCCGCAAGCTCCCTCCTGCTAAGATCTACAACATGTGCTGGGCAAGTGTGAGCGTCCAGGAAGAGAACCACCACCCAAGTCCAAGGCCTTGGTTCTTGAACATAAAGGCTGGCTTGTCCCCTTCAGGCCGTAGAAGCTTTCTTACCTTAAGCAGAGGAGTGTACATATTTTATTGTCCTGTTGACGGGATTGGAGTGTGAGGTTTATATATGGATTAGTGTGGCAGCCGTTATAATGCAGATGCTACATTAGGCTGTTGTGAATTGTGAACCTGTTGTGTGGTGAATTGTGGCGAAAAGGCAAAGCCCTCCATTTACCGGTCCTACCCTCACCTTTGCTCTTGAAATCTGGAGTTTTACCAGAAGATGAAGATCCTTGATATGAGCGACCAAAATGAGCTTTCTCCAACTCTGGCCTCCCCCAGCAGATGAGGTGACTGGAGATAGGGAAGTCTCTCTGCTGAGACTGCTGCCCCTGTGATCTGGTCTTGGATTAGCAGAAAGTGATGCCAATGAAGCATAGATTTGTTTTGGCCTTTAGCTCTGCAGCAACAGCTTGTCCAAGTTGCTCATTTGAACAGAGGTTTGACTACTGCTGTTTTTGGGCCTCGGGGAAAACATCACACAAAAGGGACATTGTTTAATTTGAATTAAATCACGTTTTGACAGGCAAAGCTTTCTTAACGATAGCTTTGAGTAAAACATTGTGACAGCAGGAAAAAGAGCTTAGTTAATAAATGGTACGCTGCACCAGCATAAGTATATAGGCTATGTCATCTAAATACTTACCAGGTGCCAATCCAGTCAACTAAAAACTTGGGACTGAACTGTCTATTAAGAGATTAAAAGTCTTAACTGTGTGTTTGTTTTGGCACTGAGAAACCAAAACTTAGATTGAGTAAAGAGGCTCAGACTTTGTTCGAGGACACATCAAAGTTCTGAACACATATAGGTTATTTGGAGAGCAGACTGCACCGTGTTTAAATTTGAATGATACTCCGGAGTCTCTCTTGTTCTTTAAAATCAGCTGCAAAAGTAACAGTGATGCTTCCTGAAGATGATGGTGTAGGATATGTTGCTCATGTTTGCATTTTGACAGGTGTCCTTCATCAAAAAAAAAAAATAAAAAAAAAAACAGCTCATGGTAACAACCTTGTGTCAAATAAATAATTTCATTTTGTGGCATTAATGGCAAATTATATCACTGCGAGAAAGATGGTGGTTCGTAAACTGTGTTCCGGCTCCAATCAAAAACAGCTGGTGAGTCATTGGGTCAGACAGAATCTGCAAAGGCTTTTTTTAGCGCCATCCTCTCATATTTCATCACAAATTCATAAAAGAGGTAATTGATGGATAGCCTGTAAATACTGTGGAGTAAAGTTTTTTCCTATCTCAAAATCTTTTTTTCCTCTCCTCAAGACGGCTTAATTTGACCTACCTTCCATCCTTTAACTCCCCCGTATAAAATGAAAGAGTTGTCATGGTAACACAACTGGTGTCATTCCAGTGAGGAAAGTGGAGGGATGAGCCATGAGAGCTCTGGCTGGCCTCAGAGAGCTTATGGTTTACTCTAAACACAGCTTGTCCGTTTAATAAAAAATCACTTAAGGTGAAACAAGTGCAAAGACTGTTACATTGCTAAACTGGTAAAGCGTGAACTGGGCTGTGGAGCTAAATGTTTACATTTGCAGACATGAGCATCTGTGTATCCTGCAGCATGTCCTTCACAGTTTCTGTTATATCAGGTTTCTGTTTTACATTTAGGTCTGAATTGTGCAGTTAAAAAAGTCTAAACTCAGGTTTTGGGAAGAAATGTTTTCCATCATTGTGTTTTGCATTTTGGAACACACATTTTAGTGTTATTTCTTGAATATTTTATATGATAAAAGCTAAACAGTATGAACTTTCAAAATTATTTGCAAGTCCAAATCTTAAAAGTGCTTGATTTGATCTGATAATCTAAATAAGATCAATTGGGGGAAAAAATGACAATGTATTTTCCGCCATAAACTATCTTTAGGAAACTTTGATATTAGTTGGAGCAACTTTTGTTTTTCCTTTCAACAAAGTGTTCCTGGATTAAATTGAAATAAGGAAATGTGACCTCAAATATAATATCTGACCATTTATTGATACAGTATGTTGAAGTTGTAAGATGATCCACTGTGAAAGATGGTGATAGTAAAGTTGTGCTTTGGGGATTTTTTTTTTTTTTTTTTCATAGTTGATGAGATAATTGATAAAGCGGAATAAGAGACAGCCCCAGATTTCATAGATAAATTCCCTTTTTCTCAGCTGCAGGTATATCATTTCTCTTTTGGCACTCTTGATTGAAAACTGCGAGTCAGCTTAAGGGGCTTACAGTCGTGTATGCTGCCTCAGAGCCTTTTTGCAAGTCCCACACCAAGACTCACAACATTTATTGTTTGCTGAGGGTGTTTTATCTTGAGGATTCTTTTACAACTAAAGGGATTCAAGGAATGTTCTTTTATGCTGCACCAAGTCAATGGCTTCTGAAGACTGTTGTTTGTGTGAAGCCCTCTGCTTATTTTATTAATGAAGTTACTGCCAAGCATGTGAATATGCTGGTCTTCCTGAAAAATCCAGTCACTATTGCTAACTTGGGGTTATCCATGTTTATGGGAATAAACAAAATGAATCTTTTATTCAGTGTTGGCAGTAAAACCTTATTTTCCTCTTTTCTATGCTTGCTTACATGGTTACCTTTGTTCTACTTTTAATTCTTTCTGAGCTTTTAGCACTAAAGAGCTGAGGATAGCTGAGGACTACATGTCCTCATTGATGGAGGAGCCTCTACACTTTCAGTGATTTTCTGTATTAATTTCATATGTCTTGCACATATTTATGTGATGCATTACAGAAAGGGGAGTGAAGTGGTTCTTTGCTTTATTTAGGAGAAGTGAAGAAAACATGCATAATGAATTAATGCTCTGTGATGTTTGGGAGATGTACTGATGGGTTTTGTGTTTTATTCACATTAATCCGTAGTAGGCTACAAATAAAGAGTCACCACTAGTTAGAGGAAGAGGAGCTGAGTCTCAGTCAATGATTACCTGTTGATTTATTTTTTCTAAATCTCCTAATGATGATAAAGGGTCCTTTCAAACCACAAAAGTCTGGTGCACTCTGCTCAGGTGGGTAGGGGATGCAGAAAATTCTATAGCTTTGGTTGATTCAGGCTAGACTACTTTTATAATATATCAGTAATTTCTCTGCTGTAACACCTCTGAAATAATGCAGTTCCGTAGACCTTGAGTTTCACTGCAGAATCTTCTGTGTATGGTTAAAAACTGAAAAAGTTAACATTTTATCTTTATCTAAATGTTTCTTAAAATAAAGCAAGAGTGAACTTTAAAAATAAGGGTTAATTAGTCTTAAGTGCTTGGTCCTGATTTAGCTACTAAATAAATCTAAATTTCCTTTTAAACCTACATATCTCACTAAACTGCATATGTTATATAAAAACGAAAAAGGATGTAAACCAGATGTAATAATGTAATTAATACACATATTGGTGTATTATGTGATACATTTTAGACTTCAAAATGTAATGAAACATGACATACTAAATTTTGTAATAAGTGTCTAATTTTAAAAGGTCTTTTATTTTACATCTTTATCGGCATGAGTTTTATTCAATTTTGATGCAATTGTTTCATTATGTAACTTTGGTTGTATTTTATTACATTCTAAAGTCCACATTTTTAGTGTTTTAAGGTGCTTTCGCAATTTTTATTTTTAAGAAATGGGAGTTACACTAACAATTTCAGTGACATAACATCTTTACTACCTGCATTCTCACCTTACATGTAACTACCTTTAAATTCTGTGTCCTTTACTTTTATGTAATTATTGTTTTCTTTTGGCATGTGATTTCAGTTGTATAGGTCATCTGGCATGAATAACTGTAAAGAATACAGCCAGATTCAAAAGGGCCATTACATATGTTTGTCAACTACTAAATCCCGATTTAAATACACGCTAGGCAATATACACCTTTTTCATGACTAGTTTTAGGTTCTAATAACAAAAATTTTTTTTTTTGTTTGTTTTTGTTTTTTATTTCCCTAAAGAAACTAGTAGAATGTTTTAAGGCTTTTGTGTGCAGACATGAAATCCTTCATGACATGGCTGTTTACCAAAAAACTTAGCTGTCGCTTTTATTTTGTTAAAACATAAAGAATCCTAAACTCCTCAGCCACAACTACAGTACATATGGAATAAATAGATTTAACCAAAATCCCAAAACAAATATTGAACCGCAATGTTTATGGAACCACCAGCTCCTTGGATTCTCTCTGATCGAACACATCAAAAACACTGCAGCTGAAAGAACTCTTGTTTGCTTCAAAATAAAAGCCTCAACCATATATCGAAATTTCACTTTATTATAATTCAATCGTTATTCAGTTAAGTTCAGAACCAGGGCTAAATAATAACTTATGCATATTTTGTCTGTTAAAGTCAAACCAACAGCACAAAAAGGGAGACTTTAAGACAAACAGTAAAGTTTTTAATGGTTTATTATCCTAATGAACAAAATCCTAACTGACCATAGTGTTTGATTTTTTTTTATTTTTTACATCTTAGCTTCTTAACTAAATTCAGTTTTGTAACAATATTTCTAACTATGTGTAATCTTGTAACTATGTAGAGAAAAAGTTTTTTAAGAACTCCCACATGTTAATGTTAACAAGCATCAGAAACACATATTTAACCATTTGTTTATACGTTTAAAAATACTCCCACATCTTTTTTTTTCTTATTAGCAATAACACCTCTTTCCTAGTTTTGTATTTTCAGCCTTTTTCCCCTTGTTTTTCTCTTGGTGACTGATTATCTTGATTTTCAGCATAAATCTCATGTGTAATTACCCAAGAACGTAATTTTCTGCACAGTGCCTCATCCTAAGACAGCAGCCACTCCATCTTGTTTTACTTTACTGGTCAGGAAAGACTCCTCCGCTGTAAAGCAGTGACAGGCAGACAGCAACAACCTGTTTCACCGGTCAGCGGCACATCAGCTTTTCTCTTTTATGGCCATCAGCTGCATATTCTACAGCCAAGACCGTGAACTGCAGCACTAAAAACAGAGCTCTTGGTATTTTACAGGCATTACAATCAGTGAAGACAAAGAGCGGGGGAGTGGAGGGCAGCAGGTTAATGAGATCACCCACTAGGTGAGGTCGCCCACCTCCTAAAACTAGGAGAGTCCAGGTCCGCGTTAAGAGTCGAATCCAATCAACTGAGCTTGTCGGAAACCATCAAAATCACAGCCACAGAGTCATTCCACCCCGCTCCTTTGATTTAAACCTGATTGTTTACTGAATGCACTTCCTCCTCATTTCCAGGGAAGCTTTGTGGCCTGCATGACTGCCATCCTGAGACAGATGGATGACTATCATTACACTCATCTGATCAGCACATTTGGCAAGATAAGAAGTGACGTGGTGGTGAGTACATGTTGTTAATGAGTCTTCCTCTTCATTCTGCATTATAAAAACATAAAGTATAACATAACATAAACATAATAAAAAAAATCATATTCTATCTTTTCACATTGCTAAAAAATTGGAAGGTCTTTTATTTCATAAAGGTGCATCTCAGCAAGTTAAAATCCAATATAAAGTGATATTTGAACACAAATATATATTTTTTAATTTAGTGGAAGGGTCATTCCATTAAAGTTAAGCCATAAAAACATACCCAATAAACCGTTTTTTTAGTCAGTAAAGGTATGACCTAAAATTAGGTGACTGTACGCCATAATAGTTAGCCTCAAACCTTTTGCTAATTTAGTAAAACACTTCTTGGAGTCCTCTGCTTTTCTCTAACATCAGCCTGAGGAAAGTTTCTCCTGCTCCCTAAAGGGTTCCTTGCATGTACAGCCTCTTTGACACCATGCCACAGCATCTGAATGAGATAAGCATGTGGACTTTAGCTCAGCCTGGGACTGTACACGACTTCCTTTTTTAGCTACTTCTTGTTTGATTTAATGGCAAGGCAAGGCAAATTTATTTGTATAGCACTATTCAGTACAAAGACAATGCAAAGTGCTTTTCATGATTAAACATAGGAAAATAAAACAGAATCAAAGCAAGTAGGAAAAAATAATTAATAAATAAAATAAAAAAATGCAGAAACAAAAAAGAACTTTAAAAACAGTTGGACTAAAGAAAATAAAAAAGTTGAACTAATGATGTAGGTTTTGGTTCATTATAATGCGGAGTCTAGTTCTTTCAGAGTTTAAATGTTTCTTCAGAAACATATTCCTGAAAAATACTTTCCAATATCTTGCAAAACTAAAACTTAAACTTTTCTGCAGCAAACCATGAAATCTCCAGCTTTATGCCACAGTTGGTATAATGTTCTTTTCACTCGATGCTGTTTATTTTCCCACCAGCATATACAGTAGTAGATGTTTAAAATGTCCCCTGTCTACATGATGGGTCCTTGACTGGCTGTCTTTCATTCTTGGCTGAACTTGGTTAGAGACCTAGGGCCTTTCGGCTGGCTTTTGTCCTGAAGGGGCGCTAGGGTTGGGAATTGAAAAGACTTTCACGATTCCGATTCCCTTTTCGATTCTATGAAACGATTCGATTCTTTATCGATTCTTTTTTCGATTCCAATTTGGGGGGAAAAGGAGAACAAATAGTTTGATTATCAGAATCAACTTTGTTTACTTAACTATTGCACAATCTTACAAACTCAACAAGATCAAGATGTCCACAGGAAATGTGAAACTGGAGTAACATCTGTGTTTAAATGAAAAATGAATACAAGAACAAACTTAATAACCAACAATGTATAATAACAAATGATGGGATAATAACCTATTTTAAATAACAAAAAATACTAATTATAAAACAGTAGTAGGGAAAATTAACAGTTCTTTTGCAGAAAGATGAGCATATCTGCTTTTTCTGGAAGGATACAGGATCTTTCAGGGCTTATGGTGTCTCCAGCCGTGGAGAACACCCTCTCAGGTGGGGTGGAGGAAGCCTGCACACAGAGGTAGTTTTCAGCCAGTCCAGATAGCAAGGGCAGCGTATCTTGCTTGTTCCACCACCACAGTGTGGCGCTATCCCTGCAGGGGATGGAGGGCAAGCTTTTATGGATTTCCTGATCTACCCTCTGGGCTAAGGAAAGACGGGGCTTTGATTCACAAAGTGACCGCAGCTTGTTGTCTTCCTCCTCGAATAGTTCTTCCAACTTGCGTAAGTTGCGTAACTTACGTAAAAAAACGTGACGTAAGTCGTGCTCCCCAGAGCCGGGGCTCTTGGCTCTGGTGCTGCGGGAATCGAAAAAAGAATCATTCAGCGAGCTGCCAAACGATGCCATGGAATCAGAAAATACGGAACCGGTTCTTAACAGGAACCGGTTTTCGATTCCCATCCCTAAGGGGCGCTTTGAAACCACTTCTACTGTACTCTATTCAATCTACATAAATCTGAGCAGTTATCATTATTCCAAGATTCCTGGGCCTGTATTCCCAAAGGTTTTCAGAATTATCTTAAAGAGCTCCCATCTCAGTCTAAAATGTCCTGCCAAAGAGTTTTGGTTAACAGTTATTCAGGTATTTGCTTAGAGGAATCCTAAGTGAAGACATGACAGAGGACTTCCTATCTTATTGATGAGGTCTTCTAGGAGCTCTGATTAGTTGATACAAGAAACAATGTTAAACAAAATCATTTTATTTTCTTATCAAATGTACCTATTATTCTGTTAAGTTTCATGCTCAATCAGTTTGTCAATAATGGAGTTTCACCTGTTCGCATTATACTGCGATTGCTTTCCTGTATAAGATGGTTTGATTTGGCAAAGAGACGATAAAATGGAGATTAGAGGTTTAGGAAATAGCAGCATCTCTGTCCAAAGAGCTCTGGGAGGAGAATGGAGGAGCAGCGAGGTGTGAATCGGTCCCAGGATCATCGTGAAAAAAGGAGACCTTTAAAGTGCATCGCTGTCTTTTTCTTTGCGCTGCAGCCCAGAATGTGAGAAGGGCTATGTGCTGCAGTCAAATATCCAAGAGAAGAAGGGAATTTCTGGACTGAAATTGGCCCTTTGGTTCCTAAACTTTCCTTGGTTGGACTCCTTTGATTTAAGAGAAAGCTTTTGTGTCACCCTATGAGTAATCTTTTTGACAAAGTCAACTGGAGTAAAGAGTAAAATAAACTATAATTCCCTTTAAGAAAGTTCAAGTTTAAAGTGTTTTTTTATTATTATTATTAACTGTTTATTTTACAGTACAACAGTTCAACATTGCCAACAATTTATACATTTGTATTACTTCTCAAAAATGGTAATTTATCCAGTTTACTTCTACCATGTGCCCCCTGCAGTTCAAAATACAAAAATGCTTTTCACCTCTATTACAGCTCCCTCTGTGCATATGGAATGTATATTATACAAATTAATAATATTACATATTAATCTTCGTTTTTCTGAAATTTTTCCCAATTCTTCTCAATCATTTATTTTTATGTGTGTAAATCATATTTATTTACGTTTTTTTTTCCATTTGGTATTCAGTTATTCAATATTTTTCCTATTAGATATTTAAATTAAAATATGTCACTTAACAAATCCGACCACTAAATGAATTAATTTCCACTCATGGTTATGACCATTGTCACTCTTTTCTCTGAGCAACAGGTCATCTCTTCTGAATGTCCCACAAATTTGTTTTTGTTTTTTATAGGCAATATTTCCTATTATATTGGAGTTCTATCAAAGCAGCCAAAAATATTGTCCTGTTTGTACCGGCATCTTTTGTGGGCATTCCTGGCAGTCATTCTGAGACTTCTATGTTTTTTATATCGTTATATTAAAGGAAATTTAAAAAATATAATTTGATATACATTTTGGGCATATTGTCCAGCTCTTCATGACTTCATGTCTCAGTTTCTGTCTATAAGGCAACTGTAAAGTTAGCAGTCTTCCCTTTTATTTTGTAGGCCACAGTATTGCCATAAGACATTTATTTAACCAGATTATCTTTTGTAAGCTTATAAAATCAGATTTTGACAAACTAATTTTTTTATTTTATTTAACTGTAAACCTCTACATAGAAATTAGCAGTGTGTACAATATGTTAGACTTTGATTTAGTTACAGAAATTAACTGCATTTTGACTTTTTTTTGCCTATGATATGCCTTTAATAAAAAAAAAAAAATCCATGTCAAAGTATGAAATTGAATTTCTAAAAGACCTTGCCTTTAGGGTTTGTGAAAAGCAACAAAATGGATCAGTAGTTGCAGCAGTGAGAGGGTGGAGATAAATCCCAATGATTTTGGATTTCAGCTCTGAATAATCTTGCCCTCAGAGCGGCAGTTCTCCACTATTTGCTGCAGGTTAGCATTCTCTTGTGACTCGACAACAACTCTAAATCTGGCAGTTCGTGAATTGGGAAGGAGAGCAACAAACTGGTATCAGGATTTTATTTTCAGGCGCAATATTTGATTGTTTATTAATCTCATGTTTGCTGATATCCAGCTATGTGTTATAGTACACCACAGAATATTAGATTAATATATAAGTTTCTAGTATGTTATGTACTGCATTACAAATACTTGATTAGCCTGCATTATATCTTTTTTTAATATAAAGTCGTTACACTTAGACATTCCCATCATTTAGTTTTTCTAATTTAGAGGCTTTTTGGCAGTTAATGGAAACACCAAATTCAATGTTTCAGACAAATTTCAAATGACCTTCATTTCAAAAGGCATTTTTACTGTATCAGTGTTATTTAATGGTCGTTTTCCGATCCATTTAGTCATGTGGAAGATGACTGACTTGACATATGTCCAGAGGGCAGTCATTGATACCCTCCACCAGGATTGTCTGTCTCAAAAGGTTTTAGCAATTTAAGCTGCTTGTTCACCAAATGCTGTATTGATGCTGTAATGATGGGAAGTTGAATGGATGAAGGAAATGCTGTAGAAAAAGATAGACTGGTAACAAGGAGAAGCCCAGGCTTTAAAGACACATCAGGAGAAATTCATTTAAGATTTTTCTAAGCTTTACAAGGAATGAAGCTAGAGCTACTGCACCAAGAGCTGCTCTGAACAGACAAATCTGACTTATGTCTTGCTTGTGTGTTATGTGAAAGCAGGAAGTGGTGGATTAGTGGTTAGAACATTGTGCTTGGGTCTTGGAGGTTCTGAGTTCAAGCCCCAATCACTCCCACGGACTGACACTCTGGGTCCCTGAGCAAGACCCTGAACCCCACACTGCTCCCCGGGCGCCGCACAATGGCAGCCCACTGCTCCACAAGGGGATGGGTTAAATGCAGAGAGTTCATTTTGTTGCTCTGTACTTGTTACAGTGTAATGACAATTAAAAAAAAAGTTGAAAAAGAAAAGCATCATCGTTGAAGGTTCCAGGTGAAATATCATCTGTTGGTGTCTTTCGGCCTATGTTTATCTGAAGTTAAAAGTCAAAGCAGCTACTATAGCTACTAGTAAGGTTTTAGAGCAGGTCATGCCTCCTTTATCTGACAGCTTTATCAAAATGCTGACTTCATTTTAAGGCAGGACCTGTTACCAACCTGCACTACCAAAGTACCAAATTCTGGGTAAGGTGGCCATGGTGTTGCTGTGCTTGAGGACCAGCAGAATGGTGTCACCTGAAACTCGTGTTTTTGAGAGAAGGATTAGTTAAACCAGCTCCTAGATTGAAGAAAATCCCTATGAAAGAAACTTTGGCTTCCATTGTATTTCAGCAGAACCACAACCTCCATAATACATCAAATTAATGGGGTGAGTAAGTCAAAAAGGCTTCATTGAGGGATCTGTTCATGCTCGTTGAGACCTCTCTGTGCTTTGCACTACGGAGGAAAAGACACAGTGTAAATTGGAGCTAAGGTAAAGATGAGCCTTTCTAAATATATTATGTTAGTGTCTATCAGTAGCCTGATATTGTGTTCTCTGACCCTAGATTTAGTTTCTTTACTTCCTTAGCTTGCCTTATTGCTTGGCCCAATGATCTAATAAAGATTCCTAATAGCATTAGCGAAAGTCACTGGCCTGCCATTTGGACCTTTTCAGTCTAGACAAATTTTAAAGATTACCATTTATTTACGTTATTCTTGCTTTTGGATCTGTGTCTAAGTAAAAGGCTTCAGGCTTAGTTTTCTTTCTCCAAGATCTGTACTTAGTCTCATCAGGACATTGTCCAGAAGTGTTGTGGTTTGCTAAGCTGCAAATTTAGAAATCTTAACTATGCAGTTGTCCCCTCCACAAATGCCAAATTGTCTTGTTGTAATTTTCCTATTGTGAGGGAACAAAGGTGTCAAACCATGAGGACACAGTTAGTTTCAAAATTAACCAATACACACACACATATATATATGTATATATATGTATATGTATTAGGGATGCACGATATAATCGGCCCCCTATCGGTATCGGCCTGTATCGGCCTTAAAACTGAATATCGGACATCGGCCACCCCACCGATATTTAACCCGATATTTGATCAGCTTCTGAGTTTCTAAAGTCTAAAAAAAAAGAAAAAATACTACTTCTTCTTCTTCCTCAAAAACTTCTTTTTTACAGACTTAAAAACTTCTAAAGACGAGGGAAAAAATATTGATACATTAAAATATCACAATATCTTCATATGCTGATATATTGCCATTTAAAAACACCATATCAATCTCTTTTACTAATGAAATATTGCTATATTCAATTCAGTTTATTTATATAGCGCCAAATTCACAACACATGTCATCTCAAGGCACTTTACAGTTCAACCAGATCATACAGTCAAATTGATACAAAGTTTTCTATCTAAGGAAAACCAGTTGATTGCATTGACTCATTGACTCAAATACAATCCCCCACACTAAGCATGCTTGTAGCGACAGTGGAGAGGAAAAACTCCCTTTTAACAGGAAGAAACCTCCAGCAGAACCAGGCTCAGTGTGAGCGGCCATCTGCCGAGGCCGACTGGGGTTCAAGGAGACAGAAGCAGAGATACAAAAAGCAGCTGTAAAAGGCGGCCCCGTCCAGGAAACACACAGCCAGGCAGACGAGCTCCAAGGCAGCTCCCATGCCAGAGGACGAAGAGAGCACATCCACTCAGTCACGGTCAGAGAAACAGGACCACACTGGAAAACAGGCCGATCTCCAACATCTATTAACAAGGGTGTTGATAGAAGCAGCACAGCTGATGTTTTTTTCCAGGATGACGTCACAGCCAAACAGGAACAGACGAGGCAAAGCTACTCTGAGGAAAAGCAGAGAGAGCAGAAGGTTAGAGATTGAACTAACAGATTCTGCAGAATAGGAGAACAGAGAGAGAATGAAGCAGAATGATGAAATGGGGGTCCCTATGTCCTCCAAAAGTCTAAGCCTATAGCAGCATAACTATAGAGATAGCTCAGGATAACCTGAGCCACCCTAACTATAAGCTTTATCAAAAATGAAAGTTTTAAGCCTAGCCTTAAAAGTAGACAGGGTGTCTGCCTCACGGACTAAAACTGGTAGTTGGTTCCACAGGAGAGGAGCCTGATAACTAAAAGATCTGCCTCCCATTCTACTTTTAGAAATTCTAGGAACCACTAGTAAACCTGCAGATTGAGAGCGAAGTGCTCTGTTAGGAACATAAGGAACAATCAGATCTCTGATATAAGATGGAGCTTGGCCATTTAAGGCTTTATATGTGAGAAGGAGGATTTTAAATTCTATTCTTGATTTAACAGGAAGCCAATGAAGAGAAGCCAGGATAGGAGAGATATGATCTCTCTTTTTCATTTTCATTAGAACTCTGGCTGCAGCATTTTGGATCAGCTGAAGGCTTTTAACTACAGTTTGTGGACTTCCTGATAGTAAAGAATTACAATAGTCCAGCCTTGAAGTAACAAATGCATGGACTAGTTTCTCAGCATCACCCCTGGACAGGATATTTCTAATTTTTGCAATGTTCCTCAGATGAAAGAAGGAAATTCTAGAAACCTCTTTGATATGGGATTTAAATGACAGGTCCTGATCAAAAATAACACCAAGATTTTTTACTTTATTATCTGAATTCAGTTTAATCCCATCCAAATGAAGTGACTGGCTAATCAGTTTCTTTTTCAGAGACTCTGGTCCAAAGACTATAACTTCTGTTTTGTCTGCATTCAGAAGCAGAAAATTAAGAGTCATCCAGGTTTTTATGTCTTCAAGACATGCCTGTAATCTATGTAATGGGTTAGCTTCATCTGGATTTATAGACAGATATAGCTGGGTATCATCAGCATAACAGTGGAAATTAATCCCATGCTGTCTAATAATTCTACCAATGTGTATATGTCATCGTTATGCTACGAAATCCCCCCAAAATTCACGAAATTTTGCCATATTTTTATATGTTGATATATTGACGCGGTATCGATCTATTTTACTAACAAAATCTCACAAGAACTTGCAAAATATTACGAGAGTTTGTAACAGAATGATGAAATTTCACAAGATTTTGAAAGTAAAATAGATCGATACCGCATTTTTAAAAATCAATTTGATATCAGCATATGAAAATATATTTGAGTATATTATTTTTCAAAGTGTCAGAAATGGATAACAAAACTGCTATTTTCAATGACTACTTATTTTTGTCCAGCTTTAACATCAGTATCGATATCGGTTATCGGCTACATGAGTTTTAAAATATCGGCATATCGGATATCGGGCAAAATCCCAATATCGTGCATCCCTAATATATATTTATATATATATCAACAATCAACAGTTTTCTGAATCAACAGCAAACTTGGAAAGACTTTTTGAAACTTTCCTGGATTATACAAAAAGATATATCAACTATTAAAATGTTGTCAGAAAAATAAGTATTGAGTACTGTCTGCTACTTTATTTAACACTTCTCTTAGATTAACCACTTTGATGACTTTGTTTCTCAGGATTTCCTGATGGAGACATTTATCATGTTCAAAAACCTCATTGGGAAGAACGTCTACCCCTCAGACTGGATCATAATGAACATGATGCAAAACAAGTAGGTGAAATATTTTTAGATGAACACACACAAGTCATACTGCTTGAAAACATCTGTCTCTGTTGTTGCTAAGGAACGGCAGTCGGGATAGGGTGAGAATTTTTTTTTTTTTTTCCAAAATGTTTTTTCTCTCCATGCAAATAACAGCACAAGGCCTCAGCAGTGTAGCAATCAGATGAGCAGCCAACGCAGCCTCACACAAATGCATGAATTATAAATGCTTAGGAGTGTGCTCTGTGCTGATCTCCAAATTTAGTCTCAGCGTTTCTTAACTTCCCTGCTTGTTGTGGTCTGCTGCTTTCTGTTTTGTTTGCTTTTCTGTGTTTATTTATTCAGTTTTTAAGTTGAAATTCAACCCAGGAACTTTGTGTTCTTTTGATTGGAAGTTAGAGCAGAATTATTATTTTTTTTTAGGGATTCCTTCTCATAATTGACTTGTGCTGTAAAAGAACCGCTTGGGATGCAGTCTTAATTGGTGATGCTGCTGAAATATTCTGTGAAACCCGTTTTGTTTCCTCTCTAAAGGTTTCAGTCGATTTCCGTGATTCTTTGTGAAAATGCAAGATTTTCAATTCAAATTTAAAATAAAAAAAGCCCTATTAATTCCCAAAGGGAAATTAAATTAAATGTTGAAGGAACTCATAAAAAGCAGATGGGTATTCATTTTAATATGAATACCCATCTGCTTTTTACAGGTTTTTTTATTAAACCTTTATCATTGTTTGTCACACAAAAAACAACAAAAAAACAAACATAATTTTAAAGCGTAAAGACATGTTATGGATGGATGGATGGATGGATGGATGAATTGACTGATTGATTGATTGATTGATTGATTCATTCATTCTCTATTGCAGAGGTCTTTAACAGGGGGTCCGCGACCTCTAGGGGGTCCACAGAGTTACAGCATGGGGGTCGCGAAAGTTTAAGTTGATTAGACTTTTGTTTTTATATTCCCCCCACCAATTCTTTCCGCTAATTGAAATGTCTTTAAATACACATTATCGTGAATTCGACACCCTGCAGTAAACAGATAAATGGAGGTAGAAGATGTCTTTCAGCAATCATTCAGCAACACACAGGAGCTCTTTTAAGCTGGGCACCTTTTTCATTCACAACACCTATCCCATCAATCATGAATCAGAATAAGAAATACTTTAATAATCCCAGGGCGAAATTACTTTCGTTACATGACTCCATCTGTAATAGAGTGACTATAGGACCAGTTTGATATAACACAATTTCATACAATATATGTAATTAGGGGGTTCACATTCCATCTCACCAACAGTTTGGGGCTCCTTGGCCTGGAACACGTTGAAGACCCATGCTCTATTGGATTTGAGTGGAGGGAGGAAGATTGCATTCTATATTGGATAAGATTGATTCATTCTATATTGGATTAGATGGATTCATTGGACTGGATTATTATTGGAGTATATTTTTTGTTTTTTTCATCAATAGTTTGAATCGTATTGGTATAGGTGCGAGTATTACTACACCAGATTATTTTAAAAAACTTTTTCCTCCAGCTTCTAGTTTCCAGCGTCGTCTGTGTAAAATATTTTTTTCTTTTGTTTTGTTTTGAGGACACAGAAAGAAGCACACATTCCCTGAGGCAGTGAATCAGAGTTTGGAGTTTACTCTGCAGCTTTTGGAGATTCCAAATTATTTTTTTGTTTATTTTTTCTTTTTTTATTTTCGGTGGAAGCAGATAAAACTAAACGTATTAGACTCTGAAAATTGCCTCTTTTTTTTTCCCCTTTATGAAAAAAGGAGTCAAAGTAACACATTGCCTGAAACTCCTTATAAACCCTGATCATATGCATCTTATGGCTGCTCAACTATCTGACTTTCTCTTGTTAAATTGGGGTCAAACATTTATATGTTTTAAACAGTTTATTGTCTCACACATCAGTTAGAAAACTGAATCCAAATAAGTGTTTTTGTTTGTGGTGGCAGCAGAAACCGATTATTTCGAGAAGGAACTATGCTTATTACAGTGGCCCCTATTTTACTCCAAGCAGTTTTCAGCCGGTGCCTATTCATAGCAAAGACATTATCGCCAGCTACAGCGTTTGACTAGAGATTGCATTGCCTCTCTGTATAGATTTTGTTGCTTTTATTTGTCCTGTTGATTGCTGCGAGCTGTATTCCTTTCAATGGAAGAAAGTATTTGCTTGATGTGCCACAAAGTAAAAGACATTGATGTGTTTCAGGCAGGATGAGTCCATTTAAATCTGTATAGATATGGAGGAATAAAGGGAGTCCTCATTGACCTTTTGTTAACCTCACAAAAGGTTTGCCAGTCCAACCGCTTTATCTAACAACTCCTGAACCAATGTCATTCTGGCAGATTTATCAGTACCTCTGAGCTGCCTGCAGGATTTTTAGGCTGCCACTTTGTGCTGTAGTCGGAAAACATTTTTATTTTTTGACTCAGACTTGAGACCAGTGTTCATCCCTTTTGCATCAGCAGACTGTCAGCTAAACCTTTTATACACTTTTGTGTTTGTGAAAGGCAACCAAAGTATCTATTTAGCATGCTGGCTGGTGCATTCTGTCACTTGCTCGAGGTAAATTGTTTGGTTGTTTTTTTTCAATGAAAAACAAATCTGTCAAATCCTGACTCATCTCACCTTCTTTATACTTGAGCAAAGTTAAATACTAAGCACTGGCTTTATGAAAAATTAGCAAATCTCCTCCATTCCTGGCAGTCCACCTGAGAGAGTTTGATTTAATGGGTTCTTGCTTCCTCTTAAAGCAAGGTGAAACGATGCCACAGTCAGTGAAGTAGCAATTCATATGTTGCAAAAAAAAATTTGCCACGGCATTGTCTTTAGCAAAATTTGAAGTTTGTCAAAGGTTGCTGAAGAGTATGTAGTGTAATTCTATGTTATTTAGGTAGGACTGCTGGTTAGCACTCCGGCAAAATAAAAATTGGCCATTAGGTGTACGTAATATAGACTTCACTCAGGTTGAAGGGTATAAAGTGAGACCTGTGTTCACATTTGCTTTCTAATTTTCAGCTATTGTTATTTTACATACAAAGGAGTCTGATGTAATTTCCGTTTCAAAGTCCCATTCAGATTGAAACAGACGTTACTTCCACATTACTTCCATAAAGCAGCCAGAAATACTGTCAATGATTAATTTAGCTAATTTCAACACCAAATACCACAATTTATATTTGGTCTATATTAGGGCTGGGCGATTAATGGCATTTGCAATTGAATCGCAATTTAACAAAATGCTATTTTTTAAATCGCCGAGGCACAGATTTTTACTTATACTATATTTAACAAGAGAAGGACACACAGTTTCTCTTTAAGTGGTATTTAAACGATTGGGGGTTTGTCACCACACAGAAAGGTAAAGAGAGCAACTACTAGCACACAGATCCATGCATGCAAGTTAAAGGAAACAGTTCTTCATACAATGATTACAATAAAGTCGTATAACAATGGACTCTGGGCAATCAAGCTTTAAAAAAAAAACATCAGTGCAAAGTAAAAATGAAAGAAATTCACAATTTTAGTTAAAAATAATCGCAATTTAGGTTTTTGGCAGAATTGTTAAGCGCTCCTTTATATAACAACTGGGTGATGATCAAATTTGATCTTTTCTTTTTTTCAACCAATAGTGTAATTTTATTCTGTATGTTTCATTCCAGGGTTTTATTGTTTTCTTAACTTTGCTTGTCCAGACTCTGTCGCAGGACTTTACTCTTACTGTTGTGTGAAAAACTGCCTATTCCAACTTGCATGCTTGAATGTGAGTACCTCTGACTTCTCTATTGTGGCTGCAAACCCAGTTTAGACGTATTACTGCCACCTAAAGGCCAGGAGTGAGAAAGTTAGTGTCCTGCTGTAATGGAACCAAGATAAATCGCTTCTGCAAATTGAAAATTGTGTTTTCTTAATATGGGATTATATTGGAAATGAAATTTAGCATACTCTCTATGCTAAAAATATAGTGAAGATGTCTATACATAGAATCTTGTCTTGGCAGTAAAAAAATACAGTATTTTTTTAATTGCAAGTAAATAAATTCAGCCTGTAAAAGTTTTAAAAATCTCAACTTTCATGATACTTCTAGGGCCTTGAATCTGAATAAGCAGTTACATGATGACAATGTCAAACTGCTTAACAATCCATCTGGGGACTAAGACTAAGACTGTCTTACACAGCATACACGTCATATAAGACTAGAAAAGAGCAGATAAGAGACGATTTCAAATATTAGACTAACAGTGTCACTGGAAACAGCTTGGAACCAATCACATAACTAAGAAAAAGGATGCAAAGAAAGCTCCTACAACATCCAGGTGTTCAAATACTTAAGATATATGCAGCTCATTCTGTATATAATAAATGGCAGTATTAAAAAGTTGCTCTGTTGAAGCTCCAATCTTGTCTGTCATTCTTACAGAAAAGCGCTGTTACATTATGTGCATACCCCGTGTACTGTAATTGGTCCAAAGGGATTTAGACATGAGATTCTGAGCCTTACCGGACTGATTTACACCCAGTGGAGATCAGTCTGGTTGGCAAGGCTACACATTTTCTGCCATTTTCTATTAATAAGGACCCGATATCTTAATGTTGGCTGCATGTTGGGTACAGCTGCAAGAGTTCAACTCATACACCGAAGATGTTAGTCCTCTTCACAGCTGTTCCAGATTAGATTGATGACTTTTGGGCCTTTGCCACATGCCTTTTCTCTCCTTTTAATTTTTTGCAACACTGCTTTAAAAAAAAAATAAAAAATCTACCAATTCCAAAAAGATGGATGGATGGATGGATGGATGGATGGATGGATGGATGGATGGATGGATGGATGGATGGATGGATGGATGGATGGATGGATGGATGATATGGATGGATGGATGGAAATGGATGGATGGATGCTCTAAATTTTTTTTACAGCCGCTTTTACCCTTCCTGCAATTTACAAAAATCAGTTATCATTTAAAACAACTTCATAGATTTCATAGATCACTTTGCAAATGTTTTGCCCACGATTAAAGAGTACTCTTTGAAATATATATTAGCCTTTTTTATTCATGTTTTGGTTTAAAAAAAATCATCTTTGACAAAATGATACTGAAATGTAGCTGGTGGTGTTTTGACATCCACAGTGCTGCGTTAGTGCTACGACCTAAACATGTAGCATTCAGTCCACAGAATATAGTTGTATCCACCTGCTGGTTTCACTTAAAGAAGATACCTGTGACAGCATGCAATGTTAGAAAATATAGTTTTAAATCCTAACACGTTTTTCAAAATTGTATAACCAAATCTAATGTTGTACACAGACCTTTATTATGCACTTTGAAAAAAACTCTTTATTATGGGTGACTTGACCTGGGCTCTGACATATAATTCCTCCATGTCAATGATTTGCAACGTTACCATCAGTAGAATGCTCCTATTATGTTCCCTCATTGTGATGGTACAACTGATGAGATGGGCTTAACCGTCCCCTTCTTCTTTAGCCATCAGTTCCTATTTTGCTCCTGTTTGCAACTGGATTTATGGGCTCTAATTGACACCGTTGACAGTAACATCAGCAGAGTGAGCCACAGACTGTCATTTAACTCCAGCGCTAACTGGCCATGACTTGAGAGTGGTGTCTAATTGACGATAACTCACGTGTTCCATGAAGCGACATGAAACCTGCCTGGTTGCTTTTGTCATTTTATTAACCCCCTCTAATAGAGATACCTCTGATAAATTACTCTAAAATCAGTAAGATTTATTTTTTTTACTTTCGCTCCTGTTTGACAGATATGACAATGGAAAATACAACACTTTGACACATTGTTTCACACAAAGTTGTGTCACCTTCGTTCGTCTATGGCCTGAAAATTTATCAGAGTACGATAAGTGACATTTAATAAATGTGTTTTCCCTTTCTGACTGTATTGCCATTAGCCTGTCATTAACATCTAAAAGCTACTTAATAACTCAGGTAAATTAGTGTTTCATAACATGACACAACGAAACACATTTCAAGGTTATTTTCACGTCTATAGACTTAAAAAAGCTGTTTGGTTAACAACAATTTGTAAAGTAAGAAACTCAAAAGAATCAGCCTCTTTACTTGTATTTGTTCCATCACCCTCTTCCTGTGACTCATTAGCAGATGTTTTCTAAAACTAGGTGGCTGCCATTCAAACTTTATTAAATTAATAAAGACCCATGGAGAAGCAGCAGGGTAGATTTGCTAGTTGAGAAGGAACAAGGAATGTTTGAGTAAAGCTGCTGAGGTTGTAAACCTGTATGTTTTGCCTACCTTACATTTAGTCAGTGGTTCTTTAGGACGGCTCATATCTGTATTGATAAGAATAATACTTAAGACCCTTTCAAATCACTGTTCTCTTAAAGGTTTTATGCGCTTTGCATGCACATTGTATAAAAAATCAAAACCCTTATCAGATTTTGCAGAAACTTTGAACAATGCTTGTGATATTCCATGAGTAATTAAGGAACAACTTGACCGACTGCAAATAGAGAAAAGTGGAAAAAACATCAAATCCTAGCAAAAGATATTTTTTTTTTATTTATTAAAAAATTAGCCAGTTAAAAATGGAAAATAACCACTCAGTGCTCTAAATGACATTTTTTAAAGGCATTCATATATTTAAAGGCATAAACATGATTGCCCAATATCGTTATTCATACCTGCATTCTGGCCAGAAACACATATGGATCCCAAACTCCCAATCAGCTGTATTTCAGCATATTATCCTTCCTATTGAATGATTTATTGCTGAAAAACATTTAACAAATTAATCAGCATATTAAATTCAGACCAGTCATGATGCAACCTGCAGATACCAAATAACACAGAGACATTAAATCAACTCTTTAGCAGCTGACATTAACTGCTTTTATACATCAAGTTTTTAATTACATCTTTTTTGTTTGTTTTACTGTTAAAGCTAGTAATTATTACTATTGATTATTTAGTAGCATTATTTGGGGAGGTGTTGAAGGAGGTAAGCAACAAGCTATACTAAGGTATTCAAATTATCAGCCTTCATTGTCACCCAGCTGGTTACCTAATTAATTCCAACAAATTCTCCAAGGCAGATTTCTTCTTAAAGCACTGTGAAAGTGTCAACATTCAAATATTCATATCTTATAATATCTTTTTTTTTTTCCAAGTTTGACATCATTAGAACACATAGACTACACTCTTTCAAGATCTGTAAATAACTCAAAACGGCCCAAGGTACTCTTGTTCATGGATTCTTTTTTATGTGTCACATTTTAAAGCTATAGTGTGTAACAATTACAGGGATATACAGTCAGAAATGTAGTATATTATACATAACTATGTTATTTATCATCATCTATGAGCTCAGCCTCTTAACCTTAATATTTGCCTTGCCTTAGAATTTGTTATTTATAATTACATAGGAGCGGGTCTCGCAGCCATGGAGGCAGACATCTTTGCGCTACGGCAGCGCAGAGCCAACAAACTACCGATTGCGAGATCGCCCATTACGCTCGAAAGTAACTACGGCAAGTTGAGAGAGATTAACTGAGACGGTACTGAACAATAGATGGCAGTATTAAAATTATCTATGTAAACAAACCTCATCACTTGAGAAGGTAGGTGATGCGGATGTCGTGGAAGACATTTTGTCCCGTAACGCTCGCCGCACTGTTGGGGGGGAGAAGCGGTGGGGGGGAGATGTTCATGTTGCTGCGGTCTGCAGTCTGGACGTTAGATGTCGCTAAAAATTACACACTGTAGCTTTAATCTAGTTAAAGTATCCGTTCTTAAATAGCCATGTTTGAATGAGGTTTGTATAAATTGCTGCAGATTTTAAGAAACTATCAAATTAATCATTAATTTAACTGAAATTAACATCTTATTGCAGTGCTATTGTATATTTAATATGCAACCTTGTCGGTTACGAATTGTACATTTTCTTTCAAGTTGTTGGAAGCAAAAAGCAAAAGTGCTTTCATGGCCTTGATTTTATTATTTCTCTACATAATTGAAAAGAAACAAACAAAAAAGAAAAGTTTGCTGCTCACTGACTATACTTTTCTCTCACCCAATCCCAGTACTTTCAGGTTTTCTGTTACCATGGTAATTAACAGTTCTTGTTGTTCTGTTTTAATGTACAGCAACTTGATCAACCATTACATTGTTTAAAGTATGCAATGTAAATAAATGGAGTGGTATGGTATAATTCCTCACTTTTATACATTAATCTAACCCTCCACAAGATCCTCTTTGCAGTTAAATTAGTAAACAATCCTTTAGCTGAATCTTATTCTTTCTTTCTTGAATAAAAAAGATATTGGATTTGATTTTACCTAGTTTAGGGAAGATATTCAGTTGAACTATTCATAGTGCTATTCGAAACCTCACCTCTGGTTCAGCTACCCCTTCTGTGACAACCCTCTCCAGCTCTCTGCAGAGTAAAATGTGCAGCAGGTGCAGTTAGAGGATGTTTGGGAGGTTTCATTGCTTAAATATTGCTAGTTATAATTAAACAGTTTCATAAGCTCTGATTTGCACACACTCTGCACTTGCACATAGCTTGAAAATAGAAAATTAAAGTGTCCATGTAGAAATGTGAAATATGTATTTTTTCTACCTAGTTTGGATTTATATATATATATATATATAATCTTTTTTTTTTCAGTTTCGCTCCTTTAGACTTTAGAAGCACCTGATTGCAGAGCAGGATCCCTTAGTTGAATCAGGTGTGCTGGAACAGAGAGATCTAAAACATTTAGGAAGCGCTGCCTGAGCCTGTAGGTTGGAGTGAAATTGCCTGTTGTAAAACAAAATATTCTATTTGGAATACATTATAGACGATATGTTATGGTAAGTAATGTGTGTGATTTATAACACTAGAGGTTCATGACAGATGTCTAATATAAACTCCCTGACATAGAATTCTGTTTCCTTCACAACATAGGACTTCTCGCAGGATATTATTTATTGTCTCAAAGCCAAAATTCTCTCCAACATCTTTCTTTACTACAATAGTGTGTCAATTTTGGTCTAAATACCTCAGCTGTGATCTTAGTTTAAAAAGAATCCTTGCATTTTCCTCCTTGCACCCTTGTGCTGACAACAGATCTACATTCTATGATGTAAGTTTAGACTAAAATATAATATAAAAGGATCATACTAAGCATCAATAAGAGGCACATACAAAATGGTTAGGAACTATATTACCCCTTGATTTTAACTAGCTTTTATTTTGGTCAATGTCATTGTCTCAGTTTGTGCACAAAGCATTTCGTTTTACATATGTCATTGCAAACATGGAGCAAAAAGTTCTGCCTGATTATGTTTGTACTTTTAAGCGCAACTTAAATTCTCTTCATACACTCTGTGACTTTTCCCTTTATGTTGTTAACTCATTTAGATCAACAGTACATCAAAGGGAAAGGCCCGGTTTCATGACTGCATATCTGATATGCTTTTAATTTGGAATTCAAATAAGCATTGATGCACATTGCAATCAGCTGTGATTAAAAGGGCCACTGTGCCATGAAGATTAGCCTTCTAATAATCTGAACCTCTATATAGCAGGCAAATCATTGTGTCAAGGATCCAAGCAGTTTCCCTCTGTAAAGCTTAGTCATATTTTTTTAATCATTTTTGTGTTAAACTAAAAAAACCCACATTCTTTCTTAGGTTTTTATTTCTCGATAATTAGTTTGAATAATGAAAAAACTAAATGTTAAAGGTTTATAAGAATGGGTTTAGTTTTAATTGCTTATATTAAAAAACTTGAAAATATTTGATTAAATGTCTGACATGAACTTTGCCCCACTTGTCAAACTCTAGTGCAGAAGGTGAGCTCCCTCTTTCCGTAATGCGTGGAGTTTTATCTAAACCAGACTCTTCTTCATTAATAAGACATTAAGTTCCTCACATATTTTCCTAGAATTAAAAGCAGTCTTTTCTCACTACAACAGCTGATATGTCTGTGTTTTTAGGCAGCTAGAGTTTAACTCTGGAGACACTCTGACTTTTGCATCACACTACAAGCTGCCAAGTGAAGAACTGCCACCTTTTCTCCCGATTTTAGCAGAACCGACAGACCAACTGGCCTGCCGGTCCAAACTGTTATGTTGTCAGCCTTTTATTTATCTACTTACATCATCGGGTCTGAATTTAAGTTTTTCCAAGAGCTGTAGAGAAATAGCTTTAAAGTTCAGTCGATGTGGTAGTTAATATAATTTATAAGATGAGATCGATTTTATTACAGACTCAAAGTCCAAATTACATAAAAAAGAAAACAAAAATGACAAAAAAAATATTAATAATACAAGGTCCTATTCCTTGATATTTGAAACCTTTCAGTCACCAATGTGTTAATATATGATGAGATTATGCCTTTTATGATGATTTCTTGCTAGATTTAGCTGAGTTTTTTTTTAACCCAAGATAGAAACAATTGCTGTTAAAGCTTACTCGCCTCTCCCAGTTTGGATCTCCAAGACCCTTTGAGGCCAAAAAAATATTTTTATATTAACTAGTAAGAAAAGTCGCTGCCTTGTACAAGTTGGCTGCTAAAAGAGCCATTTCTTCTCATCTTAGAGCTGGAATTATTACACTCTGCCTTACATCATCTCCCCCTGATTGGAGAAACCGAGTGCTTGTTTATAATGAGGGCACAGCGCGGTTAAGGTGGGTGCTTCCTGGAGAGGGCATTCTTGTATAGATATTCTTCCACTGTTCATCTTTAATGGGCAGAGAACTGCTGCTGCTCAGACATCAGAAATTATGCAGATGACTTGGGTGCATGACACTTTGTACATGATTTTGTGCATTTTAGCATAGTTAAAAGCTCAGAAAAGTTAATTTGCATGATATAAGCCCTTTAGTAATGTATATGTTACTTTAAATGATATTCAAAAGAAGAAGGATTAAGATATTTGCTCAGCCATGTCTTTTTTCCAAATATGTCGTCGCCTTTTCTTTTCAGGGCTTTCAGCTCAAAATTGCACAAATTGCCAAGGCAGTGCGTTTCACTAGTGAGCTTAATATTTTAGTTCTATTTGTTTGGCTTCAGGATAGACGAGTCAGAGCAGCTCCATCCCACTGCGGAGCTGAGTCTGACCTGCTTTTTTATCGTACAGTCCGAGCAGGTAGATCGCATGAGAGCGTCGTGCTGCACATACATCGTGTGAACTCACACCGTACGACTAAACCCTGCGGTTTAGTTGTACAGTGTAAGTAGTAGCTGCGTGCAACGATTGAAAAACTCACACAGTGTATGCCCGGCTTTAAGACCGCATCCTCTGTATAATTTCTACATTGTGGAATAACATATATTATAAAGTATTAGGATTTATTCATTTGTGGATGTGACTCTTCCTATCTTGGGTAAAAAAGTGTAACATTAAGTCTGTTTTTGTTTTTTTTTCTAAATGATAAAATATAGCAAGAAAATTACAAGCTCTTCCTCTGTCTAAATTTACAAAGTCTAGCATGTGATTGCATTACATTGACTCATCTGGGTGATATTTCTGAGTAATTCAAGTTCTCTATATAGTATCTGCAGAGGAATGTCGCTCCGAGTAAATTCTCTTAACATACCTTCAGGAAAAAAAAAAATCCCCAACACATTTTTTGTGGTATTTAAGCTCTCATAATGGCACGAAATATTATATGAAAAATGTTCTCAGGTAAGCCGGTCTAAATATTAGATTTAAGTTAATCTAATTTAATAAATTGGTGTGATAATGAAGGTTTTTGACCTTGCATTATCTCTTACCACCCCAGATATGCTTGCTGAACTCAATTAGCAAGTATGATTGGCTGATAACCCTTATTAGCATAAAGCTTAGGTGCGGATCATCTGACAGCTGGAGGCTTTGTACCATGACCGCAGAAAGCCGTCTATTTAAATCATCTGAAACACGGGTCTGCAGTCAAATAGTTTGTCCTGAATCTAAACATACACACCCATCAGAAAACAGTAATGGAAGGATTTCCTGTCACTTGGCTTGATAGAGCAGATTTGTCATAATGGTGGCCTATTTATTTTGATTACAATTGACTCCAGTTGTGTAGGCAGTGATATTTTTTCTTTTACTCAATTTAATTAGGAAATTTAAAGTAATGTTGTTGTATCTCTGAACAGAAGATATTGAAGTTTGATGTTTTTATTGATGATTAGACATAATTTTATTTCTACAAACTTGAGTAAGGTGACACCTTTAGATCTTTCCTCCAGAACCTTTTTTAGGACAATAAATTATAATTTTGTATCTAGAGTTTATCAGTATCCAGGTTTCCCTTCTCCAACATACCATAGAGTAATTTAGGAATTTTTCACTGTCATTCAGCTCAGCAGAGGCTTGACAGCGAGCCACTCATCAGATTCAGGTGGTGTGCGTCAATAGCCTGGCCAGCCAGACTGATACAGTGTATACACAGTTGCTGTGTCCAAATGTCCGCCCTAACCCCTAAATCTCTCCATCAACATATAGAGCAGGGACTATATAGTGGACTTTATGGCAAACTCAGTTAACTGACCATTCAAAATGATGATCACTACTTTTCACTCACAGTTAGTCCTGTAACTGCACCTATCTGCATGGTGCCTGTACCATCTTTGTTGTTTATTGCCCCCACAACAAGCTCTTGCAAAGCAATCTGGGATATATTTGTTCATCTAGGGACCATGGATGATCACTACTTTTCAAGGTGCATTGTGGGAAACTCGATTTCACTACTTTTTCATCCACCAGACGATTGGACAGTCATCTAAAATGGTGTAACCACTATATAGGGCCCTATATAGTGTCCTATATAGGGTCCTATTTAGTGATTAGGGGAGGGATGTTCGACCACAGCCAAAGAATCAGTCTGGTAAACAGCTAGTAGATTTGGATATCAAAGGCGGGAGTAATAGGGTCGGCATAATCAGGTTAGAACCAATCAGATAACTATGTGACGCAAAAAACTACATTCAACTAGATCTGTTTTTGTAATTTTGTAGTCCATTAAACCGAAAATAGCAAATGCATCCTTAAAAAAAAATAAATTGCAATTCTGTCCTTAGCTTAGATATTAAGGGTTACCTCAATCTCACTTATGATGTCAGAAAGGCATCATAAGTGAGCAGAAAAGTTCTAAGAGTGATGCATCGTTAAGTACTGCCCCCCATGCTATGATTGGTCTAGCCAGATTTGGTTAAGTCAATATTGACAATAACACTCCCAGTCACTGAGTCTGGCTGGCCAGGCTAGAGCTTCATTTTAAGGCCTCACATCACCTTGTTGTTGAATTTGTAAAAAATGTCAGTTTATTGTTCTGCAGTACCTAACACAATATACCATTAATGTTAATGGTGCTGACAGTGTATCGTCACACTCATATTGGTGCCTTTATACATGGGCTTCTTCTTGATGTTACCTGACTGTAGGTTCCCACTTTCCCTCTTTACTTAAACATATTCCAAGCTTTTATTAGAATCACATTTCCCTAGGGGACTGCAGTTTTAAAATTTCCACACTTTAAGAACCACATTATGTATTGTAAGACTTAAGAAGCGGAACCTGAATTCCTTTAATCGTGTATGAAATGCCCCTACAGGAGTATCTGTGAAATGTTCACCACAAGGGATAGTATATTCCATTTTCATCCACCTCATCAAATTTTCCATGTAATTAATGGTTGAATGTCTCCACAGTGTATATGCTCTGCCTGTTAAAGCCCGATATTTGACTGCACATGCACGATTTGACTGTCCATGACTTTAACAGGGGATAGGTTATATTAGAATCTGGATGGCAACAAATTGTGTGAAACAATTTTATTGGAAAAATCTAGAGATGGACAGATTCTTTTTTTTTTATTCCAATACGATACAATACATGGGCTGAGCTTATCAGCTGATATCCAATACCGACCTGATACTACTGTTGAATGAATCAACCATTTGCCTTACCAAGTGAGTAAATGCATCATGCTTGACACAAACACTGTAGGTAAACAAAAACAGATAGAAATCATCACTGGCTACTGTGTTTTTTCTGTATGATGACCTAATCAGCACTGTGATCTAAAGTGACTAGATCACTGTAACTGTATTGCTGTGTATTACATTGAAAAAATATACATGAGTTGATCAGTATGCTGGATCGGCATCATTCATCCGATATCCAATTCAGGTAATAAGTCAATATCTGTGCCAATATCTCATCCCATTGTTGCATCAGTGCATCTCTAGCAATATCCCTGGTTTGGAAACTGATGGAGGAGAAATCAGTTTTGCAGAGATGGGAAATTTCCTCAGGCCTCATAACCAAGACGTTTAGAGTTAAACTACGGAGGCTGGCTTCTTCCTAAAAGGAAAGTTCAGTTGAAGACAAGGTTGATTACAGTAAATTTTGCATGTTATGTCAGAATAAAATAGAATATCTCTTTATTGTCCCACAATGGGGAAAATCTGAATATTTCGCTGGAAGCTACAAAGAAAATTGATCCACAGTAGCTAAAATAGCTCACTGTGTGACCTAAAAGTTGAAGCTGTACGTATTGCCTTGAATAAGTGATAATTAGAAAGAGCTCATTTGATTCAATATATTGTCAATACTATGTTCACTTGCCTTGACATGACATTAGTTAAAGTTACGTGCCGTTCTTAATGCATGGAGCATTTGGACTGATGTAAAAGAAAGCTTGGTGCTCTCAGTCGTTGTTCTAAATCCTCCCAAGGAAGTTCTATTAGGCTGAGGTCAGGCCTCCATCGGGGACAGTCAGGTTAGTCCACATTAATCTTTTTTTTTTCAGTTTGTTCCAGCATTTAAATAACAGACTGAGAGGAGACTCTAAAGTGGGTGTAGTCGCTTGCTAAGGTGGCATCCTTGTAGGTGCCATTTACAGTAATAGATGTCCTCTCATCATTTGGTGGAGTTAGCCAGTCTGGTTGTCGTGTTTTTAGTTAATTCTTGAATGTTTTTTTTTTTATCTAGTTTGGTTCTATGGTATCAAGGTGTGGGATGCTAACCTGATTGAGTACATGGCTACAAACAGCATATAGGTTAAACCCAGCTTGGTTTTCAGCACTAGATTGACTAAATCAAGTAGCTCCTGTACATTTGCGGGAGGAATTAGCCTGCAGTGATTTTATCAGCAGATAAAGATAAGATGTACCAGTTATTATAGTTTGAGTTGTGTTCAATTGGTTTCTTAGAGGTTTTGTGGTTAATATGCTTTGAATTTTTATTCTACTGGAGTCATGCAAGTCCTTTCCTTTGTCTTCTGTCTCTTTAGTCTAGGCACATCCAGTGCTACAACAGTTTCTTTCCATACAACCTTGGAGGTGCTGCTACTGGGCTTGCTATAAATTCCCTGGCTCTCCTATCCTTTTTCTTTATTTTCCTATCTTCTTTTTCTTGTCCTAGTTTTCCTGCCCAATGTTTTCCAAGGACCTGATATGGCCTGTTCCTTTACTTCGATAAAGTCAATTTTGCAGCAGGAGGATCATTTTACTTTTCCACTTTTGTAGAACAAATCTGACCCTGATGTTACAGAGGCAACCGAACCCCACAAATGTTTTCCAAAGCTGTCAGAACATGGAGAAGCAATTTCAAAACTTCAAATTGTTCTTACCCAATTTTTAAAGCTATGAGGATATTTCCAATGAAACCCTTTCAATGCTTCAAGGACACAGAAAACACTCAAATAATACATCATAAAAGGTTTTCATTGAGTTGGTATATTTTATAGAAATACCACTATCTCAACATCTAAACTACATCTGTATGACCTTGAGTAATCGACAAGTGTTTGTTTTGAATTGTATACAAAAACAAAAAAAGAGCCTTAATAAAACTGTCACAGTATCTCTAGTGTAATAATCTATAGACAGAAAAAAAGAGTGCTCTTTCAGATTTCATTGCATTAGTCACAGTATGTAAATGATGGAGGGAGGCAATTGAAGCCAATACAGCAGTGCCTGAAGGTGCAATATTACTGCTATATGTGCAGACTTTCAGTGCATCTTTAATGTCCGTGGTCGACCCATTTAAAAATATGAACTTCTGGCATGAATTGCAGAGGCAGTGCATACTTTCCAAAAGTTTTTGATGTATTTGATTATTTTTTTCTTTATTTATTTACTTGTATTTACTAAGTTTCTTCTCGTTGTTGGTGGTCCTTTGAAAGATTATTTTGTAATTTGAGATTTCTTTTTTTTTTTTCAATTAAATATCCAGTTGTTATTCATTCTTTTTTAACTCTGCCATCTTTTAGAAATGCATTAGTTTAATGCATTGGTTTAAAGAACGGAAACCAGATGGAAGAGCTTTTAAATTCAAAATTAAGCTTAAAATTGAGGTGATTCTGAACATGTTCCACCCATCTTTCTTATAACCATCAGAGATGATTAAATCCCATACAGTCAGATTGTATCCTAGGATCTGAATTTAGGTATTTATATGTACCTCTGTCCAATAAACTGGAAGATTTATTAATATTTGCATTTTTTATCAATCTATGCAAGTAGTAGAAGAAATACTTTCTGATGCATGGTTAGCTCTTAAAGGAATAATATAAACGCAACACTTTTTGTTTTTTCACATATATTATGATATTAACTCAAAGATCTAAAACTTTTTTCACATATTAAATATAGCCATTTCGCTCATATATCGTTCACAAACCAGTCTAAATCTGAGATAGTGAGCATTTCTCCTTTGCTGAAATAATCCATCCCACTTCACAGGGGTGCCATATCAAGATGCTTGTTAGACACCAGGATCAGTGCACAAGTGTGCCTTAGACTGCCCACAATAAAAGACACCTCAGAACGGAGCAGTTTTATCACACAGCACAACACCACAGATGTTGCAAGATTTGAGGTAGCGTGCAATCGGCAGGCCGACAGTAGGAATATCAACCAGAGCTGTTGCTCATGTATTGAATGTTCATTTCTCTACCATAACCTGTCTCTAAAGGCGTTTTAGAGAATTTGGCAGTACATCCAACCATCCTCATAACCGCATACCACGTGTAACCACACCAGCCCAGAACCTCCACTACCAGCATGTTTACCTTCAAGATCGCCTGAGACCAGCCACTTGGACAGCTGCTTAAACAATCGGTTTAAATAACCACGGAATTTCTGCACAAACAGTCAGAAACCGTCTCAGGGAAGCTCCTCTGAATGCTCGTCGCCCTTATCGGGGTCTCCACCTGACTCAAGTTCCTCGGCGTAACCGACTTGAGTGGGCAAATGCTCACATATGCTGGTGTCTGACACGTTGGAGAGGTGTTCTCTTTACAGATGAATCCTGATTTACATTGTTCAGGGCACATAACTGACAGTGTGTGGGTGAGCGGTTTTATGATGTCAATGTTGCAGATCGAGTGGCCGATGGTGGTGGTGGGGTTATGGTATGGGCAGGTGTTTTTGATGGATGAAGAACACAACTTTTTGATCTTTGAGTTCATCTTTTAAAAAATGGGAGCAAAACTAAAAGTGTTGCATTTATATTTTTGTAGAGTTTAAGAAAACGTTGCACAGTCTCTGATTTATGCAAGTCTATAGAAAATGCTTCTATGATCATGGCTGTTTATCGGCATAGTCTAATTGTAGTCTAAAATGTTGAATGATCGTCGAAAGGGAACTTTAGCTTTTCACAACTTAAAAAAAGGGGTTTTAATGCGAAGCAATACTGAGCCTTGAAACAAATGTAGATAATTCTATGTGATTTCTGGCAATAAAAAAATATTGCTCCTTGTCTTTCAGGCTTTTGCGAAAATAGGTCAGCGTTTAGCTGCACATATTGAGCACCATTTCTCTATAAGCTCATAGTGTTGATGCAAAGGAAGGAAATACATTTAAGCATTAGTCCGGCATTGGACCTATAAACTATATTGGCATGTTCACAGCTGCAGAAAATTGAGTACGGTCTGCTGAGGGGCAGCATGTGCCAGTGCAGACAGGATAGTGGTAATAGGCTGTCTGAGTGCTTGGAAGATGCAGAGAGCTAGAGGAATGGAGTTCTAATGGAATATCCAAAGGTGTTCAATGACAGTTAACCTTTCCGGCTAATGATTGGGGTCACATGGAATGTGTATCACAGCCTCAGATGGCGTTTAGTCAGCAATGGAGAGATATATGGGTGATGAATATTGTATGACTTGAAAATACCGGAGGTTCCACAGCTCTGCTGCTAAACCAGTGCTGTTAGTCCTGTTTAAGGTCATTTTTGGGGGGGCAGTGGGAAACCCTGCCCTGTATCCGCTGCATTATTAATTTAACCCTCCATTAAGCTTAAAGATCCCAATCCCACACATCTAAAGCAGAATGTTACAGATTTTGAGATAATACATTTAAAACAGCCAATTTGCATCATTATGTGATTCTGCTTTTAATCAATATCTAGAGTAAGTGAGGATGAGGCTCTCTTGAAGCTATCCCTGCAGCAGCTGTCTGCTCACTTGTCACTGTTACTTACACAAGTGTTGCATCCTAATGCTGCTTTAATGCCTGCTCATGAAACTCTGATGCAATCTATTTAAGGGGCATCACAACTGTCCTCCTTTCACGGCACAGTGATTTTTAAAACATAAGCATACAAAAATGCCACCAAACTTTTTTACATTTTACATTTCAATGCCAAACTGTGTTGCGTTTATTGGAATTTCATTTGACCAACAAAAAATCATGAGGTGAAAAGAAAAGTACATAGGGTTATGCTTTTTATTTTTCTACAAATAAAAGTGTAAAGAATATGATATTCACACACATATATATATATATATATATATATATATATATATATATATATATATATATATATATATATATATATATATATATATATATATATATAATATAGAAGCTTCAGTAGATATTTTGTAGAACTAATTGACAATACCTTGGACAATTGATCTTTAAATTAGATAATTATTTACTGAATAATAATCTTTTTCTTGAAAATCAAACTACATTTTCAAATGTGATTCTTCATGATTGGAGCACACATTATAATAGAACAGGTTCTTCCAGGAAATGACACTGAATTAATCAGAGGCACAGGATCTCTGTGAATAGCATTAATAATTTGCCTCTAAAAGCTTCATCCCACTTAAGTTATTAACATTTAATTTAGCAGCATCAGAGTGGATTAACCTATCAGCCAGTGTGTGGCAGAAGATGTATTAAGTACATCTCATTTCCAGTTTTCCAGTGGTGCTTTATACCTCCTACAGTATGTCAGTTCAGAGAAATTGTGATCTGCTTTGGGAGATTTAATGTATTTTATACTTATCTCCAAAAAAAAAGAGAATTATCTTTTCTTTTGCTGTCTATTTAGGACTCTTTATAATTTCACTTCATACTGTAAATTCACTTTTATAAATCCACAGATATTTTTTGATTGATCGATTAATAATTAGATCAAAAGGAAGATTTTTTACAGAATTAAATCAGGCGAACCTAAAACTTTTCTACTTGAGGTATTGACAGATAAAAAAAAATTTTTATTTATTTATTTTTCTTAAATACACAATATTTATTGGTGTAATTACTGCTGTAAGCGGGTTGTTCTGTCAGCTAAAGGCATGTTTTAAAGTCTCTATACTCCAGTTAAAGATTAATTGATTACTAAATTATTCTACAATTATTTAAATATTTTATTTTATTATTATATTATTCATATTTTTTAATCACATTTTATAATTATAGTGTGGGGTTAAGGGTCTGGCTCAGAGACCCATAGTGGCAGACTGCAGGAGTGGGTTTTTGAACTCACAACCTCAGGATTCCAATCTCTACACCCTAACCACTAGGCCGCCACTCCCCATATTAAATTATTATTTTTCTATAATAGTTAAATAATGATCTCATTAATTGTTTCAGCCCTACAGCAAACCAACCTGTGGCTTCAAGCACAAATCGTTTGATGGAAGGCCAATACCGATCAGTTTAACCAATCCCAGATATGTGCAGCCCATATTTTGTTTCCCATTATTTAGGCTGGTGTTATCACATCCTCCATTTATATGATAAAACTGACACAATGATGGCAAATGTAACACACGTCTCAGTTTAAACAAAAGGAACAATTCTTAACAAATCGAAGCATTCATATTAAATAATGTGTGGCTCCTGAATGCACTGATAAATCTGCGAACCCATGCATTTGTATGCCCATTGTCACGCCCCACTCATGGGATACAAGAAAAAAACACAAACATCGTCCATTAGATATTGTGGTCTATCTCTTCTTAAAAGCTCTCTGTTTTAGTCCAATCTGCCTGTACATGATCACAGCGATGAAGGACCACTGAAAGCTTTATCAGTCAATGAATATGGTCTCACAATATGTTTAATACCTCTATAAAGTCCCTTCAGTTTGATGCTATAGATCAGGCATCCCCAAACTCGGTCCTCAAGGCCCCCTGTCCTGCAGGTTTTAGAGGTTTCTCTGCTTCAGCACAGCTGGTTATAATGATTGCAGTAGACCAAAAGCCTGTTAATCAGCTTTCAATTAAAATCAGCTGTGCTGGAGCAAGGAAACCTCTAAAAACTGCAGGACAGGGGGCCTTGAGGACCGAGTTTGGGGATGCCTGCTATAGATTATATAATAGGCTTTATGTTTGTGTAAATGTGGTATTCTCACACAGAACGCAACTGGACTTGGCCATTCGCCCCTTATCCAGGGAACAATCCAGTTCCCTTCCACTTGTCCACGTAGTTAAACTCTGCAAACTGCAACAACAGCTGCAGTTGACTGTAATTATGGTGTGATTTTATAGAGGAGATATTGTTTTAACACAATTTATTTAATACTGGCTGACATGGACTACAAAGAACAACGGATAAAAACAGAAGTTCAATTTTCTTCAATCATAAACGTATTCTTCCAAACTGCACTTATCATCTCTTCAGTTATCAGGCTCTAACTCTCCACTCAAGCTATTATTCGCATGACACCAATGTGTACACTATTTATAGTTAAATAGTGACACTTAACTATAAAGATCATCATTACTGCACATATAGTCAAATCTGGTTTCCAGCATGTATCTCAGAGCTCTTTCTATATCAGTGTGTAAATAAATGGTCAGCTAAAACAAAGTGGAAAAAATTGTTGCCAAAACATTTTTATTCAAATTTCCAAAATTTGATACTCAAGCATTTAGCTTTGTTATTGAATAAGTCTTTAACTGTAAACCAAGCCTCAAACCACATAAAGAAGAAAACCAACTCAGAAATAAAATTTTTTTTACATGCCATACATAAGGTGTTATCAACAAATTCAATTCTGTTGATTGAGTCTTTTTTTTTAAATCAAAATAAATCTCAAGTACATAAAAAAAAAAATCAAAAATATTTAGGGATGAAAAATATCAACATATCTTTGCAAGTTATAAAAATTAGGATATCTCTATTAAATAATGAAATTTAGTTTGTGTTTTTTAAGTCAGACAAATGAAACAAATCCATTAATTGACTTGGCCAACTATGCAAATGTCTAACTGGGTTCAAACTTTGGTCTGTTATTAACATCACAATTTTTTTTTTTCTGTGCATCAATGTCCTACATACAATCATTTATAAGATGAAAGAAAAACAAAATCATTTATAAAAGTGCTTTACATGGGATCAATACATGCAAAGTGTTGATATTAAAATGCATCCCTTTATTAAAGCAGTTGTTGATGGTGTTTTAAAACAGCTGTAAGGTGCAGTACTGAATGTCACTCTGTGTTGTATGTGTGGCAATATTTATTAATTCAATATTATACCTTGCATGGCATTAAACTAAGAGGAATGACGGGCTTATATTACTGAACTGTGGCTGTATAATTACATCCATCTGGAGGGTCATGTTTATTGTATGATGAATAACCCAGATGGTGTTAGATTAATCTCTGTTTGTTTTAGCTGTTGTTTTACTGTTTTTCTTGTAAGCTGAAAATCTCCCTTGTCTGACAGCCTTAGGTAAAAATGCAAGACTTTTCAATCAGTCTTTTTCTAGAGTCTTTCTAGAAAATAAAAGAAAGCCTGTTGTGCATTTATAATAGAAATAGAAAAACGATTCTGCTGCTGTGGAAATAATTTTACCTGTAGAACTTAACAGCTATCATTTATTCTTGAACAATAACTGTTTTGATTTTTTTAATTCAGCTTTTCATACAAAAATGTATAGTTATTTTTTTTTTACCTTATTAGAATTTTTCGGTCACTTTCCCCTTTATAGAGTATACAGCAGAGTTGCTTAATCTATTACAAAAGATGCACCGATCCAATACCTGGATTAGATATCGCTGATGTGATACCAGATATTAGAAATCCAAGCCAGTAAACTTTTCAAAGAAGTGTTATTTCTTTCTTTTTGCTGGTTATTTTGTTAATAAAATGCACATATATAATTATGTTAAATTGTAGACTTTTTGTAACACTGTTTTTGTCAAGGCTAACGCCTTCCCTCACATGGCAAGATGTATGGTTCATTCATTCGACAGTTGAATCGGGTTGGTATCGGATATCGGCCTGATACCATGAGTCCAGGTATTGGTATCGGTTTGAGTCAGAAAAATTGAATAATGCATCTCTATATCTTAACATAGTCTGGGTTAACTGCTTGATTGATTGATAGACTTTATTGATCTCCCATTGGAGAAATTTACTTGTTACATTGGCTCAATACTCAAAAAGATGGTGCCAAAAGGACGAAAATGCACATGAGGCATATACAGTATATACAGTGTATATATATATATATATATATATATATATATATATATATAATATATATATATATATATATATATACACACACACACATATATATATATATCTCTTAAATAAGTCTCTTATTTAACAGGATTATTACAACGGGGTTATTGCACAGGGTATTAAATGGTATTTATATAAAAAGGTATACCGGTATATATATATATATATATATATATATATATAGTTATTACAATGGGTATTAAATATAAACAGGTTATTGCACAGGGTATGAAGTAGTAATTGTACATGTTATTGCACATGTTATTGCAGTTATAGTGCTGCATTGTAAAGTCTAATGGCAGCAGAGATGAATGCCCTGCGGTAGCACTCCTTTTTACGAACGGGGTGTATAAATGCTGATGAAATTAAGACATTTTGTGTTTCTTTTATAAACTCAATGAATTGTATAAAATGTTAAATGAACATATGTGCCTCTTGTATTTCTAGGGTTTTCCTTCGAGCCATCAGCCAATACGCTTCAGTCTTAAACAAGAAATTTTTGGATCAAGCCAACTTTGAGCTTCAGGTAAACACTGCTTTTTTCAACCTTTTCTTCAGTAAGGTTACCTGACATCAGCTCCAGATGATCCTCTAAATGATTTTCCCTTTTATTTTGTCAAGTCAACCCTGGATTTGACAATTTGAAGCTCTACAAAAATTGTAGAGAGCAAGAGAACATCAATTACATTATAATGGTTGTGATTTTTATGACCGTTATTGAATATTTAACCTGCTTTTCTTTTAATTGAGCAATTGCTTCTTTTTTTTCATAATAATATCTTAGACGTGACAGAATGTTGTCAACAGCAAACCTCTACAGAGATTTCAAGGCCTCTGTGGACTGATTAATGTAGCTTTATTTTAGGGTGACTCACAGCACTCAAAGCTGTCTTTGTGACTTTAAAAAAAGTTACAATAAATCTCAGGGTGTCAGAAAAGAATCAAGCGGTTTTGTCTTGGGTTCCCACACAGTCTGGAAAAATGCATATTTTAAGGTACTTTCAAGTTCTGAAAAAGTAGGGGGGGAAGATCTTATATTTTCAAACTTTACTCTATGTCCAAATTAGTCAATTCATCCATCCATACATATCCCTCCATCCATCCAATCATCTCCATTCATCCATCCAACATCCATCCATATCCATCCATCCAGATATCCATCCATCCATCTGCATCTATCCATCATCCATACAACTGACATCCGTCATCCATCCATCCATCATCTACATTCATCCATCCAACTTCCACCATCCATCCATCCATCCATCCATCCATCCATCCATCCATCCATCCATCCATCCATCCATCCATCCATCCATCCTTCCATCCATCCATCCATCCATCTGACATCTATCCATCCATAAATCCATCATTAAACCATCAGTTCCTCCAAGTATGTTTTGGTTTTGTACTCATGATACTTATTTATTATTTGTTATTTAACATAATTCATTATAAAGAACATTTGTTTTAAGAAGTAATAAAAAAAAATTATATAGCAAAGAATAAAACAGTAGATTTTGTGGATGGAAAATACCCAGTGGGGTACTCTGACCTAAATCAACTACCTCTACACCCACTGGGACCGCTTCCCAGCAACAAACTGTAACCATCTCATCTGCAGCTTTTGATTTAATGAAAGCATAAAGCTCTGCTGCCCACACTGTCTAGCACAGAATGACATTACTGTAAAACTGGCTTTGAGCTGTGATTGAAACGGTCTCTTATTCCCTCTCCACCTCTTTCCTTCTTTATCTGGGTTAGCTGTGGAATAACTACTTCCACTTGGCTGTGGCCTTCCTCACCCAGGAGTCGCTGCAGCTGGAGAACTTTTCAAGCGACAAAAGAGCCAAGATCTTCCACAAGTGAGTACAGCCTCAGCCTTTAATCCGCAGGACATCTTGGCTTTACTGTACTACATCTTAGATTCCTTCTCCAGGGCAACCACTTCAAAGTTTACAGGGATACCGAACCCCCTACGGCTTCTGTAAAAGCTTTTCTGGTGATTTTTTTATCTGATCACAGCACAACAGATTCATTGCTGCTGTAGGGATTATTGTGAGTACATTTCTTACCTAAATGTATTTGGACAGGAAATGTTCTGTGCCCAGTCCAGTAAAAAAAAAAAAAAAAAACACCTTAAACGGTTATTACTGCTGTGAATGCATATTTTTCTATTGTTTCATTCTTCGATCCATAAAACAACATTTCTACCCATTCAACCACTCTATGTTTTTGCAGAGGACTTATTTATCTGCATTAGTATTTTGCAAAGTATAATAATGCATTCAGACAGAGAAATGCTCTCTGGGAAAACAAGCATATTGTTGCTCATCTTCATTTGGAGGGGTTTTGTCAGCAAATCATACATCACACAAGATGGTGCTTGACAGTGATGTTCCATGTTGGTCAGTGTTTCATTACTGGCCCTAAAAAGCTTCCGCCAGAAACCAGACATAATCCCTCAGTTTCACGGCCACAGTATTTATCTGCTTTTTTTCACCTTTTATACCCTAAAACTCAGTGCATTCACTAGGGTTGTATGTAGTAGACAAATAAAACGCATATTTACAGAGTGAAAGGAATATTATTAGGGGTTTTATTTTTTATTAACGGATCTACACTAAGATATTAACAAATGAGTGGTAAAGTTATTGTGTTTTTTTTTCTATATTATCTTTTCTGCTGTCCTGCTTTAAATTCAATGTTGCCTAGATATCAAGGCATATTTTACCTGCGTCAATACTGTTATATTCAGTGCTACTGTAGCATACGAATGCCCTATTATCCTATGCAATAATTTTATAGTCAATGCCCGCCCCAGTTTCGAGTTATTTCATCAAATAACTTTTGGACTGTCATATATTGTTCCGCAAACAGATTTCCAAAAGGACAGCAAATAAACTGGTGTATAGAGCTAAAATCATGGTGAAACAGTCAATTCCGCACACATATTGATAGGGGAGTGTTGGCCCTAGTGGGTTAGAACAGTGCGCTTGTGCTCTGACAAGGTTGCAGGTACCCGGTTTGATCCCCATTATGGGACTATAAAGGGATTTACATTACATATGGGATACATTCACAACAATGACGTCAAAAAAATAAAGGTAACACATAAACAACACAATATAACTTTAATAAAATCAGCTTTTGTGAAATCAAACTGTCCACTTAGGAAGCAACACTGATTGACAATCAGTTTCACGGGCTGCTGTGCTAATACAATAGACAACATGTGGAAATTATTGGCAATTAGCAAGACACACTTGATAAAAGAGTGGTTCTGTGAGGACCATAGACAACTTCTCTGTACCTATGCTTTCTGGTAAATGTTTTGGTTGTATTTGAATGTTGGTGCTTCACACTCATAGCATGAGACAGACTCTACAACTCACAGATGTTTCCCAGGTAGTGCAGCTCATGCAGAATGGCACATCAATGTGAGCTGTGGCAAGAAGGTTTGCCGTTTCTGTCCTGTGTAGTGTCCAGAGGCAAGAGGCATTAGCAGGAGACAGGGTAGTACAACAGGAGGAGGCCGTAAGAGAGGAATAACCCAGCATCAGGACCACGGCCTCCGTCTTTGTGCAAGGAGGAACACGAGGAGCACTGCCAGACCCCTGCAAAATGACCTCAAGCAGACCACAAATGCATTTGTCTCCACAAACAGCTAGAAACAGTCTCAATGAGAATGGTATGAGGGCTTGTAGTCCACAGATGGGGATGGTGCTTACAGCCCACTGTGCAGGACGCCTGGCATCTGCCTTAGAACACCAGGATTGGTAACTTCACAACACGCACCCTGTGCTCTTCACTTATAAATACAGTTCGCACTGAGCATGTGTGACACTCGTGACAGAGTCTTGAGACACCATCTGCTGCCTGTAACATCCCTCAGCATGAACACTTTTGGTAGTAGGTCAGTAATGCTGTGGGGTGGCATTTGTTTGGAGGGCCGCACAATCCTACCTGTGCTTGCCACAGGTAGCATGACTGCCATTAGGTACCTAGATGAGATCCTCAGACCCCTTGTGAGACCATATGGTATTGCGGTTGGCACTGTGTTCCTCCTAATGCAGGATGATGCTGGACCTCAAGTGGCTGGAGTGTGTCAGCAAGAGTGTCCAGCAGGTGTGCTGGACCTGCATCGGATGCTTTTAAGGTCCAGCAGATTCCAAAACAGCTTCTTCCCCGCTGCCATTAGACTGCTGGATGTTGAATAAAATGGGAAAAAAACAAAAAAACAGCGCTGAATGTTGTAGAAACTGTAAATCATATCTCAGTCTTATGTTTGTGTATACATATTATTGTATAGACTTTGCGTGTACAAAATGGCTAAGTTTGTCTCGGTCTAAGTGATTTCTTGCAAGATCAAGGTATTGCAGAGGAATTGAAAAAGCAATTACAAATCAATAAACTTTTAGTTAATTGTTTATTAAAGTTATGCGTTTCTTCCTTAAGGAATAGTTCAAAGATGAGGCCCAAATAGCTTCTTTAGGCTGGGCTTTACAAAAAATGGAGTTAGTAGCTAACAGGCTTGTTTAAAAGGACGGTTGGTTATATTTTGGCAATCAAATGTAATATAATTGGTAATAAAGTTTTTTTTTTTTTAGATTTATAAAAAAACAACTTAATAGCCATGTCAGCATGGAGTACCATGCAGTCCCCATTAGCTCCCTGTTAGCTTGCCTTACACCACAGTAAACACATGAAATTATCAAAAGTCTAAATGTTTAGCTTTTAATGCATTCCCTAACTTTGGCAAACCTAAAACCTCTTTTGATCACAATTTTGTAAAGATCAGAGATGCTAAGCTTTTCTGATTTCCAAAGGCCAGGAAAGCTTAGCATGTCTGGTCTACAGCAGCAAAGGTATTGTCCTTTCCTCTCAGATAAAAGCCTCCAATCTCGGGCCTCTGAAAGATTTCTGTAACCTCAGGGATAAAACACTTAATGTCTGTTTTGCAGAAACATTACAAACACTTAAATTAAATGTTTTTTGACCAGAGAATTAATTTGGAGCTGCTATATTTTCTGCCCTGATGTTCAATTGACTGACAGAACACAGTAGCAGATGGACATAATAATTTTCCTTCCAACAGCTAGATAAACACTAAATTGTCGGTGGTGTTTTTTTAATGGACAAAAAAAGCATTTTATCTTTAATAAAATGTTGTGATATTCTAAGGCCTTCACCTAAGTGTTGTCCATGCCACACATACAGTATGAACCCTATTTACAAGCTACAACATGAGAACTTTACTTATATAGCAAAGTTTAGTAGCAAGACAATTGAAAGTGCTGTTCGCAAACAGAAAAGTATATTCTACTGGTATAGTAGGAGAAAAGTATTAAAGGTGAATGACTAAAGTGATGAATGTATTGTAGAAAAGAAAAATAATAAAAGGATTAATTGCTAAATAAAATTATTATGCAGGTAATGGTAAAAGTTTTTTATATTATCATTTAATTGTTAATAAGAACACTGCTTTTAAGACTTGATAACTGTTTCTTCCTGGGTAGGAAGCACTTAACTGGAACTCTGTTTCAATTGCATTATCTGCAAGTAAATACTTAGTGGCCAATATTTACACAGAGTGTAACCCTTACATCTTCACTGTTTTAAACTTTGGATAACCAGGCCACATCCCTATTTTAAGCCTCAACATCTGGAAATTAAGCCCTGTTCTTTCCAGGCTCACCATCTCCTAACCTCATCTTAGGGGTGGCCTTTGACTCGTTCCTCGTGGGGGGTCTTTTGATTTCCTGGTGAAAAAATTGCTAATTACCTTTTTTTTTTTTGCCCCAGTTGATAATAAAATGATTATACAGGTGAAGAAAGCTAAACTAAACAAAACCCTAATGTTTAAAAGGCACAATCAAAGGCTACTTGATTTAAAAGAAAGTAGGTTTTAGTAGGTGCTAGTTAAATATTTATCTCCAATCTATTTATTTTAAAGATATCGGCATTGTGCAGCCAGATAAAAAAGGAACAGCTCTTTTTAAATTTATAATCAAAAATTTAAACCAGTAATTTTTGTGTTGATCTTTCACCTAAACACACAATGAAACTAAGCAATGTTTTTTATTTTTTGTAAAAGCTTAAAGGGTTTGGATACTTCTGTGGTGAACAGGGCTTGCCATTAAAGGGATAGTTCGGTATTTTTGACATGAATCTGTATGGCATCTCGATCACCAGCGGCATGCAATCACACTGACTTACCCCTGGCAGCGTCCTGTGAGCAGAGTTATCGTCCAGTTTTGGTCAAGCCGAAAGTAGTCCTGCAGGTTTTTAGGTACAGCGAAATAAAACGTTTCTCTTCCCAATCCTTCTGCGGCGGAGGGAGACATGGCTGTTGTTGGGCTCGCTGTCTGAATGACGGCGCGCACTGATACGAACAGAGAGAAAATAGGACCAATTGATAACGACGTGTGACTTTTTCCACTACAATGTTTTTGGGATGCGAAAATATCACTCTTTTGGACACATAATGTTTTGGGAAGAGAAAAGTTTTATTTCGCTGTTCCTAAAAACCTGCAGGACTACTTTCGGCTTGACCAAAACTGGACGATAACTCTGCTCACAGGACGCTGCCAGGGGTAAGTCAGTGTGATTGCATGCCGCTGGTGATCGGGATGCCATACAGATTCATGTCAAAAATACCGAACTATCCCTTTAACACCCGCCAAATAGCCAAACATGGGTACATTTCAACAGTGGTGTGGCCAGCACAGCCCGTCTAACTAGTCTCTTTGATAAATTCCATGAACATGTTTTAATGGCCTCTGAAATGAATAACAAATTAATTAAAATGCGGCACTTCAACACCACAAATCTCATGAGCATTCCCTTGCACAGTGTGTGCTCATTGGTCCCTTTAGTGACCAACTTCACTTTAGACAGGCGGTCCCTATGGAGAACAGTTGTGAAGCGGTGCAAAAGGTAATGTCACAGCACATTTAAGGTGTCAGAAAACCTGGAGAGCATACAAAATGAAAACCTGACAATGAAACAGAGGAAGGGGGAAAAAAACAATTTTATTTATTTACCTTAAAGATGTGATGCGCCAATTTGTACACCCTATGAAATATTCAAAGCTTAAAGCCTGACCATAGCCTATATCCTTGTCTTGTAATTTTTTTACAGAGAAACAAATTTATTTATTTTTTACTGATGGAAGTTGCACTAACCTGGATTTACATCCTGAAGGTAACAGTATAGTTTGATTTAACTGAACTCTGGCTAAGTCATCCCAAAGCCATTCCTCTACCTGTAACTGCTTGTTTGATGCAATTGTCAGCTCAACCATCCCTCTTTATCTTAAGCTCTCCTGCCAGATAACATTGGACTCTCTGGAAACATTTACTGTAATCACAATTTGCTTCAAATTTCACATTTAAAGTAAAGTAACTTTTGATCATGATTTTGCCACCACTGTGTATCTCCAGCAGTCTGTTCTCTATGATATTTGAAGCATTGTTTTCCTAAATATAGCTTTTATTTGAGGTTCAAATGTTTCATCAGACCATAAAATGTTATTCCACAAGGATTTAGCAGAGTTTAGCCATGCCTGCATGTTTTCATTGGAAGAAAATACTCCTGTCTTTGAGAGCCTACAGATCAGTATGGATCCCCACATCCCATCTCTGTCCCCTCAAAAACACCCTGAGATGGGAAAAAGGCATCTAAAGTCTGGACTTCAAGTGTGCCTTAAAATAGATTTTAAAGAGTGAAAAGGAAATTATACCAGGGAAATAATAAAAGGGATTAAACTTACTTGATATTTAAGCAGCTGTAAGACTCTATAACCACCACTGTTCCCAAAAACCTCAATGAGTTGTTATATTCATGATGATTTTGCACAGTTTCTACCTTAGTCAGTTAAATAACATGCTTCTTTAATTTTGCACATCTCTGATGTTGCTGCTATTTTCAAATATCAATTGCTGTAAAAATGTCCATAGCTGTATATTGGTTATTTATTCTCCAGATGCACAGTTTTTATATTGTTAAAAGACTTTACAGTGCAGTATTTTATTTGTTTATCTTTTATTTCTTCACTTTTATGTTTTTCTTATACATTTTTCTAAGGTCCAAATTTGTGTGACCATTTTTTTCTGTAATCTTTCTCCTGCTGTAAACACCAGAATTGACCCATTATGGGACAATAAAGGGAAAAACATTTTTTTTTTTTCATTTGGTTAGTCCATTTAAATTCATTTATAAGTTTATTATTCAGTATTTATTGCCTCACATTTTCTGAGAGGTTGAATTTTGGGGTTTATTGGCCGTTAGCCATAATGATTTAAATTGATTACATCTTGAGATGTATGACTAAAACATTTGAATTTAAGTTTAACCTACATTTTGCACTAAAGCTGAGTAACAGTTAACATCAGGCTGATTTTTTTAATAGGAACTTAAGACAATTGAGATGCACCATACATATAGGTATGCCTTTTTTTGTGGTTTTGTTATTCATACATGGATACAGCTCAGTAAATAAGCATGCAGCCATGTTAGCGTTATGATTTACTTGAATGAGTGATGAGGAGAGGGAGCATCGCATTGTCAGGTTTCGTGAATATCTCACTCATCTTTGCTTGAGGCTTTGATCTCATCCAAGCTGTCTTTACAAGCTCCTACTTGTCAGTCACATAGTTTTTCCTCTGTTTTTCTTGCTGTGCCTGTCACTCTGTATTTTGTTCTCCTCTCTTTCCATCAACTCATACCTTCACATTCAATCCCCTTTGTTGCCCTCCTACTCATGATCTTTACTTCATGACCCAATTGCATTGCTCTACAGAGCCTGCTGGGACCCGTTCCTCAATGATCCTCTGCAGACGTGATACTCTTATTTAACCTCTGCAAGAGTTCTCTACACGTGTCTGACAGGTACGCGTTGTAGGTCCTGACAGCCGACAGTCACAGCTGTCTGTCTCTGGGTGTACAGGAGTGTGGCAGAAAAGTAAAGCTCAGATCAGAGAACTGCTCCTCCAGCATGTCTTAATGTGGAAAACAAGCCTACTTTTAGCCATTCATAAGGAGGCTGCAAGAGTTTTTGAACACACGCATAATGAGATGCAAAAAGACTGACGACGGGTTATATATAATGCATGTGGCCAAACAACAGTTTACAGGCCAGCATTCATTAATACTGTATTTTAGAATTCTGCCAATACTCTCCCCACAATCAATCCCTGGGCTTGCAGCACTGCTTTCTCTGACTGCAGAACGCTGTAAAGCGCTTTGACCTGATGAGGCTGCAAAGATGTGACGCAGCTCCTTTTATAAAGTCTTTCATTGCTCTGATCATCATGTCAAAGTGCATTAGTATACCTTCCTATAGCATTGGCAAAACAGTCAGCTTAGCTTTATAATGTCATTATGTCTGGATGCACAGAAGCAGCAAAATATGTGTGTAAGAAAGGCTTGGGATTGATATTAGCTGTGGGTCAGCAGAGACACCTCTTCTTATCTCTGCAGAATTGAAACAAGGTATTACAGCATCAGTGTGCATTGTGTAGGATGAGATGAAGAGGTCAGTGTGTCCTAAAGTCAACCAGTGTGATTCGGTCATCGTGCACAGGCTTTAATCCTAATAGATACAGAAGGACACAACAGAGGTCCGCCACGCGCTAAAAGCACGGAACTCAGCCTTCAAGTCTGGTGACAAGGAGGCACTGAGGACAGCTAGAGCCACCCTGAACCGTGCCATCAGGTTAGCAAAGCGGAACCATAACCAGAAAATCCAGCATCTGTTCCACGACGCCAACAACACCAGGAGCATGTGGCAAGGCATACGGGCGATCACAGACTACAACACGCCCCCTGCCCCGGTGGATGAAGTTGATGCTGACTTCCTAAACGGACTAAATAACTTCTTTGGGAGGTTTGAGGCACTAAATCGCACTCCAGCAGTGAAGGCTGTCCCACATCAGGAAGAGGAGGTTCTCTGCCTTGACACAGCCGACGTGTGGAAGACTCTGAGGAGGGTCAACCCGCGGAAGGCCCCAGGTCCCGACAACATACCTGGGCGGGTGCTCAAGGAGTGTGCAGGTCAGCTAGCTGGTGTCCTCACGGACATTTTTAACACCTCGCTGGAGCAAGCCACAGTGCCAGCATGCTTCAAGTCTGCCTCCATCATCCCAGTGCCAAAGAAACCTCAAGTCACCTGCTACAACGACTACCGGCCCGTCGCACTGACTCCCATCATGATGAAGTGCTTTGAAAGGCTGGTAAAGGAACACATCGTCTCCAGTCTCCCCCCAACACTCGACCCGTTCCAGTTTGCCTACCGGCGAAACCGCTCCACTGAGGACGCCATCTCCTCTGCTCTTCACCTGAGCCTGGCCCACCTGGAGGAGAAGAACACCCACGTGCGGATGCTGTTCCTGGACTTCAGTTCAGCGTTTAACACCATCATCCCACAGCACCTGGTGGGAAAGCTGGAACATCTGGGCTTCAACACACCCCTTCGAAACTGGCTGCTGGACTTCCTCACCAACAGACCTCAGTCAGTCCGGGTCGGTCAGAACACCTCTGATGTCATCACCCTCAGCACGGGCTCCCCTCAGGGCTGCGTCCTGAGCCCCCTGCTGTTCACCCTGATGACATATGACTGCGTCCCCAGGTTCACCACCAATCACATCGTGAAGTTTGCGGACGACACCACGGTGGTGGGCCTCATCAGGGACGACAACGACCGGGACTACAGAGAGGAGGTGGAGCAGCTGGTGGACTGGTGCAGTGAAAACAGTCTGATCCTGAACGTGGAGAAGACGAAGGAGATCATCGTCGACTTCAGGAAAAACCGCCCCCACCATGCTCCACTGCTCATCAACAGCTCAGCTGTGGAGGTGGTCAGCAGCACAAAGTTCCTGGGGGTGCACATCACGGACAACCTCACCTGGACTGTAAACACTTCATCTCTAGTGAAGAGGGCACAGAAGCGCTTGTACTTTCTGCGGAGGATGAGGAGAGCCCGCCTGCCCCCGCCCATCCTCACAGCCTTCTACAGAAGCACCATAGAGAGCGTTCTGACCAGCTGTCTCTCTCTGTGGTGTGGAGGCTGCAGAGCTTCTGACTGGAAGAATGTGAGGAGGGTGGTGAGGACAGCGGAAGGAATCATTGGGGCTCCTCTTCCCTCCATTAAGGACATTTCATCACAGCGCTGTGTGTCCCGAGCCCGTAATATCATCAAAGACCCCTCACACCCCCACCATGGACTGTTCTCCCTGCTGCCCTCTGGAAAGAGGTTCCGCAGCATCCGCTGCAGATCCACCAGGTTGTGCAACAGCTTCTTCCCCACTGCCATCAGACTGTTGAACCTTTGATCCACAATCCGAACTCTGCACCTATTGCACATTATCGGGCATCAAATGCTGCTGAACTTTTAACTTTTAGCCCTTTAAATTGTTCATCTCATTGTATTTTTCAATAACGCATTTTTTGCACAAATGCCATTTTGCACTGAACCACTGCAACTTGCACACTGTCTCTTATCCTCTGCACTGTTCACACTTTGACCACTGCTGCACTTTTTGTATTTTTCTATAACTCGTGCCATTGTGAAATATCAATGCAACGTTCATAAGCTGTATGTAACGCAATTTCGTTCTGTATGCACCCTGTGCATACAAAATGACAAATAAAGAAGTCTAAGTCTAAGTCAGAGGGTACCAAGTTTAATGATTTTATAATTTATGCCACTAAGAATATGTTGGGTGCTGAAAAACAAAAGCAATCCCTGTTTTTGCATGTTATCTGTTCCAAAATATCCCAAACCTTCAGACTTGTGTTTTGTGTTTCTAATCCTCATGGTTCCTTTTTCGGCTGTAAAGGCTGCAGGACTTGATTGACGACTTTTTTTAAAATACATCTTATCTCAATGAATACATTTTGGAATGCATCAACAAATGCATCCAGGCAATTTCTAACATAATTCATAAAGGCATATTATCAATTTACCATATTTCCCTTTTTATTTTGCTTGTGCTTTTAACCATAATCATTTAAAGGGTTAAAGCTTGACTCTTATTTACTCACAAAGACATTAACAGCTGCCCTGTTTGATTCCAATCACCATTGGACCACATTTTGACATTGGTAATTCTTTTATTGACATTTTCTCATCATTCTGATCGATATGCTCCTAGAACACCAGAACTGGATTGACTCGCTAATTTACATGACACCATTGAATGCAACGTATGGACGTCAACAAACCGCGCCAGACGCTTCTGATCTAACAAGCCGAAACAACTCTGTTTACATTTGATAAACCTGGTGCAGCACTGGTGAGAGGGTTTCGGACAGATAACAGAGCAAAATAATAAAGAATATAGATTACGCTCTGGCTCCCGCCCATGTTGCTCTCCATTATTTACTTCCCTGATTTCGGTCACACTGTGGAAAAGATTAACCAAGAGTGATGCCATCATCAGACACGCAGTAGTGGTGGACAGTGGCCCTACAGCTTGCTAGCAGGGGTTTTCGGTGAAATGCGAAAAGACCCAAAAGGCGTTTGTTGGCTGGTCAACCCAGTTTTGAAAAACATATTGGTATACGCTGTCGCGATCTGCTGGCAGGGCAAACTCACAGATCCATCAACATGCCAGCATCCATATAGTTGGTCATTTTGTCAGTAAACAACACCGATCGTATTGGTTTCTGAGCAGTATTCTTGTCTTATCCCTGTTGGTTTTTTGAGGTTTTTCTCACTTGATCACTCACACATATCCTCATTCTTTTCAGATTACTTTCTTGTTTCGAGCATGCTTGTATTCTACCTGCCGTTACATATTCTTTTTATGGTAAACAGACGAAAAATGTAATTTTGCCAACAAATAGAGCAAAAAAATAAAAAGTGTAATACACAGAAAATCAATAAATATAAAGAGTTTGTATGCAACCAGAGCTACTGGTATAGAAATTCGTAAAGTCTTATGATGTCACGAAGCCTATTAAAGGGAGTTTTTTTTTTCTTCTTTTCTGTTGTTTTTGTAGCGCTCCATGTTTACATGGTACTGCAGCTTCTTATTATTTACAAATTTTATTTGTAAATAATAAGAAGATTCAGTTATACCAAATCACTTTAGTATAACTTTTTTTTTCTCCAGGAGATATTCAGAAAGGCCATAGTCATATAATATGTAAATGGCATTCATTTGAATTATCAAGCTATTTCACAAAACTCCTATATATGTTTAACATTTATACGTGTGTACACAGTAATAAAACAATATTTTCATGTTGTTACATATTTATTTGCAGAATAATGACTGAGTATATCACAGCAACAATTGCAGAAGGTACTTGGGAGCTCTGGTGTGTACAGTAATCCATTATTTCACCAAGCTGGCCTTGCTTTGTACCTTTCCCTTCTTTTCATGCTTCTGTTGTTAGCTCCCCAGCTCACAGTGTGTCCTCTCAATGACCTGGGACAGTGTTCCAAGCTGGGAGATGAGCACCAAGCTGTTCATTGAGATTGGTTCATGACCTAAACATGACAGAGCTGATCAGCTTATAAGCCCTGAATTGAATAAACCCGGACAGAAAAGGCAAATGGAAGGGATCCTTCTACATTACTCTAAAAAAAATCGCTTTTTATCAGGGCTCCCCTCACAGACAGCATACAAAAAACTGTGTTAGACTGGATAACTAAACACTTTGCCTCATCTCTTTTTTTGTGTAGGTCCTAAATTACATAACGAGAGTAGAGGGAATGTTGTAACAGTCAGCTGACCTAAATCATTTTTTTCTGTGTTATTAGTTTTCTCAAGTAGAAATATCCCATAATTTTGTGTTTGTACACCAGATAAGGTGTAACAAAAGTCACTGTCCTAACATCATTCAGGCACATTGAATCAATTTCATCAAAAATCTCATTCCACTATGCTTTTGTTCTCCGGTGTTTGTTCAGTTTTACAATGGAAACAACCAGAAGCACATTTATGCAAAGAGTATTGCTGTATAAGTGCTGCATTTAGCTTAGACATGCTATGAATTCTAGGTTTGATTGGAATAAGGATATTTGACTTGCCTTTTTTCATCTGAATAGTATAAACTTTTGAATCTGCTTTTTTTTTCCTTTTTACTACCTTTGGACTCTGTTCTTTTCCTCATACGATATATTGGCTCAGAGTAAGATCCTATGACCTACAACAACCCCTTAATTTGTGTCCCAACAACCATCAGTGGTGGTGAAGATTTCCAAATAGGGTTGAAAATGCTATTTATTCTCAAGTTTCACTCTTATCAGAAGGATCTAACTAATCTCAAACTGTGTTGTGACTGTTCAAGTCCATTTCAGATTTTGAACTCCATGAAAAATTTGCCAAATAGGAAGCTGCAAAACAGAGTGGAACATAAGCCTCAAAATGTTTGTAGTTGCAAAAAAATTTTGACACCATTAAAATGCTGCAAGAAATGATAAGTCCAAAGCTGTGGTGCTCTGGGCAGTGCACCATATTGACCAAACCGAAAAAAAAAAAAATTTAATGATCTTGCTGAAAGTAGAACTCATTGCTTTTAGCCACAGTTTCATTTAGGTTTTCCTCAAATTTCATAATGCCATGCACCCTAACAATCTCAATAAAATGGGAGAGAAGAATTTTAAATTTGATTTGTTTTTCCATAATGGTAATGGCAATGAAGGAAAAATTTACTTAAACAATTTTTTTTTTGGTTCCAAATCTATGCCAATGCAACCAGAACTAGACAAGTTTCATATATTAAAAAATGTTGTTTTATTTATGCATCCTCCAAAATAGCAAAGTAAATCCATGACTGTGGGGTTCGCAAACATGATCAATTTGAGTTCATCACAACAGGATAAAACACAGTACCTGTCCCTATAAAAAGAATATTTCAAATATTGATGGGCAGTATAATAATTACTAACCTTGAGCTACCAGGGCTGTTGGAAGAGAAGCACAGGTTTACAGCATTCTGCTTTTAGGCACTTCTCACATAATCATCTTGAGTTTCCTGCTGAACCCATTTGGAGTATTGGATGCAGAAAAGCCCAATCAGAATCCTTGAAACTCTTATCAGCTTTTGCAAAGTATTGTAGAAATAAAAAAGATGTTTTAACTACATGCATTTTTAAGACATTTAACAAATTTTCTTTTTGTTCCAGGTACCAGGACATGAGAAGACAGATTGGCTTTGAAATCAGGGATATGTGGTACAACTTAGGTAAATCTACTGCTTTCACTTTGCTGCTAAAGTCGCACCTCAGCGGTTTACAGTGGATATCAACACAATTAGTGATTTCTCAACAAAGATCTTTAGCTAAATATATACAGACAAGTGTTAATTAGCTGTATAATGCTATGAAAGGCATACTGTTGATGCCGGGTCTAAATTTTCCTGTAGCACAGGGAGGAGGTGTTGAATAGAGGCAACTATAACTCCTTCTTTATTATACCTAAAACCATCTGATCCTTTAAATCCAAAAGATTAGACAGGATCATCCTCTTGCAGTATTTTGATGACAGTAATGGTTATTTACAGCTCAAATTGTATTTTGGGATTTTACAAGCCTAGATAAATTTCTCAATCTTTGTAGCTAATCTGAAAGCACAATACAGGAAACATTAAAGTCTACAAATCATAAGCTGAGATGAGATTAATTCTTCTATTTTTATGTCTTTTCTTTATAAGGCCCACACAAGATAAAGTTCATCCCGGAAATGGTGGGTCCAGTCCTGGAGATGACTCTTGTTCCTGAGATCGAGCTCCGAAAGGCTACCATCCCTATCTTTTTTGACATGATGCAGTGCGAGTTTCATTTTACATGCAGCTTTCAGCGGGTATGTATTCTAAACTACAAAAAAAAAATGCAGTAAGATATTCTACATAAAAGGGTATTGTATGGTTATAATTTGCTGGAGGAAAAGGAGTAATACAAAGAGGTCCACATGATAGTCAATTTCTTTGCCCAAAGCCTGTTTGTAATTCTGCAAATCTCATTTTGTCGTGTCACAATTATGAGCAGCCACGGTAAGTGGAACTTAATATTATGCCTTTCTGCAGTGGAAATTAAGCTTTTCTGCATGAGTAAATCCACTTGGTTCCAGCTGTTGTCATAAATATGTCTCAAGCAGGTTTTCAGCCCTCTGAGAAAGGCCAAAAATATGTGCAGTGCTTGGGAGTTTATATCATCTAGGGTGTGAATATCCAATTTATTATTTATTTATTTGGAGTTTTTAAAGACATGATAAGACACTCTTTATTTTCAGTTTGGACTGATTATTCCACAAACAACCTCAGTGAGTTATATATATATATATATAATGTGAAAAGGTTACTTTTTTCATTCTTTAACACCAAAAGTTTAATTAAAACTCCTCTCTTAGGTCCTTTTATCCATTTCCTTGCATTGCTGAGGTCGTGCCAAGGTTTGCTCCAATCTGAGAGTGCCACTTGGATTGCAGCTTATTGAAGTTGAACCCTAATTTCTCATTCTGTCCTCCTTTGGCTAGGCCTCCTTTAGGCTCAGAGCCAGTATCATTTCCCTTCCACTGGCTCTTTATTTTTTTTCCCTTCTGAAAATATTGGACTCAACAAGACAGCGGCTTTTATGTCATGACTTGCTCTGCTGTGCTGTCCTACTTCTTGTGCCTGGCCAATATGCCTTAAGTCTAGACATCAAGAAAGCAGTAAAATTTGCTCTAAATAAGCAAATAAGATCTTGTTTTGATATGAATACTTGATAAAATCTTATTATGTTAGCAGCTAGAATAACAATAAAGGACAACAGGGTGTCTCACAATGTCGTCTTACTCCATCCTATAACGATAAAGAAATGCTTTAATATTAAACATCTCACACCCTGCTTAGCCCCTTAGCTGAAACACAAAGGGTGGGGGTGGGCTGTTAATGTAAATGAATTGGAGAAAAATTAACCACCATGATTTTCTGTGCCTGCTCTGCCTAATTGCAGTTTGAGAACGAGATCATCACCAAGTTGGATCACGAGGTGGAAGGAGGCAGAGGAGACGAGCAGTACAAAGTTCTCTTTCAGAAAATGTAAGTGCTGATTGTTGGGCAGCCTCTCACAAGTTGGATCGCTCTAATTGCAACATCACACTCCTCAAAATAACCACAGTTTGCTGATAATCACACGGCTTCTCTGCTCAGCTTTCCTCTCAAGACTCCTAATTTGGGCATACAAAAACTTGCTCTGCCTGTTTGGTCTAAAAAGTAGATACCTAAATAATAAAAGGCTAAAAGAATCTACAATTACCTGTTGAAAAAGCTTCCTCCATATTTGATTTTCTTTTTCTTTGTTTTTTTGGCTTACCTGCAACCCATAAAACATAAACACCAGTTTGTTGGAGCACTGCAGGAAGCACAAATACCTGGCAAGGACGGGGGAGAACTTTGTCACTCTGGTGGTGCGACTTCTAGAAAGGCTGCTGGACTACAGGACCATCATGCATGATGAGAACAAGGAAAATCGCATGAGCTGCACTGTTAACGTACTGGTAAGATTCAGGAACACTCTGGGAAAAAAACTTTGGTGGCGCTCCATTCAATTACCAGCATGATAAAACATTTTTACACATTCAAGTTTGTAAGATGTTCTGGTTTCACATATTAAGGATATTTAAAGTGGTCTCAGTTGAGTTTCAGTGTGAATCTGTTTAAACATCCTGTTGTACACCTGTCCTTTAGAAGAATACAAGCCCATTTCAAGATTTCCTTTACCTAGACGGGTGACATTTGTGCAGTTAGTTTCTTTACGTCTTTACTGCTGTTCTGTTAGGATGCTCGGCTGTTCTTCTGCTTTTAGATCATTATGACATCACGTCTAGGTAAATCATTGAGATTTTATCTTCTTTAGATCCTCTGACCACTGGAGATTCCTCAGGCATCTATTTTCTGTCCAATTTAGTCTTTTCATTTGTAGCACTTTAGGTTTGATTCTTAGAAAACACATTTATTTTCTGTCATATAGTGAGGACACTGACATGAAGGATAGTTGTTCATTTATTTGTCACCATTGAGCAGTTGAAATAAATCCTGGACTGGACTCTGGATTGATTCCTGTTTCTGCTCCACCTTCACTGGCATTACATTTATTAAACCCCTTAAAGCAATACTTTGTAAGTCTTGACCCAAGTATTAGTTTAATTTAAGATATACAAAATACTTTTTCGGGTTATTACTTGGTGTACTTTGTGTGTATTGATGTTCTGCTCAGGCTGCCCCTCTGAATTCTGCTATTTTAGTTGAAAGGGTCAAATCCATCTCTGAATGGGTCTTGTGACCCAGAGTGCCGCTTTACTGCAGTCTGAATTCCCACGAGAGCTGACTATGCCAAAACCTGTTGTCAGGCATCAAAACAGATGAGACACTTACCTTATGAGACACATTTCAGGTTCTCTGATGTAGGATTTAATCTAGAGGTGTGAATGTAGTCTTGTCTTTACCAACTCTCTACCAACTTTATGACTTTTCAATCTGCTGGTCCAAAGAGGTCTGCTGCTATCTGCTATTTTCAACAGTGCAATGCTTCCAGTGGCCTACAGGGGTACTAAACCTTGAAGGATAGTGCCCCTAGTATTGCTAGATTACATTGTCAGCTATATGTGGTGACTCCACCTTAAGCTCTCTGTTATGGAATGCCAAACTGGATTAAACCTGAATTAAAATACATAGTTTGAAGTTAGGGTGGAGTTAGGGAGGCTCAGAAAGATTCCTTAACATCTTTCTGCAAAGCTGAACTGGCTGATGGTTCGGTATTTATTTATCCTACTCTATTAAATGCAGCGATACTGGTGCATAGCCGTCACACGGCCACAGGTTGCTCAGTACAATGTGAGTGGAATGTTTTACCTAATAAGGGGATGTCTTCTCTGAATTTAGACAATGTAAAAATAAGTGCTCAGAATCAGCAAATATGTAAAAACAAAGTATAAGTTTAATATTAAGAACAACTTTGAGTGTTTTTCTTTAGCAACAGTCTCTCCTGAAACCCCACCAAATCATTCTAATAAAAACAAAGGCTGGTAAAAGGTTTTACAAGCTAAAGGAAGATGTGGATTTTAAAATCTTAGCACAATATATCGACTAATTAAGATATCCCTCCTCTAGGTCAGTATTCCAAAGTAGCATATTTCTTAATGAGCTTCACACGTTTGTTGTTTGGCCACCAGAATTTTTTTCCAATTTATATTTTATGAGTTATAATACTCCTCTTTTGAAGCTCCTGTAAACCCTGATCTAATGTCTGTATTTTGTTTATTTTTGCAGAACTTTTACAAAGAGATAGACAGAGAGGAGATGTACATCAGGTAAGATTCAATTCAGTGTTATGTTCCATTGTGCCTGTTTCAGTTTAGAGTCAAAACTCATTTTTATAACTTGACTCCTTTTACTAAAGAGTATTTCCTGTGAAAGACTTTGTCAGATCCTAGAAGTGGCATGATTTATTCTTCTGTGTTGCAACCACTAAATCCTTTCTGTGTCTTGTCAGATACCTGTATAAGCTGTGCGACCTACACAAAGAGTGTGACAACTACACAGAGGCTGCCTACACTCTGCTGCTACATGCAAAGCTGCTCAAGGTAAAAAAAACAACAACACCACCACTAAAACCTGCATCATGGAAACAAAATACTTACACAGCTCTGCTGTTGCCAAGCAAGTTGCTTTTAATCTCAGGCAGTGAACTGATATAATTCATTTAATAAATTATGCACAGATTTATAGCCGTTTACGTTGTTATAATTGCACAATAGGATGAGAAAGCTTTTAGGAGGTAGAGTTCAGCTTCTCACTGTTTAAGTCATGGCTTAAACCTCTTGTAACCCAGACAGAGTGGGGGGAAAAAAGCACTTTGTTGCAAATTTCTACCTGCTCTCCCAAGAGGATGATTACAAATGCAGCAGTTGAACAAATATTATTTGAAATTGAGAAACTTTCCCTCGATCAGCAGGTGAGAAACTGAGAAATTTGATTGTTTTCTGTTTGTCCAATACATCATCATTAAAAACCGCCTGTAAGCACATTAACAAACACAATTTTCTTGGAGGCTCGTTTTTATTTTGTTTGTTGAGAATGAGATAAAAGCTAGAGAAAATTGCATTTATGCTTAAATCATTTTCAGACTCATATTGATGCATCCCTTAAGAGTTATTGTGCATTTTTTGTTACAAACATCACCTTTTTGCTAAAGTTGTTCTCTTCCAGCTGGAAACAAAGCCACTACATCATCAAAGCAAGCTTTATTTTTATTAAACTGTGGAGTCTGCTCCCAGTTAGGGATTAGGAGCTAGTAGGTTTATTTTATAATGGTGCTTGAGCCTTTTCAGAGATTCTGTCATAGGAATGCAGGTTATCATTTTTTTCATTGCTGTCACACCTACACCGGAGTTAATTTGTTACTTAAAATCAACAGATTTTTGAGTGACTGTTTTTTTTGTTATGGCCAAAGAGAAGATTCTACAGCTGTAGAAACTCTAAATGTCTCTGGATGATTATCTCAGTGTTTAAAGGTTGGAATGTTACAGAAAAAAGCTTGAAAGTTTACTTAAATGTAGGTTATTTTATTTAAATTTTTTCCTAATAAATGAGCAAAAAGTAGTTGTGAAGTGGTAGTAAAACAATACATCATCTTTGGCTGAACATGGAGAGTATTTTCCAGACAAGCACCTATTGGGCTTTTTTAAACTCTGGAGGATTTCCACAGCTCAGGTGGGAGGATCTGTCAACAGGACAGCTATTAGTCATACACTCTACAATTCTGGTTAAGTGTTATGAAAGAAAGATAAAATAAAGTTGGTGTTAAAATTAAGCAATGTGAAATCCTGTTTTGGGGTTTGCCATAAAGCACAGAGAAAACACAGGAAACATTTGGAATATGGTGATATCGTTCAGCCCTTTTTGTCGGGTCTAATTGGTTTCCTTGTTTACATTTTAAAAGAAACCTGCAACATATTCACTTGTTTTCTTGGACTGAAAAGAGGTACTTTGAGGGGGGGGAAAAGCAATAAGCAACAGCATCAATCAACCATCCATAAAGATACATCTTTAAACAAAAAGAAAGCAGTATATATATACAAAGATAAAATTGACAAATCTTTATAAATCTACTGTCTGATCCTCTAAAATTATAAATGTCATTTCTCTAATAGATTGTGTATTTTGAACATAACTTGCAGAATATAATTGTCCATCAAGTCTAGAAATTTCATTAATTTCAAGCTGAAGAAAAGCTTGGTCTGTTGGAACTATTTGTTTATGGCAAAATAAAGATAAAGTTTTATACGCAGGCATTCGTCCAAACTTCCACAAATAGTATAAATAAGGAACGATCATTGAATTGTATAATATCCACATTGCTTCTTCATTCAGGGAGCCTTTCACTTTATATTAAAACAATTTTTTTCTTCATAAAACCAAGACATCTTTTGTTATAATTATATTGCTTTGTTTTGTTTTTACATATGCTAACTTATTTACACTAATCCAAGTTTTTTTTTGCTACTTAAATCCTTTTTACTACATCTGACACATGTGTCTTTTTTATTTTATTTTTTTTACCAGAAATGGTAATATGGTGTCATCTGCAAAGAAAATATTTTGTTGATAATAGGTATGTGAACTAGATTTTGATGGTATAAAATTAAAAGTTCTGGTCCAATGACTGAGCCCTGGGGTACTCCACAGTTTCTCTAATGTAAGTTAGATCTAACATTATTACTTTCTGTTCCCTAAATAATAGGATAGAAAATTTAAGTCCACAATTATATTTACAAAATAATACCCCTTTTTAATTCCTGCAGGCATTGCTTAAAGCATATTTATTTAGGCTATCAAAATGGAAGGACTTTTATGAAATCCGCATTAATTACTACATAAATTTTATGTTGATTAATAAATGTATTTGGTACGGTAACAAATCATTTCTCGAAATTAAAACAGGGTTTTAATTCACTGGGATATTACCTAATTGACTAAAAATGATATAAAAACCCTCCTTGCAACTTCTCTGCTAATATGACATTGAACCCTTCTGTGGAGTAAAACAGATTCATCAAACACCACATCGGTTCTAATAAATTACTTTGCTGTTTTTAACTGCATCGACTCAGGGTCAGCTTCCATAAATGCATAGATATGAAGGTGTTTTTGTTTTACAGTGTACTGTAAATGCTGCAGGAATGTTGTGAAGAAAATCAATAGACTGATCCCAAGTGTCCTTCTTTCTATGCCATAGCAACAACATACAGAGGCTGATTTTTTCCTTGAACGATATCATCACACTATTCATACTTTTCTCAGAATAAAATCCTGCCTAAAACTGGTAGGTGTTAAACCCATCCTGAGACATATATGGGATTTTAAAAGGCTTCACAGCTCTAAGCAGCTCCACTCTTTCAGAAAACACAATAATCTTTCTGCTGCTTTAAAAAAAAGGCAAAAAAAACCCCATACAAAATAAATTCTTAACCTAATCTTATTTACACTTTATAATGCCATTTAAGTACTGTATCAAAGTCTCTAGAAACCAACATCTGTTACCCGTATAACAAAGTAGGTTTAACAATCTCATAAATCCTCAAATCCTTAACTCTGAACTGATCTAACCTAAAATTGGAAACTGAGTTTTCAATTTCAGATTTCAATTTATAGAGTTGAACATGTGTTTAACAAGTATGAAAAGCCATCAGTAGAGCAAAGATTTGACGAGTCACCATGGCGGTGCCTATTTCAAACCACTGGAATAAGAGAATTGAATAAAGAAATGAAAAAAGAAATGGGAAAATGTGTTTAATGGAGAGGGAGATGGCGTAGGAGAAGATCGCTGCTGAGATAATGCATACGTTTATATTACCGGTAAGTGTCTATGGCAGGCTGTTTTTACATTTAATAAAAGTGCTCTCTGCTCTGTTGTTCCATTTATAGATCACTAAAAATAAGATCCATCCTAGTCAAAACCACATTTCTTGTCAGAACTGTGATAATAAATTTTCTAAATTTACATTTTTACAGCAGAAAACTGCACTTCAGAGTGTCAAAATCAAATTGAATTAAGTTTTATATACCTAGAAATATTTACACAGTATCAGCTAGACTGAATATTTATTAATAACTGAAATACATTTCTCACTGTCAAAATAATATTAAAGATTATTACCAGTAAGGAATATGTAAATATGAAACCTTTTTGTAGACATCCTGCATTTTTGTTTTAGATGAAGAATGTAATTTCGTTTGAAATGTTTATCGTGACGATGAAAAAACGTATCAGATATTTTACTGGTTGAATGATAGTGGATAGATGTATTATAATTTGGTGCAATCTCAAGGGGGAGAATTGTGTCCGACCTCAGCTGAAGTATAAAAACGTTCTAACAGGTAGGACCTCTGCATCATCTCATGGGGTTCTTCCATATTTTAATGCTGTCTTCGGTTACACAGTAAATACGAAGTTGCTCTTTTGACATTGCAGTTGTTTTCTATAATGCTCCTATGACAGACATCTATTACTGTTATCAAGTTCTGTTAAATACTTATTAAACAAGTCTGTGTAACGCTACAAATGTGATGAATAAGAAGTATGTGATGGATTGTGAGGTGAAACTGTAGTGCTCATAAAGATCATTTAATAATATGGAACATGGTCCGAAAACCCTCTCCCTGTAAATGTTTAATTCAGTGCAACTTAACGCCGCTCATTCTTTATTGGATAATTGGATCCTCATCAAGAGGAAATGCTATATTTGTGTTTTTAACACCTAATCAGTCTAACAGCCTGAGTGGATAGTTTTTCTTTTTATTGTTCGCACAAAACTATGACACAACTCTGCTGGTTATATCAGGAAATAAAACGTTGTTGGCTCTAAGGAGAGTGGAGAGAGGATACTCCAGGTTTACTGAACAAAACCTGCTCCCGAACAGGTTAGCTCTGGGGAGAATATTACTACGGCAACAGACACAGAAGTTGAGTAAACTCTCTTTGTGGAAAGGAAAACACAGTTTCCCTGATTTCAGGTTTAGAAAACTTAGTTTGCAGTAAACCCGCTTTGTGAAACGGATCCCCTTTTTATAAATCCAACAAAAGAAAACATTTAGAACTCTCTTTGCAAATAAAAGTTTCACATAATAGCTGCAGGAACATATTGTACAGATTCTCCTTCTGAGCAGTTCAATAGATGTTGAGGCATGCATCACTCCCCCATCTTAACTCTGCATTTTTCTCTGTCCAGGACTGTGTTCTAAGGAATTAAGCATCAATATCTCTTATTTGCATTGGCTATAAGTCAGCGATTGATTTACATTCCCCTGTTCAGCTTTTACCCTGCATTGCTTTGCACAGCATTGACCCTGTGGCAAATTTCTTCTTTGCAGTGGTCAGACGAGCCCTGTGCAGCCCACCTGACCCAGAGAGAAGGTTACCATGCCACAACTCAAGGACAGCTTAAGGACCAGCTCTACCAGGATATTATTAAATACTTCGATAAGGGCAAGGTAAGATGCATTCTACAAAACATGGAAATGTTTCTCTGGACCCTGGATTGACAATAAGCCCTTTCTTGGATGAAAAAAACACATCAGACTACCCAAGTAGATATTTTTTGGCCCTTTTATAGCATAACCTTTTCTAAAAGCCCTTCCCTCGCTTCGTGTCCTTTTTCTCTTTTACCTTAATGCCACACCAGGGCTGTGCCTGAATGCCATAGCTGCCACTTGAGAGTTGGAAAATGTCTGGTTTTGTAAAAAAAAGGGGGAAAAAAAAGTTATTATTTTCCTTGTAAGCTAAATGTACGATGGACCTGAGGAAATGTAGACAGATATCCTCAGCATTGAGGGCCTATCTAATAGTTAAATCGTTGTTATCATATTTTAAAAAAAGAGAGAATCCATTGAAATGATTGGAGATTTGGTTTGATTATTTTTTATAATTTAAGTATTATAAACCACCTCAGCCATTGCCTGAGCAGACAAATTATGCAACTAACCTCAGCATGAGCACTGATGTTCAGAAATGTTTTAAGAATATCGTGCTTGATATTTATGTAACCTCCGATTTCCTTTGCATCCTATACAATAAATGGATCTTGGCTCATACGACAATACCAATATGGATATTGGTTGATGATTCCTCAGTACCTGTGATGTTTCCATTGATATTAAGGCAATTATTTAGGTGCATTCCAAGCTATGTAACTAATGCCTGTTGGAAAATATATAGTCTGACATCAGATATTGGATCAGTTTACTTTTCTTTCTCCTCTGTAACTGCACGAAAAAAAAAAAAACTTGAAATATGAAAGATGACTATGAGTTGATAAATGTAATATGGTCCTGATAAGCAAGTGTTAGCAGCCAATTTGAGGTGTTCAGCTGGCAGGAGGTTACCACTCTATCCTGACTTTAATCTTTAAGATTAATTCATTTTTTGACTGTGTCCTTTCTAGATGTGGGAGGAGGCGATCACACTGAGCAAGGAACTAGCTGAACAGTATGAGAATGAAATGTTTGACTTTGAGCAGCTTAGTGAATCCTTGGTAAGTAGGATTACCGTGTTGCCTAACTGCATTTCCTTTGTACACTTTCACTACTTCACTGCACTAATAGAAAGATTGAAAGTAGTACCTTTATAAAGGCTTTTGTTTTATAAGGTATTTTAAAGCAATTATTTTTGAGGGGGATCTGCAGCCTCTGCATCTGGAACAAGTGGAGGGAAGAAGGATTGCTTCAATAAAAAAAAAAAATCCAAAATAAAGAGATTTTGACACGTAGGTTTATGCACTTAGTGGTAATCACCAAAATGCATTAGAAATTTTTCCTCAGTTTATTCACCACCCAGACCTATCAAGGCTTCTGGCTCTAAGTCCACTCTGTGTACAACAACAATTAAACATGGAAGAGCCGCTTTGATTTATTATGCAGCACTAATCTGGAACAAACTCTCAGAAAACTCTTATGAATGGTTATCAGATGTGTTGATTCCTAAAGTTCCTTTAATCAATGTTAAAAACTACTTTGTTTAGAGTGAACTTTTACCCTGCTATATAATAAATATTTCACTTTTCAGTTCAGTTCTTTTTCATATCTATCATTTTATCATCAATTTCTTTAAATTCTTGTCATAAAACATATTGATGTTATTCTCTTTAATTGTCTTTGCTCATTTATGCTTTTGTAATGTACTTTTCCTATTATGTTTGGTTTCCATGTACAGCACATCTGTCTTAGGATTTAGCAGTACCATAATAATGATGCATTAACACAATAAGATTTATAAATTTGTTTTGCTGGAGTTACTTTATCCATGTATTTATTTGTAAATATGGCTAACAACCCATCTATTTTTTGTGATTGTAAATCCTTCCAACAGAGGAAGCAGGCCCAGTTCTATGAGAACATAGTGAAGGTCATCCGGCCCAAACCGGACTACTTTGCTGTTGGCTACTATGGAATGGGCTTCCCGTCTTTTCTACGTGTGAGTATTTGTAGCGATAAAGTCTCCTTCCCTTCTTTAGCCATTTGCAAGTTTTCCTTCTCTTTTCATTCATCCAGCCCTCTGGGTTTTAGTAGATCTTCATCCATCAGTCTGGTTTTAAATGAGGTCTGAGCAGCTTTTTTTTATGGAAGGGATTTCAGGTGAAATTCAGAATAGATCTCTCTCTTTTCTTTAGGAGAGTAAAATTGGACCAAATATTCATTGTATGACACCATGAGTTTACATTGAAGCTCTCTGTATTATGTACCAGAAAAAGTTATTGTTTGTATTTAACCACTTCAGTTGTTTTCTAAAGACTTAAAGAAATTACTCATTCCGTACATTATAGATCCAGTCCTACAGACTGGATCTATAATGTACTAGGAAGCCAGTGAGCCTCCATTTTTTCTTTTTAACCTTTTTTAACTCACTAGTTTTCAGTTCTCATTTATAGCATTGAATTTTGATGTCTAACTATGCTGTATTCCTCGGAAGCATTTATCTCATTACGCCAATGATGATCGGCAGGCAATCGCGACGACTGCATCAGCTGTCCTATAAGTAGCTTGAGCAACGATGCAGCATCTATTGAAAACCTCTTCTCTCTTAAGCCGGGCTTACACTGTGCAATTTTTTCACCCTGGGGCAATTTTCCAGTCGTGCGAGAATTTTCCAATCGGGCCGACTTTCAGCCTAATCGTGCGTCGTGTAGTGTACAGGGGGTACACTGTGGCATGGCATGGGGTGCGAGCAAAATCGAGTTCTTTCTGTAAAATTGACAGACCGTAGCAACCGCAATTTCTCAGCCATGTCTTTGTCCAATTATGTTGTCGCCTTTTCTTTTTAGGGCTTTCAGCACAAAATTGCACAAATTGCCAAGGCAGAGCATGTCACTCTAGTGAGCTTGATATTCCGATTCACTTTGTTTGGCTTCCGGATAGATGAGTGAAAGCGGCTCCATCTCATTACAGAGCTGAGTCCCACGTGGTTTGTAGACCTGCAGTGTGAGCAGGCAGATCACATTAAGGAGCGTTGTAAACTCACAATGTAATACAAAAGCACAGGGTTTCGTCATACAGTGTGAGCTGTAGCTGTGTGCAACGATTGAAAAAATCGCACAGTGTATGCCCGGCTTTAGATGCTTATCTCAGAGCAGACTAGCTAAACTGTCCTTAGAGGGGTGCTGTTGGGCGCTAGCTGCTAGAGCCCCACTCTTCACCATAGTCTGGAGCTATTACCACCTATATTAGCAGTTCTTGCAACAGGTTTTGTCTTGTCCATCTTACTAACGTGCTTCCACTGAGGAGTATAGTGTGTGCTTTAGGGTCCTACACACTATCAGCTTAAGCCTTCTTAAAGCCTGACAGGATCCAGGTGATAGGCGTTTTATATATGGAGGCAGCAAACTGTTAAATTGCAAGATTTGTACATTAATTTGATCTTAGCATTTTATTTTTGATTAAATATTGCCACCAGCGCAATCAGTAGGAAGGGAATATAGAGAACTTTAGTTTCCCCAACGTTTTATGTTGTCACAATTTTGCTGCAATGTGAAGGTACCATATGCCTTTTCAATATGAAAGGTACAAAGGCTAGTAATCTGAGTGGCTCATGCACCCTAAATCATTCACATGTTTGAAACCAACCTGAACAACAGATGGTCTTTAAAAGGCTGGCAGTAAACAGAGCTGTGCCAGTTTCTTGTTTCATGTAACTGATAATGAATATCAGAGGGTTGGCCAAATGCATAAATCCCACCTCCTTCATTCATTTACATAGAATAGCTGCCCTCTTAACCTGAGCTGATGTATTTCAATACTAAATATCCTGACTGGAGGTTTGCCAATCAGATCACAGCTTCTCACAAATTGCCGTTTGATATTCATCATCTGTGGTGCCGCTGTATGCATGTCAGACCTCATTATTATTTCATGAAAGATGTAGTCCTCCTCTCCCCAAAGCTCTTTGTTTAAAATAAAATTAATTGCATCTTTTAGTTAGTTTTTTTTTTCATTGCTGTGTGAGAGAGGATTTAATCTTAAGCCAGAGCTTTTTGTTTGTCAGAAGGAGAAGCAGCTGCACTGCTGACAAAGGCACATTTGTTTGCCTTTAATGTATTCTTGGAAGAGCTGCTGTTTTTTTTTTAGTCTGTCGTTTGGCGCATCACCCAAGGTGCTGTTCTTGTTTAGGATTTCATTCGCTTTTCACTCAAGCAGCACACTAAATGGCTCTCAGAGTGATGATCCTGATCATGCCCTTTTCATTCTATTATGAACGACAGACCTCTCAGATGGGACTTTAGCTTTGCTGCTGATCTCCATGTGGCCCCGCTAACCCTTTTTATCTGTCGGGGCACAAACTCCATTACAGGCAGGGCAAACCATGTTGGCCTAATCTAACTGGCTCTTTAAACAGCCTTTCGGGTTGGACGGGACTTCTTTATTCTTTTCTTATTGGACTGACCTTACCCAAATAACAAGGGCACATGAATACCAGACTTTCTTTCTCCCACTGGGACTATGTCTAAACTGTTCATCCTGTCATTATCCTGCCATTCCTGCGTTATCAGACAACAAGTGTTTTCTGTGACCTAAGGAAAATGGTCATACTTTCTCGAACGAATTTTCACTGCAATATAACATCATAGTTCTTTTCAGTTCTGTTTTCACAAACATTGAGCCTCTAGATATTAAAAATGTTCTCTCTCCAACAATTTAAAAATCAGGTTTTAATTCTTAGCACAGATTCTCAGTTGGACTTATGTCTGGATTATTGCAAAACAGGGCAGTACTGGCCTAGTGGTTAGAGAGCAGGACATATGCGCGGTTGAGAGGCTGCCAGATTGTCGGTTCAAACCTAAGACTGTCATTCTGGCTCACTGTTGAAGACCCTTAACCCCACAACGCTCTTGGGCTCTGCAAGCCCAATGGCCTCCCTGATGGATGAAATGCAGACGATACAATTTGTTTGAATTGAGAAGTGCTTTGACAAATGATTATCATTGAAACAGGAAATGCGTTGATTTACAGTAAGCCACTTGTAACCTTAGCTGTATTTAGAGGTGTCTTACCGAAATCTGAATCCCTACTCTTTTTCTCTTTTTCTTTAGAAGGCCTTTTTCCTCTAGCATTTCCCAGAGTTTAGCTCAGTTCAAAGGTTCAGCTGACTGGACCCCCTGTCCCTGTCGAAGAGAAATATTTTGTTATCATAGCATTTATTGTCGAAAAGTTCAGTTTTGGTCTCATCTGACTAGAGCTCTTTCCTTCATCTTCCACATGTTTCCAATCTTTCCCACATGACTTGTGGAAGAAGTGGGCACTCCATCTCTTTTTAAACTGTTAATAGAATAGAAATATCTTTTTTGTCACACTTTGGGGGAGTTCACACTTCTCAGCAGCAAGTGCAAAGGGAAATACACATGGAATCATGCAGATTTACACTAAATTTAGGAAACCTTAAAAAAAATGAAAATAGGAATATGAGTCTGTAAATACAAATTCAAAACATAGATACTCTAAATTTATTAAACATGTCATGCTCAAAAAATTAAAAGTATGCAACTGGAATGGCTCAAATATATATGTACATTTGGCATAAACCCACTAGATACGCACAATGTGGTTGAAGGGTCACAATCACTGACAGATAGAGCAAGGGTTCGAACGGATGACCCTCTGATTTTACGGCGATCTACTGCATCCTACCGCAATTCAGTTTAATTTAGTTTATTTACGTGGCACCAATTCACAACACATGTCATCTCAAGGCATTTTACAGAGACAATACAATCAGATGGTTAAAAGTTTCTGTCAAGGAAAACCAATTAATTGCATCCATTTACTGTGGATAATCACGGTAATAAAGTCCCTATTATATGACTAGTTGACTAATTTTAAATTCAACAGATTCTTCCACCTGGGCGTTAAATCTCTACAGCCTGTCCAGAGTTGGTATGGTCTTATTTCCTGCTGTAACACTATCCTATCATATCCTGTCCAAATTTAAGGGGTGGTCATGTTTTGGTATCTTTGATGTTGTGTTATTCTTGGTCCGTTTTCAGATGATAGATATAACAGAGCTCAGTGAAACATTTAAATCTTAGAACTTTGTTTTATAACCTAACCCTGCTTAGGTTATAAGCAGGGTTAGGTTACAAATGTATCAATACCTGAGGCCTTCACAGAAATAATGTTTCATCCACTTTACATTAGTCTCTAACTAAGGTTGAAAATACATTACATTTATGCTTTTGAAGTTTTTACATCTAAAAGGCCCAAGTATATGAATTCTTTCTTGAGTTTTAATAATTGCTTGTTTTAACTACCGGTATCCTTTTTATGGGGTAAAAAAAAAAAAAAAATCTACTTTACTTGTATTTTCAAACTGCTTTAGATGTTGCACCTTTTCGTGCAATATTTAGAAATTGTCTAAAGAGATCTCCCTCCCAGCGCGCCATGCAGGATTACTTTTAGACAATTTAGACAACCCCCTTCAGTATGGCACTCTGTGTTGTAGCATCACTCTCCCCTCAGGGGAAAGTTGGCTCCATGGAGTAAAAAAAAAAAAAAATCAATTTTCCTTTAAAGCCATTTTGTAACCAACTCCCCCCAAGACATTGATTTGAGTTCATAATATAGCTGATTTTAATCTATGGAAAATGATTTATTTAGGCATGTGGCTATTTACCACTGACAAAATGTTATAGATCTATTCATTTGCACTGAGACATTACCTATGATTACCACTGATCTTTGGTGTCTTATGAAGAGATAGTTCATTCTGTGATATCATGAGCTGTTCAGCTAAACAGATTTAGTAAACAACTTTTTTAACATTCTAAGTGTTACATACCTGTAAGGAACAACTGATAGTTGGCTTTAGGAAGGAAGATCCCTACATTCTAGTTCTATCTATCTCATTCTTGATCGCTGCATCTATCTTTCTGCCCATTAATTAAAAAACAAAATAGAAAATTTAAAGTAAACTTGTAAACCTTAACATTTTATTGTATATAAGGCATTTACATTTACAATGTTAAGTGCAACACAAATGTTCTAATGATCCATCTAAAGTTTACAGAGAATAAAGACAATAGGTCAGGGTGCTGTCTAAAAAAGCATGAAGTTTGGACATGAAAGCAGGGTAGGACACCTACAGTAAAGGTATCCTCTGTGTTTTAATGATGCCTTCTTTTCTTACATTCTACTGGCATATTCATTCTTTCCTTTTCTAACTTATATTAATGGAGGTTTTTTGTTTTTTGTCAGATCTTTCCCACACGGTTGTTTAAAAGTGAAAGAAATAAGCTCATTTAAAGACCACGGGGGTGTTCTACCTGTACATCTTCAATCAATCAATCAATCAATCAATCAATCAATCAATCTTTATTGTCAACTACAATTCAAATTGCAATCGACATTTCAGTTTCAATACAAACCGTTCATCATAGTACATCAATCAAACATCAAACATGCAATCTTGGGTCCATAAAAAAATTCCCTTAGTGGAAAATAAAGTATATTCTATTCTATTTTATTCTATTCTAATACTCAAGCTGAGTCAGCAGATGGAGGACTGTTCTCCATGTTATATTTATTTTCCAAATAGGCTAAGCTAACCTATTTGTCAGTCTCTGAGTAAATCAAGACAACATCAGTCTCTTAGACTGAAGAAGCAACATTTCTCTAGTTTTTGTAAATATATATTAACAAATTGCTTTGTCTTTCTGCAAACTTGTTCAAAAGGCTCTGATCACAGTGGCATGTGCTCTATAAGCCATAAAACTTCAATGGATGTTTCTTAAATGCTTCTTTGTCATTTAGAAGTATAACATTTTCTTTTAACCAAGTGATGGTTAAAGGCTAAATCTGTTTGTGGCATTTTCAGACGTACCCAGTAAATGTTAAGATTGACATCAAAATCCTGGATCTAATCATAAGGGGAGTCCTTTAAAGAAAAGGTTCAGAACATCTTATAATAAATGAGTAAAAATGTGTGTTTAGGTTTTATAAACTACAGCAGTATTCAGTTCGATGGATGGGATGGATGACCGTTAAACCCAATTATCTTTTGTTGTCTTGTCAGTCAAAGTGCACTGTAAATGCTCCTGAGCAAATATCACAGCCACATGGAATCTAATTATTCAGGGACTTGTGATGAAACATAGGAGCTTTTTGAATGAACTTATGTGCAGGTTTAAGCTAATAAGGACAGAATTAAATGTTAAATATGTCAGAAAGATATCTCAAGGTAGAATTAATTAGTTCATTCACACAAATACTTCTTTAAATTTAGGTTACCCTGAAATCTAACTGAAATAGAGAAAAATAACAATAAAAAATCTGCTTTTAGCTGTTGAACTACAAATCTGAACCAAAAGCACTTTAAAAAGAGCCAATTTTCATCCTTTCATAGATGCAACATTTGTGGAGTGCATGACTAACTTGTTGTGTTGACTGATGATTCTTCCACTTGAGCTGTGGATCTCCGCACCTCCTCCAGAGTTACCGTCGACTTTGTGGTAGCTTGTTTCAGTCATTTTATCCTGAGCCCCCTTTCAGTTTAGATGGATGTCCATGTCTTCATCCATTGGTACCTGTTTATTATTTACAGTCTTTTGAATTGCACAGTCCTCTTTAATTATATATATTTTTTCCTAAGGATATTGTGTATCTTTTAACCTAACCCTGGTTTAGAATTCTCTACAACTTTCTTCCTGACTTTTTTTGTTTTGTTCCTTTGTCTCAATGATACAGTTTGTTCAGTATTAAACAGCTTCTTACTGACTGGAAAAAAAAACCTTTAAACCTTTTAACATGGGCTATTGACAGTGGGAACAACTCACTGATGCGTGTATACCCAGGTCAAACAACTCAGCAAGCGACCAGCGTTAAAATCGCATTGGCTCTGATCGCATGCTTTGGGAACACCAGGTCGACCCTATAATTTAAGTCGAAATAACTCTTTTTACATTTGGACAGATAGTAGAGCGAAACAATAAAGCACAATTACTATGACCTGGCTTCCTTATGTGTTGCTCTCTGTTGTTTACTTTCCTGATTTCTGTCACAGTGATGACATCTTCAACGCTAACCTAGCAGGATAGCATCTCCAAGACATGCAGCAGCACCACCGAGGGGTTGAGACCCAGCTTTTTTTACCGATGCGAAGGGAGCCAAATGCTGATTGTTAGCGGGTCGACCCATGTTTGAAAAACATACGTAATCCCTCTACTTGCAGTAGAAATTTAAATAATTGAATTCTGCATTTTTTATATTTGCTTTCCTTTCAATACACTGCAGATCATAACTTTGTGTTGGTCTGTTGTAAAAACAAAAAATAAAAAACTATAAAGGCAATAAAATCTGTGGGGTTAATCCAAATAATTAGAAAGCTAAAGAGATGTCAACCATTTCACATGGTATTTTAGCAGTGCAAGAAATGCAACACTCTTAGCCTCTTTTTTGGTGAATCATGTATTCCAAAATATCTTTGAGCACTATCCTTCAACTAATGAATGTTGCAGATTTAAATGTCACAAAAGCATATGGGTTTTTATGAAGCCTGCTGTGGAGGCTTCATAAAAACAAGCTGTGTTTAAATTCTAGAACTTAATGAAGTTAAAGGATGAAATAAGTAATGATATCTGTTTTCATGTGCACAACAGGGAAAAGGATGATGAAGTCCTTTCAACCACTGTCCTGATGTTTCTGTCAGTGACTGAGCCATTGTTTACTTTTAAGCTTCCTTCTCTACCTGCTTTGAAACATAAACCTAAATCAGTGTGAACACCTGTTTGTCTTTTTAGTGTTAATAATTTAGAGTTTATGTTAATGTATCTAACTAAACTACGATATCAGGACAAAAACACTTACAGAGCCAAAGCATGTTGTGATTTTATTTATTTATTTTTTATTTTTTTTGCTGTTGCCCCATCCTCACATGAATTTTTAACCACCAGATCTTATAAATTCTCTTTGCTGTCACCACTGTATCATTTCTTTCTAGTTTATATTCATAAAGTGGGTGCAGTGCACACACGTATGTGCATATTAGCCTGTTTTCTTGTCCTTCAAAGTCTCAATGTTTACCTTCTTGTCCTTTAGAACAAAATGTTCATGTACCGTGGGAAGGAGTACGAACGCAGAGAGGATTTCGAAGCACGACTACTCACACAGTTTCCAAACGCAGAGAAGATGAAGACCACCACGCCGCCCAGCGAGGAGATGAAGAGCTCCAATGGACAATGTATCCTCTGCATGGTGTCATGTTTAAACACAGATGGGCAGCATGTGGTTTATAGTTTGGTTTTATTTATTTTTTTATTCGTAACAGAATAGTAGATCTAAGAAAAAAGGCAAAAAAAAATCGCTTAATTCTGTATTAGTTGAGATTACTTTCTGTTTAAATATCCACCATTTACCTGTTTGTCCATCTGTCTGTCCACCATCCATCCATCTGGCTCACAGTTAATTAAATACAAAGATTAATCCTTTTATTATTCATTGTCTATCATTTTTTCCATCCTTTAATATTTTTACCCATTTGTCTAAAAAAAATTATTAAAATATAGCTTATTATCTTATATATAGAATTATTTTATAAGATTAACATAACTGAAACACTGAGGAAATTTTGATTTTTTTGCCTTGAGAACTTGATTTGAATATCCCCTTATCTTTGTTCTCTGGGTTCCACTTGTTTCCTTGATTATTCTGCTCAGACGTTCAGTGTTTCACAGTGAAGCCCATCCTCAACCTACCGGCCAAGTTTCAAAACAAGCCAGTGTCTGAACAAATTGTCAGGTAAGCAGGATGCTGCAAACAAATGTTAACAGTTACAGTAAGGAGCGAGCAAGTCAAAGTCAATCATTATGTTCTTCAATCAACTGTTGCCAGATTTACTCAACCTGCCTGCTCAAACAGCTCATAGAGCCTGTGATGACATGCTAACATCGGGATAGGTTTGGTTTAGGGATGTGTGCTGAGGATCGTCAGTGAAGGTGATTAAATCTTGATTTAAATGTGCGTCTGTGTTGAACAAACACTGGTTGACCTTCTTGTTGTTCTAGAGGCTATTAACTTTCACCAGCCATCTGCCATTAGTCACTGTGCCAAGTACAACATTGTTTCTCTGCCATCCTTAATAGCTTTGTGTCAAGCACCGGGGCCACAGCAAACAAAGGGCCCCCGTGCTCTCCCTCATCCTTTCGGCAACCGGGCACTGCTGCGCTCAGCTGTGTAAATTCCCTTTGATATGCTACCCAACGCTTCAGTGGACATGATTAAAAGAAGCCGTTTACTTGGGAAAAAAAACCTTTAGGCAAATTTACCTGGACTGATCTTATCACCGTCCTGCAGCATTGGGCCCTCAGCAACCTGTTCGCTCTCTCTGTCTGATTGGAACATGTGGTTGTGTTAATGGCCTAGATTAGAGAGTCATGTTTAGACGCAGACAGAGAAATGTTCCACACCAACTGCCCAGTGGCTTTTTTCATGCCAATTGGGTCTCTCCATCTCTGGCTCTCACCATTCTTTTTTTTTCCCATCTAGTCTCTCTGTCCATTCTCTCTGTTTTCTCTCATTTGTTTTCACATTCAGCAAAGAGATCAGCAGTGCATAACAATGAGACGTATTCCTTTGAGCCGAGGGCTAAAAGCCGCAGGCAGAGAACACAGCCCGTTCTGACCTTGCCGTGCCGGACCGCGCCACTCCATCATCCTTAGCCAGCCTGCCAGCTAATGACCTGCAAATGTCGCAATTTGGGTCACAAACTGCTTTAAATCTCCCACGTTAATCTGTTGATCCAAAGTTTAGAGCGGTTTTTAGGTAACGCTGCATTTTCTTGTCCAGTCTCAGGAATGGTGGTGTTTAAATGGGTGCCCTTTATAAGGAGTTGCTTTTTACTCATTTTCTCTTTCCTGGTTTTCTTCACTTGGATTGGCCGCTTATAAGCTGCAAATCTACCTTCAATTTCACTATAATCTTTATTAAAGTATTATCCAACGTTATTTTAGTATTTCAAAATAAAATACTGTAATCAATCTAATTTGAGTGTGATATTGTAAGATATTTACAATACATGATTATGCTTTATAGCTATTAATAAGCCGAAATACATTTTTTAAATTAAATTATATTGCTAGAAACAAAAGTGATTCTTGAATTGAAATGTTGGGCTATTAAAAATTTTACTTAAGTACTTTGCTGTATACCGAGTGTTTAGAGTGACCCCCTTTTGGCACTGCAAAGGTTATAAGTAAACCCAGCTTACCTTTAAAAGTGTGTTCAACAGCTTCTTATGATTATTTTTTTCCTTCCACTAAACTTTCTATTTATATCTCTGCATAGAGTGTTAAAATCTAACTTTTTTTATCATCAGCATATGGAAAATTGGAGATTACTTTACTCTTAATATGGATTAAAGATAGATGCCTTGTGTTTAAAAGTTAGTATTTAGATTTTAGCTGCAAGGATTTACATAAATTAAGAGAAACTAACATTTGAAGTATATATAACTCATAAATCATTTTTTAATACAAGTTTGACTTCTTTTAATTGACTTACTGAAATACATTTACCTTTTGACCATTATTCGTCGTACATATAGGTGTATGGGGTATATGCATAGAAAAGACAAGCTCTGTGTTCATTCCAAAGAGGGAAAAAGATCCCGTTGTTCAGACAGCTGTTCCAAACTCTGCTGTGGAGCCCCTTTTCTTCTTTTTCAGACACTGAAAAGTCTATTAACCTGATTAGGCAAAGTTCATCCCTGCTTTTTACAAGCCTCCCTTACATATGCTGGAGCTCATCATCCTGTCTGACAAACCAGGCTACCTTTACAGCCTGCCGGTGATGTTTATAAAGGCAAAAGAATTCATTTATTTCCTACTTTAGTAAGGGGGCTCCTTCTGATGGATGCAAATCAGGTTTACTAAAAACGCCATAGTTGCTGGCAGGCAGCCTGGAAGGGATTGTCCTGTGTTTGACCTGAAGCAAAGCAATCAACCTATACCAATCAAGCTATAGATTGCCAGTAACGGTTCTAATTTACTCAGACTTGGATTTTTTTCTCTTTGCAGCTTCTACACGGTAAATGAAGTCCATAAATTCCAGTATTCCAGGCCAGTGAGGAAGGGAGAAAATGACCCCGATAATGAGTTTGCGGTACTATCTTCTTATATATATATATATCTTTTTATCTATTTTCTATCTAGATATTTATTTTTTTTTTATTTAATTTATTGTTTGATGCTCTGGAAATTAGATTCTTATGATTTTAATAAAGCTTTGTTTGCCAGGGTTAAAGATATTTCTGTTAAAGAATTTATTATTTGAATAGGGGTGTTAAGCAGTCAGAATTTAATTATTGGTTTTCAATTTTTCTTTAAAAGCATTTTTGATAAATCATGTTTTTTTAGATTGACATATAAAATGTTTTCCTAGCCTTCATTTCAACCAATTGTGTACACTTTATCATCATTAAGTTGTGATTAGCTGTTTTTCTGTTGTGTTGCTCTTGTTTTGTATTCCTTAGAGCTGGAATAACAATTAAACAGACGGGTAGCCCCCGTAAAAGTACATAGAATTAAATTAATCATATTCATATTTTTTTAAATTATATTAATTTCAAATTTAAAATGTCTTTTTTACTATTTTATGAGACTTTGTAATATTTATCATTTAACTGTTCATTTTGCAATTAAATGTAATTTTAAATATTTGAAGCATAAATGTTTTATCCATTAATTTAATGGGTTAGCGCTTTTCCCCTAGTTTTTGTCATGTTGCATAGTTGCTACCAGACATAGAATATCTGTTATTTCTGTTAAATGTTTCCAAAGACGTAATTATTTCTAAATCATTTTCTCTATACAATTTGAAAAGTATTGCCTTTTAATAATGTTGCATTGGAGATATTTCTGGTGCAAAAATAGTGAAAATCTTGTTTTCATCTGTAATTGCTCCTGATTTACGTTTCAGTTTAAAGTTTGTGTCCGTTCCTATTTTTAACAGAATATGTGGCTTGAGAGGACCACATACACAACAGCGTACAAGCTTCCTGGCATCCTGCGATGGTTTGAGGTCAAATCCGTCTCCACGGTAGGTTTGAAGGGGCCTTTGTGTTGAAAAGGTATCTTTATCAGATGCGCTTCTGCAGGCATGTTTAAAGGCAGCTGATATGATTAATCTGCAAAAGCAGTATAGACAACTGCCTGGAAGCAGCCATGCTATTCCCTGAACTTACAAAAAGGCATGCTCTCTTCCCTCATTGATTTACCAAGCACTCCTGTCTCCACTGGAAACTGCCACGCAGCACAAATACAGCTAGAGGACGGTTCAGACTTTCCGTCACTGTTGATTTTCTGTAGAAATACCTGGATTGCTGTGTTGGAAATCCTTTGGTAATAAGGTCAGGCTGCAATCGGTGACTGAACCACCCAGGGAGGGTAAGCCACAGCTTTCAAATTGAGCTCATTTCACTCCCCTTTTCCTGTTTAAAATGCTGCTCGCTTGTCCAAGATTTTAGCCTGAGATGTTTTCTGGAGAGCAAAGAAATGAGTTCATCAGCATAGTTTGGAGAGGAGGTCGTTGTGTCATTTGAAGCAAAGACACCCACTGTATCTTTTTTTTTTCTCCTTAGCTTGTCCCAATACAGAACTACTACTTAGTTTGATTAGCCTGCCAGAAGTGTTCACGATCAATTACCCTTTTACTTGTCTATGTTATTAGTGCTTGCCATTGCAATAAATGGAGCCGCATATTTTCTACCTCTAAGCTGCTTTCTTTGTATCTTTCTGTTTTCAAAGTTAAGTATGCTGTACATTACTGAACCAAATCATGCATATATTGTTATTCTGGTGGCCCTACAAAAAAAAAAAACTAAGCCAGATTTCTAAATGTTTTTTAAATCTTTTTCAAAGCTATAATTGCAGAAATAGTTTTTGCCGTTTTCCTTTGGTATTTTGAAAGAGCACTTTTGTGTTAAAGAATCTTTGAGGCGTGAGGGCCTCGTTGGCTTCACCCTAATCTTTAGCCCATTCAGCAGATTCTGGTTAGCTCTCCAAAATTTTTCTTTAACTATAAACATTACAATAAATCAAAATTTGCCAAGCGTTTGATTAAATTGTGTCTAAACTTTACATCCGATTCTGAACTACATTTAAATCTCATAACTGATGCTGCATCCATCCAGCCATCCTGTGCTTTCTATATTTAAAATCTAGCCATGACTGAAATCGAAATTAACTTTAAAGGCCCAGAACGGTAACTCCAACATGTAGAAATTTGAGCTTGTCAAATGAGAAATGTGTAGGAAGCATGGGTTGAGGTGTCATTCTTCATCCGTCCAGACATCTCCTACTTCAGGCTGGTTTGGAACGTGCTTTAAGTAGCAGCTTGCCCTGCAGATGAGCCAGGGACAGGACAGGTCCCCAAGGTCGGCTCTTCTATTTAAAGCTTAATGACGAGGCTGAGATTCACCAGGCCTAATCCCTCCATCTGACTTTTTTCTTTTTTTATCATCCTGACTTAACACATAACAGCACAGATTGGAGATTTGTCTTTTCTTTTCCTGGCTGGGATCTAAATCTGACATTTGTTCAGCAATTCCCTCATTTGTCCTCCAAACCCTTACTTGGAGGAGATTTTCTTTTCTGAAAACCTATTTTAGTTAGAATTTGCTTTCACACTGTCATGGAATTAAAAGCAGCACTTTTAAATATCCACAAATATCCCCTCAGGTCCTCTGGTTCTACTTTGTATCCCCAGATCCAGATATGGAAAGCAGCTTCCAGTTTTATGCACCTTTAATCCGGAAGACACACCCAGAAAACCCATAATTTGCCTTTGGTTAATAGTCCAAACACAAATCCAGATGAAAAGAGGCTCTAAATAAAATATTTTATTACACACTGACCATCTCCCTATGATTACCATGTGTAACTGGTTGATGGTTTTTATGATTTTGTGTGATGAATCTGAAGTTTTGATGATTTGCTGTGTATTTGATTAATGTTTTAAATGATTTTACTGCTTATTTGATCCAGTGGTTTTATGATGAAAAGCACTTTGGATTCCTTTGCTGCTGACATATGCTATAAAAATAAAGTTCTACTTTTACTCTCTAATATTCTTGTCTTGGATTTGCTAACTCATGTATATAGATTTTTGTCTCAGCACAACCACAATATCAGTTTTGTGTTTTAAGAAATAGTTTAAGGACAAAGAAAACTAATTATCTGCCCAATTCTGAATAAATAACTTGATTTATGCTGATCACATGTATATCTTCCAAACCTCAGAGTTTGCAGTAGATGTTTTGGATTGCAGTAAATTTTTTTGGATGTTAATATAAACGTAAAAACGGGTAAATATATATGCTTAGAATCTCTTATTCCCCTCTTTACTTCCTCTGGTGTGTAGGAGGAGATCAGTCCACTGGAGCATGCTTTGGAAACGATGCAGCTGGCCAATGAGAAGATCAGCAGCATGGTGCAGAGGCATCTCACTGACCCTAACCTTCCAATCAATCCCCTTTCCATGCTGTTGAATGGGATTGTCGACCCTGCTGTTATGGGAGGCTTTGCTAACTATGAGAAGGTAACAATAAAATGTTTTCTGTTTTCTATTCCCTTATTGTCTTGGGGGGCTTTCCTTTCCCCCCTTCTTACTGTAGTTCTTCAATTACTTGGCAAATAAACAAAAAATAAAAAACTGATTAGTCTTTAAGTCCTTTATAATTCTGGATCACTATTTATAAACAGCACAGCAAATGGGATTTAGCATTAAGATTAGTAAACAACGTATAGTGAATTAAAATAGCCAACAGAGTCTATAAATTGAGATACAAACAGCCATGATAAATTCAGTAAAAAAAAAAAAAAAACATAACTTGTCATTATGATTGAAGCTTTATGGGGTTTTCTGGTCTTGTGTTAAATTAAGCAAACTAAAAGTTAATGTATTTATGAATTTTTAAATGTAAGATTCAGGTCTCAAAGAATGGACTGGAGCAGAAATACTACAGCACAAATACTACAGCAAAATGGCAGCATTTCCATGCATCCAGCGGAAAAGCTAACACCTTATTATTTGCCATTTTTTTCAACTCCCGCAAAAGTTATAATGCCTAGTGCACACCTACACAAGGAAAAAAATACCTTCCGTTTAAGCTTAGATACAGTAATGGATTTCTATTTGGATGTAAAAATTAAAATTTGGATATAAAAATTGTTACCCGCCAAAGCTATTGCTGTGGTTAAATGTCTTTTAGATGGTCAATGTTTGAAAAAACTTCTTGAACCCTTGTCTTTCCAATTGATAAGGTAGGTCCCATCTTTAATTTAATATGTCTTTACCCATTAAAAAAATAAAACCTTTGAGCTATCACCCTTAAGTTTAAGCCCAATAAGGTAAAGATGGATAAAGTTGGAAAACTATGAAGTTACAGCGGATAAAATTCTTTCCCCAAACCAGAGAAGTGATCCTGAAATATTAGGTAAAATTCATTCTAGGCAATGTTTTTTTTAAAGGTCTGCTTTTGTTTTTCTTAAAACAAAACTAGACTCTTGTGTATACATCCAGGAAAATGTATTATGGCAACATCTTGCTGAAGTTTCTGACCACTCACCTTCAGAACAGCAATCTTAAGTCATCAGTTTTTTTCACGCTGTATGCTTGAAATTAACCTGACTTTTAATATGACACGGATTTTGATTTCTCTTTGAACAATTTTTGTAAAATTATGGGTACTTTAATTCACAGCTTGGTCATAATGAGGGGTATCATTTAAGTCAGAAGAGGAACAATGGGAATTATTTCCCCTCTGTGGGTGACAGGCTGAAATCCACAATCAATTGACTTTTTTATTTTTTTTTCTCCAGCAATGCTTACCTTGTCTTGTCAGATTTTATTCCCCTCAATTCCTAAGTATATAATAGACTTTAACACATCTCAGTCTCCCTCTAAATGTTTTCTCATTTCATATAAACACTGTTTCTCTGCGCCTTTCCCCAGGCCTTTTTCAATGACAAGTACATGCAGGAGCACCCAGAGGACAATGAGAAGATAGACAAACTGAAAGACCTCATTGCCTGGCAGGTGAGCCTAAAGCTATTCAAGGTCCTCTCTTTCTTATTTTGTTTGCTTCTGTGGTTTCACTACAGTGCTTTATTTCAAGGAAAAAAGCCATGACCATCTTGTCACAAGCTGTTTACTTTTAAACATTCACTTATTGTCTGTGTATTACTACTGAGTCACCTGACCTGAGCAGGGGAATACCTGGCCTACATGTAGCCAAAATGCTGAGCATGGGTGATGCGGAACAGAGGAGCAGGAGAGCCAAGATGCACAATTGGCCTTTTAATGGATAATTAAGGCTTAATTTGCATTAATTTGCTTTGAGGTATCCAGGTTCTCGCCCAGGGGCTTCAACGTTGTAGGTCCCTGTGTTTGAAAATATTGTGAGTTTGTTCATGAAAATCACTTCAGAGATTTGATAGCCATGCTCTAGCAACTACAGCTTTTGCAAGCATCCCATTGTGTGTATCCCTATCCGAGAGCCCTTGTTAAACTGGGAAGCATGGATGCTTTTATTTCCAAAGCATCAGTAAAGTGCTTTTACTACAAATTGAGGCAGATTTAAAGGTTACAGTCGAAATGATGTTTTTTAAAGACCTGGTACATGCTTTGTTTCTCATGTCGAATGGCTGAAGCTGAAATAACAAGACAATGCATGTTGAGTGGTTTTTATAAGACAATAACAAGGAAATACATTTCTGGTCAGATGTTTACATTCAGTCTTTATGACATGACTATAGGTTACGTTTTTGTTACACATTGGAGGCGCCGCCCCATTCACCCAATGACATTGATTAAGACATGAGAAAAAGTAATAATATTGAATTATGAAATTAAAATATTTTGAAATCCATTAATATATATTTTTCAGATATGCAAGATAAATACTCTAATGATTAGTAAAGCTGTTTCATTTTTTCGTCTGATTGGTGACGTATTTCCACCATAGGGCTCAAAAATGTTTGCTCGTTGACTCTCGTTAAAAGTTGTACATGCACAGTAGCTCCTCTGCAATACAAAGGTATAGGAGAGCTCTGGCGGTACCAAAGCTATGCCCTGAGGTGACAGGAACTGTCATCACAGTTGTAGTGCAGGTGATTCGTGGGATGTAAGCAGATTTACCAAGAGAATCTGGACATGATCAGCCGATGGACTGTTCTCCTGCTGCCCTCTGGAAAGAGGTTCCGCAGCATCCGCTGCAGATCCACCAGGTTGTGCAACAGCTTCTTCCCCACTGCCATCAGACTGTTGAACCTTTGATCCACAATCCGAACTCTGCACCTATTGCACATTATCGGGCATCAAATGCTGCTGAACTTTTAACTTTTAGCCCTTTAAATTGTTCATCTCATTGTATTTTTCAATAACGCATTTTTTGCACAAATGCCATTTTGCACTGAACCACTGCAACTTGCACACTGTCTCTTATCCTCTGCACTGTTCACACTTTGACCACTGCTGCACTTTTTGTATTTTTCTATAACTCGTGCCATTGTGAAATATCAATGCAACGTTCATAAGCTGTATGTAACGCAATTTCGTTCTGTATGCACCCTGTGCATACAAAATGACAAATAAAGAAGTCTAAGTCTAAGTCTAAGAACATCAAAATTAGCTTGGCTAACTGCATGTAGTAAGGCCAGTGCTTTATTCTGCTACTTTGATTGCCTGCCTTTTTTTCAAATGTCAGGATCTGACCCAGCATGGATAAAGACAGGTAGGACTGATTTGAAGCACTTTTTAGTCTGGGATTCACATGAAAAAAAAAAAATATAGACTCCAGAAAAGTAAAAAATTGACTGGACTTTGTTTCCAAGTTTGAAGAAGTTTTGCTTCCCATCCAGGAAGCTTTTTCAGTTAAAAATGTCAGAAATAGTGTTGAGTTCGAGGCTTTATACAGTAGCCAAAAAAAGCCCTGTTTTGGCTTAGAAAACATTAATATTGAAACGGATGAACAGGTCCTTTCAGACACCAGCTCACATTACAGCTCATCAGCCAATTGGTGTCACATATGCCCCTCTTGGCTCCCTGCTTGTCCCTGCTCTGTCTGCAGTAAAAATCTCTCCCTGCAGCAGAGAGAGCATCCTTATAAAAAGTTGATTTGATTGACTGAGTTGTAGTGATGCACCATGTTAGATTGCAAGTAATCTAACAGTGTTAAATTACTTTTCAATGAAAAACTAACGTAGGTAGTAAAGCTGTAATCAACCCTTACCCCCAGCACTGGTGGCGAGTGACCCACAAATCCTACTAGATCTATTTTGACACATAATCCAACAAATTATGTAAAGTCTGTAGCAATTAGAATGGTTAAAAGTGAATGGGGCTGCATAGACCACTTATAATTCTCCACAAATGCACCCCTACCCCCCGATAGTTTAGCCACGGTGTTTTAGAGGTCCATTTTGCTTGGATCTACGCAGCAATTCGATAAGATTGCTATCATTTAGACAGGGAGTAAGACACTGGAACAAAGTACAATTTATCCACTTTGAGGGGAAAAAAAACAAAAGATCAGATTGCAATTTAAACAAGACGCAATTTCAGATGGCGGAAGTGAAATGCTTATCTTGTTTGAGCTTGATCAGCAGGAATAGCAGTTTTCTTAAATCTGTTTGATCTTGGGTCCATCTAGGCCAACATTGTTCAAGGCTGGGTACCAGCTAAACCACTTTAAATGAAAGCTTCTTGTTCTATCCAAAGCTTAACTAAATACAAGTGTAGTTTGTAGTTAGTCCTGTAGGAGTATGAAGTTCTTCTTTTTAAAAATGTTATAAGGCGTCTTGGTTTAATTATATTGTCCAACAGTTCATGTAAAAATGCTGCATTTATGTAAGATTCCTGCCCACAATGAACTTTTGATAAACTTTTGACCCAAACTGAGTCTTTGAAAAGACCAAAATGCTCTAAAATATTTGACATCAAAACTAATGCACCTGACCTTGGCTAAATCCTTGTTTAATATACTTCCTGTTATCTATTTATTTGCAACACCTTCCTCCATTTGGGATTTGAAACCGCTGCATCGTGAGCTTCTTTTTGCATCTTTTATGGCTCTTTCTTTATTGCTTAGCTCCGAACAACAGGTCACTTTATTATTCAGGAAATCTTGGCTTACTGGTTCATGGTTTAGCTAGGAATTACACACAGATACATAAAGTTTGTTTCTTGCTTGCTATCGTCAGTTGCAGGGGAAATAATTACATTTTCGATCTCTTTAAATCAGTGCAGTCTTACTTGCTGGAAAATAGGTCAGCTTTAGGCTTTACATCTCTGGTAGTAATGAAACTCATGAGAAGATGCGCTACTTTGTGTTGGTGAACCCTTTTTTTTTTCTTAAGAAAAAAAGAAAGTATGATTCATAAAGAAATACCCATGTCTGCTTCAGTCTTTCTGCATTGATGCCTTTATTGTGTCATGGCCTTTTGATTATTTTATTTACTTTATAGTGCTTAGTAGTTGCAAGATTTTTCCCTTATAATTATCTCTCATATCTGTCTCTCATATCTATTGAGTTTCCAATTTTAACTTGAACTCTGTGATACAGGAAATCCCTGAACCAGTTAAAGTTTACAAAGCAAATTAGAATAACCTAGAAATTTAAAAATCTCCTGCAAAATTTTAAGCATCACAATGCAATAAATGTGGCATAGTCGCAGTCTAAGAGTAGATTTTACTCATGATGTTTTCATTTTCTAACATTTAAGCAGGCTAGTTTACTTGGAGGAATTTTTTTTAAAGCCGTACATCATGTCGACAGCTCAAATATCAAACTCAGTTCATCATAAATCTGATATATTCTTTTCTTTCATGTGTTAGATGTAAGATTTTTTAGCTGTCCTTGGTCTAAATGTTTTGCAAATTAAGTGTTTAATATATGAAATAGGCTGAACTGATGATTCAAATGTGAAACATGACTTTATGAAAACTGAGTCTAAAAATCTATTTAAAATGAAATGTATACGAACCGTTTTATAGAAAAAGTATGAACTGTCTTGTTTTCTCGGGCAACATGTTTGTCTTGTGTCTTGATAAGGTCTAAATGAAGGTAAACATACGAAAAACAGGGAGCGAGCAGGAGAAAAGCATCAATATGACATTTCCATTGTGCTCATCTTGTAATTAGAGAACAAATTAGGGCCTTGAAACCAGCAAATTAAGTACTGGGGGAAAACTGCCAAAGAAAATAGTTTTTTTCAATGTTCATTGAAAGCAAATTTTCAGGATGGATGTCTAAATTACTGGCCTAACTGCTGACTTATAAATGAATGATCGTCATAAACAGTAATGAAAGTAATCACAAAATTAAATAGAAAAATCAGGGCCATTTTCATCCAGGCATCAGCTGCTTCTTCACAAATGCATAAACAGGCCTTTTTCTGGACTGTAACTGTTGTTTTTCGTGACCGCCTTCTTTTGACAGAAGCTTTTTACAGCTTGTGATTCCTTCATTTCACAAAAGCTTGCCTGTTTGCTTATTAGTCTGCCTGACTCACCAGTAGCTGTGTGGACCTTTTGGCCGTCATGAAAGGTCTTAATATGTAATCTTTCCACAGCTCAAAGCGAGCGTGGCTGTGTTAGCTCAACAGGCTGCTGATCAGAAGGCTGTGTATGGTGAGGCAAACAGAGACGGAGTGACAGGGATCAGTTTGGCACAGACACTGCTGTTATTAAACAGCTGTGGCATTTCCTTCCTACATATAAGCTGTTAATGTTGGTATTTTTCAGGGACTTCATTTGAATTCCCTAATGTCTACAGGAAACAGAATTTTTTTTAGTAATATGTCACTAAAATATGTATGCAAATTAACAAACCCTCATCTTTATGTTCATGAATATTGTGCAGAACTTATATTTTTTATTATACTTTTACTTTTGCAACTTTATCCCTGTTTTCAGTTCACTGTCTTGACACCCAGCTAATTATTGCTACATTTAAATGATCCCTTTATGCTAATTTCCAGCTATATCTGCCTTAATCAGAAACCCCACGGCTATAGTTCACAATAATTTACATTTATCTTAGCCATTATGCAGCCAATCAGCTTATTCTTTGTGTAGAGTTTTTAACTTAATCCAAACTCTACCAATTAATGTTGTGGTGGTCCTTGCTGCTTTGGACTTTCCAAGGATAAAAAATTATAAGTTGCTGATGTGGTGTTCATCTTTTCTGACGAAGGCAAAATGCTCAGGTTGTCATTGTATGCCCTGTTTCCAAAGCTCTTTAAAATATATTTTATTTGGCTCTCCTTTGCTGCCAGATACAAGTCAAACACTAGAAAAAGAACACCCGGCTGTTTTTTGTGAATATTTCAGTTTTTATGTTGGTGTCTGGAAAAGAAGCTAGTTTTAAGGCCTCCCGGTTATGATGTCAAAAACAGCAGGCTCTAGTAGCAACTGTAACCGAGCCCGGCACCCCCCCTCGTCTGGCGATCCAAGTAAACCAAATCTAACATACATACCGTAATACATAAATCATTATTTAAATAGGTCATATTGAATTGTGCATATTATTTACTTAAACTAAGTTACAGCTGAAAATATACAGACTATTAATGGTTAGAGTTGCATAAAAGAGGTAATTCTAAAGAAGCTCAAAATATGCTAAACAAAAGAAGCATAAACCTCATCTGAAAGTTTTGTGCAATAAAAGGTAATAAACCTAATTTCTATGGAGCCTATCATAGATGTCTCCAAGGTTCTTTACAATAATGTTTCTTTAAGAATACCATGCCTGCAGTTTGGCTGCACAAATATCCAAAGAAAGAGAGGGTTGCTGTGTTGAATGCAGTGCCTTAAAGAATGCAGAGGAATTAGTAGATGCTAAGTGAAATTAGCGTTCTAAGGTGTGTCATTAATACAGAAATATTGAACTCCCTGTTCTGCACATTATGTAAGGAATATGGACATCTGTGCTGTAATTTTGTTCAGTGCAGGACTAATGCAAGATATTTGAAATTAATTCAATGCTTTGCAGCTAGGTGACCTGATATTGGTCTTATCTAATCTGGAATTTATTAAATAATAGATACTTATATCTGGAAAGTGAAGTATTGAAATGAAAAAATGACACAGTAACCTGTAGCTGCTCTATGTTCCTTTTTTTATAAAACAGTTTTATGTGTACCATCCTCTTCAGAGGTTTTAGAGCAATTCCCAGAACAGAACCAGTCTTCATTATCAGCTGGTTGAGTGTCTGATGCTAGGAATGAGATGAAGGAAGATAATGAATGAAACATGTTAAGGGTTGCTTAAACGATCTTATTAACTGGATCTTTGAACCTAAACATCAGACACTAGAATATGTTTTATTGTTTAGGATAAAGGGCAATATGTATGGCAGACAGCCTTGAATTTCCAATTCAATTACTTTCCATTTTTTCTCTTATTAAGGATTCATGTGTAGCAGTCTAAATGTTTTGATACTTGGATACACTTTAGTATTTTTACTGTATATACTATACTGTATATTTGGCAAGTAAAGTTAAAATATAATATAAAAAAAAAATCTGTTTATCATTTGTAGTAATCAAAAGCTGGTCTAGTCATAGATTGGGTGAGTGGGAGTTAATGTTTGCTCAAAAAAAAAAAGGAGCTATAAAAAAAGGTATTAAAAATGGATCTCTAAAAAAAATGTTGAATCTTGAGTTCAGCTCTTTTCCGCTGTCTTTAGATTCTGCCCATCCCTGCCCTGTGCTGGGCGGACAACATTCTATGGCCTCAGCCTGTCCGACCTTGTTAGCCAGATGATGAGTTTTGTAAGAGAAACGGTGACTCTCGACCCATGGTTTTTACTAGGGAATGTTTTTTAACTTTAGTAGAAAGAATACCCAAGCTTGGGGCCTCCCTGCTGGTTCTTTCTTCTTTTTTAGCAGTGGATCCTTATAACCTGCCATGAAAACCTGTATATGTTTGTCCTTTCTTAACCTGTCCTACCCCATAAGCAGTTTTTGTCTTTATATAGATTATTGGTCCTTAAAGTATATATGGTGTAAGCAATAGTTTGATCTTTACAGTATAATTTCTTCAGTTCTTAGTTATTTTGTACATTTGTAGAGTCAAAGAATTTAAAAGCAGCCAGAGCATCTGATTAGCAACCCGTTGCTACTGTTGAGGGGCTGTTGACTGATGAATTATAAGCAGATGTAACCACTCCAATAATATTACAGCTTTTGGTCATTTTCAGGAGTCAGGAGTATGCAGATCTTTGCGCATACATTAAATTAAAGGCCGTCATTCCCACCAAGAAGGTTGGAATGGAAAAGATTTACAGCACTGGACCAGTCTTTTCAGTTGTCGTCTTTGCAAATTAACTGGAAGACCACACCTCATTGAATCTGTAGCAAGAAATATAAAGCAGCCCTGAAGGTTAAAGTTGGACCAACACTCATTGCAGGTGATGAAGCAGACTGAAAATGTTTTGTCATTGTCTCCTTCCTATCTCCTCTTTCTTTCATCTTTTGTCCTTTTTTTTTTTTTTTCTCTTTCTTCTTCTTCTGTTTTTCTGCTCTACTTACATTGCAGTGTCCATATGAACTGTAAAACTCCCTGCATAATTATAATAAAGCAATTTATATACATGAAACAAGTGGAGCAGTATGGCAATTGCCGTACCGCTACACTTAAGAAAGTAAAATCTGTTGGGCTCCTTTTGGCATCAAGACAATTATTCTTATTGCCACCTTGCCAGACAGGACACTGTAAAAAAAAAAAAAAAGTTGGACCAACACAATATTGTCACTAGCATTATAAACCTAATAAAGTAAACAGTGGATTAATATGTTAATGCATTTACAGTACAACTAGAAGAAGACTGAAATAGTAGCTTTTATTTTCAGGGGCCACCAGGGGAGCACTTTTTTTTCTTTCTTTCTCTGAGAGATGGTGAGAAATACCTTTAGCTTTTACAACTCACATCTGTAATAACTCCAGGATTCCAAAAAATAAAAATAAAAAAAACAATCCATTGGACTTTGTTTTCCAAGTTTGAGGATTTTTCGCTTCCCATCCAGGAAGCTTTTTCAATTCAAACTGTCTGGAGTAGCGTTTGAGTTCCAGGCTTATACAATGGCCCAAACAAAGGCCTTGTTATGGCTTAGAAAACATGCAAAATGAATCGTAATAACAGGTCCAACCCTTAGTAATGGGGAGTCGTTGAGGTCATTGCTGACCTGCAAGACCCAATACTGGCGTATGCCTCTGAAAAGGGAGTTGTTGGCGTAATTTTTGAAATGGCTGACCAGGCAAGATGTTTTTGTCTCCTGCATAGCACTGGGGGTCGAGATGATAGCAGGAAGAAATCAACTCTATTGCTTCATTGTAGGTTTTTTTTTAAGGCTCTATAAGCCTGGAATTCAAACCCTACTCCAGACATCTATAAACTTAGAAAACAAAGTCCAGTGGTTTGTGTTTTTTTTTACTTTTTTGGAATGACTATGACCTGGATGACTGAAAATCCTCACCAGCATAATTCCAGGGTTTGTTCTTTTAGACGCACAGTTAAGAAGTTATCTGGAAATCAAACCTAGCACCTTGTAGACTGAGGAATTAGGCTTGATTTAATGTAAATAAGGTACTTTGCAATCATTGGTAGATGAAGACCTGCTCCCCCAAGAAAGCTTCCCCCACTGTCATCAACAGGACAAAGACAATATTAACCAGAATGATGATGAACTTAAGCAGCGCTGCATAGAGGAGTGTTCCAGAAATTTTCAATGATGATACAAGAGACAGAAATAACTTCTTTTGCCACTTGTTTTTCCTAAAGTTGTTCTTAGAGGGTACTACAGTAAATTATAAGGTTTACTTTGTCAATGCATGCATTCATAGTCTTGAACGCTTCCCTTTTCAAGGGACTGTATGTCACCTTATGGACCACAGTAAAAGCACGTGATACAAAAAGTGCACATCTGTATGTATTGGCCCTTAACCTCAGTATCGTGCACGAAGTATTTATGAGCGTGCAACCGCTAAGCAGAACTCTGTTGCCATGCCACCTCTCAGTTGCACTCAGTCCTTTTAAGGTCTATAAAAAGATGTGGGTATCCTGGGAGACATGAATCTTGCCTCAGTTTTCACTCACTGTTTTTTTTGTTTTGCCACATGCTTTTTCATCTCTCAACACTTCATCCTTCTGTCTCTTCTCCTCATCTTTTCTCCCCCCTCTAACTCGTCCCTCTGTCTTCTTTCCTTTGCCTTTTCCTTCTCAGGCTCTAGTCCTTTATTGTTTTCAAAATGCCCCAGCTGTGATGATGATGAAGGTGCGCAATATCAGGGGAAATCTGTGTGCAGTGTGTGTTGCCCTGTCTCATTTATCTTCCTGCACCTAGCTTTGGTTTAGTGAAGCGCAACACAGCTACACTCATTGGCTTTCAGTGACTGATACCTGGTCCGTATGTTTTTATCATAGGATGGTGTTAGTGCGACACCATGGGTGTTAGTGTGTTACATGGGTGGAGAAAAGTCCAAAGAAATGTTTTTATAAAAGAAGTCCATAAAAAAAAAAACTTTGCAAACTGCTTCTTATTTTTGCATTTAGTTTCTTTTAAATATTTTCACAATAATTAATCGTTTAGTATCAGTTCCGACCAACATAATCTGAGTAGATACACCAGATAGTATAGATTGATTAGTTCATTTAAAAGGAAACCGACCTGACTCGATGTAAATAAGTAATTCTCTTTCTTAAACTGAACCTATGGCTGCAACAGCTGCCATTCGGTGTTTGCAAGAACCAAAAATTTGGATTTTATATCTCTATTAAGGAATATTGACTTTGTCCTTATAGCTGAATCATAATAATTCCGGAATATTGAAGGTTTTTCCCCAACATGAACAGCATAAGTCCACAATATTTCAGTCAGATCTATATTTGGAGTTTGGCTGTCTATTCAAGGAATTCGTTTTAATCCATTTGCAAGGCTCGTGTGCTTTTTATCCAGATTAACTTTATAATTAAATTGTACTCTAGCTAAAAGTCAAAAATAGAGATACATTCTTATCTAAAATTGAATACTCGAGAGCATCCTGGTATGATGTTCCTTTCTAAAATCCACTCAACAAATATTTCCCCAAAGTCCTTGATAAGACATCAGTGTTTTTCTGTGGAAATATAAGATGGAACCTTATAGAGGGCGTTGAAAGTCGTAGTCATCTATGAATGGTCGTTTTTTGACTCTGATGTTTACTGTGATTGGTTAAGTCATTAAATAATATGCAGGGGCTTGCTTTGGTGGCACAGTGGTTAGCGCACACGACCCATGTATGGAGGCCTTAGTCTTCGCCTTGGTTTGAATCCGACCTGTGGTCCTTTCCCGAAAGTCTCTCCCCCTCTCTCATACCCCCTTTCCTGTCAGCCTACTGTCCATTTTCTATGTGTTTTTGGAGCATGTTATACTGAAATATATTTATCAAACCTTTAATTGAAGTACTTCTATCAGGAAAGGGAGAAAATGCCCTAGTTTTTAAACCAAGTAGAAGGTATTACAGTTATTAGTTCCTTTTGTTATTAGTTTCTGAAATTTTAATTACTTCTAATTATTTATTTTTCTCAGAGTATAAATGCAATGTGGAACAGAGTACCTTTTCTTTTACCGACCAAGCTGTAGAAGCATCAAACTTTATCTTGAAACCAGGCAAATTTGGCAAGAAGTAAGAAAATTCACTTTAGCTTGCTGTTATAGAAATGCAGTGCAGTGGCATCTCTAGGTCACCAAGTCTCCATAACAACAACCGAAACGCCTTGAACTTAATCATCTAGGTACAAATACAGCTGTCTACAACAACCAGTCTAGCTTATTAAAACTTGTGAAAATATTTGGTTTTCTATTAAATAAAACATAACCTTTGGCAATTTCTATCTTCATTTTGTTGTTTCCTACTTCAGCCTCCCAGCTATAAAAAACAAAAATATTAGTGTATAATCTTATTAGTGTATTAAAACATAGCAAATTAGGTGTTTGTTTTTCTGTTATAGCTATTGCCCATTATTTGCTATATTCAGACAGGAATTGGACAAAAACTGTTAGTTTGAATTCATATAGCAATTTGGAAAACCATTTGCCTCTTTTCTATTGCTCTGCTGCATGCTACTCTAAATCAGTTTATTAATAATCATAGCTACACATTTTTATGACCTATAAAGTTAAAATCTCATAAAAACTGTGGTGGTTATATATCAGCCCGTATGAGATGCCCTGCAGTGAGCGAAAACATCTCATACATTAAAATGGAAATAGGAAGAGACGAAAACTGCAAAGAAACAAAATGACCCAGAGTTCATTGACCAACTTCCCGCATCAAATCTTCTCTTTTAAAGTTATAGTGGAGGATTTTTGTGAATTTATGAAAAGACCCGCATTCTCCACTTTGAAAATAAATGCACACGCACAAACCTGTACCCTCTCCTGAGAGGGAACGCCTATTAAACGCAATTTTTTCACTATGTCAGGGATGAGCACGTGGGACAGCCTTACGTATACATATCACCAAGATGATTGAGAGTTAGGAGGGGTTATTTTGATGAAAAAGAACATCCTCCACTATACCTTTAAGATGTATTAATAACTATGTAATAAATAATACATTTAATCTTGATACTATACATACATTAAGGGTTCTCACCAGCGTATTTTATCACAGCAGGCCGCTACACTGAAATTTTTCTCTGCTATTCTTAGACAACTTTTATTGTCCTGTTGTATACACAGAGTGTTTAAAAAAGAAAATTTTGTTTAGTACAGTATTTCTATCTAATACAGCTATTCATTTAACTATCCTCTTTAATTTAACTATTAAGCTGTACATTACCTGTTTTTTTGTTTGAAATGAGTGCGAGCTCTAGCTTATGCAGGTTAAAGCTTAAGCAATCATGGTTAGAAGAAGAAAAAAACATACGCAGTTTGCACTTTAACTGATATACTGCAGTTTAATGGGAAGAATATTAAAAGCAGTGCCCTCCCACGAAAACACAGCTGGATGAACGGGCGTGAAACAAAGGGTGACGTGGGACTCCATGTCCAGCTGAGGATCCTGTGGGGTTTTTTTTAAACACCCTACAAACACTTTTACAGTGCATAGCTTTGTTATTTCTTTGAAATTCGCTGTTATTTTAACTAAAACTAATGGATAGCTGAAAATTTAGTACTTTGGTGTTTGTCTGTTTGTGTACATTGGATGGAAAGCCTGTAAGATGAGCAGAAATGTGGCATTCAAAAAATAGAACAAAGGCCATTCTTGCAAAATATTTCTCCTATATATTCCTAAATTTTAAATTGTTTTAGTAGAGGACAGTTATTTCCTGTCGGCAAAAGTAGGTTTTACAAGGATTGAAATTAATATGAAACCAGTGGACAGCAGTTGTTTATTCATATTGGATTATTCTCCCTCCACTGAACAACTGTACTTCAAATAAAGTATGTATTTTTCTTAATTGTATTGTCTTTTTTGTTTTTTGAATTATAATATAAGCTAGTCACCATGGCCTCCAAAAAGTGTTCCACATCACTGTATAGTTTTGTCCTTATCCTATAAATCCTCATCCTTATGTTAACACCTGGGATTGAAAAAGTCTGTTTGAGATTATTACAACAAATTTCATCACAAAGGAATAAAGGAGCTGAGTAAAGCCAGTTTTCTCTATAGTCATATAGCCATAAAGGGGCAGTTAACCCTCAGAAGAAAGAAACCTGAGCTTATGCTGAACTGTCCTGCCTGCCTGATGCTAAACACATTCCTCTGAGCAGAATCCTCCTATTTGCCCCAGGTTTGAGTGCATTTATTCATTGTAAAAGCCATTACAAGTAATGAACTGTTTTACTTACAATTTATGTATTTAAAGAAGAGATTCAGATGTTTTTGTTCTTCTGTTGTTGTTGTTTCTGGGTTAATTTTCTTTTTTCATATGGTGGCACAGCACCAACAAAATATCTCTGCTATGCTGCTAAGCATTTGAGGAAAGCTACATCCTCCTCTCTCTCTAGATTTAGTCAGCAGAGCTTGCTGACACCTTCTGTGCCACCGGGGGTTTCCTAATTACCAGTTTTCGGTAGTCTCTCCTTTTCTTTTTTTTTTACCTGCAATGTTGCCCTGCTAATGTTTTGCTATTCTCCGGCTTCCCACGTTGTAAAAAGCAGCACTGAAGTTGAAAGGGTGCCCTGCGTCATCATTTGCGTCAGCAGTGGAGAAGTAAAAATTCGTCACTTCTTGTACATGCCTGTAGATGTAGTCTGTCTAAACTTTTGCATTAGTATTCTTTTTATGCTTGTGCTGCAAGGAGGCAATCTCTGTGGCAGGAAGGGGGTTAGTTTGCCATGGTAACAGCATTGCCTTTGGTCTAAAAACTCAAGCTGGGGATTATTCATTGATCAGACAATGATGTCTGAACAATACATACAAAGTCTTTCTAAAACAGTCATACCTTGAGAACTTTTTCATAATTTTTTATTTTTTCTAGTTGGAGTTTTTTGTGCGGACCAACAGGAAAAGTATTAACTTATTGTAGGAGAATAGAAAATGGTTGTTTAATTATTTTTTTTATCTAAAAAGTGTGAAAGACTTTCTTTATTCAGTTTGTATAACAGTCCCCCTCTGTTATTACAACTCAAAGCCTTTCAGGGTATGACTCCACATCTGAAGCTTTTAAAATGTTGTTCTTTTTTGAAAATAGCTCAGGCTCAGATGGATTATATGAGCAATATAAAAAGTAATCAAGGCTCAAGCTTTGCAACATTTTCTCATCAAGATTTACAGTAGGTCATTGCTTTGACTTGACCGTTCTATCTGTACTGTTCCAACGCACCTATTACTGTATGTTCAGAGGGTAAGCTAGAAGGTAAATGTAATTCTTAAGTCTTTTGGAGGTTTTCTTCCAGGTTTTCTTCTGTAATTACCTCCATTCTTCTTCTCATCAACTTCTTACAGCTTCAGTCCTTGCTGAAGAGAATCATCACTACATTATGACCCCCAACTATTGTATGTTGGGGGGGTCTGTCCAGAAAGATGTGCTTTGTTGGTTTGCCTGTAAGCAGTGCTTCACATGCGGTCCATTAAATTTCTATTTTTCCTTTAACCAGAGCCCATTCTACTACATCCTAGTTCTGTTGGAAATTCCACTGAAAATAATACTGTTTTTGAACTTTATTGATCTCACATTGGAGAAATTTACCTCTGCATTTAACCCATTCCCTTGGGAAGCCATGGACTGCCATCGTGGGGCGCCCAAGGAGCAATCGCGGGGTTGCTTAGACACCCAGAGTGGCAGTTTGTGTGAGTGGATTTCGATCTCACAACCTCAGGATTCCAAGCTCTATGCCCCAACCACTAGGCTGCCACTCCCCATTTAAAGGTCTTAATGGATTTCTTTCCACTGTGGCTTTCTTCTTGCAAATCTTTCAATTGAGCTACATTTGTAACATACATTAGAAGTTTTCTTGTAATTATATCCTTTCACCAGAGCCATGGATCACTGGCTCTCCATGAAAGTTAGGAAAATCCGAATAACCGTAGTAGATTTTTATTAATGTAATATAGGTAGGGTGGTGTGTTTCAGCTACATGATATCATCAGCTCGTTATTAACTCCCCGAAAGTTCCCTTGGACCTCTCGGCTGCTTCTCTAATTAAAGCTCTCCCTCTGTACCTAACATGTCAGTTTAGGTAAACAGCCATGTTTTGGCTATTTTATTGTGTCATACAATACAGAGAAATATTAACGCCACACTTTTCAGAGGTTAATTACTAAACTATGAAAGATGCAGCATTTCTCTCCCAAATCAGCTCGGCACTACTATGTATTGTTTTATCACACCAAATCCTAAGTAAACATATCAAAGCATTGGTTGTAAGGTTACAAAATGGAAAATAAAAGCTCAAGGGCAGTCGGTGCTTTTGTAAAATATTTTTGTGATCTTTAAAGAGGTGATCTTTGCCCTAGGAAGGGCAAAGATCAACAGCTCCTGTTATCCTGTGCCAGGATAGTATAGGCAACTAAAAAGGTAACAGGCCTAAAGAAATCCGTTAAAACAGTGGTCTCCCCCTCCTGCCTTCATGACTGCTGGATCAAAGGCCTGGTAATGAGCCACTCATTTGATTCAGGTTTGCTGGAGCAGGGATGTACTTAAAGTTTGCTGCGTAGTTGATCTCAAGGCCTGAAGTTTGAGACCGCCGCTTTAGAAAGATGATAATGAATTCCTCTGATAAATGATTCATCTATAGTTAATGGATGGATGACGCTCATGCTGTTGGGGTTTTTTTTTTTGTCTCCATCAGATCCCACATCTTGCTGAAGGTGTTCACATTCACGGTGAGAAAGTCACTGAGGCACTGAGGCCTTTTCACGATCGCATGGAGGCTTGCTTCAAACAGCTACGGGAGAAGGTGGAGAAACAATATGGCGTAAGGACTCTGGTAAGTACTTTTTTTCTGAATTCTGTGCTAGTTTTGTCTTCTGTTTTGTCACATGAATAGAAATGTTCAAAGGTCCTTTGAAAAAAATGTAACTATCAAAACAGAAAAAAAGTCGAGATCAAACTGAGTTAATGTCAAACTGAGATAAGTAGCTGTTCTGCCGCAGTTGACGGCCAAACCCAATGTTTTCACACCTAAACAGATCTTACATGTCATCAATATCAATGCAACAGCTCTGTAATTAGGAATACCCTTTCTTTCATATTTGTAAAGATTTCTGGATCATCCATCCATTCATGCATCTTCTCCCACTTAGTCCTTGTCAGAGTTGCGGTGGGGCCGGTGGCTGTATAAGGCAGTCTATGGGCGAGAGGCAGGGTACACCCTGGACAGGTCACCACTCTGTCGCAGAATTTCTGGATCAGCGGCCTCATAATAGATGTGGTCCAAGCAAAGGCAGTACCAAAAAGTGTTCCCCTACCACATGTTGGAAGGCCAACTTCTGTGAAAATCAGCCATTACACCAGTTCTTTGAGAGTAAATCCTAAGAGTAAATATGTGCCACCATTACCTCGACCAGTGTTGGGAAAGTTTGCTTTCTACGTGAACTAGTTCAAAGTTCAGTTCACACATTTTAAAATGAACTAGTTCAGTTCATAGTTCACAATTCCAAAATTCTTTTTCTTTTTTTTTATATTGCTCAATTACACCATAGCCTACTGTAGAACCACAGACAGCGATTATTTTATCAGTTGTAACACTGAAACTGTGCGTCAGATTTCATCTTCATATCCAGTTTTGAATCCTTATCCAACCAGGGTTTACATTAGCATTGAGGGGACAGCATTTCCCCATTGTTTCTTTAACGCTTTGTTGCTGTCCATTCACTTCACACTAGTAGCAGCTGCAGCTTTCACCCCTACAGTATATTCTCAAAAACATCAGGAAAAATGTGCTGCTTGAATGGTCTTTTTTATGAGGAATTATTAACCCATTTAGGCCTAAAACGCCTGGAAAAAACACCTTAAAAACCTATGGCCGATTTTAAAAAATACCCCTAAAACCTGAAGTTTTTCTGTAAATTCAGCAACTGTGTCAACGCCTTAATTATTGATATCTCAGCTTCTGTAGCAGATAGAACTCAAAATATATTTTATCTTTGAAATTCTTCCAAAAAAAAAAATGTGAAAAGCAGTAATCAAAAAAAAAAAAAAAATTCAACCTTTTATTTTTTCCATATGTGATCATGTCTTCATTGAGAATGTGCAATATAAAACGTTTTCAAAATAAAGAACAAACATTACATAAATAACTATCTGATGATTACTTATTAACAGTATTATTATGCATAATAATGCATATGTCTGTGTTATAAATTGCATACAACCTACCTCCAGATGGCCACAAATCTGTCCCGGGACATATTTTGGGGGAACTGCGTCCTGAAGAGAGGTTTACATACACAGCCCAATAAATGTCTTCATCTCCGTCACAGTCACGGGTGACCACTTTGCCATCTTTGCTCTTGTTGGAGTTTGGTTTGTTTGGTCACTGTACCTATTCGTCTCGGTAACTAGATGCATCCAAAGTTCTTCATTAAAAATATGCTCAAATGCCTGCAGCGGTGTGGCGTCTGCAGGCAAATCAACTTTCACTCCAGGTGTGCGGTTGAAAACACTCCGTGCATTGCGGTGGTAGTTCGATTGGTTCAGCGCGTTCAAAGTCATCATTTCATCTATACCGTCATCAAAGCCGACACACTCCTCAAAATCACTGCCTTCCGACAACTCTTCTCTGTCAAACTCCTCCATGTTTGCTTGAAAAAAACTTCTTTCTTCTTGCTTGACTTATATGCTCTCCCGGCGTCAATGGTAGAATGACGCAACAGCACCCCCGGCTTGAATGGTAGAAATGCGGTAATGCTTTCCCGGCCTAAATGGGTTAAAAGAAAAATAGGAAAGTATTCTTTAAGGTGCAAATGTTTTTTTTTATTTTAATAAATTTTTCCATTTGAAATTCCATTTCAATACATACTAAAAAGGAATCCTGGAATCCTGGAAAATTATACCAGGCAGGTTTAACAAACAAGTTACATGGATAGTAAAACCCTCAAGAACAGGAGTCTTCTTTTCCAGACCAAGGACCCCAAACTGATGGCGAGATGGAGCGGGGACCCCCTATTTATATATATTGTATGAAATTGTGTCCTATAGTCACTCTATTACAGATGGAGTAATGTAAAGAAATTAATTTCTCCCTGGGATTATTAAAGTTTTTCTGATTCTGATTCCTGGTTGATGGGACAGGTGTTGTGAAGGAAATGGTGCCCAGCTTGAAAGAGCTCCTGTGTGTCGCTGAATGTGTGCATTGATGACTGAAAGACATCTTCTGCCTCCATTTATCTGTTTACTACAGTGTGTTGATTTCATGTTAATGAGTATTTAAAGACATTTCAATTAGTGGGGGAAAAAAATGCAGGGGGGGAATATAAAAATATCAACTAACCATGCAGACCCTCATGCAGTACCTCCGTAGACCCCCTAGGGGTCGCGGATCCCCTGTTGAAGACCTCCGCTCAAGAAGATTTTACTAACACAAACTGAGGGACCAGGCTGAGGTAGGAATTTAAGGTTACTGAAGTGCGGATTTTTTTACTGAAAGCTCACCGACCACCTGGTCATAAACCTGTTTTAAGTCGCCTCCATGCTGCTGTGGCTTCCACGCTGCGTTTTGTTTTGATGACGCACGCGGCTGTAGGCTACGACGCTGGTAGCTGCTGTTGCCAGATTGGGTGTTTTTCCCGCTACATATTAAGGCCTGTTTACGGTGTGATTTAGCCGGGGTTTCGCCTGGAGGGCTTTATAGAAATCTGGCAACCTATTGAACGGAGTTGAACTGAGAGAGCATGCCGTTCACAGACGCCAGAATGAACGAGTTCACAATAATGTTCATCAGGCAATAATGCAGTACGTTCAGTTCACGTTCGCCCAAAATATGAACAAGTTCATGAACTTTCGTTCAATGAACGCGTTCAGGCACAACACTGACCTCGACCTTATCTACAATCAGAGCAATCATAGAAATGTGTTTTACACTTGAGCCATGCATAGTGAGAGGGATAAATGGAAGAAAAAAAAAACACTCCAGACATATGGTTAGAGAATTGCTGGAAATCTTTAGTGCAGGGTTATGCAAATGCAATGGAAGATTAATTTATTTTATATACCTTTATAGCAGTGTTGATGTTTTTAAATGGAAATGTCATTTTGACCTTATATCTTATATAATAATCTTGTTGTTGTTTCTTGTAGTTAGATAGAATTACTATCCTGTGTGTCAAGGTGTGCTAATTGATGTGGATTGTAAGAATTTTCTATTAGATAAAAAAAAAGAGTACACATCTGAATGCATTTCTTTAACCCGATTTAAAAAAAAAAGATTCCTTCAGAAATGTTTAAATCAGATTTAAATAACCTCAATTAACCCTGTTTTTGTTGATGTTTCATTTTAGTTTCAATTGAAAAAAACTACATTCCATCTGAATATTGCCCAATATATTGTATCAAGAAATTATTAGGACCTGTCTGTCAACATGTGGTTTATTGATGGGAACACCATATTATCCTTTGATTTAAAGAAACTCAAGAAAATATGAGAAACAAGGTCACTAACATTTATCAGTCTGATCAATTTCTAAGGCTTTGAGTTCCAGCTAAACCACAGTGGGAGGTTTTATTCACAAACGCAGAGCAAAATTGTGATGGAGCAATTGTGAACATCCCCAGGAGTTAAATTACTCTGAGATTATATGTGATTGATTCGGAAAATAACAAAACCACAAAACAAACCGTAATAAAGCCTTACATGTGTCTGGTAAGGTCAATGTTCAGGATTCTACAACATTTCAGAAAAAGAACCTCTTCAGTTAAGCATGTTGTTTGCAGTGATACTATCAGTGCCAACCATGAAGCTGCTCTGTCTGCCCCTGAGTCTGTGATTTTTAGCTTAAATATTTCCCCTCAAGCTATGCAGAAAAACAGCGATTCAGAGACGCCATATCAAGATCGATCTCAGAATGGGTTAAGACATGACATATTCTATGTCATGGGTGGCCTAGTCAAAGTCTGAATAAAATCTGTTTGAGATTTTGTAGCAAATGTTTAACTAACCCATCAATGCTCAAACAGACTGGAGTGTTTTTCACTTAAAATAAAGTGTTTAAATTCAAATGTTTAAAGTTTAACAGAAGAAATTTGCATGGCTTACACGTGATCAAAGAGCTAATTCTGGTGCAAATCATTTGGTTTTTATTTGGAAAATGTGAGTTTGACGTACCTAGATGGGAAAGGCATCTGAATCCTCTGAGATTGGCTTTTTTAGGAGGTTAAGTAGACAACAGCAGTAAATCTTAGCTTTGCTGATAATTCACCAGAGAAATGCCACACTTGAAAGTATAGTGGATGGTTTTCTTTTTCCAGGTGGATCATCAAAATAAGTGGTCCTCCTAATTTTCAATCTTTCTGGGGATATTTTAAGGCCGTCCTATGTGCTCGTCTCCATTTTCACTTACTGTTGGCGAGTCTGAAATAGTGGAAAAATAGCAAATCTTCTTTTGGAAAAAAGGCTTGTATGAGCGATGCAAACTGAAACTTTTAAACAGACAATGTGTACAATGAGGAATGGGCTCTTGCACACTCTTGCAGGCTATTAATAGGTATTCCCTCTCTGGAGCAGGTACAGGGTTGTGCATGTGCATTTGGTTTTTTTTTAGGTGGAGAAAGAGGGTCTTTTAAAAAATTCATGAAAATCCTCCACTATACCTTTAATTCTAATTCATCCAGCAGTGCCCTGCTTTTTGCCTTTAAGGAACTGGCTGCGGAAATGCCTCTAAAGGTGCATCATACATCATAAACAGGGGAATTGAGGCATCTTTTTAAAGAATGGACACAGACTCCTCTAGCTCATATCATGACATAGATTCATACTTGAGTTTTTCTTGCATTTCCCCTTTTAAAAAGAAAATGTATAACTAAGGGTTATACATAAATCCACATTAGAATGTAAATGTCAAAGCAGAGTAAAGTATATAATTTTCTCTTCTCCCAGTGGTATCATGAAGCAGTCCCATAATGTTAAGAGCAAGCGTCAGGGCTGGGATGATAGTTCAACCCTAGTTGGTAAAATTATAACAAATCTGACAACCACATGATTTTTATCTTTCTTTGCAGTAAAGAATTTTATTTCCCCTCCATGCCTTTTCTTTCAGCTGATGTCAGCTTGTCTGCAGCCAGTTGATCCCAGGAGACTGCTTCTCATTTCTCCTCTTCCTTTTACAGGTTTAATTGTTGCTTGACCAAGCATTTCCCTCTACCCTGCTAGAGGTAGAGAGGTGCTCCCTCAGTTAAAGGAAGAGGGCGGCAACCTTTCAAATTGGAAAGAACTTGGAGCTTCCTAGGAAGTGATAATAAGCCCTCTCTGTTAGATATGTTATCCCTTCCCTTGCATGGAAACAGTCTTTAAAGCTGATGGGTTTTGATAGGTTTTTTATTTCCCAGGTTCTGGGATGTTGATGAGAGGGTATTGCTGCTGTTGATGAAGAACTAACACACCCTTCATATTTATAGCTTAGTTGTAGAATAACTGAATTAAGTAGCTTTAACAGAGAAATTAAATACAAAAACATTTACCCTTTATGTTTAATTGTGGAAAAGTCTACCTAAATGTGTGCGAAACTACAGGTCATCTAATTTCCCTTTACGAACGATAAAATATTTTTGAAATGAATTAGCGCTGAAGAGCAGCCTTATTAAATTAACATAAGATCACAATTTTTGAAAAATAAGAATTTGTGCTGTGTGTGCAGGTTTTCCAAATATTTATTAAACTATAAACTTGTTTTTATTCTATATTTTTGTTTTTATTCTGTATTTTGTGTTACTGTCTATTAAAATCAATATTCTAACAGTGCAAATGTTACATAAAGGTCTGTGGAGCCTGTGTGATGGATCATTCAGACAACTTACTGAAATGCAATAAGAAATTTGATAATAGTGTTTTAATAAATCTTATTGTTTCGCTTCTCCTCTGTTGTACCAGCCGACAGGTGACGAACGACGAGGGCCTCGCCCTCCCTCCATGGTGCGCTCCTTCACCATGCCCTCCTCTCAGAGGCCGCTGTCCGTCGCTTCAGTTACCTCTATCTCCTCTGATAACTCCCCCTCCAGGCCTGGATCAGACGGGTAACCTAGGTTTACTTTTATCCAGGAATCACCAGGGGGGACTGCTATCTTTAGCGTTCATTAGGCAGGTTCCAGGGTACACCCTGGATAAGAGACCCTGTTCATCACACTGGGAAAATGGCAGGATGCAGACACAGTGTGTTAGAGTGTACACCTATGAGGTTTGTGTTACGAGAGGTCTCGCCTTAAGTGGCTGGCTTGTCACAGTCAGCTGTTTCCAAGAATTAAATTGAAGAAGAAAATATGACGGAAATAGATGCACCAGCCTAATGTTACGCCATAGACTATTTAGCCTTATGCCACGCTCCACTGATGCAGTAATCCCTGTCAAAGGAGCCCAGAATGTATATCGAGTTTAAAGTCATGCAAGACTTTGCAGTAAGCCAACATTTTTATTAATAAATCTATTTTACAGTTGGAATATTTGATATATAATTTCCTTAAAATCAGATTACACTGTTTTACTTCATTCTAGTCCTGCATCTAATGATCATTTGCCAAATTATTAATCTGTCAATTATTTTTTGGATTAATCAATTAATAATCCGATACGAAATAATTCCCTAAAGAAGTTTTTTTTTTTTTTTATTTAAACGAGGTGAAACCAAAGCGTTTCTGCTTCAGGGGTTCTGGATAGAGCATATTGACGGATGAAAATGTTTTTTATCATCATAGATGCAAAATGTTTGCATAATTTTCTTTTTTTTACTAAACATGCTAAAGGCATGTTTTAGAGACTCTATACTCTTATTAACGATTACTAAAGTAGTTGACTATTATTTCATTAATCGATTAATCTGATTGTTTCACCTCTACTTAAATTATTCCACTTGAGTTCCCATTTTTCAAAGTTTATTAAGCAGATAAGTGTTTTTGTGATATTCTAATTTTTGCACCTGTACAGGCTAGAATTTTCAAACTCTTCACAGTCTCTTTGATCATTTGGCATATTGTCTTTTCTTCCCATCAGCTTTGCCTTGGAGCCCCTTCTACCAAAGAAGCTGCATACAAAGTCTCAGGACAAACTGGACCGGGACGAACCTGAAAGGGAACGCAAAGAGAAGAAGAAGGAGAAAAGGAACAGCAAGCACCAAGAGACTTTTGACAAGGAGCTCAAGACGGCAGAAATGACTTTGCAGCCCCCTGAAGCCGTCATACTCTCAGAGACGGTAGTGTTCGGTTTTACATTTCTGTTTTCTCTTTTTTTATGTCTGTTGTTATCCTGTGAAATGGGGCTTTGTGTATAATTAATCTGTGGATAAAAGCTCTTTATGCGTTAAATCCAGTCTCAGTCGACTTCTAGTTAAGTTCCCACAAGATCTCGAATAGATTCTTTTCCTACAAAAGGTTTTCCTTCCTCTCAACTTTCTATTAACATGCCGAAACATTTTCAAAACTCATTTGTAGAGTTGAACTCTTTCATTAGTTCTTTTTATAAACAAAATTTCCATGTAAAAGCATTATATTTCTTACTGTTTGTGGACAGAAATTGCCTCCGTAGTTTGCACTGCATGTCTTTCCTGGTCCCTCCCTCATTTGAATTTCACCAATGACAAAATTATTTGTTGATGTCTCCAGGAGTCCAGAGTAGCCCCAAGGACCTATTTTTGCATATTCCAATTGAAGCCATAATAAAAAAAACAATCATGCATGTAAATGATTATTACTAACCACAAATAACAGCCTGCAACCCAACAATCACTTTTATCCAAATGAGTTTCTCCTTTAGGAATATAAATAGCTGTTTTTAATATGTGACTGGAATCACACAGCAAACCCAAAGGAGTTAGGAAAATATATGAAAAAGTGTTGGTATTGAATAGAATGGAATTGGTTGTTCAATCTGAGCGCTTAGTAAAGACCTAATATCTCTATTTTCTCCTAACGTAACCTGACAGATCAGCCCTCTGCGGCCTCAGAGACCAAGGAGTCAAGTTCTCAACCAGATGGCTGGAGATCGCCGTCTCTCCGTCTCACCAGGACCTCCTTCCACCAACTCCACCTCCTCACCTGGCCCCCCACCCATTACACCAAGGAACAAATCCACTTTTAACCTGCACACCATTTCAAGTAAGAACAGTCTTCACTCTCAGTGCTTTTAATCCTCTCTTCAGTACGACGCTCTCCCAACTTGGCAGGAAGATAAAGCAAAAGCTTTACTTTTAGCAGCAGAGCTAAAACTCTGTGCACAACACCAAAGAGATTAAATGAGATTTGGGTTCTTTCTTTTGTCTTCAGTTTGTCTGAGTTCAGTATTGCTCAGAGTTGTTGCTGGCTCTTGTTTTATCAAACGGAGACTATCAATGAAAGTTACTTCTATTTATTAGCTTCAATCCTCCAGAGCAGCCAAAAGATAATAAAACTGTAGAGGTGGGCCTCAGGTTCAAAAAGGACAGTCTTCAGCCCGCTAATGTCATACATGTTTTTTTTTTCTTTATTTCTGCTCATCATTTAGCAAACTTACGTTGCGTTTGAACAACTCAACAAACAAGTACTGACCAGAGTACTGAACTGAATAAGTACCAGCCCGAGTTTAAAAGATCCGAAGAATAAAAACAGAATAAGACAAAAAAAAAACTTCCTGTTCGCCTTAAGTTGATATTCAACTACAACTTTTAGAAGAAAAGCCTTAACTATATTTAATTATAATTTAAAAACTTTATTATTCAGCTATCTTGAATGTAATTTACAGATTCTGATTTGTAAGTTATAAAACCCAGATAAGGATCATTTCGATTTGCTAAAGTGTAGCATTTTAGCAAATTTTTGATAAGACTCCCCACTTTTTAAAAGTTGCTGTTTGCATTGCTCATACAACATTACTTTCTAAAAGAAGGTTTACAAATTTCCTACTATGTCAGGCGCACCACCGGTAAGTGAAAATGGGGACGAGCGTGTAGGACGGCCTTACGTAACCATATCACTAGAATGATTGACAATAGGAGTACTAATTTAGATGATCCACTTGGTAAAAGAACATCTATACTGGTAATGTAGATGTAAGACCAGCATAGATTATTAGGGGTTATTACTTTGAGTATTGAAGCCTTAAACTAATTATTTTAAACAAAATACAGATTCTCAAATACAATTTTGATCAAATCTCATCTCATGTCATTTTAATATTAACTTATTAAAGGTCCCACATTCAAGTAATACTCCACTCGTATATAATGTCCTGGGTAGGATTACCAGTTGGCACTGTGGTTCTGAAGATTTAACCTTAGACCTCAACATATCCAAGATGAAAGCAGTAGTAATGGATATCTAGTAACCACAGACTCCAATCTTGATACACAGCAAGAAGTATTAAAGTTCTTGTGCTTCTACTTCTATGCTGACTTCACCCAGAATACATTTACCTCACACCAGGTGGGAAAAACCCAACAAAGACTTTACCTCCACAGGAAGTTAAAGCATGTTCACCTTCACCCTTCAGCTGCTCTTAAAACTTTACAGGTCAGTGATAAAAAAGTCTCCCAAGTATATTTCCTCGATGGTTCTCCAGCGGCTCCTAGGAGAACAGGAGTGTCCTAGAGGGACTGTTATTGGACCCCAGCTGGCCTCTCTAACGAACATTAAAGGCTGAGTTACAGTCACACTTTGGGGAGCTGAGAAAGTCTGGAGCTTAAACAAGAGCTGTAGGCGTTTATACTTAATCCTTACACTGGTACAAAGTAAGGGGGGGTAGTACACTGCATAACCAGTGAATAGGTAGTAAGAGAGAAAAAAAAGCCTCACACACCCAAAAAGTCTGTGTTCTGATCCAAAGCAGTATTTCTAATTAACTTAATAATGTTTCTTGCAAAGTTTTGGACTCACAGTAAAAATTGATGAGTAGAAAAAACAGGTTTTGAACTCTTTGGAATGGATACAGAACTGTAAAACTTTGGATGGGCTCTAATTTTATCATAAAATCTAACTATAGGGATCACAAACAAGTTTATCATTTTTCTTATGCTACTCTCTGCTTTCTTTTTATAATTATTTGTGTTTGAATGGTCTGCATCTTGTTCCTTCTAAAGGGAGCAGTGTGCGTGGTCAGCGAGGTAAAAAAATCCAGAGGTGTATGAACACGCGTTGGGAAAGCGCAGGGGGGTGGACCTGCAGGCTCTCTTTGAGCAGCTGCTCAAAACAAAAAACAAAAATATTTAGTATTTTACCCCTAATTCTTAAAGAGAATTTGTTGAGGCAATGGCGTAAATATTGTAATTACGGCTGTATTATTTTTTGGGGGGTATATTAATATCATGCATGTTTATAATAATAATAATATAATAATAATAATAATAATAATAATTATCAGCTTTCCAAATGAGAGATGCTTAGTGAAGCAATGACAATAAAATCCTGTTTTATTCTCTTCTTCTCGCCCACTAAGCTGAATGTATTGTTCCACCTCTAGCAGCTGGTCTCAGTCTTATGTCCTCTGGCTTCCAGCCCTGCTCTTCCAGATGTCCTCATGAATTCTGGTGATGAATGTCTGCTGATGTTGGCTTTTTTCCTCTCAGGTCTGGAGCTGAACGGGATGGGCTGCAGCGACAAGGCTGAGATCCCTCCTCCTCTGCCGCTGAAAGGCAACGCCGATTACGGCAACCTGTTCGATAATCAAGACTTGACGAGTCCCTCAACGCCTCCTCCACCCCCACCACATCAAAGAGTAGGTGTTTTAATTAGGGCTGAGTGTAACTCCTTAATGATGCATAGCACTTGGAATGAAACAAGCGTTCGGTACTCGCACTTGACATTTAGTTCAACCTCCTTCGCAATTCCTTCACACTCCATCCCAACGTGTCTCTTCTTGTCTACGCATGTGCAGCTTTTACCATTGAATTTAGTGTTTTTCAGCTTTTCTGTGTCATATGTCACAGAAGAGCGTAGGCATCAGTCAGTTAGCAGCCCGTCCACTAAGGGTGTGCAAAATAATCGTCAAATCGATGAATCGTGATTCTAATTTTTGTGATCTACTGAATCGATTCTTGAAGGCAAGAATCGATTATAAAAAAAAAAAAAAAATGAACAAATAAAATACATTAATGGTTGGCGCACATCAATCAAACCAAGTGGAATACAACTTCCAGTCCAGCAGATGTCGCTGCGGATGTGTTGACGCCTGCTGCTTTGTGTCATAAGCATGTCCGGACTGATTATCCTCATTTTGTTATTTTAAGTTTGATGAATCCTAAGATCTTTTTGTTGGTGTGTCCATGCCAGTAATAGTAATATTTCTGTCCAGTATTTGTTTTCATTGCAACACCTCCAAAAGTAATTTCAATAAATACAGCTATGTATGAATTCAGTTGCTTTCAGTTATGTATCAATTGAAGACACTATCCAGATCACACCCAGCCAGTCAGCCACTGGTAAGGGCTGTATCTTTTTCTTACAGTGTTCAGTGAAAATATCACAATGCATCGCAATATTTCAAGTATCGTGATGCATCGTGATAGAATCGCATCGTGGCATGTGAATCGTGATTCGAATCGAATCGTGACTTCTTTGCCAATACCCACCCCTACCGTCCACGCTGCCGTTATTTATGCCTGCCCTGCCTGAAGGCCTGGTGCTCAGGCGTGATTGATTGGATGATTACTTTACCTCTCACATTCATCAGAAGCTCTTCAGCCGTAAATCAGTGACACATCTCTCCACGCTTGCTGACTTATACTCAAGCCTGTCCTCTTCGTCTCGCCTTTCCTGGGCCTTACTGTTAACTAACCTTATTTATCCAGTGTCACAGTCTGCGGACAGGTAGTAAAACTGAACACTGGCACTCAGGCTGACATTAACGCGGTCGGAGCACATGTTCTGGGGGGTTAGTGACTGCCTTTCTTCATTTACAGGCTTTAATAGAGGAAGAAATGCGGTCAATGAGAAGCATCTTTCATCTGATGTCAGAGAAACCAGGTTAACCAGTGGAAACAATCTGTTTAGACTGAATAAAAATTGTGCCTGAAGCGCACAAACAGAATTATGTGAAAACCCTTCTCCTCAATCTTTAGTAGTAGGATGCAGCACCGCATATAAATCTATTTGTTCTGCAACGGTTTAAGATTAGTTTTTACAAATACAAAGGGGGAAAACAGCCTTATGAAGACCACAGAAGCAGACGGATCAGAGATGAAGTTGTTTAAAGGGTTAGATTATTAACAATAAAATGATTTCCCAAGTTTTTTAGCATCTCATAGCACCTTTCAGTCAGAATGAACTTGGATATTATGATTTTACAGAGAGGAAATGGCCTTCAACCTTAACATAAAGAGAGGCTTTAATCAGAAGTAGCTAAGTGGTCTAATGTATCTCCAGTCACACGCACCAATATATTGGTCTGTATGGAACCTGGCAAAAAAGAAAGAAAATTGTTCAGAGGAATCCTTAGGATGTTTTTTATTTTTAAGTTTACCACTAGTATTATATGAGAAATGTACAACAAGGTGTTCTGATCAGCAGCAGCAAAATGAAAGACTCAAAGTGGTAGAAAAACAAACGCTGCTAAATCTGCAGGGAGTAGGGATGGGTTTTGTTGTCACTTATCAGGATTCAGAAACATTTATTATCGTGATAAGAAGTTTTGATTTATGAGGTTACAACAGATTTCGATTACTGATAAGGATAATGTCAGGATTGTAACTTTTCATGTTTTTTTCCTGCTGTCCGTGAAATCATTGCTAGATATCTAGTTCAAAAATAAGATTATATACAGAAACTGTGATGAAATCACACTTTTTTCTGTGTGTGACTCAGATTAATCCTATATCATAATGTTTATCATTTAAGAGCATACAGTTGCCAGAACTTATTCTTTTTTTCCCCCAAAGATTTCTAGTCAAGAAGCTTTTCCTCAATAGGGACAGGGAATCCTAGTCAGGAGGGAGAGGGAGACCACTCAGCCTTTGAGCGGTCAGTTAGTGGCTCCAAAACACGTTGGACTGGGAGAGAAGGGGAGTGTTGGCCTAGTGGTTAGATTAGAGCGCTTGTGCTCTGAGAAGGTTGCAAGTATCCGGTTCGATCCCCACAGACTGCCACTCTGGGTCCCTGAGCAAGACCCTTAACCCCACACTGCTCCCCAGGCACCACACAATGACAGCCCACATAGTAGAGTTACATTTCTACTATGTGAGATCAATAAAGTTTGATTATTCCTATTATTAGAAGAAACTTATCAACCAGCATTAAAGATGCAACCAGAGATCCAATGAGTTGGTTTTGTTCAATCTAAACATTTATAAGCATTTAGGTTCATAGGTGTCCCCCTTTAAACTGTCTGGCTATAAACTATTCTTAGAAAGAAATGGTAAAAAATCTTTAGTAGAGATCTGGGAAACCATTGTAAGTTCTTTTCACTGAATATCCCCCACTTTATCCTGGACTATTAAATAAACCACTAAGAAAGAATAGTTTGAAGTTTCCTCTGTGTAAAATGTGAAGTTTTAACCTTTTAATAAAATTTTAAATGTTTTTTAAGTTGTTGCAATGGTGTATTTGCGTGATGGCATCAATCAATAGCAACAGTAACAACTTAGGTCTGGTGACGTGTGTCACAGCATGCTCTACAACCTGTCAGTCTACTGCAGATCAACACTGGTGTCTTGGGAGTGTGGAAGTGTTTTGTACCAGAATCTCCACAAGCTGCAGCTGCTCCCAGCTGCATTCTGGTCTCTTCGCAGTCTGACACATATCTAAGCTGCTAACCTGTATTTTAGTGCTTTGGGTCACAATAGAGCAACAACACTCTTAAGAGTTTTTTAGGGAGCAATGGCGGCACGTTTCTGTATTTTGGATGCTAAACGTTGTTGTTTGGTTTTGTGTGTTTTTTTTGTTTTTGTTTTTTTTCTTGTCCCCATTTTTCTTTTACAGATTAAGTTGACAGTTTTCTTTTCTGCTTTTAGATAATTTCCTCATCAGGAAAGGATCCATATGTTAGCACAGTTTGGTGGTCTTAAAATTGACCTTTGAACAGATCTGACATAAGTTTGTAACCAAATAAGAACCTTTTGTATGTCAGTCCATACCAATAAGAAAGTTGGTAGTGACCTTACCTCAGTTCCCAACTGTATGTAGGAACTGAGGTAAACTAAACTAAATCAGTTGTTTTTCACCAGCCAATGTTTTGCACCAGCTTTGGCAATCAAGTTATATTCTTTGTTCTACTTGTTCTTCTCCAATAAATTATATCTAACCACATATCGGAGAGTCATCAGGCCCATATAGGACCAGAATAAATGGAGACATATTTTGAAGTCTATTAGATTATGAGTAAAAATATTTAAATGAATTGTATTTCCCTATATTTTAGAATAAGCATCTTTAAAGAGAAGTTAACTGACACACAGGGGTTTAAGGTGGTTTGTTAAGATGTAGAAAATGGATTTAAGAAGCAGTGAAAAGGAAATGCATGAGTTGGAAATGAAGGAACAAATAATAAAAAAAAACAAGGTTGACCTAAACTTAGACAAACTTAATTGAGAGAATTGAGAGATACAGAGAGTGTATACAAAATGAAATTACGTGGCTTACAGCTCACAACAATGAAGTAAACATTACCAAATATAAAGTGTAGCAGTTTAAAAATAATGGTGCAAAAGGCAATAACATAAATTACCATGGAAAGATTCAGTTCAGTGCAAAATAAATATGGTGTAAAATGCAGTAGACACTGTGTCCTATTTAAAAGGATTATAGAAGTTTTCAGCACGTAGTGAAAAATGGATTCAGAGTCAAGTTGAGAGTTTAACAGTTCAACAGTCTGATGGCAGCAGGGGAAAATCTGATGCTGGACCTGCATCGAATGCTGCAAAGCCTCTTCCCAGAGGGCAGCATGGAGAACAGTCCGTGGTGGGGGTGTGAAGGGTCACTGATGATGTTACGGACTCGGGACAAGCAGCACTGGGATGAAATGTCCTTAATGTGCTGATGATGATGTATTGATGATGACGACTTACAGTCATCATCTTGTCATTATTTTCTGCTTTCAATGCTTTCTAAATTAAGTTGTTTTGACAAGATAAAATAATTCCAGGTTTTCTTTTCTTTCTGTTTTTGCAGCACATTCCACCTCCTCTTCCTAGCAAGACGCCCCCTCCACCGCCTCCCAAGACCACCAGGAAACAGGCCTCCATCGATTCAGGAATTGTACAGTGAACAAAGACGCTGACAGAAAAGCTAAGCAGCATACTGACAACAAAACAAAAACATCAACAGTGAACATTCCCACCAAAAAAAGAGAAAGAAAACAGGTTGTTTTCACCCACACATCCCTCACTCCCGCTCCCAGCTTGACAAGATGAATACCTCACCGCAGCCCACCCCCTCTTATCACCCTTAACTCTCTCCTTATGTCTTTCTGGCTCCGTCTCCAGCAGGGAGCGCGTTTCACAAATGACTAGTGACTGAACCTGTAGGTGCAGTCTACAACGGCCACTTTACCACTTTGCGCTTTTTTATCATGACATAAGATTGTGCTCAGACAGATAAGCTTCGACCAGCAGCTTCTCAATACTGACACACTCTCAAGTAAATGAGAGCAAAAAGCATTATTCCTGTCTGTTATTCATATTCCCCACTATGTACAGAGGTATGTATATATTTTATTTTATTTCAGGATTCTTTGTATGTTTTGATGATGTTTTTTTTTTTTGTATTAACACATCTCTAGATTAGTTGCATTTATATAAAACAAGAAGGGCTTGTAGGTTTGAGTTGACAGGGACTTTGAAGAACCTATCATGAGTTTTATCGGTTAAATTTTCGGGGTGCACATCCTGCTAACTCTAAATCCATATATCTGCACATCATTTAGATCATGTCCTTATTTGCTGTAACCATGGATTTCAATTACATTGACCGTTTCCACTGTTTTCACTACTGACATGACTTCTGAATAAACGTTCAAATGTTATGTATTTTTAAAAATGGGGTTGTCTTCCTCATTATCTCTGCCTGCATAGAGAGAAGCTGATATTACATCTTTGCACTTTCTAAAGGACAAAAAAGGAACAAACTTAAAGGGTTTATTTAGTGTTCTTCTTAAAATAAAAACTGATCAGTAAACCTTTCTGCTTCCTTGATTTGCAGCCATCACAGCAGCTTCTGCATTTAACAAAATGTATTTAACTATGTTCTTAGAAACAAGTTCGATCAGTAAAGACTTTATACAAAACTGAAAAAACTCAAACATTGTGCTTTATCCTTGAGGAATAGCTTGTCAATCTCTTCGCTACATCAAAGTTTTATAATATCTTTTTTTTACTGCTTTGTACAATCCATTCAAAAGCAACAGTTGAAGGTCAGGACCAAAAATTGTTTTGTTAATAAGCTTTTCTTTCATTTTCTTTTTGCATTTCAAAGCTGGATAGAAGTCATGTCCTCGCCATATCAGATTTAATATTTTTTTATGTTATACATTAGATATGCGGAACCTGCAGTCTGTATTATGTGGTGACCTCTTGGCTATTTCAGTCTTTCAGCAGGATGCCTGAGGATGCTTTACTAATCCCAAGAAATGCACCAATACCAACAGTAATTTCTTACTCACCAGCAAAAGGAAAAAAAAAGGTGGCAGTGAAAAAAAAAAAATGGTAGAATATCTCAATCTACATGCCGCGATATATTTAATCGTCATCTCTGAGTTTCTTCTAATTATCTTTGTTCGAATGTGTTTTATCACAGCTAGCTCCTCTTGTGCCACGTTCACTGTTGTCTGACACTAAACCCATCATTCTGAAGCTGACTCAGATCTACTCTATATTGGATATAAAGCCTCACTCATGCATTTTTAAGGAACCCATTAAAAGCATGACAACAGTGTCACAAATCTTTCATTAAGCAGATCTATTTACATGCATCAAGAGGGTTGGAGGTTACTTAAGACCTCTACTCTCCAAGAACTCTGTGGCTCTGTCTTGTTCTGTTTCTACCATAATTTTTACCTCTGCATTAAAATATTTTATAAACAGCATGGGAGAATGTTGGTATAGAGAGAATCTGTTTTGTTGCTCTATAGGATTGATGAACATCAAGAATGTTGTGAGAGGCAAGTTTGGCCTCCAACTAAAACAAGTATGCTTAGAAAAAGAAAAAAAGGTTCCAGCATTTTATGAAAGAAGAGAAAAACAATATATATATTTAAGTTTATTTAATACACATAGTGGTTATTACCTCCTCTTTCTGCAGTTCATCCTCCTCACTCCCCAATGCCTATGATAATCACAGGAATTATCTTTCTTTTTAACTGCACTGTCCAACCAAAGCCAACAAAGCCAAGTATTGCTGCAATTTGGAGGTGTATGTGCTTCTAGGTCTAAGCCCTAAATAGAAGTTGAGCTGCACTACTGCCACATTGCTTTAAGACATGTTGCATACAGGAACACTATACTGATATTTTAGATAGGGCGGGTGTTGCTGGGTGTTGTGCAGCTGATAACTACTTCAAAAACGTCTTGCTGCTGGGACAATCTTGGTTTTACCAGGTAGACCTAATCCAGGTTTTATTACTAACTATAGTGTGTGCTCTACTAAGCTCATTGATTACGCCAATAAGAGACTAGTTTTGCACAAGGCATGCACATCAGCATGCAGGTCAACACCTGTCCACATGTGAGTCGACATAGCCTAATAAAGTGGATAAGTCAACTTTGTAGTGAATGCCCTAATTGGTATACTGACATACAGTTACTGTATTGATATTTAACTACAGTAGTATGTGTATTTTTCTTAATTTATTAAGTATTTTGGGGGGGTTGTCATTTTTTCTTCACGTGGCTTGAAGCTCCTATAAAAATGCTCTGTTCTTCCATCATTTTCCATTCATTCCACCATTGCATATTTGGTAAATGCATATACAAGCCACCAACGGTGGGAACTTGTTTGAAGTGTTCACCCCACGTTACCCTGACTCTGCGACTTTCCTTTTCCAATGACACATTTTGAGCAGGCGTCTGGGGGGGGGGGGATTCTGAAAATGTTACATCTGTTGTTTGAAGGTGTTTTTATCTCCAGAAAACGTGGCTTTTTAGAGTGCTCTCTCCTAATTAGGAACACTGAGTGACATTTTTACCCCCTGCAGGTTTTTTTCCTCAGGAAAAGCTGTCATACGAGACCATTTGTAGCTCCTAGTCTTTTTGAATCTATTTTGTTTGATAGTAAGAAGCCTCATGAATGTGTTGGTAGTTTACTCTGATCAAATGGCACAATCTCCTTTTTTTTCTTACAACTAAAATTAATTTTATACTTATTCCCACCAGTTACACAATTAAAGCAAAGAATAAACAACTACCGTATTTTCACGACTATAAGGCGCACTTAAACGTCTTTTTTTTCCCTCAAAATGTGCGGTGCGCCCTATGGTGCGGTGCGCCTTATGTGTGTTGTAACTGCGACTTTTGAGACCACCTCATTGAGGAGATGATGAAAGATTGGCTGAATGTAAGGAGACCAGCTGTTTTTTTTCCACCCCTCACCATCACTGTTAATATGTAACTCCATGCGTGCCCATCTCACAGCTGATGTGAAAAACATGGGGAAACAAATTAACGCTGTGCTCGCTGTTCAACCACTCGACATCGGTGTGAACGGGACCCAGCAGGTGCAGCAGAAGCAGCGTGTTTACATGCAAAGTCAATGGTTGACGCGCATATAGGTGCAGCAAAAGGTCCCGCAGCGCATTTTGGTGCAGCACGTTGGGAGCGTTTAAGCATCTGAAGCGCCGCCAACGCGCTTCTGCTGCTCGAGATGGAAAAATTGAAGTTTTGCTGCTGGACGCGCCGCATCAACCAATCAGAGAAGCTGATCTGGGAGCAGCCAGCGAGACAGACACAGCGCTCTGATGACATATGATATTAACGCAAATGGAAAAGGCTGGATGGATGCGTGGCTGAGGCAGGTGTATGTGAGAAGACTAGGTGGTTTTTTCCACGCATCACCATCGCTGCGTGCCCATCTCACAGCCGATGTGAAAAAAAGATGAATCAAATGAACGCTGTGCTCGCCGTTATCCCGGGGGTCTGACAAAGGAGCTTCAACCGCTCTACATCGGTGTGAAGCAGCCGTTCGAAGTAAGGCTGCGAGCGGTGTGGGAGCGATGGATGACCGACGGAGACCACAGTTTCAGGATAAGAAGGCAGCGCCGGGCAGATTACGCCACCGTTTGCGGATGGATTGTAGATGGACTGTGTCTGCTGGCTCTGTTGTTCAAGCTTTCGCAAAAGCCGGCATTATTTCTGAGAAGCTGCGCTGCACGGAAAGTGACTGACAGCGAAGAAGGGGAAACTGGCATGTCTGATTTAGCGCAGCTGTTTTATTCAGAAACAGAGGATGATGACTTTGATGGGTTTGATTAATACTTTGTAATAAATACATGAATAAAGCACAGTCATACTCAGTTTTGCCCCCGCTGTATTTTTAAATACGCAGTAGAGGTATTTAAAGGTAGTAGAGGACTTGTACCTGTATATAAAAAACGCGCCCTATAGTCCGGTGCGCCTTATGTGTGTGTTAAATACAGAAATGGGACACATAACTGAGAGTGCGCCTTTTAGTCCGGTGCGCCTTATGGTCGTGAAAATACGGTAATCAAAAAGTAAGTATAACTTAAAATGACTTTTCTGAGTAGTTTAGGAAATAAAACTGTAATCTCATTGCTTTATTAGTTGTTGTTGGGAACAATAACAAATATTAAAGCAATGAGTTTACATTGTGGAAGATATTCTATTTTCATGTATAGTAGAACCACTTATAGCGGCTAAATTCTTGGGTCAGCATTCCAAACAAACGGCTATTTTACCAGGTGAAAATGCACTAAACCAAATAAAAGGCCATTCCTTGCCAATTTAAATCAAGGCCTCTGGACTATCCCAGTGCTAAAGCAAACTCAGGGCCCCACTCATGACTTTATGTAGGCTGGTCAGGAAGTTGTCTATCTCGAACAATTTAATTTTGTATTCACGGGTAAACCAAAATATTTGCTCTAGAAAGATGTCCGAAACAGTGTTCTTAAAACTCACGTCTTGAAGTTTTGTATACCTGTATTAACACCTGTATCAACTAACCTAATTGCTATTGATGGATGTGCATTAGAAGTCGCCATTATAAGTGGTGTTTTTGATTAGTGCTGGCTTTAAGGAAGGAGCCAGTATGCTTCCTTTTGCTCCATGTTTTAATCAGAATACCTCAACTCTGTAAGAACACTTAAACCCCAGCGGTTGCCATGATAAGTGCTATCAGATTAATGCTGGCAGTATGTAAGGAGCTGAGAGAAGAAGAAAGTATGCCGTAACACTTAACAAAAAGTTAAACAAAATTAGATTAACTACTAGAGAATGTCTAGACAACTGATAAGGAACAAATGGGTGGCTAACCACTGTTTACTGGGGAACACCCAGCCCAACCATGTTATGGAACTACTGCTTAGCCTCCTGGGAAACACTAACTAATCAGGAACTAATGGGTAGCTTGCTTATGTTGAGGAAAATTAATGTTCAGGTGGTGATTAAGTAAGAAGTCCCTCAGTAGGTACTTGATATATAGTGGTCAGGTACTGATTAGGTAATTATTAGTTCTAGTAATTACTTGATATGATGCTTAACTCAACCAAGTCCATTAAATAAGTGCAAGGCAATAATTTAGTACTCAGTAAAGTAGATTTTCATAAGCTGTGAGTTAACAGGTTTAGGGTTCTTTCAGAACCAACACAGAATTTCTACTCTAATTTTACATTAACAAACCAGTAGTCCAATAATAAGTACTAGTTGATTGCCCGTTTAGGCTGTGTCCGAATGTCCGCCCTAATCCCTCAGTCACTAAATGGAGTAGGGACTACTGTTTATAGTGGGCTCAGGTAACTGACCATACGACAGATGACCACTACTTTCACTCAGCGTTGGTCATGTAACTCCAGTTCCTTGCACGGTGCCTGCTACATATTTGCTCCCTCTTGCCGTCTATACAATTCCTATGATGCTTTGCAAATAACACATCATGCCGTAACACTATCTGGGAAATATCTGCTTATCTAGTTACCATTCAATTACACTACTTTAAAAGGTGCCCTATGGGAAATTTTGAGTCCACTACTTTTTCATCTACTAGCATTTGGACACTCGTATAAAATGTCCACCTCCCGGATTAATGGCATAGCGTCTATACAGTACCCTATATAGGGACTAGGGCGCACATTCGAACATAGCCTGAGTTTCTTATTAGTCCCTCTTCTGTTTCCTTGGTAACTACACATTAGTTGTTGATTAGTTAGATCCATGATAAGGCTGGGGTGGGTGTGCCCCATTAAATACCAATTAACTACCCATTAGTTGCTTATTACTGTAATTCCTTAAGTGTTGTCTAGTAGTTAATCAAATTTTGTATACCTTATTGTTACTTAAGTGTTACCCAATACGTTTCTTGGCAACAATTAATTTGGCATCCTGGAGCTACAAAACTGCCCACAATTGTTTCCTTCACCGGACGTTAACAGAAATAAATTACTTGACTGTGTTATGTGTGACACATTCTGATCTACACACCTTCATATGTCTGGGGTTTTGTGATTGAGAGATTCTATTTTTTTTTATTTATTTTTTTTTACATTTGTGTAAGTTTTGTTTTTTATTCTTTTCTGGAAGGCTGTAGTCCAGATTTAAAAAGCTTAATTTATGTGCATATGCACTGCATAGTGATGCAATGCGAAAGGCTTTCTGTTGAACTTGTGAAAAGTGAAGGCACAGGAGCTAGAAACAGGATGTAGGAGCTACAATTTGAAGTATTCCGATCAATCCCAGGACTCTGGACTGCCGTGCTAAAACCAGCCAGCCTCCATTGTTATAGACAACATTAGAAGACCAACACAAACATGAATGATGTTGGTCAAATTGGACTACAGCCTTCCAGAAAAGAACTACAAAAGATAAACAAATTTAGCGAATGACTAAGGGCTCTGTTATAAAACCCAAAACATATGAAGGAGTGGACATTAGCATGTTTCCATCATATCACACACGTTATATGTCACGAAATGTATTTTTGTTCATGTCTGTGAGGTGGGTGGTGTCTACACAGCAGGGATGGAGGTCTTTAGACAAGGCTCAAACTTTTTTTTTTTACGGTCTCTGGCTCAGTCTCCTACCTTCTTTCCTGGGTTTTGGTCTTTCTCTCGTTTTGTCAGGCTTCCATGTGAATTAAAAACATAAACTATGATCTCAAACTGAATACAATATTACTGCCAATGATGACTGTGAAATTTTACTGTGAGAATGTTTATAACACCATGGCATTACGTTCGATTATAGCTGCTTTAGATGATTAAAAAAACTGCAGTCTTGCTTTCGCTGAGAACACACCTTCTGTTTTACCACCCAACATACCCACGGTTGTAAAAAATATAATTCTGTCCACCTCCAGGATTCAGCATATGTGAAGTAAGTGAGACGACCTCTACTTTCCCTAAACATCTATAGCAGATACACATGAAAACTAATTGCCAAAATACGCTAACCTTCATTAGCTTTGATGTGACTACTTAGTCTGGACTAGTGTTGAGATACTTATTTTACCCAGTAGAAGTGATTCACCACATCTGCAAACAAAGTTAATAAAAAAAAACATGCCACCATATTTTAAAATTAAGCAGCTAAATTAAAAAGACAAAAATAAACAAATAGATGGTGAAAATACACCAGGGCTACTACAACGCTGTTCTATTAATTGAAACCCAGGCTTTCCAATAGTATCAGTTTAGGTGGCAGTTAGATGGACCTATAAATCATTCATAAATGTTTTTATATAAAACATCGGGGCTTCCCTCTGACCCGAAAAGTGAGGTGATGTTACCCTCTTATCCATCTGAGGAGGCTCAAACACGTGACAGCTAATCTGGGGTTAAACAAGCAGATCCATCCTAGCTCAGGGGTCCAGGTGTATGAACTGGTGACTACATAAATTCTCAAATATGAACTTCATAATAGTTCTTAAGAATTTTGCTCTTTGGCTAAATATTCTTATGTGTGGAAAAAATGGTAGACTTATAAACTTTGAGAGGTAATGGGTAGATAAGTCTCTGTGGGGTCACAAAGGTCATGGTTGATCATTTTCAAAGCTTCATTACACCCACAGTTCTTTAAGATTGTAAAACAATCAAAGTGTCAGCTCAATAGGCCCTGTTTTTTAAGCCTCCTCATTGCATTTCAACGATATGTCCATTCACTCCTATCTCTTTGAAAGGAAATAAAAAGTTTCATCAGTGTTATAATTCACTTATCAAGAATACCCAGCACACTCTCAGTATCTAGCCTTGCAATTGAAAAGGGATAAAGAGTGAAGCATTCCAGCAGTGGTAATATTACATAGTTAACTGGCAGCTTTTTCAATAGGCTCTCTGTGATTTGTGCTCAGCCATTATGCTTCAGCCTCCCTCACTCAATAAAGTGGAGGTGAAGGGGAAAAAAGCAAGAGTTAATTGAGAGGATTTCCATAGACTTTGCTTTGGGTGGGGGTGGTCCCTCTCCCCAAGAGAAATGTATTTACAACAGACTCCATCCTCATCTCATTTGTCATTTCAGCCAAGAATATTGTGTGTAACGCCACACACAGACACACACACCATTCCTTTGTGACACACTTTCATTTGCTGAGAGGCAGCAAGTGTTCCCACTTCTCTTTAAATCTCTCTATCGCATAATAAAAGAGGACAACATTTCCATAAATCATTGCAGCTGTCTGCTGTGTTTTCATGGCTTTTCCTTCCAAAATGCCAAATGGAGTCTAGGTGCAGGTTCTTGTAATGTACTTTGTAAGTAGTTGCTTTTAAACTTTTTGATCTGGCAGACACTTGCAGAAATTGCTGTGAAGGTAAAAAGGAAGCACTCTCTTTTACATTTCAGACTTTAGTCCTTTTCAGGAAAAGAACATCTGCTTCTTGTTGTGTCCTTATATTGGGTACATACTACAGATTAAAAGCTAGACTTAACACAATAAAAAGGCAATTTAAAACTAGCCAGCACTGAAATGCCGATAATAAAAGCAAATACATTTACTGACCTACAGATATAAAAAAAATGTAAGTACACAGTAGAAAAATAAACTGAGGTTGAAGCAAATTCATTTGGTGTTTTCAAAGTACTTCACCAATAAAAATCGGATTGTGTCATGTGTTGCACGCTTAATTTGAAGGGTTATAGAGAATCTTCACTGCAATTAGAACTACAAGTGCTTTTGGTTATGTCTACCAACTTTGTACATGGACTCTTAATTCCTGCTAAAGAAGTTAATCCCCATATCATAATACTTCAACAAGTGCATTACTTTGGGTTTGCTCATGGTGATGTGCAGTTTATCATTCTGGAAAAGATTAAGTTAATTGTAAAGCTCTGGAAAACCACACTTAGAGTGATGATCTACAAATGAAGAAAATGAGAAACAGTGGTAAACCTTCCCAGCAGTGGCCATGATTACTCCAGCTGCACATCAACAATTAATCCAGGAGGTCCAAAACAAGCCCTAAATAAGGCCTAAAGCACTGAAGCTTCCATTTAATTTCCCAATTAAGCTCAGTAGCCTATTCATGATTCATCATTGAGAAAGTAGGTAGCTTCCTTCTTCGGGCCGTGGAGGACATGCTCTTATTGGCTGAAACGTGAAGTCTGACCTGAAACAGACTATTCACGCTCAAAACCTTTCGCAGCTTGATTATAACACCTCTACATGAAGTGTGGACCTAAATATCTCAACAAGGCTTTAAAAGACTTAATGAGTTATTTTAAACACTTTGGCTTCTGTCTTCTTTTGCCTTCACAGATAAAACATTTTGTTTTTACTACTATGGAAAGTATTCCTTTTTGCAGCCATTTGCTAAAATCAATAAAATTCATTTTCTTTCTCATTAATGTACACTTAGCACCCCATTTTGACATAAAAAACAAAAATGTAGAAATTTTTGCACATTTATTAAAAAAGAATGGCTGCAATGAAACAAAGAGTGAAAAATGCGAAGGGGTCTGAATACTTTCGTTACCCACTGTATAGCAGTATAATTGAAAATGTCTGTTTGCATGCCGATCAACATTTGCCTTCTTAGCTTACACCTGCCTCATTGTTGCTATGATGCTGCACTCACAGGCATTTTACTTTGCAGTAGACTTTTATGTAGCTGTCACAGATAGTGTTTTACAGGAACCACAAAAGCTGTTTCTATCCCAGCAGAGTTGTCAGAGAGCACCTCAATAAACTGAGTGAATGAGTTGTGTTCAGTGATGGAACGAACATGACAAGTGTTTGAGAAGTAAATCCTGTGTTGTTGTTGCAGTGAAGACATCCCCGCCTTGCTTCCAGTTGACTTTTACTTGAGGTTGAAACTTGGCAATCTAAATTAGAGTATTTACAGTAACCCGGACTGTACGTATCATCTCTTTACAACTGTGAAAAGGGTAAGAATTTGCACTTTTGTACCTAAAATCATTTAAAATTGGCATTAATTGGATATCTGAGTTAATTGTGAAACCATTGCATTATTATCTAACTACTGTATCTTAAAATGTGTCCTTGTTTGAAAAAGCTGAACAAAGAAATTTAGATCATGGCACCTTGTGTTTACCATGTAATTCACTATGTAATTCTTTGATATGTATAATAACGGTGACAGAAATGTAAACAAAAATGCAAAACAAACATTTCATTTCTTAGATACTTTTTTAAATGACTTAAGTCTTGCCAGGATTAGTTTTTTGTTCCTACTCTGATAATGCACATTATGTTCGGTCATGTTGCCTAAGCAATGCTCACCTGTTAGCTGTCTCCATTTATGGGGCTCAGTGCTGCTCCCTATCAGTCATGGTATTTGTTTCCTTACCCTCTCCATCTTCACTGTGCATTTATGGAGGATTAGAAATAATAAATATGTCACACTCATTCATTAAATAGAAAGGACAGGCAGTATGTTTTGTCAATGTGTAATCCAACCTTTATATTGACAATATAAAGAGACAACAGTGGGGATCATTTAAATGCCTGAGCCATTTACTGTGTGACACAGCACCACCAAAGGTGATCAGAGGTCCCGCTTTATACGGGACAGTCCCATATTTTGTATTTCTTTCCCACAAACAAATGTAGTGACTCATATTTGAACAGGTCAAATGATTAAAAAAGACTGTAATATGTTTACCAGCACTGTGACATTTCTTTCTTTGCATTTAGTGCAAAGAAAGAAATGTCACAGAGATGCATTAGTGACCCACAAGGTGCACAATCATCCTCTTGAAACTGAACAAATAAAGAATTGCAATACAGAATAAAGAATATGATGGAAACTATGGTTAAAGAACATGAAACGCAGCAACACAGAGACTGTGGAACAGTTTGTAACTGGGAGAGGCCATTGATAGGTGATTCTCAGAGAGCCTTTTGTGAAGTTTGCCCAAAGCAGTTTTTCAATTTGATATGAGGGGAGCAGCATGTTAAGCAACACTTAAAAAGTCCTAACCTGGAAAAGCTGTGACTGTCCTGTATTGTCCCTCATAAACATCCTAGTTGTCCCACATTTTACTTTAGATCTTTGGATATGTACCCTAGGCTTTTAAGATGACTGATAATAAACCTTTATTTAAGAAACTATCTTTGTCCCAGAGGACTTGATCAATTATAGACCTATATCTAATCTTAATTTCTTATCTAACATTCTATTAAAAATCGTTGCTGAACTAATGGGTGAGTACTTACACCATAATGAACGTTTTGAAGACTTTCAATTGGGTTTTAAAGCTCATCATAGCACTGAAACAGCTCTGGTGAAAGTCACTAATGATATTCTCATGGCCTCAGATAATGGATTTGTATCTGTACTAGTCCAGTTAGATCTCGGTGCTGCATTTGATACAGCTGATCATAATATTCTTTTAGACAAATATTTTGTAGAAAATAAGGGAACTGCACCAGGCTGGTTTAAATCTTATGTATCTTAGTGAATTCAGTTTGTTCACATAAATTATGAATCTTCCTCGTGCTCCAGGGTTACCTGTGGAGTACCACAGGGATCAGTGCTAGGACCAATTCTCTTTACTATATATATATATATATATATATATATGTTCCCAATCAATAGAGTTATTAGACAGCATGGGATTAATTTCCACATGTTATGCTGATGATACCCAGCTATATATGTCTATAAATCCAGATGAAGCTAACCCATTACATAGATTACAGGCATGTCTTGAAGCTATAAAAACCTGGATGACTCTTAACTTTCTGCTCCTGAATGCAGACAAAACAGAAGTTATAGTCTTTGGACCAGAGTCTTAATGCACACTTGTTAGGAATAAATATGCTGGCTCATGGATAACAGGTGCAGCAAGAAAGATTGACAAAAAAATAAATAAATAGCATTAAACATGGGTCAGTAATATTGTAGCCAAATTTAAAAAAGCACCTTTCTACACAATTGATAATCAATTTTTTATTACAAAAAATTTTTCCTTCCACGACTAGACTAGAGGTGTGCAGACATGCTTTCTAGACTGAGGAAGGTCATCTGTCTGGCAATTGGAGGCATACATAGTGTGATACTTGTTTATACATTTAAGACAAACATTATTTCAATAAGGATTTAGACACTAATATTTATGTGTTTTTCCTGTTATTCTCATTACATTTATGTCAATACTAAAATATAACCAAAGAGACCTTTAAAAAACGTAATAATCACAGAGGATTAAGAATCAGTTATCTAAGCATTTATGATTAATGATTAGGCAAATCATTTTATAAAATATTATTTACCATATAATGTTTTATTTACCCTTAGGATTTACATTGTTAATTGGTTTGAACACATTCAGACTGCTCTGCATTAAAAGCTTATTTGACTAGACTCCAAACTTTGGTTCTCAAACATAAAATCTAAGCCTAACTGTGATATCATTGCAACATTTTATTGATAATGGTGTTCATTTGCCTTTCCTTCTATGAGTACATAACTAATTAGTTTAGTTACGTTTCCCTAGTTTAGTTAAGAGTTTAACCGAAGTATGTTGGATTTGTAGTTGAATGTTTTTTGTTGATAAATCCTTTTATTTTGAATGGCAGTGGTTTTTCTGGATGTGTGATTTGACCTTGAATCACAATTTTTTTGCAGTCCAAACAGAGAGTTGGGCGTTTGTTCACCAAAAAACACGACAATCCAAAAGTTATTTAAATAACATAAAGTTACAACAGCATTTTATTGCATAAGAATTAATTTAAAACACCTTCAAACTACTTTTTGTGTTAAAATACTTTAAGTTTAATGATCAAATAACTGACTGACGTTATGTCTGCAGTTACGCCACACATCCTGCCACACATCCCACTACACATCTAGGCAGAGTCAGCATCGACACAGCTCTAACAGCACCGGGCTCTTTGACACAGATTTAAAAGTAAGCTATTCCTTAATAAACTGACTACACAGATGACGTTCTGGGGTGTACTTTCTTTCTTAAAAAAATCTCTACAATGTTTTTGACAAACTTAAAGTATAACAACATTTGGACACGTCATCAAGTACAACAACTCCATCCCTAGTAAAGCTCCAAGAAATATAAAAACTAGTTGGTCCAAATGTTATGTTTGGAAACACTAGCAATGCTTTCAAAAGCTAATGACACACTATAGCCTATGCTTTTTTATTTTTGTGGGGATGATAGATACTAGTTGAGAAACTGGGTAAAAGAATCTATCACTTTACTCGGAATCATCATTTCTAAAGTTTTTGTTTTCTCAGTGCTATTGAGGTCTATTGTTCACTAAATGACTACCAAGATGGACCTAAAAAAGAAGTGAGCTAACTTCTTGATACAAAAAAATCCTGTATTCAGAATCCATTGCAATACAGGCCTTTGCATGTGTCAGGATTTGGTTATGCTTTGTGGACCCAAATGCAGAGGCAGGGTGGCAGAGGTGAGTTTCTTGTAGATTTAATGAAGTGTTTTCAAACAACTGAGGCAGGAATCCAAAAATCAAAGTCAAAAAACAAACCAGAAACCATGGAGACATCTGGGGAAAAACAATCACGAGGAGGATGACTCAGTGAGACGGAGTTGGAGGAAGTTAGACTAGGAACCAGCACTGAAGAACTGCACAGAGAGAGTATTAATGGGAGACTGAAACAAAGAGAGGGCTAACGAGTAGATTGGAAGCAGGTGTGAACAGAGCAGAACAGAAAAGGAGCTAGGGAAAAAGGAGAACACAAGAGGGCAGCAGAGGGCAACAAATAAAAACCTGAAAACTGAAAATAACCAGAAAACGCAACAAAATAAGAATGAAACCACTAAAACTAGAAAACATGGAACAAAGTAAAACGGAATACTCACAAGACAACACAACAGAACCAGAACTGTGACAGCGTGGTTTGTACTAACCTTAAGCTGAGCTCTTCAGTGCAGTTTTTTTCATGCCGCTTTAAACTTTTAAAACTCTGAACTTGACACTCTATCTTTCCAACCAGGATTGGCTGTCACAGGCAGCCCGTAAGGGGCACAGAGTTATCACCATCTGACGATAAGGCTCAATAAACTTTGAAGGGGAAGGTTAAAAATCTGAACCTTTTAGTGCAGATTTAGATTCCAGGTTAACTCATGTCCTTTTGAGGCTTTTGTTTATTATCTTCATTTATTTAATGGAGAAAGAACGCCAGAGAGGGAGAGGGAAAGCCAAGTGGTGTTGATCTATATTAGCCGAGGCTATTATTAAAGCTCAGGGCTTTCCCAGGCAGTCAGACGGATGTGTTGCTAGGAAACTCACCTAGAGATCGGGGGTGGAGAAGTGGTTTGATGAGAGGACAGATTTCCCTGCTTGTTTGAGCTTTACATGAAAATAACCATTAAGAGCGAGAAGCATTTTGGCCCAGTGGAAGAATATTGATCCTAACTTGTTTAATTACATCTTTGTAATTAGGTGTCATGTCTATATTTTTCAGCAATTTTATGTAGCTCATTAGGCTGCTTTTTTTGGAATCCCCTCACACCATAGCCAGGAGCTGCAATGCATTTTAAGTGCACATTTTAATTTCTAATGTTGCTTATAAAATATGGCAGAGTATAATATTGACAAGAACAAACAACATAATAGTTTAGAAAAACAAAAACCTTCACATTCAGACTGGGGACTTCATGACAGAAACATTTGTCACTTTTTTCAGTTACGTTGAATTCTGACGCTTTTCTATTTCTTGACTCATGTGGGATTAAAATCAATACACTGATCACATTCTGGGTTTTGATATATTTTGCCTCCTAGAAAGCTACAGTTTGGTTTTTGATGAATGTTGTTCAGTTTATTGTGCAAGATTGGCATGGCAAGCCTGAGACAATGCTGCTCTCCTCTGGAGGGTGGAGGGACTGCACCTTTGTCTTTCCAATCATGCCACATAAAAGTTATTGCTGACCAGCACTAACATACAGATGCCCTGCTAGGATGCAATCAGGAGCAAAGGTGTGAATCTATCAGGCAGGCGGTTGAATTGGGTTAATGTAACCTGCAGCTGTGAGGCAGGAGTTCCAACTGCTTGAATTTCTGTCTCAGTTTGTGCACTTTCCGCTGGACTGGCAGTCTAACATTGAAAAAATGTAGATACCGATTGTACAATGTTTTTACAAGCATTGCTACCATTTAGGTTACTTACAGTAACTCTCATGGACACAAATTGTTTGAAAATTGACTTTTAATGACTGATACTGTAGCACCTCAGAAATAAAGGCATGAATGCCTATTATGTATAAGCTTTGCAAGAGCATGCACAGTCTTTGAATTTTTTTTTCCACTTTTTTCACATTAGAAACACAAACTTGGTGTATAATATGGGGATTTAATGTCCATTATGAAGCTGCGGTGAGTAAGGAAAAGTATACATTGCTTTTAAAATGGTTTATGAATACAAATCTGGAAGATTTTGTCCCGAATTCGTTTTACAACCCCTTTAATTTCATAGCCCTAAATAAGGATTATGAATGAAGCTAAATGATCATCCATCTTAACCAGGGATTTCCTCAAGCCTCAGGTTCCTACATGTTTGGAAAATGCCTGCAACAGCTGATTTAAATGGATAATTTATATCTATGATCGTGCTTCTTAATCCTGGTCCTCAAGTACCACTATTCTGCAGGTTTTAGGTGTCTCCTTGGTACCACACACCTTACTTATTGTAAGGGATGATAGATAGGCTTCTCCAGCACCTGATGGCTGCTGAGGAACTCATGCAATCATTATAATTAGATGTGGTGCTGGAGAGAATCATCTAAAACATGCATAGCGGTGGAACTTTAGGACCAGATCACGATTGATCTATGACATACTATTAAGTTCTTTAGGAGCATTTCATGATCCATTTATATATGTTGAGCCTGGTGAACATCTAAAAGATGCAGGACACCAGCCCTTGAAGAATGACTTTGGAAACTGCTGACTCTAACTGACGGATTGTGTTATTTAGAAAACGAACTGAACATCCCACTGAACACACTGGTGCTGACAACATCAGCACCAGTGTGGAAGCTGGTTAAAGATAATATAAAGACGGAGCTGAATACAGGGCAGCAATAAAAGGTAACTTGTTAATGCCTGCTAGAGATAAAAACCTTGCACAGAGCCAAAGCTACAATGGAGCAGGCTGAAATAAATGATTTTAATTTTTTAAATTGCTCTTTTCCTAATTTTGGATAGGCAGGCTTTTCAATTTCTGAAAATCTGTCTTGGACATAGTTTGCATAATGAAAAACAGGGCTGCACAGTAAATCAAATTGTTGTTGCTGCACTTTCAGCCAGTATCAATGATGCAAAGAACTGTTTGGAGCACAATATCTGTTGGTTTTAATATTGAAAAAGTCTTTTTTTTTTTTGCTTGGAAGGCTATTAATTATAATAATTTTGGTCTGTTTAACGATGCCCTTCTGCTGTAGATGCTCATATCAGACAAAGATGATGTTGGTCAACAGGCTAAAAAGTCACAGAAAACGTGTTTGTGCTGGGGGCTTTTTTTTCTTCCTGTAAACTTGAAAAAAAGCTATTTCAATTACAATTCAAACCTGAAATCCATATATTAAAAATACAGAGGGATACATTATTTGCCAAAAGCATTTTTGCTGAAGGAGCTGTATGTATGCAATATTCATAGAAAATTGAGTCAAAGGAAAACTGTATTACACAAAGGTCCACAGAAGATTGTGTTGCTAAGTTAATACAAGCGTTTTATTATTTGAAAACATCCTTTGACTAGAGTCAGCATTTCCACAACTGACACAAAGAGATCCACAACCTGGGCTACAACTTACGGAGTCCTAAACCAGGGATAATATCAGTCTGGTTCTCAATCCAAGTTGGACATGTTAAACCAATTTAACATACCCAACTTGGATTGATATGTTAAATTGGTTTGCTTCAATCTGCTAAAAAAAGGAAAAAGGAGAAAAAAAATGGAGGTGCCGATTTAAATTTTTCTCCAGGTTTAGGCACTTGCCTATACAACCTTTCTGTTTGCTTCCCCTAAAAGAAGAATAGATGGCTGTGAAGCTCTTTCTGTTGGAAGGGTGCTTCCCAACAACATCTCTGAAGTCCTACAGTGATGACATTGAGGTGCTGGTAGCTTTCTCAGTCGTTCTTATTACCCTTCTTATTGTTAAACTATTATTCACCTTTTAATCCCTGTTAAGTCGCTAAGGCCAAATGTGTTAATGTGGATTTGGGTTTGCTAACTAGAATTGATGAACATTGAATTTGCAAATAAAAGGATTATTAGAAGCAAAGAAACATCAGATCCAAGGCAGACAGAGGAGGGGTGAAAAATATAACAGTCAGTGCAAGCAGTTGATATTCCTGTGATTGTGATGTTTATCCCTGACTGTTTTCTTCATATATAAGCACTGAAAACATAGCATGTCTTCTTATTTTCTACCACTGGAGGGAGACAGTGGGCATAACAAGCCTCCGGCCTCATGCATAATTTGTTTACACAGACAAAATTAATGACTTTATCTCACCCTCTGCTGATTTGTAATGGCCCTGGGTGCATCTAAGTCCTGTAATTACTTTAAAGCAGTAAACAGTTTGCAGATGTCAAAGTCATATTGTCACACAGTTAAAGCTGAGGTAGCCTGCAGAAAACCGGCCTTATTAACCCAGAGTCCTTTCGTTTTAATCGGTCATTGTTCAACCCACTCCAGTTGTAAAATCTGCTGAAACATATTGAAGAGAGCAGTGTGGCAGTTCTCCCATCAGCCTGCAGTAGAAATCTCACACACTGTCTCTCAGATTGGAGGGGTTCTTGATGCCTCTGCATGGCTACATATTTGATGAGATCTCTTACACATCTAATGTCACCCCCAGGAGCTGGGCTTAAGATCAGAGAGAGGTTCAAAGATTCACTTAAGGACAAAGTACTTCCACCCCAACGTTGTGCCAGTGCATCATTAAAAAGAACAAGCTCAAACTTCAGTTCACACATATGAAAATGAAATAGCTACAACCAAAGTTCACTTAATTAATTAACCAATTTCAGAAACCTATAAATGAACTAGTTTGAGTTCATTTTGGTGAATTAAGCCACAATTCTACAACATAGAACCTCATATTTCACCATAATCTATAGAAAGAAATGGAAAATACTTGATGCAGTCAAGGTATACTGTATGTGCAGTAAAGCCTTTATTCATCCAAATTACTCATAAGTTCAGAAACATACGGAAACACAAAAATTATTTCTTCTGTTCCTCATTGAGTAGCAAATATTTGCTAAGATAGCTTGAGTGCTTTAACTCGATGTGTCGCCTTAAATTTGAATTGGACGTGGATGACGTACGGACTTGTTAAGTTCCGGTGGGCACAGTTTGCAAAAAAACTTGAGTTTATTTTTTCTGTCCGAGTCTTCCATTGTTAGTTAACTGCAGGGCGCTCTGCAAAAGTGGCATTAGAAATACCAGTAGGTTATTCTGAATCGAGTGTTGTTATCAATTGAATACAAAAAGTGAGCTATGTGTGCCGCTCATTATCTTTAAAGCTGGTATGTTCAGTTCACCTAAACTAAAAATATGAACATATTCATTGAATGCCGTTAATTGAACGCAGTCGTGCATAACACTGTCCACCCACTCTAGAAATCGCATGCAACCTCTAAAATGTTTGCTTCAAGAACTGGCCTGAAGTAGCTCCCCACAGCATAATGCTACCATCACTATGTCAGTGTGGGGATGGTGTGTTTAAGGTGATGAGAAGGCGATCCACAACAAATACATGACCCTTTATATTGCTTTTGGCAAACTTGTTATAGCTTACTTTCAATAATGTCTGTCTCAAGGTCAGATATCACTGCTGGGTTCATCAAACAATTTACTCACTAATGTTCATTCATAGAACAACTGCAATAACACTTAAATAAAGCACAGATTAAAGGTAGTCTTTTCTGTTGAAAAATGTTAGGGTGTTCAGAAGAAAGGGGCAATAAAAACAATTCATGCCAGCCAAACTTCTGATTTCTAATGAAAAAAATGAGAGGACTTTTTTCACCATTAAAAAAATGATGCAGTGCTTTTTCCTTTGTTTATCAAATTCATTTCTTCATCAAATCCATCATAACCTTTACGTTTATTGTGGGAAAATAACAGTGTCCTGGAATCGTCAACATAACGGACCTTTTATACAGATAGTTTTTGATGAAGTAGCTTCACAACCTCATAATTTAATCTGTTTTAAACAGTGATAAAAATTTAGGATTGGCCCACTGAATGAAAGATCAAATCTGTCAAAAAGCAGCCGTTTCTAATGGAAACAGGTTTTCTTTAGCCGTTTCAGATCTGGATGTGCAGTCAGGAGTTATTACCTCAGCTGGGTGTTAGACACCTAACAGGTTGTGCTGTTTTCATCTTGGGGTTAAATGCCATGTGCCCCCCCATCCCTGAAGCCCGTTACTTGTGCTGCCCTGAACAACTTGCAGTTGGGACAACACCTCAGAGCCAAACAATTACATCAAGGTCATGGAGCAGAGGAATGTTCTCCCGATTAGTGTGTGGGGTAGCCCAGCCACATCCTGTGGAGCCCACTGCTCACTGGGATGGCTGCCAACTTATTTGGGGCTGTAAATACAAACCTAAATAAGTTTCAAAGAGGAAATCAACATGTATGAATCTGTATTAAATTATAAATATTATATTTAAACTTCAGTATCTTATGATAAATATCAGCCGCATTGCCAGCTGGTGTTACGGTTCACCAGACAGTTGGAATAAGTTACTTTCTAAAGTTTCACTTTTTTTTTTATGCAAAATCCCTTTTATTCAACCGGCTCCACCTTAAATGTTAAGACTATAACTTGTGACTTTCAGGCTGATGCAGACCTTCTTGTTCTAGTTTACTTATGACCCATTTCAAAAGTTTCAGGGGTAGATATCTGGTTAAATTTACCTTCCGCTTCTTTTGTTGGTTTAGCTTTGTCTTTAATTCCTTATAACCAGTCTAATGGTTAATTCATATCCCCATTTAACTGGCAAAAAAGTAATAAAAATGTGGAAAAAAATGAATACTTTAAAATTATGTTTATTAGAATCCATTGATGCCTAATTTGTTATAGCTCTCTTTATATCTGCAATAAATATCTACAGTATATATAATTGTGTGTGTTCAGCTTTGGTGTTTTTTTTTTTTATAAGAATGCATCTGAAAGAGAACAGAAGTTGCATTAATAAGTGAGCTTTTGGTGGATCCTACTTATAGAGGATAGCTATAAAAAAAATCATGTCCAAACTTTCTGAAACGATTCTTTATTGCAAAATGCAAAGAAAATGTTTCATGTTTTTACTCTTGCATCATAAATATTAAAAATGCATTTTTTTTATTAGATAGGCATTTTTTTTCTCTAGATGAAATATATCCTGATGGTTCTGAAACAACATGGATTTTTTTATTTATGGGAGACTTTCTACAGATAATTTGTACCTTTTTCAGATGTGGTAACAGGGCTGACTGCTCGATTTTCTTGGATAATATATTATCCAACGCTAAAATATATGATTCAATACTAGTTTCTTTAAATGTACTCTTTTAAATCGTGTTTAATTAAAATGCATAACTGCGATTGCATCTAGTAGCCATTAAGGGTTTTTTCATTTGTGCGTAATTACGCACGGACATTGAGAGGCTCCGCATTAAGGAGGAATCAAAGCTCATTAATAGGTATTCTGGCTGAGTAAAGACTTTGGGGGGGCAACTACAGAGCCGAGGGGTGTGTCAATCCAAAAAAAAAAAAAAAGTTTTCCAAATGGGCTACCTGTAGGGGCTCACTGCATAAATACTCCCCCCTTAGGTAGAGGTTTCAGTCCTGAGGGAGACACAGAGAGGCTGCACCTTTTTTTTCTTTTCTTCAGGGATTCTGTTTTGTGTGGATTATGAACGGGTTAGGACACCAGCCTGCATCCAACCACCAGACCAGCCACATCCAGCATCACAGCGCACAGGAGCTCCTGGACATGGCCGTCTACTGCGAGAACTATGGAGTCTACCAGCAGAACCTCCACCACCACCACCCTCAGAGGCCGCCGGCCCACTCCTCCACCTACAGCCTGGGTGACTATACCTCCCCATCCACCAACCCCTACCTTTGGCTCAACGGACCGACCATCAACTCCTCATACCTTCCCGGAAACAACGGTTCTTCTTACATGCAACCTGGATACGGCTCCAACCAGAGGCAGTTCCTGCCGCCTCCAAGCGGGTTCGATGGAGCCGATCTGAGCTGGCTGTCCATCTCCAGCCAGCAGGAGCTCTTTAAGATGGTCAGGCCGCCTTACTCTTACTCTGCTCTCATCGCCATGGCCATCCAGAGCGCACAGGACAAGAAGCTGACTCTGAGTCAGATCTATCAGTATGTAGCTGACAACTTTCCTTTTTATAAGAAGAGCAAAGCTGGTTGGCAGAACTCCATCCGACACAATCTGTCTCTGAATGACTGCTTTAAGAAAGTCGCCAGAGATGAGGACGATCCAGGTGAGTCTGCAACATTTGACCTGCTTTGAAATGAAATCTGTTGGGCTTTTTTTTTTCTTTTATTGCCATATTACAGGACACTTAAAAAAAAAAGAAAAATTAAATGTGAAACTTAATGAAATGGTTTGATCTCAGTAGTATTTTTTTTTTTTTGCTTTTTTTTTTTTGTTTTTTTGTTTTTGTTTTTTTTACAAAGAAATTAAATGTTAAACTTAATTAAATGGCTTGATCTCAGTAGTAATTTTTAAAAATGTATTTATTTTTTTGTCGTGCAGGAAAAGGGAACTACTGGACTCTGGACCCCAACTGTGAGAAGATGTTCGACAACGGAAACTTCAGACGCAAAAGAAAAAGGAGATCGGATATAAACAGCGCTGTCAAACTAGAGGACGCTCCCAGTAAACTGTCCGACACCTCCAGCCTCCTCACGCCCTCCCCTCCCAGTTTACAAGCATCCCCGTCCTCCACGGAGCCCAAGTCTGCGTCTCCGCCTCCCTCCGTGGAACACAGCCCGTGTTTTAGTAGCTTCATGTCTGGCGTCAACTCTTTGCTGGGGGGGAGCGATGGCTCCGGGCCCCCTGGGGGGGGGACGACCCAGAGCAGGGAGAGCTTGTCCGGACTTGGCTCCTACTCTCCCTCATTAATCTCCCCTCTTAACTCTGAGAATAACAGGATGAACTATTATACATCAGCACAGAGCCTCTCCAACCACTTCAGCGTCAATAACCTCATATACAGCCGAGAGGGAACTGAGGTTTAGACTGTTTGCTGGTTCTTTTGTATGGAGCTCCAAAAGTGCCATATTTATACGTCAAGGAGTAAAATTGATGGATTATATATGGTAGCAAAAAAAAATCCCAATGGCTTCATAGTTCATTTTCAATTCTTTAAAAAAACAAAAATACATATATTTGAAATATTACTTCTAAAAGTATGCCTTTACATGTATAACTTTAATGAAAATCGGCATAAAACCGGCCTTTCAATTCATTCTCTATTTAATTATTGGTTCCATTTAACAGATGTCACATTTAATAGATTAATGATATATGGAACAACTATAACAAGAGACAAATACTTTTTTTAAAATCATATCTGATGTCATGAATACATTTTTCTTTCTTTTTTTTTTACGGTATGTTTTGCAGACTATTACATTTTTAACACCATGGTGGGCCACATTTTCACCCTGCAATATATAAATAGTTTAGTTTCAAACGTGGAAGGAATGGATAATATAATTTCGCAAATCTGCCATCACTAATGTTTTACAGTTTTTGCTGTTGTATAATTGCCACACATTAAATTAATCTGCCAGACTGACCTATGAAACTTATTTGATTAGTTTTTGTAAATAATTGTTTATGTTAATAGAAAAGATTTGAGAGGTCAGAGTTGGTAAACTGCAGAGAAACCAGGGATTCATTGAATATTGAAATACTTCTTTTTTTGAAATGATGCTATGAATTTTAATACATCTCCAGGTTGAAAAACATATTTTCAGTAGCTAATAGAAGATGCTAAAGGATGTACAATGCCTTATTTATATCTCGAATTCATTCAAAGCCTACAAAAAGTTTTGATTTTATTGCACTTTTGGCTCTGCGTACCATTGTAACCTTCACATTTCTTATGTAAATACATTTGGTTGTCATGACCCCATTACAGTCAATTTCAATGTTTTTATTTTTACTATAATATTTTATTGTAAATCTATCTAATTGTTTAAGATGCAAGTTTAAACCTTTTATTTTTGTTACGAAGTTTTGGACACCTTCACTTTTAGGCCTGATTGAGTAAACTTTATCTCCCAAAAAAATTCTACATCTTTTTACAAAAAAATATTTTTACACATAAGAAATAAGACAGAAGGTGTTTTATTAAGACCCATAGGTTTTAAATAAAAGAAACTCATTTTACTTAATTCAAGGTCTGATGGTCATTTTCACTGCTATTTTCGTTACTTTAACTGTTTCATCCAGAAACCTTAAAAAGAGGTGTGTATATATATATATATATATATATATATATATATATATATATATATATATATATATATATATATATATATATATATATATATACACACACATCTTCCTCTGTGACTTCATTGTCAGTTTTAAAAAGTATTTATTTTGTCCCTACATCTTCAGGCTATGGTCATCCGGAGGGAGAGCTGTGGTCACCAATATACATTTTGTAACCTTTTTTGCTCATTGAAGGCCAAAATTATTAGCTAAATTCTTCTTTAATAGTTTTTTTAATTCATGATGATTTTTAGCTAAAAAGTAAAAAAAAAAGGGGGTGCAATATTTATTTTTGAAAATCTGCACTCCCATATATAATGTTTTATAATAACTTTTACTTTTGTGCTTCCCCCTTCACAAAAACTAAAAGGCCCCACTCCTCCATTCAATCCATTCGTTTAAAAATCCCTCTTAAGGCGCCCCTGTCAGTGCAGCAGATTCATCAGCTTGAATCCTTCGTGTGGCGATTTAATTGTCGAAGAGTGACATCACTGAGAAAAATCATCAGAGAACAACAGGTCCTTTGACCTCCTCCTTTTTTGGTGGGGGGCGGAATTTCTAAGTTAAATCGGGCGTTTCAAATATTCTGGTGGCATCCTGCTGAGCTGTTTGAAAAAGAGTTTTGATCAGACTCTGAAGTAATACAAAAGATCACATCTTCAAACATTTGTGGTTTAAGTCGGGAATGCAGTAAACTTAACGAACCAGCACACATTAGACCTTGTCAGGAAATTCATGTAAAAGTGTCTGGAAGCAGGAAAGTGTGTAAAACTGAGATATATTTCACTTGTCACATCCAATACCCCACTAGTTTCATGCGTTCAGACCTTTAAAGCTACCTGCAAACAGTTCAGAAATTTAGCATATTATGTGATCTCGAGGTGCCTTAACCAAACGTTTTGTCAGTCATAATGTTTTTCTCAACAATGTGCTTGAAATATGGGTTTAATGTGGTGTGGTTGATGTAAAAAGTCTGAAACAGGCCACACATAGAAATATTCATGCCAAGTAACACCCTCCCTCTGTTTTATTTCCAAACAACATCCATACGCACGGAATCAAAGAGTGTAAACAATGGGAAACACCTCCTAATTGGTGGATAATTGAATTCCCTCAGGAAATCTTTGCTCTGCAATAAAAGGACAAATTAATTGACAACACTTTTGTGCTCCTGGTCAGGACACAATGAAAGCTGGCAATTCAACAGGTCCCCTCCTGGGCTCAAATAAAAATATTACAATCTGAAGATCCGGGAACAAATTATCCCCACCCCCCTCAAGGCTCAATTATCATGGAGCAAGGCCACAGATCAGACAAAGAAGATTTTTGTCATCCAGTAGTTGGTTCTCACAGAAACACATTTTCTGATTTAACTCACGTCACTTTCAGTGAATAATGGCCTTTTAGGTCAGAATGCCAGTAATTCCAGGTTATTTAGTTGAATTATTCTCTGTCAATCAGAAACAGTGAGGAAAAGTGAATTAAAATCTGACATTAGAGACAGAGGGCATTTCATTTTTAGTATCCTCCTTTACTAATATCTGTGCTCTAATGTCCAAAATAGGCCACATATACGAAGGTACTCATGCTGCCCAAACTTTTAACATTTTATGTCACTAAAATCACAAACTTCGATAAATTTTATTGTGATTTTACATAAGCAAACTAGTCCAAAAGTAGTAAATGAAATATGATTCATGGTTGTCAAGTATTTTTTTTTCAGACAGATTTGCACTTGTTTTTCTAGATAGATCAATCTACCCATCAACTCTGAACAGCTTGTAGTCTCTCCCATTGAATAGCATCCCCTCCGATTTATGCAACCACCTCCGTTTTTGGCAGTAGGGGTTGTTCTATTTCAAGGTGAAGTGCTTTATTAGTTTTCTATCTCACATTGTTTTGCACATGAGACATGAAGTTCGTTGTCCATATGTTAAAAATGCCATCTTCCACTTCCTCTTTGTGTCCAATCTGCCAGAAGGCTTATTTTTTCTTTACAAATTCTTACTTTTTGGCCCTCTTTCTTTCTGACCAGATTCGTTGAGCTCAGGTCTAAATGTTCTAGTGGAGCAATCTGTTTTTTTGCCTAAGCTTTCGATCTGTGCAGCTTTTCCAGCGTCACCATGGTCTTCTTGACTTGAAATATGCTCATCTCTCCCAATCTGTAAGTCTTGGACCTTATTAACAGGATACAATGGAATATATTCCATTGGATTTGTTAAGAGAACAATTCTAATTTGTTTTCAAACAAATTGATTTAAAAAACCACATGCACCATATTCAGACTGAACATTGAAATTCTCTTTAAATTCTGACTGTGTTGAGAGCGTACCCAGAATATGAGAAAGTGTCTTTTATAGTGTTATTGGCTTTTTAGAGATGGCTGCAACTGGAGGTTCTTCAAGTGTTTGTAGAGGGCAGCAATTGATCTCTTGGGTCGTGTTAATGACCCCTTGGAAAGCTCCCCCTGAGACACTTTAGGCCTACCGCTGATGTGCCATACAGAGATGCAGTGCATCATTATGCTCTCAAAAGAGCACAAATAAAAGGACAGCCAGTAGTCTGTGTATGAGGTTATTTGCCCCCTGGAACCTGCCAACAGCAGCGGTGTTCATGCTCCAGGTAAGAACCTCCTCGATTTGAAGTCCTAGGAAGCAGAAGTCACCCACCCACCCTAAATTGTCCCCGCTGATGATTAGTAAGGAATTCTCCGTTGTTCTTTAAAGTACTTCATTAAAGTACCATTGTGTTTTTTCAGATGTGAAGAAGCAAGCTGTTCTCTGGAACCTAACCTGTATTTAAGCCTCTCCTCATATGTATCTACGGCCAATGTATTGTGCTTCTTGGTCTTTATGAGGCTGTTTTGTTCACTAATGCTCTCCAAGAAGCTTCTGATGCCTTCAGAGAACAGCTGGGTTTATGCTGGCATTAAATTCCACCCAATGGGGCAAAGCTTATTAATTTGGAGACTTCAGAAGGCAGTTGCATGCCCAACTTATTTTAGGGTTATTCAAGACACAATGGGTGATAATAGATGCATGCAAAATGTCAGATTTATATTTATAAAAAGAAATGGTAACCATGCCTACTTTATTACTTGCGGTATTTTGTGTTGATCCTTTGAATAAAAACTCAATACAAACATTGAGGTTTGTTGTTGTAATGTCTCACAAAATGCAAATAGGTTTGTGGGTTTTAAACACATTTGCAAGACACTGTGCTCTTGACTTAATAGAACAGGTTTTATCCTTTATTTTTCCGTGTAAAATGAGTGTGAGGTCATTATCCCTTCTTTCAGAGGGGCCAGACTTCCTCCAGAGTTTATACCCAGGTCCAGCCAAAGGCCTGCATGCAGCAGACTACACCCTCCAACTGTACCACACCCCCACATTTCCAAGCTTAATTCATCCCGCTCATTTCTCAGAAACGTAACGCTCCAGTGCCCCAGCTGTGCCTGAAGGGCACATTTACCTGGCCCGCATGAATATCACTCAGGCCACCATGTCTCAGCACAGTGCCTGCTTCAGGGGGCCCCTGGCTCCAGGGGCTAAAGGCCCAGACCCCCGTAGAATGCCTCAGTATCATCAGGGTGGCCCCCAGGTTGTTACACACATACCTAGTGGGCTGAACCCATAATGAGGGGTTTCATCCTCAAAGGGCTGCCTTTCTAGAGGTGATGCTGGCTTATAATTGAAGGAGCTGATTACAAACTGGATTCATTTAATCTGTTTTTATTCATAGGATAAGAAACAACATCGTTTTAAATTTGAACCCTTCCTGTTTTTTTGTTTTCTCCTTTCAATGAACCAAACTTGATATTTGCTTGTGAAGTGGTCTTGCCTTGTTTTTTTCCTTTTGTTTTTATTTAGGCTTCAGCCTTTTTTTTTTCTTTCAGTCCAGTACTTTTTTTTTTTTTTTTTACATTTTTTAAGCGACTTTGTAAATCTGAGCAAGACCTGGAAAAGTATTTGGGAACATCCAATCTTTTCAGCCCTTTTCTACAGATTCTCAGTTGGATTAAGATCTGGACTTTAAATAATTCTAGGATCTATCTTCATGTAAGGCAGTTGATTGTAGCTCTAACTGTAGGTGTAGGATTCTTGTTCTTTTGTCCTTTACCATCAGGAAATGCTGATCCAAAATGCTGCAACCAGAGTTCTAATGAAAATTAGTAAGAGAGATCCTATCTCTTCTATCCTGGCTTCTCTTCATTGGCTTCCTGTTAAATCCAGAAAAGAATTTAAAATCCTCCTTCTCACATATAAAGCCTTAAATGGCCAAGCTCCGTCTTATATCTGATTGTTCCTTATGTTCCTGACAGAGCACAGCTCTCCATCTGCAGGTTTACTAGTGGTTCCTAGAAATTCTGATAGTAGAATGGGAGGCAGATCTTTTAGTTTTCAGGCTCCTCTCCTGTGGAATAAACTGCCACTTTTAATCCATGAGGTCCTATAGTTATGCTGCTATAGGCTTAGACTTCTGGAGGACATACTGTAGGGACCCCTTTTTCAGCACTCTGCTTCATTCTATCTCTATTATCCCACTCTGCATAATCTGTTAGTTCAATCTCTAATGTTATAATCTCTCTTCTTTTTCTTAGAGTAGCTTCATCTTGTCTGTTCCTGTTTGGCTGTGACACCATCCTGGAGAGAAATATCAGCCGTGCTGCTCCCATCAACACCTTTGTTAATAGATGTTGGAGATTGGCCTGTTTTTCAGTGTAGTCCTGTTTCTCTGACTGTGACTGGGTGGATGTGCTCTCTTCATTCTCTGACATGAGAGTTGGCTCGGAGCTCGTCTGCTTGGCTGTGTGTCTCCTGGAACTGGGCCGCCTTTTACAGTTGCCTTTTGTATCTCTGCTGAACCCCAGTCGGCCTCGGCAGATGTTTTCCTTTCCACTGTTGCTACAGGTATGCTTAGTGTGAGGTATTGCCTTGGAGTCATTCAGAAGATGCAATAAATTTAATAAATTTGCATTTATTTATTTTTTGGTCACTTTTTTTTGAGAGATCGTTAATGATGATAAACAGTGTATCCCCCCCACTCATCTTTTTGCACATAGTGCTAAAAGTCTGATCTCGTCTGAGCAAAGCACCTTCTTCCACCTGTCTGCTGCGTCATTTAAACAGCTTATAGAAAGATCTAAATTGAACATATTCAGGCTTTGGTTAAGCAGTGGTTTTTGACATCATCTTATAAATACCACTGTTGTGAAATACATGAAAAATAATTGTCTTGTCAGCAGATTCTCCCAAATGAGCTATTGATCTTTGCACATCTGCCAAAGCTGTTATAGCTCTCCTTGTTTATCTTTTATTGTTAGTCTACTTTACAGGTCAGGTAGGTGACAAAGTGTTGTTTGTAGTTATGCAATACTCTTTGTGTACAACTATGGTATTGTTTAAAAACCAAACCCTGCTTTATTTAAACTTCTCCATCTCAAATCTGTCTGCTACATTCCTTTTTTTCATTATGCTGCTTGTTCTCTAATATTCTCTAATAATTCTTTGATGGATTCATATAACAGCTGGATTTACACAGCCGTTAAATTAGGTGGACTATGTCACCAAGTAGATGATCGCATACGGCAATTGAATATATGTTTCAAAGTTAATGGAGATGCATATAATGACGGCACTTTTCTGAATTTTTATTTTTCAAATACAGCAAAAAAATACATAATTATAACCCCTTTACAATAATATGGTACTTTATCTTGGCACAGTCCCAATGAAGAACACTAAAGGGTGGTATAAAATGTAAAGAGGAGGGAATATTTCTAAGTTGCATCTTTTAACACCAACCTTTTACAAATAAACTGTTTTTACCCACTTATGTATTTAAAAACAATGTGAGTTTGACATAAAATAGTCTTTTAACAGCAAAAATCTGATTTCGAAAAGAATATTTACTTGCAGTAGGAGATAATCATAATTTTCTGAGCCGGCTCTATGATTCTTTCCTCATATCTTGAAAACATAACTAGCTGTATGTTTTTTATGTATGTTTGGGGATTTCTTTTAGTCTAGACATTTTGTTTCTTGTAAATAGATTAGAAACAGCAGCTGTAGGCCAGTGTCTTCGGTAAAAGTTTCAAATAATTTAGATCAAGATCTGATGGGTCTGAAAAAGCATTTGAGTATTTCAGATGATAAGATCCATTGCTATATAATTTTTCACAGACCATAAAACGCTGCCACACAGGTAAATCAGAGGTGGAAATGAAAACGGACACTATACCCGACCCTTGTGCGGAACATGATCACTTTGCCATGAAGTTACTGATTAGATCTACCCTGAAATTTCTCATCTGTTTGTAGCCATCAGAGGGCATTAAAGAGATATTTTCTTGCATTACAGCTCAATATCTCAAGGAAGTTAAATATTAAACAGAAAAAATGACCACAGATTCTTAGGAAGCAGCCATACAGGTTTGAGTGTCTTAGGACAGGGGGCGGCACTTAAAAAGGATAGAGTGTGAAATGATAGCTGAGGAGAATGCCTATCAAATGGCATGACCTGATTCAGCTTCATCAATCACCATTTCAGAGGCCATAAAAGGCCAGAACTATGGGCTGCCGGTGGCGTTAGATCCATGCTGCAGACAAGCAGACATATGGATTATTTTATACAGAACAAACTACTCAGCTGTTGAGAGCATATGAGAAATGTGGGACAGATAGCCAAGCGCTATCATTCAAACTTCCATTTCTTTAAAGTATTCTTCACTCTATTTGGCAAACCTTAGTAAAGATAAGTGAAATTCTTGAAATATTATTAGTAAAAAACATACAAAAATTAATGTAGCAAGATTTTCATTGGTTAAACAAAGTGCCTATGAAATTCAAATAGGTTATTTGTTATTTCCTGTTCCAATTGGGTGTAAATATGTCACACAAAGTTCAAATCCACTGAGTCACATTTATAAATTGGAAAAACAAGTAAAAACCTCATGCAGATATTTGCTGATTTTCATTTGACATTAGATAGTATATAAAAGGTAATACATATACTTGACAACAAGCAATAGTTTTAAAATAACATTAAAACAAAATTGACAAAATAGCAGAGAAGACTTGTATCATTCTAAGTAAAATTCATAAGATAATCAACATGTAATTTTTTTATTATTTTTTACTGAGGCATTCCAGCAAAGAGTACCTTTAGAGTTGCTTTTAAAATCTTTCCTCCATAAGCACCACCGTTTTACGGAGCCCCTCTGATGACATGGACGAAAAAAAATGTTTAATTGTGGCCACAAAGTAGTATTTCGAAATACTACTTCGTGGCCACGCAATAAGTTTATCGTGCGCACGAAATACTTATTAATAATATCAATAAATCCGCCCCTGTTTTCAGGCTTATGTTAACTGTAATGACTTATCTTGGACAGGCTGCTAAATGTAAACGGACCTTAAGTCCTTCGCTTAGCTATGCTGCGGTTGTTTACACTGCGCCTTTTCCACCTAAAATTGCGTCTTAGCAACAAATGTCACGTGACTGGCGGAGACCGACTGGGTAAGCAAATCGAGCGCGCCTTAGACCTTAGAGAAGGCGCGCTCGATTTGCTTACCCAGTTGTCCAGGAATGATATTAATATTATTAATAAGTATTTCGTGCGCACGTTAAACTTATTGCGTGGCCACGAAATAGTATTTCGTGTGCATGTTATACTTATTGCGTGGCCACGAAATAGTACTTCGTGCGCACGAAATACTACTTCGTGGCCACAATTAAAAAATTTTTTTGACCATGTCATCAGAGGGGCTCCGTACCGTTTAGTTGAAGTAAAATAGACAAAAATATATTACAAAACGACTCATAAGTACTACGGATTTTAGAGGTTCTTGAAAACTGTGGGTCTGTTTCTCCTACAAAAGCAATTTAAACCTTACAAAATTGCATGGCATCATGGGTAAATAGTATAATAATAGTAAATAGCATATATATATATGTATATGTATATATATGTATATGTATATATATATGTATATATATGTATATGTATATATATATGTATATATATGTATATGTATATATATATGTATATGTATATATATGTATGTATGTATGTATATATATGTGTGTATGTGTATATGTATGTATATGTGTGTGTATATGTGGGTGTGTGTGTGTGTGTGTATAAATGTGTGTCTATCTATATATGTATTAATATGTATATATACATATACATACATGTACAGTATGTATGTATATGTCTCTATCTATATATATACATACATATGTATATATATATATATATATATATATATATATATATATATATATATATATATATATATATATATATATATATATATATATAGATAGAGACATATACATACATACTGTACATATATGTAAATATATATATATATATATATATATATATATATATATATATATATATATATATATATATATATATATATATATATATATATATATATATATATATATATATATATATATACACTCACCGGCCACTTTATTAGGTACCCCATGCTAGTAACGGGTTGGACCCCCTTTTGCCTTCAGAACTGCCTCAAATCTTCGTGGCATAGATCAACAAGGTGCTGAAAGCATTCCTCAGGGAGTTTGGTCCATATTGACATGATGGCATCACACAGTTGCCGCAGATTTGTCGGCTACACATCCATGATGCGAATCTCCCGTTCCACCACATCCCAAAGATGCTCTATTGGATTGAGATCTGGTGACTGTGGAGGCCATTTGAGTACAGTGAACTCATTGTCATGTTCAAGAAACCAGTCTGAGATGATTTCAGCTTTATGACATGGTGCATTATCCTGCTGAAAGTAGCCATCAGAAGTTGGGTACATTGTGGTCATAAAGGGATGGACATGGTCAGCAACAATACTCAGGTAGGCTGTGGCATTGCAACAATGCTCAATTGGTACCAAGGGGCCCAAAGAGTGGCAAGAAAATATTCCCCACACCATGACACCACCACCACCAGCCTGAACCGTTGATACAAGGCAGGATGGATCCATGCTTTCATGTTGTAGACGCCAAAATCTGACCCTAACATCCGAATGTCGCAGCAGAAATCAAGACTCATCAGACCAGGCAACGTTTTTCCAATCTTCTATTGTCCAGTTTCGATGAGCTTGTGCAAATTGTAGCCTCAGTTTCCTGTTCTTAGCTGAAAGGAGTGGCACCCGGTGTGGTCTTCTGCTGCTGTAGCCCATCTGCCTCAAAGTTCGACGTACTGTGCGTTCAGAGATGCTCTTCTGCCCACCTTGGTTGTAACGGGTGGTTATTTTAATCACTGTTGCCCTTCTATCAGCTCGAACCAGTCTGGCCATTCTCCTCTGGCCTCTGGCATCAACAAGGCATTTCCGCCCAGAGAACTGCCGCTCACTGGATGTTTTTTCTTTTTCGGATCATTCTCTGTAAACCCTAGAGATGGTTGTGCGTGAAAATCCCAGTAGATCAGCAGTTTCTGAAATACTCAGACCAGCCCTTCTGGCACCAACAATCATGCCACGTTCAAAGTCACTCAAATCATCTTTCTTCCACATACTGATGCTCGGTTTGAACTGCAGGAGATTGTCTTGACCATGTCTACATGCCTAAATGCACTGAGTTGCCGCCATGTGATTGGCTGCTTAGAAATTAAATGTTAACGAGCAGTTGGACAGGTGTACCTAATAAAGTGGCTGGTGAGTGTATATATATATATATACATATATATATATATATATATATATATATATATATATATATATATATATATATATACATATATACATACATGTACAGTATGTATGTACATGTCTCTATCTATATATATACATACATATGTATATATATATATGTATATATATATATATATATATATATATATATATATATATATATATATATATATATATATATATATATATTTACATATATGTACTGTATGTATGTATATGTCTCTCTCTCTCTCTCTCTCTCTCTCTCTATATATATATATATATATATATATATATATATATATATATATATATATATATAGAGAGAGAGAGAGAGACATACATATGTATATATATATATATATATATATAGAGAGAGAGAAAGAGACATATACATACATACTGTACATATATGTAAATATATATATATATATATATATATATATAGATATGTATATATTTATAGAAATATATATATTTATAGAAATATATATATATATATCTATATATATATATATATATATATATATATATATATATATATATATATATATATATATATATATATATATATATATATATATATATATATATATATACATATATATATATATATATATATATATATATACATATATATATAAATATGTATGTGTGTATATATCTATATATTTATATATATAGTGGTTATTCTTTATATACAATAGAATAGCCAAGCATGTTATCCATTTGTTAGACAGCAGGGCTTTTTTTTTTTTATAACATGCTCTTTAAAACCTCAGACCATCACCCTGGGTCCCGATGCAAAACGCCTCTTCCCACAATGCTCTGCTGATACTTTAATTTAATCTACTCCCAAATGCATGTGTTGATTGGAGAGGAAAATTGTAGTTGTAATGTAAAACAGCAATAACAAATAATCGTACTCGATATAAGAATAGCTATTGAATTATGTGTCATCATAGATTTTTTCCTCCTAAATTTGTCAGTAAATGCAAAGCAATGTTGAAGTTTATAAGGTATTCACTGTGAGATTATGCTGCAGTGATAAAAAATACAAGTGAAACTATTTGAAATGTTTTTTATATTAAGTCTCATTACATATGCAATTTACTTAGGAGGCATTTGTGGACTGCAATTAAGCTTAACATGTTTCTTTTTTTTTTTTTTGTTGCAAACATTAATGCCATTAATTTAATTGCAAAAGCAACATTACACATCATTTTATTTTTTTTCTACTTGTTTCTTTTATTTTTCTGTCTTTTTTATTAAGATAAAGGATTTTGCCTAAAATTATGGAGGATGGGAGGAAGTAAATCCTGTTCATAGCTGTCAGGGTTTTCAGGCAAAGCAACCCGCTGAAAGAGTCAAAGAGATACAAGGATTAACGGACTAGAACGATTCCCAGTAAATCCACAGCCGGGGCCTGTCTTCACGTCACTCTTTCTGGAAAACCTATCCCCCAAACAGTGTAACCTATCCCCCTCTCACTCTTTAGCTCCGATGTATTTGGTCACAGTCTTTGTTCTCACATTAGGGAACTGCGGGAAGATCATCCGTTATCCGTGACCTTTGTCATAACAACCCATGGCAATGGTTTTGCACACCACTGAGAAGCAAGAAAACGTTTCCTGGTGTCTTAGACTAACTCGAAGGCTATTTTTAATTTTAAAGAAATGTTATCCCAAAAAACACTCTTCAATTCCTGTAAGAGTCTTTTAATCTTTTCTGTAATTTTCCAGCAATTAATTGACTTAATGTTTAGTTTTTTTTAAACTGGGGTCTTATGAGAACATCCCAATAATGCAACATTACTTCCTTGGCCCAATGCAGCAGAACAAATCAGAGTATCTGCTGCTGTGTAAAAGATCTTACCCAAATATCATAATAGTTAATAACTGCAGGAAATAAATAATCTGGAGAGATGGTTTTCTTATCATTAGCTCTTATTTTATGCAGCTAATGCATTGTTGTGATACCACCCTTCTTGCAACACTTGCATGCTGTCATTACCTGCTCATCGCCAGTAGGAAGGGGTGACAGATGACAGAGGAAGTAGCTACCCAGAGGGACTTTGTTTTACCAGCCAGCAGCTGGACGGAAGCTAGCAGATCATTTGGTACTCAAGGGGATCCTTGAGCTATCTTGAGGTTTGAGCGTCAGTCATTGCTGGATGTTTTTAGGGAAGGTATCTCTCAGTTTAGATGTTGTATCAGAGGAAATTCCTGTTGTTAAAAGATAAAACCCACCTGGAGCACTTAATATGTATACAGCTACGGTATTCTGCACTGCAAGAGTTCAACACGATGTTCCATTGATCTGTGCAACCCTATAAGTACATTAAAAGAGAATCATTCGTCAACAGATAGTAAGGAAAATCTCCCTCTGAAACATATCAGCTACACCAGTGGAAGGTATAGTTTCCAGCGAAAAATACCCTAACAAAAATGTATTATTAGGGAGTGTTTTATTTCTTTATTTTTCTCCTTTCGATTAACAGGTGAACCTGTTTATCTCCTTGTCATCACAAACTATGATACAACCCATCACCTTATAGCAATTCAATGCTTTCAAACAATTAGACATATTGGAGATGACTCACTGAAGCTGAAAAGGAGGATCCCAAACAGAAAAAAGGAAATTAAATGACTTTCTTAGGGGCACTTTTTTGGTTCCAGATGGGCTATGAATGGTATTTCACAAAAATCACTGATATAAAATACATTTTTGCACCTTACCAAACATCTATCATGTTCATAGATCCATTAACAAAATGTATTTGTTAAAGCAGGTGTGTGAAGAGAATTGCCTTAATGTTGGAGAACAATGGGCAGAATGGTTGTCTAACCCATTAAAGCATTATAAACTAATTAGAATGCTATTTTTAATCGAAATTCCTCTGTATGATGTAAATCTTCAAATAGCTTAGCACTTACTCAGGTAATAGGGCTTCGATGTGGAGAACAAATGTTTTTAGGGGGGATTTTCCCAATGGGCTGCAGGTAGACACTCTTGCCTCACACTGGTTCTCCCCTATGGCTTTTAATGAGGCCTCCTGCCTCCTACTTCTATTCTGATGTATGCATACCAGTTGAGAGACAAGGGAGAGGAGACAGACAGAGTCTCCCTTGCCAAAACCATCAAACATCCCCCCAACAATGGGCCTGGTCAACATTTAACATAGATCTCACTGAGTAAACTGTAGAGGATCTGAGGCTGAAGGCTCTAAATCATAGCCTTTTTAAAAGAGTCAGACCCCCCCCACATGTTTCTATTGTTCCTGCCACTAATCCCTGTCTGCACTTCAAGGCCCTGGCTAACTTCTGAAGCAGCTACTATCATCTTAAAAAATATTTGAAAGAGGGGGTGACTTTAAAACTGTTTAATCTTTAAGATGGATCATTTTGATAAAGTTCTCACCCTCTCTAAAAATATAATGGAGTTAAAGTTTTTTTTTTCTGTCATTTAATATGTTAAAGGTTTTTGGATGATCTCTTTGTGTCTACCCTAAAGAAGCAAGATGCATTATGGAAGGGAACTGCATATCAAAACTCACTTAAAAAAACAACACAAGGCTTTTCTGTTTTTTTTGTTTTTTAATTAACTCTAAGTCCATTTTCTCTAGTCGTGTCCTGGCATTCCTCCACTGTGACATACAGTAACTTGGGATGTACTTGTGCATCCATTTCGGGTGTCTAGGTGTATGTGTGTACATCCACTTAGTGCTGAAGCTGACAGCATAGATGAGAGCCAAGATCTTCTGCAGAAGTGTGTTGGCATGCCCCTACTTGACAAGGAGCCTTTTTTTTTATCCAGTATGAAAGTAAGTTTTCACTAGCCTGGAATAGTCTGAACACAAAGAACAGCATCAAAACTAAGATTGTGTTTGCTTGACGCATGCTGTTTTAGAGTATTTTTATGTCGTTACTTCAAATTGTGTTTTTTTTTTTTTATACCCACCTTCTTTAGCACAACTTATTTTAAATCTTGGCACAAAACAAAACTGCCCCATACAAGAATCCCATTGGCACCCAACTTTACAGCTTAAAACAGTACCGTCCTAAAAATGGGGATATGTTCACTGGTTGCTCTAAAGGACACTTCTCTTGTAATGTAGAGTTCAGTGGTGCTGTGCTTCACCACTGCACCCAAACCTCTGCTTGTGCCACTTAGTCTGCATCTGCTGCCTCTGCAAAATGTTGATTTCCTCGGCTGGTTATGTTCGGTGTTATTTTTATCTCATTTGTTTCTCTAACCTATATAGCTGTTGTATGTCATCACAAGGAAATATTTTACAAATGAAAATAAAGCATTGGTTATATCATATTACTGCTTCATTGCGGCATCCCTACCTCCTGGATTCTACATACTTGTAGTCATGGACATGAATAAATAAAAGACCTTAATTTAGAGATTTGGACTGGTGGGAGTTTACTTTTGTGCTGCGAAGAAATTGGTTTCTGCGATGCTTGTGAAGAGAATTCAATCCTTGCATAAACACTGTTTATTAACCTTGCAACTCTATAAAGCTAATGGACTGTTATAATAGGTGTTGCGAGACACACTTTTTTATTTACTCTTAATGGCCGGGGACCGGGAGCTGACAGGGACATCAAGATTGATGGCATGCCATCTTAATTAGGTGGGTCAGGCCACAGCCAGATAGCTTTGTGTAACTCTAAGTGCCCCTCCCCTTATAAATTGTGTAATTATCCCTTTCATTATAGTCCGCTTTCGGGCCACCTGATAGAACTCAAAGAAAGGTGTCACTGTCTCTTATAATTATGCTAATGGGAGCTTGTGACCAGCAGTTAAATCACAATGACAGTGGGGAGGATGGGGACTAAACAGTGGCTATCAAGGTAGTCTTGCAGTCTAGAGGGTGATCCCAGTCAGGATCCAGTGTGTCTGCAAAGTGATGGGCCGTGACATGTCCTACAGGCCTAGAGCAGATTCAGATCAGCAGGGCAGAGTCACCACTGTACAAGACCTGGAGGGCAAGTTTCTTGAACTCAATCTGCATGCCAGAGCTCAGACGCCTCCTCGTAGCGATGTTTGAATTTGAATAAACATTAATGACCTGCATGAATGAGGGGAATGAAGATGTTTTTCAGACTCCCCTGGTTTGATGTTTGAATTGATGTTATTGAAGGATTTAAATCGAGTAGATTTAAATGTGAACCCGATTTACTAGAGGGAAATATAATAAATATAAAAGAGGACAACCAGACTACCCTTAGAGTACATGTGAGCATTGGGAGCTTGTGTCACTCAAAGGCCAGGTTACAGATCACTGCTGCTATATATCTAGAAATATGTCATTCAGACAGCACACGTTTTCTGTATTGACAGTTTTCATAAGTGCAGTACTTTAATCTTATATGTTAACCTTAAAATCTTTATAAATAAAAAAGTAATTGCTTGAAAACAACAACCAGGTTAATTAATATTGTGTTTCACTCATTTAAACAAATTATCAAAATAAAGAAGCTTTTGAAATACATTTTAATTCCCTGATTATGTTTGTATTGAAGCTCCCTTCTATATTTGTTCATTGATGGTTTCTTCCATTGCTCTCCTCCTGGCTTCCATGTCTTTTTCTCCTCATGTTGAATTTTCAGTGAGTCCTTTCTTGTTTAGGCAGCAGTGTAGGTGGTCAGAGGTGTCAGTGATGCTGACTGTACGGCAGTCTTGCTTCTGTCAGAGTGCCCCAGGGCAGCTGTGGCTATAAAGAAGTGTACTACTATGAGCGGGTATTGGGTAAATGACTGTATCTTGTGTCTAGAGTGGTTGGACTTAATCAAATACTATGAAAATACAGCTCATTTATCATTTTAATTTAAGCTTCTCATTACCATGCTCCTCCCAGTTTCTTTTTGCATTTGGGTCCACTTTAAGCATTAAATCTTACTTTGTGGCCATGTATTTGCTACTTTGTGAGCACAGTGTAAGACTATTTCTCAGGAATACGCTACTTTGCGGGGTCTGGACAGCTCTCATAATTAAAAAACAAAACACGATCAGATTTAGGCACCCAGATAGATAATAGTTAACCTTACCTCGTTATATGTTTAGCACCTCCATTTTCCCCAGAACTATGATGAGTCTTTCCTGCCGAAAAGCCTCCCCAGAGCAAGAAGTTGCAAGTACCATGTTTTACAATGGGGATATTGTAATCAGGCTTAATACTGTATGTGGAGACTTTGTCAACTCATAGATGCATGGCTCTGTCTCCTACATAATTTGAAGCAAATACTGCGAATAGAACTTCTTATCAGCTATTTTTCCATTAAAAGTCTAAAGATAGATGAAGGCCGGATTTTCAAATCATCTATTATTTCTAATGCACCACACACAATGGACACTGATGAGATTTATTTGCTAGATAGATTAATCTGAAAAAAAGGCATATCCTCAAAGAAAAATTAGAGTCTATAAATGGAAGAAAAAGGGACTTGAGAGATTTTTCTTTCCAGTCAAACAAGGAATTTAAATATACAGCCAGAACTAAAATGGTGTTTTATAAATAAAAAACAACAAATTTTTTTTCGAATAACCAAGTCTGAGTCCAGAGCAAAGAAAATATTTATATATTGTTAGCCATATGTCTGTCATTTAGTAAAACTTTCCTTAAGCTAGTTTGCTAACAAGAATGATTAGAAAATATATCAGTCTTTAGATGAGCAAAGGTGCTGGAGCACCATGGAGCTAAATCAATGACAGCTTAGATTTACATTGAATGTAAGATTTGGTGTTGAAATAAAAAAAACAAACTTTTAAACAAAATTTTAAAATTCCTTCAACAAAAGCAAAAAACATATAATACTGACATATTTAACTGGAGGATCATTACATTTAGCCCCGCCCCCTAGCTAGTGCCTGCTTGTAGTGACATCGTAACTAAAATCATCTCTCGTTAAAACTTCTTTACTTTTTAATTCCATACTTTTTTAGAGGGTAATTTGGAATTTTCAATGGTTGAAATTTCTGTGTTAATTTTTTCAGTGCCAAATCTTACATTCAAAGTCAATGCAGGCTGCAACCAATTTAGCTTCATATTTGTCCACTACTCTGTTTTTGGCAATAACATAAAACACATGGATTAGTTTTTGGCTTTAATGTGACAAATTAAACTGAAATAGCTGTGGAAGGCCCTCTTCACACTGATTATCATACATTAAATACATTTACTGCCCAAAACCCCCCCAAAAAACAGTGATAGTAAATGTAGAACAACATATCACCTTCCACTTACCTGACAATTAGATGAAGCATTCCATGCAATAAATATATGGATGAAGAAGACAGTTGTGCTGTCTTTAATGGTGTGGTATGAGGGCTGACAGTATAATAGCTCCAGCTTCATCAACTTTTCTCATTAGCCGGCAGCGTATTCCTCATCCGATCACTATATTTAACTGCTGTAATCATCTTGGACCCATATTACCGCACAGGCTTTAATGAAAAGCTCAGTCATTAGGCATTTAGGTTTAATGAAAGGAACCACCTGCTAAAGTGCATGAACAGACCTTTGAGACAAGCAGCCTTTTAAAGAGGTCCATAGATGAACCATGCTTCTCATAGTCCAAATTAATGCAATAAATGCATGTTTTTGACTGTTGCATGGTAGGGGCGTTCCTCTGGCTTATTTTGTGCTGCCAATATCAGAGGCTAATAGAAGGGACTTGGACACAGAGAATAAAAGTGCAACTCGCAACCTGCACCTTGAGGCTGGAAGATGGAGAGATTCACTCGGAGTGCCATTCATTCAAGATCAGCCACTGTGTCCTGATGTATGTAATTTAATATAACCACTGCTGTTCTGTGAAAGCCCAAGAGGTAAGTTAGGGAAAGCTAGTAATCAAAAAGCATTATGAAAACAAAAGAACCCAGCAGACTGGTGAGGCAATTGAAAAATATTATGTAAACCCTAAACTGTCAGACCGCAAGAGGTGCATGGTAACCCTGGTGGAACTGCAGAAATCCAGGACTCTGGTGGGAGATTCTATGTACAGAACAGCTTCTAGCCATGTTTGAATTTAGAAGAGGAACCAGAAGAAATACAATGTTAAAAAGGAAACAATAAGAAGTCCTGCTTAGAATTGCTCCAAGTTGTGCCAAAAACATGCAAAGAAGGCAACAAACAGCCCCCAACCGCATACATACCTTTGACCTTAATCTAATATTAAAAAAAAAATATTTGATTTACATCAATGTCTTCACTTACAAATTAACCTTTTAAAAATGTTCTCACTTAGCTGGAAAAAAAAAGTACACCCAAGCATCCAGATACCCCTCGCCCCAACACACACACACATTCACACAAAACCCCCTTATTTGTTCTGCTATCACATTGGAATATGGTGGCAGTGACAGCATTATGCTGTGGAGATTTCCTGAGTTCTGTCACCGTTGACATATATCAAGAGTGGACATCTTATGAACCTATTGGTGCTGTCTGTTTGTCTGTCTGTCTGTCTATATATAGACAGACAGACAGACAGACAGCACCGATGGGAGTATGGGGTCCGGGCGCCTCTGTTAAGGGCTGCCATTCTCTGTATGACCATAGCAGGAGTTCACATTGCCGGCAGTAATTCAGACCTGTTCCCGGTGCATGTTGGTCTCCACCAGAGCTGCATTTTGTCACCAGTTCTGTTTTTTACATTTATTGACAGAATTTCTATGTGCCGTCAGGGACCGGAGGTGATGTTATCTTGTTGGCCTCAACAAACCAGAACCTTCAGCGTGCACTGGACAGTTTGCAGCCAAGTGTGGGGTGGCCAGGATGAGGATCAGCACCTCCAAATCCAAGGCTATAGTTCTCCTAAGGAGAAAGGTGGACTCCCCTATTCAGGTCGGTGGAGAGTCCTTGTCTCTCCACCGACGAGAGAGGAGGAGTTGAAGTCTCTCCGGGAATTGTTCACGAGTGAGGGACGGATGGAGCATGAGATCAATAGATGGATCAATGTGGCATTTGCAGCGATGCGGTCGCAGTATAGGACTGTTGTGATAAATCAATTTTAGTTCCCACCCTCACCTATGGTCATGAGATCTGGGTAATGACCGAAAGGACAAGATTGTGAATACAAGCAGCCGAAATGAGTTTTCTTCACAGGGTGGCTGGGCGCACCCTTCGAGATTGGGGGAGGAGCTCAGTTACCCGGGAGGAGCTCGGAGTGGAGAGGTTGCTCCTCCACGTCGAAAGAAGCCAGTTGAGGTGGTTTGGGCATCTGTTCCGGATGCCTCCTGGTGGCCTCCCTGGGGAGGTGTTCCTATTGGAAGGAGGCCTTGTGGAAGGCCCAGGACACGCTGGAGAGACTGTCACTGAGCTGGCCTGGTGTTGCTTTGGGGTCCCCCCCAGAGCAGTTGGAGGAGATGTGTGTGGATAGGAAAGTCTGGGCATCTCTGCTTAGACTGCTGCCTCTGCGACCCAGCCCCGGATGAAACAGAAGAAAATTGATGGATGGATGGATAGAAGGATATCTATCTATCTATCTATCTATCTATCTATCTATCTATCTATCTATCTATCTATCTATCTATCTATCTATCTATCTATCTATCTATCTATCTATCTATCTATCTATCTATCTATCTATCTATCTATCTATCTATCTATCTATCTATCTATCTATACACACACATATATATATATATATCTATATATATAGATATATATATAGATATATATCGTCACCTTCTTAAAATAATCGCCTAAGTCATTTTTTGGCCAAATTGACTTTTTTGCATAACTCATGTCCTACTACTGTATATTATACAGTATATTTATAGCAAATTGTGATGATGTCAAACAGGTGAATATTATATCAAAATTTGCTCTTGATTTTCTGCTTGATCATATTTTAAGTACAGGAGGAAAATCACACCTTATTTACACTTCTGATAATAACAATATAACTGAGCTGATGTCACACCTTCTTAATAGTACACGCAGGAGGTCTATTGGACAGTAGCTACTGTAGAAGTCTCGACATATAGACTGTGGAAATAAAGATCGTTTTTAAACGTTCAAGCGTAAATTGAAGAAATGTCTGATTAACAGCTTTACTTTTCAACAGCCTTATACAAAACCTGAATAACTTTTTTTTGTTTTTACCTATCATTTTTTCTGTACATTAGCAACATTTTCTTTATGTGCTTTTGTTATGTTTTGCTGCCATTCAGCTCCTCTCATTGCTACGGCCTCTATTTTCATGCTCAGACACTCTGGCTTTCTTAAACGTCTCAATGACCTCTATGGGGCCATGCCAGCACTTCAACATTTTGAGATTATTTTGATGGCTGGTGGCAAGTAGAGCCCTCTTCTTAGCGGGTTGCTCTCAAGCACAGCGAAGAAGCATTCCTTTGTTAAGTGTTTGTGTCGCATTTAAAGGATGAGAGAGTTTTTCTGAAAGACATGAGGAATAATGTTTTGAATCACCAGCTGAATCAGTCTGCTACTCAGGAACCTGAAATATGAAATCCTTGCATATGTGTTTGGGCTCCAATCCGGGAGCTGCTAGGGCCTCGCTGTATGGTGCTCTATGTTTCACTCATGTGATATTATATCCCATTAAATGAATCCACATTTATGCTGCCATATTTTATAGTTTCTGCCAAGGGGTGTTTAGATCCCTTCCACAGTATTTTTCATCTCGGTTTCCAAATGCAACCATGTCTAAGTTTGAGGATTGCTGCATGAATAAATCAGCAGTTATGTTTCTAGAACCATAGTTCCCATAGATCTCAGATTTTATTGTTTGAAGAAGAGGACGGATAATGATGACCTCTGGTGGGCAGGCTCAATGAACAAGCAGTACAAAAACCGATTCATAAAATAAAGCAAGAGTTGAAAAACAATACTCAAAACAAGCCTTTAGTTGAAAGGAAAAAAAGCCCAGTACAGGTTAAATTGTTTATAAAGATAAATAAGCAACAAATGTTTGATTTACCAAATAAACTGGTTCAGGTTTCCTGTAAGATATAAGTTTAAGAACTAAGCTTCTAAGGTTGTTTTTATTTCTAAACCATTTCCAGAAAAACATTTTCTGGCAATTTTTTGCAAAAAAACAATGCATATATAGAAAAAAGTATTAGACTTCCATTTGACTCATTTCAAGAAACAAAGGGAAGTCTTTTTATAGGAACACTCTAATTTAGCCTAATCCGACTAAAGAGAGCTCCAATTTAAGTCCCAAAGGAGTTCACTTAGTCCACGTTTATATTTTTCATTTGAAACAACATTTAATGTGGACTATCACAAAGAAGACACTCAAAAGTTTTTTAAAACCTTCCAAATGGTGGTCAATGAAGGCTGTGGAAAAGTAAATATAACATATTTATATCTTTGGTAAGACAAGAAATATGGACTAATAAACAGAAGTACTTAGACGCTCAGATCAACTTAAAGAAAGTGAATTCAATAAAACGATAATTTTCAAAAAAAACTTCAGTTACAATTTTTACAAAGATATTTAGATGGTACTAATGAAAACACCAAACAATGCATTATACTTCTTTGGTATGTGGAGTAAATTATAATGTATTTCAACATTAAAGAAGCATGATTCAGTTGGAATTCTTTGATTTTAAAGACGCTAGAATCTCCCTGATGATAAAGGCATCGATGTACATCTATTGTAGATAATTCTAAATATTATCTTTGGTTTATTGTTGATGTGGCAGTTTTTTTGTAGTCGCTTCTCAATAAGTCTGGTTTATGCTATATTTTTTATTTCTTTGAAGCTTATCTTACTTCTTTTTCATTGCTTAAACTCATTTAATTTGTGTGTCTTAATCAGCAATCTCTTAATCCTGAGTTTCTTACACTTGTTATAGTCCTGGGAAATGGGTTTCTTCTGCAAATCTGTGATAAATGTGCCGAAATGAACAATACAAACGGGGATACTGTAAACAAATATAATAAAGGAAAAGATATGACAAATAAATCGTGTGATATAGTAGCGTAACAATTGTCATAAATTGGTTTATGGTGCATCTTTTTTCACATGTTTTTACCTTTACAGAGCCCTTCTACCCTTTTTTGGGTAAATTTCTTTCAATTGATTGTTTGTATTAGAGGTTTTTATCCTCCATCAAGGCTTTTTACACATCTTTAAAAGAGGTGCCAACAAATGAGGATGGCTTTGTCAATGATTCTCTTTCTTCTTCTCATCTTTTGTGATTTGAGTGCACAACTTTTCAACTGTGGATTTTAAAGAATAGATCCCCTAAAAGATCCAGAGTGAAACGTTTCAAAGTGTCCGTCATGTTCTCCAGTTTCAGCCCTCTTTGAGTGAGAGAAGATGAACATCACTCAGGGATCCCCAAGGGGAAGAAATTCTTCCAAGACTTAATGCTTCTCCTTGCTCTTCCTCACAAATGAGCTTCCAAACAAATTTCACAGTGAGAACCTTTTTTTGCAATCTTCACAGAACCTATGGATCATGGTTTTGTCTGACTATCCTCTAAAAGCAATCAGTAGTCATAAAAGCAGAGTTTTCAGTCTAAACAATAGTTACATGAACAGGAATCTCTGACGGGTCTTAAAAAATTACGTTATTATTAAAAGTCAATAACAACAAAAACCCTTTTTGTCCTTGCACCAAGATTCAGCTGGAGCTGTCTTCAGGCTTTCTGCCAACAGGCAGTCAGTCAAAATGTATTTATTCTATACCTACTCTTCATCTTCAGTTATTTCTATAATTACGTTTTAAATAGCTATACCTAAAAAAATAATTTGGATTGTATTCTTTTAAAGGCTAAGCTGACTGTCATTTGACATCTTATAAAGATGGCTGTAAATACAGAAGTCTGAGGTAAAATGTTTAGTATGGGCTATTTTATGTGAAAATGTAATTACCCACCTTGTTTTGTGTTAACTGAAATCAAAATTTTTAGTTCAATTTCACAAGACACCCTTGCCTAATAACTTGACATGTGGAACACAGATATTATCTAAATTAGTCTCCCAGAGCAACAAGAAGTAGGCTAAATTAGTCAAAAATGCAGCAAATCCTGATTTAATGTGAAGAAATTCCTGAACAGGTAAAGGACAAAGTCCTGCCATTTATTTGTCTAAAATGGATTTATTAACCTCACTTGAATTGATAAACCTCAGTCTTTTGACTTACTAATAAGAAAGAGACAGAGAAAAAAATGGAAGGTAGCCTATAAGTTCCAGTTCAGAAAAAAAAATTCTGACCAAGATGAATGTAAAATGAATTGAAACATCTAGCTGATCACCAACTTGGAACCATTTGGAAGGTGTTAACCCTATTGTTGTAGTATGATGCTCAGGGCCTACTTTGCTGCTTCAGAATTTCAACAACTTAAATCACAGAATGGAAGCTTTTATTCTGTGCTTCAAAATAATCCTAAATGGGGATGTGCTAATAATTCAAAGGCACCTGGTTTATTGAATGGAAATGTTCTGAAAACTGTACAAAATACATTTTTTCTTTTGTATGCACACTGTGTGTAAAAAATGACAATAAAAGTTGTCTAAGTCATTATACAGGACAAGCACCCCAACCAGTCCACCTTTAAATGGCCTAAAGAACGGAAACAAAATCATGACTCTGTAGTAGTTCAGTTAAAGTCTGATGGAGATTGGTTAGCATGAGCTTAAATTGGCCATTCATGTTCAAAATCCCCCTAATTTGGCTGAATAAATCATTGTCTTTCAAAGATGAGTGAACCATAGTTCCACCATACTGATATCAACGATCCATTGCCAACTATAACTAAGGCTTAAAGGGAGTTTCTCCCAAGGACTTTAAAACCAGTTAATATATTTACTGGGCAATTAATGTTTCACATTGTGCCAGCTGGTTTGGATGCCTGTATTTGGAAAACAAAAAAATAATTATTTCCCTGAAACTACATTCAGAAGCATATCTTTATCTGATATAAAACGTGTTTGATAATCTGAGAGTTTAAATGCAATAGAAAAGGAAAACCAGAAATAATCTGCAAGTGGGCAGTCATGTTTGTTTAGAGACACATCATGAAGCAATGTAAGTTACAGGTGGTTTTCAGCATGCTCTTAAAATACTGCAGTCACTTCCCAAACCTGCATATCAAGGCTGCTCTTCAGAGACCATAATTTAAAGCTAATTTAACTTAAGGTTGTGTTTTATTGTAACTGATCAGACTATGTAATAAAACAGCTCACTGACTTTTTGGTAAAGAAATAAAAAAACAAAACTCAAATTAAGGGTGAAGTAGTGCAGATGACACTCCCACACTCTTCTTCACCCTCTGTGTCAACTCATCACCTCTTGCCTGGGTGTTAACGAAGAGAGGAAGAGGCTGGCAGGAGATGGATGGGGGAGGTGTGGGTAAAAGGGATCACCTTGCCAAATCCGCTGTGAAGGCGTCCTCTCTGTGCACTTAGCACCGGAGCCGACACGTAGCGGGGTGTAGGGCTCCCTGAGGCGACACTCTGGCCCTGGCCTCCCCTGCTATTGTCATCTGTCCATCTCTCAGCCTCCCCATCCAGCAATCTGCCTGAAGGAATCCTACTTCCTCCTGCCACATTCTTCCTCCCTCCATTACCCCAGGAGGAGCGAGGGAAGTAGTGTTGAAGGGGACTCCCAAGAAAGGTCAAGCGAGTATCATTGTCCAGGTCTCAGCCACCAATCAGATCTTCTGCCGAGTTTTCTATGACAGAAGTGAAATACATGTGCAAATATCCTTTGATTCCACAATAAAATTTAAAAGAAAAAAAAATCTGCTGAATGCTAAGGATGACAGTGACAAGGTGGAGACAAGGTTTTAGCCCATCACCCTGATGTGATTGCAAATATGTCATCGTACTGAGACAGAGTCGAGCCAGGCCGTTTCAGTGAGTGCACTGGTGGCAGGAAGATCTATGGAGGCAGTAACACAACCTCTGGGAAGGCGAGGACTGGGAAATTCTGCACTGCAGACCTGCCCGCCAGGTTAAAACAGAAGAATGGGGCCACAAGTAAACATTTAAGACATGTCAATCCTTTGTCCTCATCTGATTCAAACCAGAGAGGACAGTGTTTGCATGCAACCTAAGGAGGAAATAGGATTTAGTGTTCATAAGCATTACATTTTGAAAACATTCATAGATCAAACAGATTTTAATAGACCTATTGTTCAGAACACAGTTCAATCCAGTTTAGTCAAAGCAGAATTGCTTATATCTCTTTTTAATAAGACAAAAAGTAAAACATATTGTAGCAACTACCGACATAGACTTTTGCAACTACAAAGGAGGGGTTATACTGTTTGCATTTAACTTTTTAATCTCCAATATGATTTTTTTTCCATGTTACACTGAATGCACATAGAGAGCCTCCGACTACACAGGGTGAGTAGATCCCAAACTGTGCAGATTTTTTTCACTTGTCTCTGTGCTGGGAAAGATTCTAAATAGTTATATTTAAAAAAATGCCACAGCTACAAAGCGAAGCCCCCTTCATGTTGTGCAACATCTCAAACAGAGCAGATAGAGGATGTTCATAGGCTTATATTAAAAGTATGATTGGAACTATGTTTAAAGAAAAGGAAAATTCAGCATTAAGCACTGTTTATATGATTTATATGGTTACATGATGCAGCAGTGAGAGATGATTCTCCGATCCAGATCTGTGATGTTTGTTGAAGATTATTTTTTTCTTTTTTTCATGAAGAGGGGAGAGAGATAAGCTGCACTTAGCTGCACCGTCTGTCCCTCGTTGTTTTGTTTTTGTGAGGCTCAAAGAAGATTAATATTTTACTATATCTGTTTTCTGTCCTCAAATTTGTCAAAGTTTTCCTTTTCCTCACAGAGAGGATAAGCAGCACTTTCTACTGGCCCTCATTTTTGCAAAGCTTAAAGAAGATCACTACTGTACGTCATATGTTTTCTGTCTTCCTAAACTCCTATTATAGTATTCTGTTTATTAAAATGTTTCATTGATTGTTTATGCCAGAATCTGCCCCGCCTGCTTTGTATGCGTTTTGCAACTCCTAACCTTGGTGATTTCTTTTGCAATTTTGAGATTTTGTTTTGTATTTTCTTCTACAGTGGATTAGTTTTACTTTGTAACCGCATCTCTCTTCATGTTAGACCAATGATATTGCCGCTGAATTGCTGCGTAGTCTGATTAGAATAAACCTGGGGTCTATTTCAGTTAGAGCTATGCAAGCCCCTTGCAGAAAATTGTGACAGGTGGGTTCTTCCCCATTAACTTTCATAATGACCTCATAATACGCAATTTTCTGTCAAACTGGGTGGATTTGGTGTGTTCAGGGCTTAGACTAATAGTCCTATTTTAGCCCACTTTACCAAAATATTTGTATTTGTTCGGTGACAGAAAAACAAGATTTTTGTTTTTACTTGCTTCAATTTCAGATGTTTATCTACATTTCCTTAAAATAATTAATTTTGCTTTTGTATAACACATACATTTATTGACAGGTTTATTCAATTAAACCTTCAATGAATTGTTATGCAGATATTTAGAATTTTAATGAAGTGTAGAATCTTTTTACTTTATGGATTTCTTTGACTGATTTTTGCTCCAAATTTAAAGTAAAATTATAAATGATAGACGTCCACTGTGCAGCCCAAAAGCTATTTGGGGCCTATGTTGATGATACCTAGCCCCCACATTTCTAATCAAAAATGGTAAACATTTGTGTTTTATTTACCATTTACCATGACACTAACAGCAAACTAAGTACCACTGTTTTTGCTAAGAAAAAAACTATCAAATTGACAGGTATAGATACTCTTAAAATTAAGGAAACATGAAAGACCCTTTTTATATATCAGGTCTGCAACAACTTAGATCCCTTTTCAAAAAAAGATCTGAATAATGTCTTTGTTTTCCTATAATATTGCACATTTAGTTTGTTATTGAACTGCTTAAAATGAAACAATTCAACCTAAAACTGTTTTTCTTTTTTTGTGTGTGGCCCATGAGTATTTGTTGCTTTATGATTTTGGTCCACATGACAAAAAGTCTGTACATGCCTGCCAAATATGTAAGTATTTGTATACCATGCAACACCAGCTGTAAGGCATGGGATTATGTCAGCATGCTGCATATTGAGCTGCAACATCCATGCACTAAATGTTAGTTTTTTGTAAAGGAGTTTTAATTTAATACATTTAATCAATTTTCTTTTGTTTTCTGATTGCTTCCCCAGACTATTCTGTATAGATACTCAAATATGCAAAAACTGAACTGTAATAATCCTGCTTTATGGGGAACAGGTCATGACAGTTAGCCAGTTACACAGACTGACAAACTGTTTCATATACATGTAAACAGGCCTGAAGCAGTGTTGATTTGTCTGAAATTCAGACAGCCTGTCTCCACATCTGTGCCAAACCAGACAGAGCGCTGCATCCTGCAGTGAGGCTTCATTGTCTCTCATGCAGGAGCTAATATCAGGTTCTTCTCCATTCAAAGAGTCCTTCTTTTATTTGCAGAGACAGAAATCCTTCCATTTAAAAAATACAGTAAACCATGGCGATAAATCAGAGGTGGAAAACTTCCTGATGAATGGAGTCAGATTGAGGCTGTATTGAATTGCAGCAAAATTCCTGAACTTGAACATCAGAACTGAGCTGCTGTGGATATCTGCAGTATCTGGTATCATGGATTTGAATCTCTTCTCTCACTCTTATTATCCAAGGTGTTGATGTGGAGCTGACTAACTTGACAGATGAAGTTATTCAAGATATTCAAGACACAGTGGTGTTTTTTTTTTACTTCTCTATATTCGAGGCAGGTGTGACAGTGATGGAGAGGCCTTATGACAGAGCTTGCAAATCCTTTAATCCGTTAGCAATGCTCAGTAGGGGGCACTTGAAGCCAGGTACTGGACAAAATATTCCCATCTGGCTTCTGTAAAAGACATTCAAAGCCAAATGATGCTTGAAATGCTTCACAGGACCCTGAACTTAATAACCTAAAAACCTGGTGCTTTCTTTCTGTCTTAAGTTTTTTAAATTATTATTATTACATATTTATATATAGAAACCTCAACATTTTTTGACAAAATTTGTTAAATAATAATAATAATAGAGAGGATTTCTATTGGATTTGTATTTTTCCTTTACTTAAAGGGTCTGTAATCATTCAAATTCAGCTTTTCTGAACTTTTAACTGTGTCATACCCTTTATAAAAATTATGACTAAAGTGGTATATTACTTGTTTTCTAGTAAGGTGACTAGGTGACTTGCCAATATAGCCCTGGGAATGAATGTCCCAGAGCTAGCTGATAGCCCAGCAGCTTTGCTTTCACAAGCAGACCAGTATGACTTGATTTCATGAGTATTTTGCGCATTAATCAGCTGTTTATTCTGCTCTCTGACGCGTTCTCTGTTCCTCTCTGGAGCAGCAGGTCACAGCCTGTCAGCCCCTATGATAAATCCCTTTGCGGTTTGAACCTCGGTCTATTGAAGTAAGCAGCAAGAAAGTAGAGCCCTGACTGGATAAGACTACTAAACTAACTAAAATACATCACTTCCAATGAGGCTAAACCTCTTAAGGGCAGATTAGACTTCTGCATCCGCACACATCAAATGTTGTTTAGGTCTGGTCACAAACTAGTTTTGCTGGAATGCTTCTGCACCTCGTTCCGCAATTTCTAGGGACGCACAACAGTTTCCCACCAAAGCGCAAGGGGGAGCCTATTCGAGAACTTGCAAGAACTTCACGTATTTTCTCTCAGTCTCTTCCACCTTTGTAAACGCTCCTTTGGATCCCGCTCAAGGACCTGGCTGATCTCCCTCCAGGAGTTGGCAGAGACCTTGGCATCTTTATATAATTTGTCTGTGGCATCGTACAAGTGGTTGTACTTCCGAACCTCCTCTAACCTTTCGTCGAGTTGTCCATTGTAGTTGTTCCTCGGTTTTTAAAAATGGCGCGCCCCGGCACCGAATGAGAAGGACGACCACACAGACAGCTGGAAAGGCATGCCAAGGACAAATCACAGCTGCATTTGTCTACGCACTTCTGCTTGAAGTCTGCGCGGTTTTGCGACCATTTTTTTACTGAGTGACGACGGTCGCAGATCCTCTGCGCAGGGGGCCGATTTGACGTTTGCGGAGGCTATGCATCAGAAGCATAAATTGGCCTTTAGTCTTAAGAGGTCTAAGGAGCAGGGGAGGGTCATGAGGCTGGCTGCTCCATGCTGATTGGCAAATATAACTATGATTTTTGACTGCTAGTGGCCAGACAGCAAGGAGGTTTTCCTCATGAGTTGAGAGGGAAACGTGATCAATCAGTCAGGATAGTCATCTTGTGCTGAACTCTTGCCGTGGTTTGTCCATCCATTCATCCTCATATGTAAATATTTACGTAATTTAACAGCCTGGAAGCTTTTATTGTTTAAATCTCGGTAATCAGAAGCAATGTTTCACTCTTTCCAGGTTGTATGTCACCTCTCACACAGAAATGGACTTCAGCTCTAGACCTTAAGCCACAGCAGCTCTGAACAAAAACTAAAAAATGGATAGGCATTCTGTGTAATTTTATTGCTCTAAAGACTTTTCTAAAGAGGGTTGCATATTAAGATGAGTGCTCCAAGCCCCACCTGTATGTAAGTTTGAGACTTTTATTTTGTATAAACAAAGTACTAGAGTAACCATGTTTTCTGACAGTTGGCTAATAAAGACATCACCAACAATATGTGTTTTTTTTCTAAAGTATTTTGGAAAATACATTGTATAGGAATATATCTGTGACAGAGTAACAAAAAAAAAAAAATAAGCAAATAAATGATTTGTTAGCATCATATATATACTGCACTGGTCAACTGGTGCAAAACATGCTGGTTAGCCTCTGCTTCAGGGCCTCCTGAATCAAAGGGTCATGTTATGGATAGTATCGAGTCTTGGCTGCTTTTCATCATCTCTTGTTCAAGAATTTTTTGAGCAAAATTTACAATTTATGAAGAACTTACTTTGATATGTAAAACATATATACATATATTCTGAATATTTTATGCCTTTACCCGGTCAGGGCGGAGTCCTGTCGGTAGTGCTCAGCAGCTCCATCTAGTGGTGTCAATTCCTTACTTATAATGTGATTAAAAAATTGTAAGGGTGTAAATACTTCTATATCTCTCGTTCTCTATGCTTCAACTTTTTTTTGGATCTTCTCACTGTATTTTTCCACATGTTCCTCTGATTGATAGTGATGAATGTTGGCAGCTTTTTTTCTTCTGTGTTCAGGTTAAAGGGCACCAGTTTAGTTGAACTGTGTGTTGTTTCAGCAGTTAACTGTATCCCTTCCCCTGTGCAGTGCACCCTGTAACATGCATCCCACCTGCCAATCAGGACAGCATTCATCAAGAGTGGTGTCAGGCTGCATGGGGCAGAGAAAGTGTTCAGTCGTCTTTACATCCATCAAGCTGGCTGTAAAGTGTCACATGGCATCAGATTTTCCTTAAACCACTCACAGAATGGCCTTTAAAATTCTGCACATGATAATCAGAGCCGGACACGTCTTTGTCTTTTTCTCTGGGTCTCTCTGTCCCAACCAAGTAAAGTGGAGAATTGGCTGCAGGTGGTTTTAACTAGATCTTATCTTCTGTTAACAGAGGCATGACACTATAATGGAGCAGCAGGGGTGCAATTACCTTTTAGTTCTCATCCTCCTCCTCCTCCTTCTTCTACTTCTCTCCTTGCCTCTGCCCTCACCTCAGCCCTGCCTGACAAATTTAGATTAATGGCGGAGATAACTAAGGAACCTGCCTACCTTTGAGTTTCAGTCACTAGACTCAATGTGAGAGCAAAGCAATATAGAGTCTCTAAAAGGCAGGAACATTTCTCATTTTTATTAAGCAATTTCATTATACTATAGAAATATTTGAATATCAATTCACTTATTTGGATATGTTTCCTTAATAATAATAAAAATGGTCATTAAAACTGATATCATCCTTATGATGACAATGATAGTGTTGACACTTACATTTTTCTTTATCTGAATTGATGGCTGTGATCATTTTTCTATTTTTTTCTATTATTTTCATCATTATCACCATCACTAAAATTAATATAATAACTTTTATAATAGTGGGATTTTGCTTTATTTGACAGTTAATTGTTATTATTATTAGTTCTCTAACTGATTTTGTATTTGTCTGTTTATTGATTTATATAATGTCTATAATGTTGAAGTGACTTAACATCATGTTTTAAGTTCATATCATAATTATCTATTTATCTATGTAAATAACAGAGGACTTGTTTTTAAATAGGCATATTTGATTTTTTTTTTACTTATAAAACTACAAGCTACAAAGAAATGAAAAAATAAATAAAGTTCCTATTGAATCAAATTAAAAAGTGTATGTGTCTAGGATGGTATTTCACATTTTTACTAAAATGTTAAAATAAAAAGGTTACATGGAGCATTTAAAGGGAGGCTTAGTTATTTTTCAATGTCTTTTTCTTCTTCATTAACTGTCAGTTCTGTTATATAATGTTTATTGAAAACAGTAGTTATGTCTCTTTATCATCATTTAAAATAATAATTGTTTTTTTTTTCTTTTTTTCCTTGATAATACTCACTCTTACAGGAAATCAGAGGTAAATGGGATCCTGGTCCTCCATCGGCCCTGCAGCTGGAGGTGTCTGTTTCACAGGCCTCTGTGATGCTGGCGCTGGAAGGATAAGGTTTCACAGGTACAAAAGTTTCCACTTTAATCCTATCATGCAGAGTGAGTGGTCAGGGCTTAGGGCTCCCACTTTAATCCATAGGTTTATTCTCCATCCCGGTGAGCTCTGAGGTGGAGAGTTTGCAAGGAGGAAAAGATTACTGACCCATCTCTGATTTTATTGAATCAATGTTTGCACAGCAAACAGCAGGTCTGCACAGCAGAAAACCCAGAAGATTAGAATGCTTAAGCTTCTCCTCCAGAATATAGGTGTTGAATGTTCTAATAAATGGAATTTACCAATGCTGTTAAATATATGTTATTATAGACCTCTTGAGTAAAAAAAAAAAAGCAGAGGTATAGGGGTGTCTCAGTACAATAAAATTGCATATCAAAAAGTCAAAAATCTTAATATTGCTTACAACTAATGAAAACTAAATCAAATTGTCCCGAAATCAACAGCCTTCTTCAAATAAAAAACAAAAACATGTTTAGTCAAATATACTTAAGGTTAAATATAAGGTTAAGAATATTCACTTTTAAGGTCTAGATTTGTGTGACTACTTTTGCTGTAATCTTTTGCTGGTATAACACCACAATTTCTCCATTGTGAGACAATAAAGAGATTTTCTATTATATTCTAACAGCGCCGTTTTGTGGCTATGTTTCAACTGTCTCAATGATAGGAAAGACTAACCACCTTGGCAGCTGTCCAGAGAACAATCAGTGACAAATCAAGGGCAACCTACAAACCAAGAATACTTCAAGCATAATAATGGCAAGTTAATTGGAAAGAAAAGTGTTATAAAAGGGAAGTTCCTGCCTAAAGCAAAGAAAAAGTTCTTCCCTAACTGTATCAATATGTGATGTAAAAGAAGCCTTAATCAGTACGTCCATGCATGGAACGGTGCATGGCCATTTATTCCATACCTGAAACCTTTTACTTTGTGTGGAATGGGTACTGTGAAGAAGACTTCACCCATTATGGATTTTTCTGATTTGCTTTTTTCAACATCAGTACTGTAAATGTTATTTGTGTATTTAAAACAAAATGAATGATTATTTAATTAATCAATAGGTTACAAGTCTTATCTTTAATGAATTGTCACTGTGTAAAAGAAAAGCCCTCTGATTTGAATTTAATTTCTGAGCTCACTTCCAATTGCAAACAGCAAGCCCTAGTTACTGCCAGAGCTGTATTCTCAAGAGAGTGCTAAAAAAACCCACAAAACTCCTGAAATGATGAACAAACAACAGTTTTATTTTTTTTAACTCTACCCTAAAGAAATTTTACGTTATTAGGATCTGTCAGTTTGAAAGGGTTCAGGGAATCAAGCAAACCACAGTAAAAGGAATATCTATTGGAGAAGACATGATACAATTACTTCAAAAGTATTTTTGTCAAGATGATCCTGAAAGGAAAGGAAAGGAAATCCCCTCCATTTATTTAATTACCTTATCTACCCCCATTAATGTATCATAGCTTAATACAAGTCACATTGATGGAAGATATTAATTTATAATTGTTTTGATTGTTTTTTATCTCTGTGTGATGTTTTAGCATGTTTGTTTCTCGAAATCATTTTGGCTTGTCATTTCAATCCAATTTATCATGTCAATCCAAGTCAATTACTGTGTAGTCTTTCCTTAGCTCTCTACCGTGCAGATATTTTTATATTTAGGGGAAACATATTCCAGGACATAACAACTCTTTTCTTTTTTTATGCTTTTTTGTACAATATACTGTTTTTATATTGTCCGTTGTATTTTTATCTTTAATGGAATCTTGCTTTAACTCTTTCTACTCTATATAAGCTACTGTAGCCAGAATTTCCCTGAAGGAGTAATCCCAAGGGATAATTAAAGCTGAGTCTAAGTTTAAGTCTATTTCCTACGTATTGTATTCTATCATATAGTATCATATGTTTTATATTTATTTTTCATAAACTGAATGAGGGACAAGAGGTTAAAAAAAATACCTTTTTGTTTCAACTCTAACCTGGTACTGCAAATGTAATCAAACCATGTCTAACTGAATCGTCCCTATAATATTATATTCATTAAATTACTGTACCCCTGGGTTATGCAGCGGTAGAATCATAAATACATTTAACTGAATTCAATTTAACAGCCTAGTCTAATGCATTAAACATGGTGTTGATGCTTGGTAATGATCCAGTGTTGCTTAATTCAAACATCTCTACAGAAGAGATCAGCCCAGAAACCCGGTTCAGTGATCTAAAAGTCTCATTACTAATTGTTGCAAATGCTTGATGCTGTTTGTTGCTTTCAAGCAGAGGAAAGTCTGTTAACTTGGGTGCAAAGACCCCCCAAAGCAGATTAAATCCGAGAGGTTAATGCTATCTAACTTTATTTTAGTTTATGAAGTTATTAAAGTAAACGGTAGATACAGCTAAAGGGACATGTAGAAACAAATACAGAAAGTATTTGAGAATAGAAAAAGAAAACGCCAAAAGTAAAATATTTAAAAACCAGACAGAATCATTCCATATATTGTTGTTTTTTTTATTGTTGCTTTATTTATAGGACTAAAAACTGTAAAATATGGACCATCTAAAAAAAAAAAAAAAAGTATCTAACATGCTGTTTTCACAAACAAGCTTCTTCAGCCTCTCTGTGGAAGATATGGTTGATGTTCTCCTCTACGAACAGACCAGAAACGTCTTTGATTCATTGCAGAAAGCAGACATTCCCAGAAATTTAATACATTTTCACTCTGACAACGACAAAGCAAATTGCTTCATCCTTCTGCAGGTTCCTTGAAGTGTGAAACTTGAAGGAAGAGTAGATCTTTTGAAGGCAGGTAGAAGGCGTTGCAGGGCTGAGAGGTGCTGGAAAGGGCATGTCCAAACAGACCATAGTCCCTGAGTGATGGGGCACGGGAAAAGGTAACGGGACACCTCAGCCTTGCTCTGATGTCAACACGGTCATATGAATCACAGCTATGAGTGCGTCAGAAAATCCAGGAGACAAAAGCAGGTTCGGTTTGAGCTTTCGCAGAATCTTCAAGCCTTTTCCCTAATACTGAACTCTTTTAGTTGTGAATTTGTGTTTTTTACCCTTAAAATTTGATTAATAAATGTGAAGCTAAGGAGAAACGGTAAAGATAGACAGATAGAACCAGGACAGAAATTTAAAGAGCTTTTTTTTTCAAGAGCTCTAACCTGATAAGAAAATCTGGCAGTGTTGTAGTTGTTGACGGCAGGATTTGTTAAGAACATTTCCAAAGCTTAAGTCTAAATGTACAAAGCTGCAGTTGACTGTTTGAAAACTGAGGTGTGTCCTTCTTCTGAGATAAAAAAAAAAAAAAACTGTAGTTGCCTTGTTTTCTTCCATGTTTTAATCACCAACACCACAGGCTGCTAAACAGTCCCATAGCATGATGCCATTACCTCCATGCTTAGCAGTCAGCCCAATATCTTAATATTTAAAAGCTTTACAATAACTCCTTCAGGTTCTCACACTGATTTCCCCAATGCTGTCTCCTCTTCCCTGTTTTGGGCACTCTGACTTAGGCCCCGTCCACACGAAGACGAACCCTGGCCTAAACGCACAAATTTTCACCAAACCAGCCTCTCATCCACACGAAGCCGGCGTTTCGGGGGTCTGTAAACGATCATTTTTTTATTCACCCTTCAGAGTGGGAAGATTCTGAAACGCCGTATTCGCGTTTCCATCTTTACACCCTAACCGCATTTTTTTTTTTACACGCATGCGTCATAGCGTCGCCTCTAAACACGCAAGCGCGACACATCACAACAACAATGGCGCCGTTGCTGCTAATGCTACTCACCCTGCTGTCGGGCTGGTCGGGCTTACAACAGAATCTTCTTCTTCTGGAATATCTCCAGGAAGAACAGAGCAATATCGACCACATAGTTCAGCACCTGAATTTGACTTAACCACGAAAATAGACCCGCAGGGCAACCATGTATAAATATTAGTGCGCATGCCCTACATTTCGTCGCTTATTTTTGCTTTGGCACCACAGCGCCACTTACAGGCCTGGCATACATTTTGCAGCATTTTCATGCATTCGTGTGGACGCTCACATTTATTTTACGTCTCCGTCTTTACGGCAAACGTTTTGGAAAATATCAGCGTTTCGTGTTCGTTTTGACTTCGTGTGGACGGGGCCTAAAACAAACATGGACCAAGCGCACTGCTGATTCACTGGTGCAATTCTAATGTTAAGAGGTGTGACAGGGTGTGACTACTTTTATGATTATTTCTAAGAGCTGCTGAAGTGTAATAAAAAAAGGCTGGATAAAAAAGCATACTGTTAACATAATATCAATGATTCATCTTCTTTTTCCAGGCCTTTTTTGCAACAGAGACCTCCATGGGCAATAACATGCCAGCTTGCACCATGCTTAAGATTTAAACCTCAACATTACTGTCACGGCCCTTTCCTCTGACCTGCAGGGGCGGTTCCTCCTGTACAAATTGGAGCCACTTGGGCTCCTTATATAAGTTGGGCTCCACTAACACTCTCTCTCTCTGCTCCTCCAGGTATTTCCTTTGTTGGTTGGTTCATTTTGGTTTTGGTAACACTCAGACACATTCATGTTCACCCACTCATACACTGCACACACTAAACATTCTTACATACTCGCATCTCATCTTTGTTTTATTTAAGGTTATTTATTGGTTACAATAAAGTATTGATTGGCCTAAATCGTTTGGTGTCCCCTCCTTTTTGTCATGGGCATTGAGCCGGCCTGTGACAATTACTATTGGGGTTGATGCTAAATTAATTTGATATGTTAAATTATTTATTTCAATAAAAAAAAAAAAAAAAAAAAAAAAAACATTTTTACAAGTTTAATTTTAATGCTCATTTAATACAATCCACAGTTTCAGAAAAATTCATACAGGCTGAAATACGTACATACACACCAACTAATATTGGGTTATCTGCCCTTGTGCAAATAGCTAAAATCCAACACACTCTTTTGAATGCTGCTATTGTGACAATTCTTTCTACCAAAGTTGGTACAGTTCATCTAAAATAGTTGATTCCTCTGTGCAAATGTGGCTCCTCTGTATAGTTCAGTTAAGGAGATTAAATGCATTTTTAATTGACCCAGCTGTGCCCAAGGTTTAACACTCTGATTCAAGCTGTCACACCCAGATGAAAGAAAATGAGTCTTAAACTAGGCTTAGGAACCATCCTAATTTAACTGCAGCATAAACTGGAAAATGCAGGAAATTTAAGATTTAAGATTAACATGGATGCAGAAGGTATAAACCAAACAAATAAAAAAAGAGGCAAATGCTCCAAGATAGTCTTAATACTCAACTAAAATATCCAGTGGAATTTCTTCTGGTTAAAGGTTTTTGGGCGGGGGAAACAGAAGACATATCAACATGTCACCATAAAGTGTGTTTCTAAGGCAACCAGAGATGTTTGCAGCAGATATTTTCTTTGTAATTGCATCAGATCACAGAGAGAGGGCAGCAAACATCAGGAAATACTTATTTACCCTTCCCATCATAGTTGGTGTTTCACTTCCAGTCAATGAATCAGATTTTTTTTTTTTTTTTTTTTTTTTTAAGTGGTTAAAATATCATGATGGAAAAACACTAAGTGTAAAAATTACATTTATTCAAAGTGATCTGCATAGAATGAATCCAGTTAGGTTAAATCTGTTGAGCAGTTTTAACTGCTGATGCTAATTTGACTGTTTGCTATGGAAAACATAAACATGTATCACATTGCACTAAGTTCCATCACATTGTTCATGTACTGTATGAAATAAATAGGTTTGAACTAATGCTAATTTATTTGAAGAAAATTCAGCATAAGGCAGAATAAGGAGTGGTTTTCCTCAAAATGAGTAAAACATAAGTGAACTTAAACTAACTTCTTTACTAAAAATAATGAACAAATTGCTGCACATTATACTTCAAGCAACATGTGCATTCATTTTTTTTTTCCTGTGCCCAACTATGATCCTTTATAATTTATCAAAAAGTCAAAAGGAATGTTAAAGTGTCTCTGTTTTGATCACCACTAGTACATCATGATCTCCTTGGGAGCATCCTCCGTTGGCTTCTCCTGCTCTCTTCTGTGCATGTAGGCTGCATGGTCGTACAGGTAGATGGCCAATATAGCTCCCACAGAGAGCACGGTGTAAGGGATAAGCATGAAGTACCCCACCAGCATCGTTGACTTTTTGTTTGACAGTTCTAGATTATCGGTGTCAATACTGCCAATTTGAGGAACCAACTGCTCTTGCATGTCTGTCACATTGATGTTCAGGACGAATAAGATGATGACCAAAAGAGACAAGCAAGCTGCAAAAGGAAAAGATTGCATTTAACTCAGCTGCACATACACATATTTTGATATTCTGTATTAATTAAGACCACAAAGCAAAATCATGTACAGTTACACATTGAATTTTCTTTCTTTCTTTCTTTCTTTCTTTCTTTCTTTCTTTCTTTCTTTCTTTCTTTCTTTCTTTCTTTCTTTCTTTCTTTCTTTCTTTCTTTCTTTCTTTCTTTCTTTCTTTCTTTCTTTCTTTCTTTCTTTCTTTCTTTCTTTCTTTCTTTCTTTCTTTCTTTCTTTCTTTCTTTCTTTCTTTCTTTCTTTCTTTCTTTCTTTCTTTCTTCCTTTCTTTCTTTCTTTCTTTCTTTCTTTCTTTCTTTCTTTCTTTCACAAACACAAAAGCCTAAGAGTAAGTTTTTTGGACACAAAATAAATCAAATATATATAAAAAAAGACCGTTAATGCAAAATTTAAAGAGTTCTACTGAAGCTGTCTTTATATGTTGTTTTCATTTTATTAAGCACTACACTGCAACTGCTGTAATAATCACTCACCTGCTTTTAGTTCCAGGAGAATCCCTCCCCCTCTCGCCTTGGGTTTACATGGCTAAGTTTCACTTCCTCCCATTATGCCCACACCTTATGTTTTTTTC